>NW_022107432.1:10672524-10678795 GCF_000313985.2 Echinops telfairi | reverse complement strand
GACCAGACTTCAACCCAGTGCTCCAAGGTGTGAATACAACATGCTGGTGTGGAGTAGGGAACCAGGGAGAAGTCTGGGGTGCTGGCCCCAGTCCCAAATACTAAGTGAATGCCTGCCCCTCCCGCCAGAAGAATTTATTTCCAAAGACGGCACTGAATCCGCAGCTCCAGGAGAGGGATGTATCTGATTGGAGTACACAGGAGCAGATGACAGGGGAAGAGAGACTGGAACACATCCTGGACCACCAGTCCTTGAGGACGATGACCCCAATTAGAGCAGCCAGTCCACAGAGATGACCAAATGGCCAGCCACACTATGAGACATGCCCCTCACTGACCCATGGCCATGCGAGGGACAGCATCAGAGACTGTGGGAATTGCACCCATTCTGATCCTGCCACACTGAGGCACAGCACTGGGGGAGTGCAGTGGGAACAGCAAGGTCCCCAGGGAATGCTGAAGGCAGACTTTGGGGCCAGGGCATGGTGCCCCAACAGACTGGAGTGGAAAATACTCATAAAGGCCAACGATCCTTGAATTACAAGCTTTTCTTTCTTATTGTGTTTTAATTTGTCAGTGGTTTGTTGTTGCTGCTTTGTTGTACATTGTTGCTTGGTATTGCTCTGTTTTTGTGCATGTTATTATCTCCGCAGGTCTGTCTAAATAAAATAGGCTGGATGAACAATCTGGAGGAGAAAACAATGGGACCGACAGTCCTGGGGGGACATAGGAGTGGGGGAGGTGGGGGGAAAGGAAGTGGTGTTAAACTCAGGGACAAGGGAACAACATGTGATTCAAATGGGTGGTGAGGTTGGTGTGGGAGGCCTTGTAGGGCATGATCAAGTGAGGTGGAGACAAGTGAAGGGAGACGTCGGACAGGGAAAGATATGACAAAATAATAATTTATAAATTATCAAGGGCTCATGAGGGAGGGGGAAGCGGGGAGGGAGGGGAAAAATGAGGACCTAATGCTAGGCACTTAAGTGGAGAGGAAATGTTTTGGGAATGATGAGGGCAATGAATGTACAAATGTGCTTTACACAATTGATGTACGTGTGGATTGTGATAAGACTTGTATGAGCCCCTAGCAAAATGATTAAAAACAAAACAAAACAAAAATGAAGGAGGTACTGTCAGCCATCCAAAGCGATGAGTTTGAAAAATGTTTCCAAGAATGGAATCATAGATTTGATGAATGTATTAAGTGTAACAGAGAGTATTTTGAAGGTTATAAGGTTTTGTTACCAAAAAATTAAATACAATGAACTCTCGCCACTTCGCGCTTCGACTTCCGTGGCTTCACTCTATCGTGGTTTTTGCGTAACAGCACCCACTGCCTACACCTGCTCCTTCAGAGGAAAAAGACAGCGACCCACCTGTAGAGTACATCCCTTAAGTCATTTCATAGGCTATTGATTACAGTATTTGTAAGAACTATGTATAATAATACTGTATGTGAAATATATAATACTGTAAACTAGGTGCCATAAATAATATAATAAATAATAAATGATAATTATAACGTCCAAAATGTTTTCCTGTATTTTCCCTTTTTCGTTTAATAAATGGGGTAATACAAGTGTAATGGTGACTAAAGGGTGTTTTTTCATGTCCTCTATGCTCTAACTATGAAAATATTTGATTTACAAATAAGGAATCCTACTTCGCGGAATTTCATTTATCACGGTAGGGTCTAGAACCGATTAACCGCGATAAATGAGGGTTCACTGTATATTGCTTTGAAAAAAAAACCAATTCAGTGTTGGGGGGGTACCCCGTCATATGCAAGACTTTTTTTTTTCTGACCCTAACCACCAAAGCTAGCTCAGAGCTCAAGTCAAAGGGCACAGTCTTTAAAGACTGACAATTATGTCCCAAATTTTGGACAGCAGCTGAAAGCATGGCATCTCTAATGTACCCTCAATTCTAAACCATCAGTCTTCATTACTCCCTTGGGTTTGATAATTTGCTAGAACCACTCAGAACTCAGGCAAGTTCGATCTGTACTTATGATAACAGCTTTACGTGAGCAACTAGCCCCGACATTGTGCAGCTGCCACGAAACAGATTGGTCTGTGTAGTGTTAGGAACTTGACTCTTGGTGACACCTATGTGTCAGAGTGGAATTGTGCCCTATAGAGCATTCAGTGGCTGCTTTTGGCCAGAGTTCAATCTGAAGACCTTCACTTTGAGGCTGCTCTGGGTAGACTTTTCAAGTAGCATGCAATCAAACTAACTGAACGCATAGGGCAAGCTGTGGGTGGGATTCACAAAAGGACACACTGCCTTCCAATTTATATCAACCTTTAGCACCAATCAGGAAGTTTGGGGAGCTTCTAAATGTTTGAGTCTGGCTTCCCTCTCCTGAGGGCAGTGGATAAAAATGTAATAAATTAAGTCATGTGGCATGGCCAGTCCCCCGCTGTGTCACATCATTAGCATAGCCCGTGAGATAAGTAGAGTCTGAATTCTCATAGAAGATCTTGCAATCACTGGAACAAATTCTAAAGTTTTAAGGGCTGTCACTCAGGAACTTAGGATGAAGATAAAGTTCTTTGGGTGAAGTTGAACTATTTATGCCACATCTTTCATGGGGCAACTTCCCGTCCATTCAATTTATTTTAATATTTCCAATTTAAAAGGGAAGGCATGTAGGCTTCATTTCTGGTCCTTTTGCATTTTTGCTTTATTCCTTCACAAATCTCAAGATGCAAAGACAGACAGTGGGTGACATGATATAGTAATACTACATTATCAACTGGTCATGTAGTGGCTACATATTGGACTGGGGTCAGCCATGTCCACAGTTCTAAACCACCAGCCGCTCCAATGGGAGGCAGTGACAGTTACAGTAAACAGTCCCAGTCTCTGAAACTCACAGGCAGCTCTGCCTGTCCTCCAGGATCACAATGAGTCGGCATCAAGGCAAGAGCAGTGAGCTTGTGGTTTTCTCCAGGACCCAATCAAGCCAAGGGCTTTGCCAAGATGAAGCATGTCTGAACAATTTTGAAATGACTTTTCTCTGGGATAAAAAGAAATGACATTCTGTGCTTTCATTTACCAAACAATTGAGCACTGAGAAAGTCAAGGTAAGAAAGCGATTAATGTAGAATAAATACTATCAGAAGCAATGTTGAAAAACTTGTAGAGTGATAGATGCCTGGTGAGTTTGCTGAGAAATAATTCTGACATCATGAACTTCGGCATGCAATAATCAGTTTGAAATTTTACAACATTTCTCTAAATGCACTATCATGAAGTTTAAGTCTACATGGAGTAGAAATGAAAAAGGAAAAGAAAACAAAAAAAATATATTATCGGGAGAGTAGCATAGCATTAATGAACTACTTTAGACTCATGTTTGCCTGCATATGAATTTCAGAGATCATACATTTCAGAGATGCCCAGTTTGCTTGTAATGCTCTGAGATTAAAAAATATATATCTTCACTTCATGAAGAACAACAACAAGAAATAAAACAACAACAACAAAAACCCCGTGGTATTACATAATCTGGTCTTAAATATAATAATAGTACCTAGATTTGTTTACACGGACTTTCAAACATACATCCTCTATTGGGAAGAGCAGATATATTTACAGAGATAAGACACAAGTTTGCAATCTGGAATTTGCTTAGAAAAATCTTCACTACGTCAAAGTCGCTCATTCTGGTATTGTACACCTCAGTGGACAGAACCAAAAAAATCACTGTCCTTAAAAAACAGGCATCTTCTCTCAGTAAGGTGCAGCACAGTCATGGTCGGTAATGGGTTAGAGCTGAAATTGCAAGAGGGCTGCCTCTGTCGTGGTTTCCTGCAGGTCTGCCTGTCGATGGAACACCACACACTACATGCAGTTTAAGTATGGGTGTAAACTAGCATGAATTGTCCTGTGATTTAATTTATAGAAACAAATAATAGGTGCTAACACTGAATGCAAAGTAACATTAAACCCCAAGTTTCGAGTACAATTCACAATGCGTACCAGAATAGTGCCTTTCATATGAACTGCCAAAGGAATCAAGGTTTAGAGGAGACAAAATATAGAATTCGTGGTTCACTGCTCTCACCATCCTCATTGACTCATTTCAAAATTAAATCAAAATTTGCATTTAGGATGAAATCTATAAGCGATTCAGTGAATAAAAAATTATCAGTGAATCCTGAACACTTAATTGATGCCCTATTGAATGTATCTTATTGTGAATAAACATGGCCACCTAAATTACCATATTTATCATCTATTTCCCTTCCTTGTATTTTGAACACAGCCTTTGAAAAAAAGGCAAGAAACTAGGTCCAGCCTCACACTGTTATTTTCAGCTTTGAAACTGCTACTGCTGCTTTCCAGAGTGGTTTCTCTAAGCCAAATGGCATAATATTAAATTAAGGAAGCTATTCACGGAGTCACTGGGCACACTATCCAGCATGGCATGTCTGCTGTTTCTCTATCGTCCTAAACGGCTTCTTCCTTAGCTCCCTCCAATCAGGCAGGGTGTGAAGGCTGATTGCTTCTCCTCCACGATCATATTGGGAGGTATGGAAAGACCTCTCCCCTTCTGTCACTAGGCTTGACACTACAAGCCTTTCCCTGGACATCACCATCATCTTAAATCAAGCCCTGAAATTTCCAACCGATTGAGAAAAAACTGCTTAGCAGTGCCTCATCAGTCTGGTGTGTCTTGACCACTGAGAGGATTAAGAGAGGTGTGTACGAGGAGTCCTCCTGGCACTGCAGTTTACAAAAGGTTGGCCGTTCAAACCGACCCAGAGGCGTGGCAGGAGAGAGGCTTGGCCATCTGTTCCCATAAAGATAACAGTAAAGAAAAACCTAATAGGCAGTGCTTCTTTCTCACTCTTCTGTCATTTTACATTGTAATTGACTCCAAGGCACCCCAACAAAAACAATAATTAGAGCTGCTCAGGGTTCTGAGTTAGCCCATTTCCAGGCCAAATTAAGTAGAGCATCCTCACTTGGTAAACAGGGAGCAAAATGCCTAGACATGAACTAAAAGAACAAGAACAAAAAGAAAGAAAGAAAACTTTCTTCCGGTGATTGATTAGATTTTGAAATCATGTCTCTTATGATTCATCAGGGTACTTGCTATCTCATTGCAGAAAAATATTTTTAATTAAAGTAATTTAACTAGAAATAATGTATCCTGATATTTCTTTTTAGTTTGTGGTATTTCACATGTACATATTTTAAAATTGAAAGCTTTAAAAAGTATCCAAAGTCCAACCTCCCTACAGACAATTTTCCTGTACTTTAAAAACATCTATAAATGTTTCTCCATAAAACAAGTCTTTATACCTATCAATTTAACACATATTCTATGATGTATCTGAAAATCCAGAATGTACTTCAACTATGTTCTTATCATTGCACACTTAGTTTTTTCTTCCTCCAATATAAATTAAAATTTTAAATATTTATTTAAATATATATATTTTAGATGTAGTCACATCTAAAATGTAGATCAGATGAGTGAACAGTTTAGGACATCTGAAATGTATTGACAAATTTTTCCAACTAGTTAGTTCTAATATTTATAAACAGTATATAAGATTGTTTATTTTGTAGCAAATAGCCTAGTGTGATAGCTATATAATCATTTGTTAATTTTAGGATTATGAGTGAAGGGGTGGAGTCTAGCCTGTCAATCAGATCAAAGCCAAAGAGGTCTCTGTGTGGGGATGGCCTGCTCTTGAGGATGCCGGGAAATCCTGGACTTCCTCCTTGGAAGTTGGAGACACTCTACACTCACTCTCTCTTAGAGACTCTCTACTGACAAGGCTCACTCCCTGTAAGACATCCCTGAGGAGAAGTCATAGGGACCTACCCTGATGCAGCCCTGAAAAATGGAGCAGCTACTTGGAGAATCCTGCCAGCGCTGAGATGCTTACAATGCCACTGGAACCCACTGGCCTGTGATCATCCTGCCTTCAGCGTAATTGTATATGTTCCATGAATCTGAAGAGGACTTTATAGATTGGTATTGGATGTATGGGCTAATATCAGACTTATGAGCTTGGACTGGACTGGGTTGGGATGTTTTCTTAATTTACAATTACCTGTAACAAAGAGGAATTGCTGAAACCCTGGTGGGGACTGAGAATGATAGTGGGACAGGAGGGAAGTCAAGGGAAATAGAGGAAAGAGCTGGGAGGCAAAGGGCATTTATAGAGGCCTAGATAAAGACATGTACATATACAAATATATTTATATATGAGGATGGGGAAATAGATCTATGTGCCTATATTTATAGG
>NW_022107432.1:10668948-10671235 GCF_000313985.2 Echinops telfairi | reverse complement strand
GAGTACTGAATATTATTAAAATTCTTACTTTTTGTGTATATGAATGGTCCTCAAAAAGATCATGGGAAATTGGAATTAAAAATCAAAATGAAAAATATAAATGGTATTTCTCCATTTTTGTAAATGGTGATCCCAGTCATTCAGTGCATCACAAAATAACTGAAGGCCCTAGAAATTTAACTATGTCAAAGTAGTAGCTTTTACATTATTAACTGAAGAAAAATAAATGTGCTTTAAAGTTTTTTTGTTTTTTAAGATTAGGACAAAAGAAATCAGTAGGATCAAAATTAGATGCAAACATAGCTTATGAAATCTTATTTTAAAAATTCACTACCATCAAGTTGATTCTGACTCATAGTGGCCATATAGGACAGGGTAGAACTGCCCCTGTGGGTTTCCCAAAAGCCTTATATTTCTCCCTGGAAGCGGCTGATGGTTTCGAAATGGGGACCTTGGGGTCAGCAACCCAACGTGAAACCCGCTAAGCTTCAAGGGCTCCTGGAGAGACATAGTATAAAATATATATCATAAGCAAAAAATTAATCTAAATGGAAGATATGGTAAGCAAGTCACATAAGTGAGTCAATAAACTATTGAAAATAGGGGGAAAATGGGGACCTTATGCCAGGGGCTTAAGTGGAGAGGAAATGTTTTGAGAATGATGGGGACAATGAATGTACAGATGTGCTCTACACAGTTGATGTGTGTATGGATTGTAATGAGAGTTGTATGAGCCCCTAATAAAACGATTTAAGAAAAAAGAAAATAGTGAATTAGTTCAGATCAGAGAAGTTAGTTTAAATATTGGCAAAATTATTCTGTAAGATAAAATCACAGTATTCAGAAAATTAATAATGCCTCAATATTCCAACAAGGAAAGAGAAAGAATTGTACATGCATGTAAAATAAGACAAATTTTGTTGATGACAGATGCAAATAAAAATAACGTATTACTTTAAAGATTTAGTACATTTTAAAATGTAGGAAAATGGGAAGTCTCTTATATTGAAGAAAGTAGATATAAGCTTTCTGATTGGCAAGCAATATTCAGAGTGATTAAAAGTTTAGTGTTGTTCCAGTATATTTATGGGAGTCTAGAATTGTTATCACTTGCCACTGAGTCAATCACACCTCAGGATGATCCCATCTGTGCTGACTAGACCTATTAAAAGGGTTTTCAAGGCAGCGAAAATGTGTATTTATCTTCCATAAGCATATCACTAGATCTTCCTTTTTTATTTTTAACTTTTTAATAATAAACTGATAAGAACTTACAGAACAAATTGTCAGTTTTGCATTCAATCATTCATACACATTTTTCTTTCATCTCAATCTTTAAAATCCCCTCAATTTACCATCACTTATCCCACTTCTACCCTGTGTTTCTGTTTCCATATTCCTCCTCCTTTCCTAACCCTTCCGAATTTTGTTCTTGGGTAATTACTGCCTTTTGGCCTTAAATGGTTGTTTATACTAAGGCATGTGTACCTCACTCATGTTATTGTTCCCCTTATAGATCCTTCTATTACTTAGCTAAAAATTGAACCACTGTAGGGTGTGGTCCGCACCTGAATGGTGACGAAGAAACAGCTTGGACAGTTCCGCCCATCTCTTTTATGATTTTGAATTCAGATCCATCTTTTTCTCCCACTCTACCCAGGACCTTACAAGATGGTCCAATTCAGAGTGATTGATTGTGGGAACTGGGCACTATCCAGTTTTTCAGATCTCAGCATTCTAGAAGTGGATGCTTGTGTTGTCCACTAGATTAATTATGTCTCTCTCAAATTCCATCCCTCTTCTTTCCTCTAAAAGGGGAGAAACAAATAGTATCCTTTAGATAGCCGTCTGTGGGTTTCTAACACCCTACTCACTCTTTACCACAGCAGATCATAGCACCTTATCATTGTGAACTCTGTCACCCCAATTGACTTTGGTGTCCCCAGGGATTAGGGTTCTGAGACCAACAGCTCAGCCCCTTATTTCCTCATGGTGTTTCACTATGTTTAGGAAGTTTCATAGCTTTCTGCATATTCCATCACATTCAGGGATATTGTTGGGGGAAAAAAGTAAAAACACATCTCACATCTATAGATACTCTCTGTCTAGCCTACACATAGTCGTGAATAAACTACCCCCCACTTTTCAGCCTGCTTATCTGTCTTTGCATCTACGCTTAGATCACAGTTATTGCAAATGTATGTATAAAACAGTATTTTCCTGTTGCCCTTAACTCTTGCACCCTTCCCAGTATTTTCCCCTGCTTTTATCTATCTATCTATCTATC
>NW_022107432.1:10642098-10668420 GCF_000313985.2 Echinops telfairi | reverse complement strand
GGATTCTCAGTGCTTGTGTCACACTTCAGAGATTTAAATTCAACATCATCTGATTGATCTTGCCACTGCATCTGACACTCATCTGGTCTGCCAAGGGATAGGGAGCTAGGCTGACAGCTCCATTAAGAAAGAAAGCAATGGGCAATGAAGTTGCTATTACTGAGAAAGCAAATAATAAAATATCACTCTTGAACCTGATATGCACTAAGAAGAAGCATAAAATTAAACTGAAAGTCATGTAGAAAATACATCAATAGTTTAAGGTACATGCATCTGATATTTATATCACAAGTTGAAAAGACTTATTTGAGTGCATTAATTTTGTGTGGCTATACAATGAGTTATCACAGATTTAACAGCTTAACAAACATGCATTTAATATATCACTGCTTTTGTGGGCCAGGAATGCAGGCCTGACTTAGCAGGACCCTTACTTAGATTATCACAAAGCTTCAATCAAGATACACCTTATGTTTCTCACTGGTGATCTGATGGTTTGCCTCTCTGCAGACTCTTCAAGCCAACATTGCTTTACAGAACATTTCACATAGCCTTATATGCTATATATAGCAAGACAACTTAAAATCCTTTATGAAAAAAGGTTTATACTCCGTAGGTTCTGTGATAGTTAAAATTTTGTCCAACTACTTATTGCACCCAGCTTTAGATAGTCTAAGCTATTTTACAGAGTAAATTGTGTTCATAGTGGGTTCCTAAATAAAGGTCAATGGAAATGTTTAGAAAATGATAAGGGAAGCACATGTACAAATGAGCTTGATGTAATTGATGTACGGATTGTTATAAGAGCTGCAAGAGCTCTCAATATATATATATTTTTTAAAGTCAATGGGCTAGGTTTGTATGATATCAAAGAATGAGCAGGGGCATTGTTATGCTGTGAAAAAAAAAGTTTTCAAAAATATCCTAGCTTTTTTTTTTTTTGGCAAAGTGATTTTTTATGTTCTTAAAACTTCTTCATAATAAGTTCCAATGATTATCCTGTCCTTTGCGAGGCTCAGGTAGAACAGTCACCATGCCTTCAGAGCTGAACTCTTTGCCCTGAAAGTGACTGATCCAGCAGTTCCCTTTGGAAGCCACTGCTTTGACAGGATCTTTTCCTTAATAACACCTTAAGATGAAGAGATGTGTATTACTGAAATTTCTATGATTTTAGGGTAACATTTTCTAATTCGTATGTATGTGCATGATTGTACAATGAAAAAGACACCTTCAAAATGATTCTTGGACAATAGAAAAAATCATAAGGTACTTGATTATCTACTTGAATAACTCAATGTCCTCATTGTTAAACAATTTTTAATTTTCTTTGAAATTATCAAAGAAATATTTAATTATGGTCATCATTATATAAGTTAAATATATTTTATCATACTTATATCTTTTTTCAAAATTTTCTCTACTTTTCTCAATACTTTAGAACATTAAATAGATCGTGTTCTTCCTAAATAATAGAGTGATAGCTCACATTCAGTACTTTTTCCCCTTGAAATGAAAGCCTATCAAAGGCATTATTTTCACATTCTACCTAGTTTCTAAAAGCATTATGCAGATGATGAAAATTACGTATAGACAGAAGTACTTAAATTTTAGTAAACAGCAAAGATTAAAAAAATAAAATCCATTCCTCCATTTAATCACTGACTTGCACTGTTCCCTTGTGTAGAAGCAAGCCACTAAAACAAGAGAGTTATATTTAGACACAAAGCCACAGTAAAAGAAATGATCTATTCCACCAGGACACATTGATTCTGCCCTTGAATTTCAATGAAAGGTGAACATTTTCTCCTTTCACAATTTACCGGGCATATTATTTCTTCTTCATACAAATACTTTCCAATAAAGGTGATTTGCCTCCCAATTAATTTCTTCCCTGCCACAAATATGTGCATCATGATGGAAAGCACATTCAGGAGCAGGGAGGTGTGCAGATCTGAGGCGATGTCTACAGGCAACAAGGTGTTTTCAGGGAGTATTTACAGGTGAGGTCTCTGGAATCACTACTTCCAAGTTTGAAAATTCCTAGCTTCGCTTTGGCTGTTTGTGCAGTGCACGTAGTCCACATGTCAGGTGTATAAGCAGCACGGGAAATGTTTCCTGTAAGTATATCAAGATCGTCAGTAGCTAGTGTTCTTATAGATCGAATGACCTGTGTATAAATTTTGATCTGCTACTAATTAACTATAGAGCCCTAATAACATCGTACTTTAAAAAGGCTTGGCCACTTTAAAAGGTGGGCAACTGGAAATCACCAGCCACTACTCAAGATAGAGATGTACGGATCTGCTTCTGTGGAGACTGCATGTGGGAAACCCTATGGGTCAATTCTACCCTGTTCTATAGAGCATCTATGATCTGAAATGACTTGGCAGTCCATAGATGACAGAATAAGTCGCATTTCACCTCTAAACTTCATTTCCTCATTTGTAAAATGAAGACAATGAATAATCCTCTTAAATTTGAAATTAGATTGTTTGAAACGTAAGTTCCACAAAGGTTGTTTCTTGTTGTGTTTGGTTAGCTGATCTGTTTCTAGTAGCTATGATGAAAATGGAATATATAAAGATCAATATAGTAGGTGCTGGTGAGCTTAAATGGACTGGTGGGCATTTTGAATCAGAAAATCATATGGATTACTATGCCAGGAATAACAAATTCAAGAGTAATGGTGTTGCATTCATTGTCAATAAGAACATTTCAAGATCTATCTTCCAAGTGTATTGTTGTCTGTCATATGGTAATACTTAAACACATACAAGGAAATCAAGTCATTATAGCTATTATTCAATTTTATGCACCAGCCACTGGAGCTAGTGATTCAGAAATTGAAGATCAAACATGCAATCAAGATGTATTGACCATCATTGGCAACTGGAATGCAAAAGTTATAAACAATGAAAAGGTAACAGCAGTTGAAAATATGACCTTGCTAACAGAAGCAAAGCTGGAAATCAAACGATATAATTTTATAAAACTAACAACTTCTTCATAGTCAATACCTTTTTGTTGTTTTTCTTTTTCCAATAGCACAAACGGAGGCTGGCAGTTTGTCAAAATCTCCCATTTTGCTATGGCCTTACAACATTGGAATATATAATTAATAACCTATTCATAAGGAACGATAGGAGTATTAACTCCTTTAATGTTCCACATATTTTAGCTTTTACTCACTTGACTTCATGAGTCAAAATATTTTTACTTCATGAGTCAAAAACAAAAACAAAAACAAAAAAACTCCCAAACAATGAATTGACTTTTTAGATCAGATGGTTAAAGGAGAACTAATTCTGGAGCACATGGTTATGGGGTATGCAGTAATTATTGAGCCTACTTTCACTGAAAGTGATTCCATAAATACATTAGGCTAGGGAGACATCAGACACTGTAAGATATGACAAAATAATAATAATCTATAAATTATCAAGGGTTCATGAAAGAGAGGGGATCCCAATAAAATGATTTTAAAAAATACACTAGGCTATATAATATGATAACAAAGAAGCCAGCCAGAGCAACTAAGAGGTGAGCAATTTGGTCAGTGGTCATTATTTATCTGCCTGCTTCTCTCTCTCTTTCCCTCCCCTCCTCTTCTCTTTTAACAGCCATTTGTCTCTCTCAGTTCACAGGTGGAATGATTTGGGCACTGGGTGGTTTTCCTCAGCTCCAGGGCTTTACCAGGCTACAGTAGATTCACGGCTGAATCCTGTTAACTTAAGATCAGCATGGTTTCTTGGGAGTCCCTGGTATGGGCCCAGTTTTTTCCCACCGAGGTGGTCTGAAGGACTACCTTCCTTCCAAATTTTTAGGAACACTGTATCCCCAAGTTTGTATGCATATGATTTCTTTTGAATGCATTTAGGAAGGACATGCTTTCCAAATCCTCTTATGGTTTTCTATGTGTTTAGGTAACTAATGAGTCTTTTGGTCTACTGAATCATTGGTCTTAATAAATGGCCTTCCAAACCATAGTTCAAGAGGACTTTATAGTTCTCCTGGGACGCTAGCATGCTTGTTAAAGATAAAGGCAATTATCTGAACGGGGCTTCTATGTTTGCTGAAAAGGTTTAGCAAAGGTTCTTTTAAAGATTTGGTTTATTCATTCAAACTTTATAGAAGTCTAAGCCTCCAAGCAGCATGAAGTTTATAATGAATGTCAAGAACATTGGAATGGCTTTGAGGGATTTTGGCCAGGGCCATTATCATTTTTCCAGGAGTGGGGAAGTCCATACTATGGAACATGATGTTTGGGTAACCAATTTCACATTTCAGTGCCCTTTTTGTTTTGGTAGAATGAGCCTTGACCCAGCTAGTAAACATATTTACAACCTGTAGTGAAGTATTTGTACTGGGGACATAACTGTCTTCCAATCTGGGTACATTCCCCAGCACTGCACAGGTTTTAGTGTGATGAAGATGCTGGTATTCAGGTTGTTTCTTGTGCTTATTCCACAAGGCATGATGGCTTGTTTTATGGTTCTGCGAAGCTCCCTTACTTTTACCTGGGTTTTAAGACCTTGGGGTCAGTCCTCTTTGCCACAGGGGCTTTCCATGTGGCTTGCTTTGACTGTCATCCATCGTTGGCTACTGAGAACATTGATCTTACTGCTCTTATGAATATACTAGCCTTCAGTCTGTTTGCTTGTAATTTTGCTTTCTAGATTTATACTTGGCTGAGTTCTAGGGTGCAAGGGCAGTGATGAATGTTGGGGAGAACAGCCACCTTGCTGCAGAGTTCTCCTCTCTAGCGGCTTTCATAGCCATTCTGTCTGCCTTGTTGTGCTGTTTCCTTGAACAATGAAATTGTTCCTCTCTAACACCCTATATAATGTATAACAGACACATCTTTGTGTTTTGTACAGCTTCTATAGTAATAGATAAGTGAACTATATGCATTTATAAACCTCCTCTCTTTCCAGGTAACACAATGGGGATGTATAATTTAGAATGCATATTGGTAATCTGTATACAGTTATATGTATATGTTAATTATTTTACCCTCTAACAGCTGCAAAGATCAGCAAAACGCACTAAACTCAGCCTTTTGGGCTGAAAAATCAGTGGACAAAACTTGGCCTCTGCTTACATCATGCACACTCACTGCTGCATATGAACACCTGATTCTACAAAGCTGATTCCATTAGTAAAGCACTCTCCACCTACCATTTCTAAGGCAGCATCTTTTCATAGACTCTGCAGATTTAGACCCGATTTTTGGTTTCCCAGCAAATATGCACTAATTCCCCCTGATCAAAAGGAGGCAGAAGTGTAGCAAGGTTTTAAAATTACCGCAGGCAAACCCAAGAGAATGGTTTGGTGTTGTGTCATTCTTCCTGCAGAGAGCCAGCTTCCACCTTTTCACTTTAAGCACTGTTTGGCCCTGAAGATCACTTCAAGGATGCTATTGCAAAGCAAACTTTGTGGCTTCTTTAATTTGAACAGCAGTGACTGCAGCTTCTTACAGGAAGTAGGCTACTCTTGGGCTACAAAGTGTAACTACTTGGAAAAATATGTCACTGGTTTTAGTTGGGACCTTGGGTACTGAGTGAATACTCCTAAAATTAGCCTTGGTTTTACATGTATATATAGAAAGGCATTGGTTAAATCAAGAGGATCCAAGGCTGGCGGCATCCCAAACTCTAGCTTTCCAGTGCTAAAGGCCTTTAGACGTACTTTGGTTTCTACTCCCTTCAGGGCATCTTACAGGGGGGTTACCAATTATCCCAAATTGGGGATCAAAATTCTATCAAATCCAACTATCCTAGGCACCCTCCTAACTGCTTTTGGCTGGTTGGAGCTGAAGGAGAGGTAGATTATTGCAAATCTCCATACTGGCAGCAGCTGATAGACTCCTGGGGACAGTTTAAACCTTAGGCATCTTACTTCTTTAAGGAATTTGGTGAAGACTGAGCATGATAGTGGGACAAGAGGAAAGTCAAAGGAAATAGAGGAAAGAGCAAAGAGGCAAATGGCATTTATAGAGGTCTAAATAAAGGCATGTACATATGTAAATATATTTATACATGAAGATGGGGAAATAGATCTATGTGCATATATTTATAGGTTTATTATTAAGGTAGCAGATGGACATTGGGCCTCCACCCAAGTACTCCCTCAATGCAAGAGTACTTTGTTCTATTAAATTGGCACACTATGATGCTCACGTTCCCGACACAATCACTGAAGACAAAGCGGGTGCATAAGAAAATGTGGTGAAGAAAACTGATGATGCCCAGCTATCAAAAGAAATAGCGTCTAGGGTCTTAAAGGCTTGAAGATAAACAAGTGGCCATCTAGCTCAGAAGCAACAAAGCCCACATGGAAGAAGCACACCAGCCTGCATGATCACGAGTTGCAGAAGGAATCAGCTATCAGGCATCAAAGAACAAAAAATCATATCATTGTGTGCTCACCCTCCTGATACGATTGCTGAAGACAAATGGGTGCATAAGCAAATGTGGTGAAGAAAACTGCTGAGCCCATTTGCCTGTTATCATCCACTGACCACAGGCAGGTTTTGTTTAGAATTAACCTGAACATACATGAACTGGAAGTTTAGCAGCAGTGCTTTGTGACTTACCTTAGTTTTTATGAAAGGAGTTGGTTTTCTACTTCAGTGGTATTCATGCCTCCTGATAGCTTGATTCTACCAACACTTTATTCAACTTGCTACGAACTCTTATTTTTACAGCATATCCTGATGCTACCTTTCCTTCCCTTATTTAAATCATATCTCTAACATATTAGTTCAATGTTTGTTTTCTTGACAATCCCCAACAATTGATGTTGTATTCTCCAGTAATAAGAAAATCATGCACAGTAATGAGGATACTGAATTTCCCTTTGGAGATCTAGTTTTCAATCTTTCATCTAGATAATGTGGAATAAATTTAGGCTTTTACAAGCACTATAAATAAATTGCACCTGTAAAATTACATTAGTATTGTTACATATATTAAGGTTCTTTTTAAGTTTCAGTGCAAGCAGTGTAAGAGTTATAGATGAATAAATAACTTGTTCACTTTGAGCAAATAATGCACATGTATCCCTATGTATCCTGGGCTTAGTTAAGCAGAGCTGTCATGGGGAAGAAAGCAAACTGATGTCATCCGTGATGCTCTTCATCACAAGGGGGCTCGCACCAGGCAAGGTCAGATTAGTTGTCTTAGTAGAATTCATTTTGCCATTAGATTGGTGAGCCACAGTTTCATTGTAAGGCATATGCTCAAAGTTTAAGACAGTGAATATTTTGCATTCCCTCGGGTAGTTATGGAAGCAACTGGATGGTGGTGGGTTTGGTTCATCATACGACTGTTTCTGTTACTGGAACACTATTCCATACCTGATACTACATGAGCGGATCTTACCTTTTACCAGCTAAAAGGAGTCAGGAAAAGCTAATGTTTTCCCCATGAACAAAAAGTTAAGAAGAAACTCTGAAAATGGCAATTAGGATGGTCTACTTAATGTTCAACTTGCATCTTCCCCGGACAAAATCGTTGCTGTTTTGTTGTTGTTGAAGTTTTGGCAGGAAGGTACATTAAGCTTACTCAGCTGGTAGGTAGGTAGGTATTTCCAGGAAAATAGCCTGTTTGGGCAGGATGCATGCACAACAGTCCCTACAAGTGGTATTTCATTACAGGGTGTGAGAAACAAAACTTATTCTGTGATAGGATGCCTGTGTGGTTGAATTAAGGTCATATGGATGGGATCGTATCCTCCGTACATGATTGGACTATGGAATCAACTCAGCTGTCTGGGAGTCAAGATATTCTGCATGTCATAAGGCATTCCATGACTGTTATCATTTGAACAGACAGTGGCCAAGTTCCTTCAATTGTCTAGAGGATATTTTAACAGGAACCTCTGCATGCACACTTCATATCACAAAGGCCATCATTTGCATCGGTGTCACTGAGCTCTGGGCTACAGAAGAGGGGCTTGGAGAGTTCTGCTCATCAGTCTCAATGTCAGTAAAAGGGATGCCCCTTTGTGTTACAACAAAAGTGTTTCTGAAATAAAAAGTGGGCAAAGGACATAAACAGACTCGAAACCAAAAACGAACCTACTGACAGTGAGTGGATCCCCACTCTTAACAACCCTATGAGTCTCTGAGACTGTCCATTTTTATGACAGTAGTTTCCTTTTCCTTCTGCAGAATGAGTGAGACTTAGAACTGCTGACCTTGCAACTCAAAGCCCAATGTGAAATCCACTGCACCCCCAGGTTCCCCAGGAACAAACAGTTCACCAAAAGTAATATCCAAATGGCTAAATAAACATATGCAAAAATGCTTCTGATTATTAGCCACCAGGAAATGCAAATCAAAGCAATAAGGAGACATCACCTTACACCTACAATGATAACCCAATTTTTTTAAAAGACAGAAAATAATAAATGTTGGAGAGGATTCAGAGAGCTTGATACTGTCATACACTGATGGTGGGTCTATTAATGTATAGAACTACAGTGGAAAAACAATATGGTGATACCTCAAACACCTGGGAATGGAAATTTCACATCATCTAGCAATATCACTAGTAGGTATATACACTAAAGAAGGAAGAGCTATCGCATAAAGAGATAGGTACGTCCCCATGCTCATCACAGCACTGTTCACAATAAGAAGTTGGAGACAGCCTAAGAGCTCATCCGTAGGGAGGACACAGGAAGATGAAGTCAATGCTTGCAAAGGTTGGCAAGTATTGACTTGGGTGAAAGTCTGTCTAGAGGTCTCCAAGAGGGAGAAGAAAAATCAGAGAGGAGGGAGGGGGTAAGATATTGGAGGAATGGGGAGACATTTAAACTTTTAAATGCACCTAATTCACAAGTTATAAAATCATATTAAACAAGAAACACAAAGTGCTTGAGCTTGTTAATTGTGGGAAACTGAGGAATGGGAAGAGAATGTATGCAGATAAATTCTTTATTCTCATATTTTAAGAAGCGTGGCAGGCCAGGATCCTGGGTGGAGGGAGGCCTTCACACTGGTTAGAAATAGAGATGAATCCCAATGACAGTCTCACGATTAAAAAGAATCCCCACAATATCCTTCCATAATAGTGCTAACTTAAAGTTACCTCTTAAAAGCAGTGTGGCTGATTGCTATTTGGCCAACAATTTTATCTATAGGAGCAGACATGTTGCAATTGTGCTCACTGCTCAGGGGACAGTCACCCCCCTTACCTGCTGCCAGCACTGGTGTTAGGTTACTCTGCCTGAACTCATTGACCTTGGGTTAGGTACAGCCCATTTTGTTAAGTATGTGGTTACCTGTAATTAGAGGGGCTTGCATGCCCAGGATAGTACATCAGGTGATGTGAAAATACAATCTTTCTCATCTGTCTGGACCGAATTCCTGACACTGTGGAGGTGACCACCCCCAAATTTTTGTCTGTCTTTTAATCTCTTCCGTTCAATTACACAAGCATCCCCTGGATGTGGCCATTTATTTGCTAAATAAAACAGATCATTTAGGGCAGTCATCTTTTCCAATTAAAGCAAATAGAAAATTGGATCAAAGCTGATGTGTCCCACTGATCTATCTCATTTACTTTATTTATTATAGAAAATTTAAAAAAAGACAATTCAGTATGTGGACACTGCCATCCACTGTTAGTGAACATAAAACCTGATATAGTTTGCAGACACAATGGTAGTAATTAGGAGGTTTGCCTGTTATTCTGGTAACTTTACTTCTTGGAATTGATCCTAGAGAAGTAGACATTAAACTAGACAATGAAGTGGTCTCTTGAGTCTATTGCAGCATTTCTTAGTAGTAAAGAACAAGGGAAACATTCAATGCAGGACTGAATGCAGTCAATTAATATGAGCCTTCTAGCCATAATCACAATTGTGATATACAAGGGGGTACCCTAAAAAAAAAGTTCTGCTAGACAGCGTTTGTAGCATGCATTTTTTTTCCTGCTAGGTAAGTATCAAGCAACTCACTCTGAGTTAGTGCACCCAGTGCATCACCTGGGAAGGTTCTCTCTGGGTCACAGTGACTTTTTCATAAAAGCAGTTTCCCTCGAACCTTGTTTTTTGTGATGGCCAGTTTAAGAGAACAATGTAAGGCTCTGAGATTTTGTTTCCTGCCATGGAAAAAGTGCTGCAGTTGTTGTGATGTGTTGTGATGTTTAACACAGCTTACAAAGTCAGTGACATGGGAAAAACTCAAGTGTATGAGTGATTTTCTCATTTCCAAAAAGGTGAAATGTCAATTGATGACAAGCCTCATTCTGGACATCCATCAGTTTCCCTAAAGGATGAAAATGCCAACTCATAGTGCATTTGGAGTTCATTCCACCAGGTAATACTGTTAATCATGCTTTCTATTTAGAGGTTCCGAAAAGACTGCATAACCATGTCTGACAAAAAATGCCTGATTTCTGGCAGACCAGGGACGTTACCACCAGGACAATGTACCTGCTTATCTCAGTGTGCCTGTTTTTGGCAAATAACAGCATGCCTCTCTTGCCCCATGCACCTTACTCACCTGATGTCACTCTTTGCAACTTCTTTTTGTTTCCATGAATGAAGAGGGACATGAAATGACAGTGATTTGATAACAGAAGAGATGAAGAAAAAAATGAGGGAGGTACTGTCGGTCATCCAAACCGATGAGTCTGAAAAATGTTTTCAAGAATGAAATTGCAGATTTGACCAATGTATCAAGTGTAATGGAGAGTACTTTGAAGGTGATAAGGGAGTTTTGTAAAAAATTAAATACATAGCTTTGAAAAAACCAATTCTTTTTGAGAGGTACCTCTTTGTATTATATTGTAGCCTATGCCTGTGGTTTAGAGCCCCAATGGCATAGTAGTTATGCCATCTACACTGCTAACTACAAGGTCGGTAGTTTAAAACCACCAGCTTCTCCTTTGGAGAAAGAAAAGACTTTCTACTTCCATAAAGAATTTCAGATATGGAAGATATGGAAAAAATCTATAGCTTATCAAGGATTTATGAGGGAGTGTGTGAAGTGGGAGGGAGGAAGAAGAAATGGGGAGCAGATATCAATGGTTCAAGTGGGAAGAGAATGCATTGAAAATGATGGTGGCATATGTGCAAATGTGCTTGACATACTGGAGGAATGTACGGATTGTAATAAGAGTCCTCAACAAAAGCTGTTTGTTTTTTTTAAGTCTCTGTCTCAGAAACCCGCAGGGGCAGTTCCATCCTGTGTTATCAAGTAGCTCTGAGTTAGAATTTACTTACCAGGAATGCTTCTAAGTTATTATTATTATTACTTCCTGCCTGGGGTTAGAATCTCATTTTGGAAGTCATTCTCTGTTATTATAATGCACAGGATTAAGGTGGGAAGTGTTCTGATTCCCCACCTTACTAGAGGGTGTAAACCAATTCACCACCGTTTGATCCCTTGGGTATAAGGTCTGTTGAAAGACAGGAGCCACATCTCCATCACAGCCACTATCGGAGCAAGTGGCAGAGGTAAAAAGGCCTTAGCACTGCTGCCTTGGAGAGCAGAGGCCAAAGCAAAGATACCGTGAGACAGAGCAGAGGAATAGCACCGAGACTGAGACTGGTTCATAGAGGCAGAAGCTAAGGGACCACTTGGTTGAGAGACTGCAAAGCACAGAGAGACATGGTTGCTGGCTGAAGAGAGGCACTGCTGTGAACCCCTGATTGTGTCCTTACTGCTTACTGATCCTGGCTTGTGATAATCTGTTACCTGCATAAATAAACCACAATTGTGAACTTTGTGGGCTCTGTGTAGCCAATGCAACTTTTGAACCGCAAAGAAGAGTACTGTAGGAGGAACGGTGGTCTAAGAATAGAGTAAAAATGAATGAAGGGTGGAGATATGTCTGGCCTCAGCCTAAGGGCAATACAGAAGCCAGAGCAGGTCAGATAAGGTCCCTTTCACTGTTTTTATTTAGGATATTAAATATATCTCTGACTCTAATAGTGTGAGTGCCAACAGGAGATCCCATTTAGTCAACAGTCTTTGGTCTCCAAAAGTTATTATTGTAATTTCCACTATCCCAGCACAAATACTCAGAGCCAGTAGTTCTGCTGATTTGATGTCCACACTGACATTTCCATCTTTGTGGACGATGACACTCCTGGTGTCCACCACTACCCCTTCAGCAGGGCATGATGCTATCTTCGCAAATGTCTTTTTATCTTCTGTGAGGTTGTAGAGAAAATAGTGTCCTGGCTCTGCACAGATAGAGATTTCTGAGCAATTATCAAGGAACTTAGGGCTTAGGCTAAAAGATAGGAGTTAATATACTCCAAGGAGGTATTATGTCCTGCAGGTATGTGTTTGCATTTCAAGGAGAAGACTAGACCCGGGACCTTGGAGTTATTTAAAGTTATGAAACTAGAGGTTTCCGCTTGCTTCTGGAAGGTAATTTACATCGCAAATGTGACAACCAGGGATACAAGCAAATGTGACAACCAGGAATACACGCAGCCTCTCATGGGACCCAAGTAGGGAGAAGAAAGCTGACTTTTCCTCATAAGTAGATACAAAATTCCATATTTGGGGTCTTCCTTGCCTACAGCCAACCTCATTATGTGTTGGGTAAGCTAAATACAATCTTCACAATATTAAGTTTGTGAACCAACCCCTAAGCACTGTCCCCTGCCCTCTCCCCCTGAACCAGTCAATGAACCTGGGAAACCCTAATCTGGAAGTTAGAAAATAGGATGAAGAGTTTTATGATCACATGCACATAGGAACAAGGAAACTAACACTAGGAAATTTCCCCTACGTATTTGGCTGGTTAACATTTTCTTTCTTTTTTTGGAGTGTTGTAAGGGGTAAAAGAGACACATTTATTAAGTCTGAAAATGGATAAAGACAATTCATTCAGGTGAGGGAGACCAGCTTCACAAAGCCATCATGGCATACCAAGATTGACAGGAGACTGGTTGCTTACATAGGACATGGAAGTGTTGGGAAAACTATCACAAAGCATGATTGGCAGCAGATGAAGGCATCAAGATTGCAGTGGCACTACAGAAGTGGGGATGGGACCATGATCAGAGCACGTAGCCTATACCACATGGAAGGGTTACAGGATTGGCTCAGGGGCTTTCAGACCAAAACATCAGGATATGACTCTTGACCCTTGTAGACCCCAGCACCCAGTGTTTCCCAAAGAACATGCCCAGCCACAATCCTCAGGGCTGGACTGATTATGGGAGTGGTTATAATCTACCTTCCAGTGCACTCGGCTGGAAGACAAGGCTATTCACCATGATAGGTAAATTGTCAGAGACTTCATTGAAGGCTGAATTTATGTAGAGGCTCAAGTATGGATTTGGTGCTTTTTCACTGTAACTGTAGCTTCCTGCAACCCGAGTGCTCAGAATGTAAGCTCTAATACAGCAGTGGCCCAAAGGAACCGTTTGAACTAGGTTTACCCGAGTAAGCAGGTTCTGAGTGGCTAGCACAAACTTTGATTTCTGGGATAGACAATGGGTCGACTAATTTTGACTGCAGGGGAGCTTAGGTAGTTAATCTTGTAGAGAAAGAGACCCCAAATTCAAAGATAATTAATAGAGAAAACAATTTTAATTCTTAAACAAGAAAAGACCATGAAAAGTCATGTGGATGCCGGGTACCTTCAGCATGAAACCACAATGGTGTCCAAGAAGTCACAGTCACCGCTATGTCCATAAGGCATGGGACACCAAGAAAACTGTAAAAAAAACATGTTTGGTGAGAGATAAGTTCATCCTAGTTGCAGGCAGGGCTACAGAAGATCCATAATTGGGATATGTATGCTATGACAGGGTGCGATGTAACAACGATGAGAAATACAACTTTCTTCTAGTTCCTAAATGTTTCCTCCCCACTCCCACTACCATGACTTGAATTCGATCTTGCAAGACTGGCTAGACCAGAGGATGTACACTGGTACAGATAGGAACTGAAAATCCAGGGAACCCAGGGCGGATGAGCCCTGCAGGACCAGTGGTGTGAGTGGCGAAACAGGGAGGGTGGAGGGAGAGTGGGTAGGAAGGAGGGAACCGATTATAAGGGACTATATGTGACCTCCTCCCTGGGGGACGGACAACAGAAAAGTGGGTGAGGGGAGACATCGGACAGGGCAAGATATGACAAAATAACAATTTATAAACTATCAAGGGCTCATGAGGGAGGGGGGAGCGGGGAGGACGGGGAAAAATGAGGACCTAATGTTGGGGGTTTAAGTGGAGAGAAAATGTTTTGAGAATGAAGTACAAATGCGCTTTACAATTGATGTGTGTATGGATTGTGATAAGAGTTGTATGAGCCCCTAATAAAATGTTTAAAAAAAAAAAGGAAAGCATACAGATTAGTCGGGGCCTTCTGACCACCTTCGTCAGGTATGGTAGCAATGACCCTGGGGCTATAGTATCCCCACTTTCCTTCAAGGGCATGCCCCTCTCTTTTCTTGCAAGGGAAATTACAGTGAACAGCTTCTGTCTTAGGGTAAAACTTTGTATATTGCTGAACTGTGGTCAGAAAGAATTGAATGGACTTTGACTCTGTGTGGATACTCACTGCCATCAAGTCAGTTCTGATTCTTAACAACCCTGTAGGACAGAGGGGCTATGTCTCCATGGTTTTCTGAGACTGTAAATCTTTTTTTTTTTTAATTTGAAATAATTTTCATGGGGGTTTGTACACCTCTTATCACAATCCATCCATCCATCCACTGTGTCAAGCACATTTGTACATTTGTTGCCATCGTCATTCTCAAAACATTTTCTTTCTACTTGAGCCTGTGGTCTCAGCTGCTCAAAGCCTCGTCTTTCCCCCATGGAGCGACTGGAGGTCTTCAACTGCTGAGCTGGTGGTTAGCAGGCCAACATGTGGCGCATGGATTAGAACAGACATTCTGAGCATTAGGTCTCTGTGTGCATCAAGCTTCCACCGAATTCCTTTTGACCATGAACCAGGAATGTGTACAGTTTTGCCCTCAGGCAGAGTGCTTTAGAAAGTGGATTACCTCCACTCTTGTAACAACTCAGTACAAACACACTCCAAACCAAAGTACTGCCCTCAAATAGATTGACTCTCAGTGACCCCGTCAGACAGAGTGTATCTTCCCCTTTTCTGAGACTGAATATTTTTGCCGGAGTAGATAGCCCATTTTGTCCTTCAGATTCAAACTTTTGACCTTGTACTTTGCTGCTCAGCACATAACCTACTAAGTTACCAGGGTTCCCCCAGGTGGATTAATTTTCCTTAGAGACTTGACTGGATGTGCACTTGTTAGATTGTCTTACTTGAGTCACATAGTCATATCTTGTTTGAAAAGCCCTGGATCAACCTTATAAACTTTTTTTATCTAGCAAAATATGCTTGTCCCGATTATGGTCCATTCCCATTTCTATAGTTCTGCCAGCAATTCTAATGTATTGGTCTCCTGTCAATCATGCCTCTGTGATGGTTTCCTTTGTCCTTTCATATCCTCTTAAGTAGCCAGTTCTCTGTCAGCCCTTGGACACCATGACAGCCTTGTGCTAATTGCCTTCCTGATCTGGCTAATGTGTCTTTGTTTAATATTGAATCAATGTTCTCCTTACATCTGAGATTTGGCATATCTTGTGTACACGAAACCACACAGTATACTCCCCGGGCTTCAGATCTATGGGGATAGCCTTCTGAAAACCCAGTGCTCAGAATTCAAGCTCTTAAAGGGCAAGAAACACTAAGGGCATCCAACAGAGGAGGGAGGAGAGCAAAGCAATGACGCCCCTGAGGAATCCCAAAAGATAGATTTCGGGAGCAGGGTGTGGCACCTCGTCAGATTCAACTTGAAAACAGTCATAAAGATCAACAAACACACCTGAAACTATTTATAGGCTTTTCTTTTGTTGTTTGTTTTGTTTTGCTTTATTTTGTTTTTGCATTTATTATTGCTTTTACATGTCTATCTAGATAAGATGGGCAGGATAAACAATTTGGAGGAGAAAACAGGACCAGTGGTTCAGGGGAGACACGGGAGAGGGGGAAGTGGGGGAAAGGAAAGGGGGAGTCAATAAACACAGGTAAAAGGGAACAAATGATCTAAAAGTGATGGCTAGGAGGGGATAGGATGCCTGTTGGGGCTTGAGAAAGGGCAATGTAACCAAGATGAATTAATAAAAGCTGAATGAAGGTCAAACATGATAGTGGGACAAGAGGAAAGTAATAGGAAATAACTAGGAGGCAAAAGATATAGAGGTCTAAATATAGGCATGTACATATGTAAATATATTTATATATAGCAATAGGAAAATAGATCTATGTACATATATTTATATGTTAAGCATTAAGGTAGCAGACAGACATTGGGCCTCTACTCAAGTACTCCCTCAATGCAAGAACACTTTTTCTGATAATCCGCATTCTGTGGTGCCCACTTTCCTGACACAATCGCTGAAGACAAAATGGGTGCATAAGCAAATGTGATGAAGAAAGCTTGATAGTGACTGGTTATCAAAAGATAAAGTGTCTGGGGTCTGAAAAGCTTGAAGATAAAAAAGCAACCATCTAGCTAAGAAGCAACAAAACCCACATGGAAGAAGTACATCATTCTCTGTGATCATAAGGTATCAATGTGATCAGGTATCAGGCATCAAAGACCCAGAACAAAAAATCATATTGATGTGAATGAGGGGGAGGGTGGAATGGAGACCCAAAGTCCATCTGTAGACAATTGGATATGCCCTCACAGAAGGGGTTGATCACAAAGAAAAGATGAGCTAGTTGGGGTGCAGAATAGCACTGATGAAACATACAACTTTCCTCTAGTTCTTTAATGCTTCCTCCCTCTTTCCCCCCAGTATCATGACCCCAATTCTACCTTACAAATCCAGCTAGACCAGAGCATGTACACTGCTACAGATAATAGCTGGAAACACAGGGAATACAGGACAGATAAACTACTCAGGACCAATAATGAGAGTAGTGATACCAGGATGGTAGGGAGAATTCCGGGCGAGAAAGGAGAAACTGATCACAATGATTGACATATAACCTCCCACCCCACGGGGAAGAACAACAGAAAATTGGGTGAAGGGAGACAGTGGACACTGTAAGACATGAAAAAAATGATAATTTATAAATTATCAAGGGTTTGTGAGGGAGGGAGAAAACAAAAATGAGGAGCTGATACCACGGGCTCAGGTAGAAAGAAAATGTTTTGAAAATGATGACGGCAACATATGTACAAATGTGCTTGACAGAATGGATGGATGTATTGATTGTGATAAGAGCTGTACGAGCCTCCAATATAACGATTAAAATTAAAAAAATACAAGAAAGCAGAATTTAGGTTTTGGCTGACTGATGGAACTAACAGTCATTGTGGGACCTAGTTTAATATGGTTAACAGCTTACCTGATGCTTACATGTTCCTTAACAGGAATAAAAACTGGGACAAAAGTGAGCCACCTGTTGATCTTTATTTACTGTAAATAAATGATAATCTGCGTTGCTAAAAAATAACCTCCCATCCATCAATCCTAGTTGTTCTCAGGTGCTGTTCAGTGGGTTCCACTCACTGTCACCCCGTGCGCAGCAGAACCAAGCACTGCCCACTCCTGTACCAGCCTCGCCATCATTCCTATGTTGCAGCCTCTGTGTCCCTCTGTCTTGTCTGGGATCTTCCTCTTTTTTTTTTAACCCATGCTTGTCTTTAGGATACTTTTAATAAATATAAACAACAAAAAATGAATAGTTTCTCAATCAAATATGTTAAATGAAATAGAGGTCCCCTTCCTTACTCTCAGAAACTCTCTAGATAGACAACCTCTTGAAGGAACACTGTCCAGCAAAGTGACTTCTTTATTCCATTCTCCTCCTCTACATTAAAATTTATACTACTAGAATATAAAGAACACAGAAACAAGTCAATATTTTCGTTACTTAGGCCATTGAAATTATGTTCATGTAGACAGACAAAAATCTGAAATTCAAATGTTTATTTAGCCAAGGGCTCTGGAGACTTTGTTTCTGTAATCTGTGCATATTTTAAATGGGAAAATATGTATTTATAATTACATGAAATAAAATGAACAAAATGTTAAAGTAAATATTTCCTAACCTGCAACAATATGTATCCTGTTTTAAGGAAATGAAAAGCTGACTTCAAAATAGCTAATTTAATAAGATGAATTTAAAAAGTAAAGCTGTGTGATATAAATGGATGCTAACATGCTCACAGAGGTTAATTCTGGATGATAGGCTGACAGCAGATTAAAAATACATATAGTTATTTTAATTTTCTACTTGTTATATACACAGATTTATTTTATTATTAAAATAGTTATTTTCAAAGTAATATTTCACTTAGTATAAAATATACACACATTTGTATGTAGAAATTTTCCTCAAATATTACAACAAATTGAAGTATTCATTAATTTGAGATGTCAGAATATGACCTTAAACTTGAATCAAAATGTCTAATTTAGGTCATGCAAACTCAGAGTGACCCTACAGGATGGGGTAGAACTGCCTCTGTGGGTTCCCAGGACTGTAACTCTTTGCAGGAAGACAAAGCCCATAAACAACTTTCCCCCAAGGACCTGCCGGTGGTTTTGCACTGCGAACTTTTTGGTTAGCAGCTCAAAGCTTAACCACTACGCCACGAGGGCTCCTAGGACCCCATTTTGTCCATTGAAATATGTATATAACAAACTCTTTTGAACCTTTGTCAAGATAAAAAGAGGCAAATAGTTTATTTGATCTATGATCATACACAGAGTTGTACTTGATCCAAGAATATTTGATGTCAAAATTCCTCTTTTCTCTCACTATATGTTGGCTTTAGGATTCTTTTCTCTCCCTATCTTTGCAGAAATATAGAATTCTGTGGCATAGAATATGTACAATTAAATTGCATACAATAATATAGCCTTGTGAGTCTCACTTTTAAAGCATACTTTTTCAGAATTCATTTTAGTTTACTTAGAATTAACCCCTAGGAGCCCTAGTTCATCTCACTGCCATTGAGTGGATGCCAACTCATAGTGACCTTAAGGGACAGAGTAGAACTGCCCCTGTGGGTTTCCGAGACTGTCCATCTTTACAGAAGAAAGTCCTGTCTTTCTCCCAGGGAAGTAAGTGCCTCTGGTGGTTTCCAGCTGCTGATCTGGAAGTCTGCAGCCACACGCATGACCACTAAGGCTACGCCCTCAGGGCTCCCCCTAGTGGCAGAGTGTGCCACAAATTGAGCTCCCAACCACAAGGTCAGCGGATTGAACCCATCGTTTTAGGGGGAAACGCTGTAGTGATCTGGTGGCACAGAGGTTTAAGCAGCTCTGCTGCTGACTCAAAGGTTAGACCCCCATCAGTCATTCTGCAGGAGTTAAGATGTGGTAGTTTGGAAACCCTACGAGACGGTTCTACTCTGTCTTACAGGAACACTGAGCATCAGCTCTACAGCCAGGGTTCTTGTATTTGTTTTGGTTTGGTTATCTTGCGTCAATGACTAGCCACACTAGCATAGGCTTTGAGCTACTAAGCAGATTGTAAGTACAATACTTGTGTTTTCTCTGAAGTACAGATTCTCCACGTCCAGTCCAGAGACCTTTTCTTTTTCTTTCAAATCATTTTGATCACAATTCTTTTCTTACTACTATTTTATTGTGAATCACATAAAGGTTCAGAGGCCTAGTGAGGTAGTGGGGTATGCATGAGTGACTAATTGTGAGCTCAGCAGTTCAAAACCACCAGGGGCTCCTTGATAGGTTACGCTTTCTCGTACTCTAAGGATTGATAGTCTTAGTCCAAACAGTAAACCTGGTCTCTTTCATTATTCTAAGTTTTTGTCCACATTTCTCTCACACTCTATTGAGAACCTTCGCATGCAATCATTCTCAGAACATTTGGTAGTGGTACCTGGGCATTCTCTAGTTCTCCTGGTCGCAAGGTCATGAACACTGATGTTTGCATAAGCCCTTCTTCCACTGGACAAATTGTTTTCCAGAGAGGAATTTTAAAAACTTCACAAGGTGAAATCTATTTTGATAACAAAAGTAAAAAAAATTATGTGTTTTCTATTCTACTTCTCTTATGGCTGTATACTGGAGTTGCTGGAAACTAGTTGGTATGTGCTCAATATATGAAATGCGAAAGCAGATAGGGGAATTCAACTGTATTCTTTTAAGTCGGACATTTGAAACCTTAACAAACATGTAAAACAATGCCACTCTTCTCATTCGAAATTTTATCTAGAAACTATAGGTTATACATAAGTATACTGTTGTTATCGGGTGTCATTGGCTCATAGCGACTCTGTGTACAGCAGATAAAATATTGTCCCACCTTGGACCATCTTCACAATTGTTTGAGCCCATTGTTGCCGCCATGGTGTCAATCCATCTTCTTTAGGGTCTTTCTCAATTTCAGTGACCCTGTACTTCACCAAGCATGGTGTCCTTCTCCAAGATGCATCTCTGCTAACAATATGTCTAAAGCATGTGGCTTCTAAGCAGCACCATGACTCTACTTCAAGTTCTTCAAATCCTCCTTAATTTCAACAGCAAACACTGCGTCATCTGCATGTAACAAGTTGTTAATAAGC
Organism: Echinops telfairi; assembly: GCF_000313985.2. NCBI lineage: Eukaryota > Metazoa > Chordata > Mammalia > Afrosoricida > Tenrecidae > Echinops > Echinops telfairi. Next base: position 10,647,865 of record NW_022107432.1, on the reverse strand, counting down.
CTTCCTCCCATCTTGATGCCCTATTCTTCATATACTCGAGTTTCTTAGATTATTTATTTGGCATATAAATTGAATAAGTGTGGTGAAAGGATACAACCCCACACAGAATTTTCCTGATTTTAAACCATGCAGCATTCCCTTGTTCTCTTCCAAAGACACCATGGCCCTAAAACACATATTTTCTGGTATTCTGTACTTTAAGCCAAAATCCATCTGATATCAGCAATGGCATTCCTCTGGCTACATTCCTCTTCCGAACCAGACTTGAAATTCTAGCAGCTCTTTGTTATTCATGTACTATTCCGTCACAGCCTGCGAGTATGGCTCCTGACCAGACCTAGCCCACTGAGCAGGTATAGAAAGGGTACTCTCAAACTTCAGGTCACCCTGGAACCAAAAGTCAACAGAAAGATTTTACCAGATCAACTTAGAAGGTATTTGAAATCATGTCTATAACCATAACACCACTGCAATTCATATTCATGATCGTCTCTGTGGAATAGGATACATAGTCCTAATCTCCTCAATTAATTTTCTTGCATACATGTATACAACAGTAAATTTCCCTTCTTTTTTTTCAGGAGCTTGGCAACGTGACTGTAGTCCTAGCTTGTTCAATCAAAAATAAACTTTCCCCTTTCATTTTCATGTAGTCTCTGTTTTTCTTTCTTAGTCACAACGAATAATAAGACATGGGTTGGTAACAATTGTTTGATTCCTAGATAACTTCTAGGAGACCAGTTTATTCAAAGCTCAAAGTTCAAAAGGACATCTAAGGGCAACAGCCTAGAGCAGTGGTTCTCAACCTCCCTAATGCCGCAACCCTTTCAGACAGTTCCTTATGTTCTGGTGACCACCAACCATACATTTTTTGTTATTATTACTTCATAACTGTAATTTTGCTACTGTTATGAACCAGGTGACCCCTATGAATGGGTTGTTTGATCCCCCCCGAAGGGGTCGCGACCCACAGGTTGAGAACTGATGGCCTAGGTCAAGGATGTCAAACTGGCAGCACGTGGGCCACATGCGGCCCTTGAGGTAATTTTTTGTGGCCCACGATGCTCTGAAGTAAAATGAAAATAGAAAAATTTATTATGAATAAAATTGTGCTTAGGGAATATCAAGGCAATATTGTACACACACTTCCCTCATTACATGTTATTTCAGAGCATCGTGGGCCACAAAAAATTACCTTGGGGGCCACATGCAGCCCAAGGCCGCCAGTTTGACATCCTTGGCCTAGATGAATGGTCTCAGCTTCTTAGATCACAGAAATCTGGATTCCGGATGTTAAAACTGCTTCTCCTTTCTCCTTTCTCCCTTTAACTCCTGCTCCTCCAAGCACACTAGTACTGCTGTTGTTCTTTGGACATTCCAGGCTACTGACAGCCATGATTCCTTGCCTCTGCTATTCTATCTAGAATGCCTTCCCCCTGGTAGCCACATGTCCAGTTCTCCACTTCTGCCAATCTTTATTCAAAAGTTACCTTAGAGAGTCCTACTTACCTATCTCATTGTGATAGGTTTTGTGTTAACTTGACAATAGGTCAGTGTTCTCAGTAATTTGGCAGTAATGGCCCTGATGGGATCTAAAGCAATATTCAACTTTACACTATGTGTAATACAATTTATGATGTGATCTAGTAACCAAATCTATGAGCAGTCATTGGTTGTGTTGCGGCTTGGCCACCTCGATCTGGTCACTCCCCTAATGCAATTGCAGGTTCTATGGGAAAGCTCATCACTTCTAGTGGGCCTGGATCCTGCCATAGTGCATGTCTAAACGAGGAGTCACCAGGAAATTGCCTATCATGGATTCCTTCAACTTTGCATCCACCAGCATAGGCTTTGTCTTCATGTTTTCCGGTCACTTCTCCTATACATGTCAGGGGAAGCCTCCACCTTCACCCGTAACACATCCATTATAGATTTCAATCCCCCAGACACTCCATATTTTTCCCTGCTTTATTTTCTCCCCTTTGATTGTTATATATCTCTAGCATGACATTGACTTTATTTATTTAGCTGCTATATTTATTTATCTGTTATATTAAGTTCCACCATAGTAGAAATCTTCGTCTGTTTTATTCACAATGGTTTGATAATCTATATGGTTAATTCTATACTCTTAATTATTACTGCTTCTGGTTTTTGTTACTTTCAATAAGAACTTAGACCCCAGAGGAGTGACCCAAAGGATCATGACACACAGAGTCACCTGGTAGTAGTATGGAAACATGGATTAGCAAAGGGGAGGGACATGTCCAGGAGAAACGGTATAATCCGTATATATGGAATAGAATTCCTAAAGAAATAATTTCTAGTGCGTGCTTCCTGTACGTGGTCTAAGGAGAAACTGTGGCAGGAACATTGAGGTTGATGTTGAAATGCCAAGAAGGAGCTCAGGCAGTGAGGGAACTGGGATTTTTTTGTAGTATCAAGAATAAGGTTTTGTATCAGAAGACACAGATATCTGATGAACACTCCAGAGAGGAAAATTGCTGGGATTCCAGACTGGTCTCTCTCAGCAATTCAAGGGCCAATCACTCATGAAGGGAGGAAGCCCGAACAAGAGGGCCCATGCTTTAAGTGAGGACAAGTATGATGATTGAAGAAGTGCGGTGAGGTCTTTAAAAAATCCCAGATGATGGGGACAGTAAAAATAATATACAGTTATGAAGAAGAGTCAGACTCAGTCAGTGGGAATTTGACTGCATTTGAATACTGATTCAGAACTGCTCTCCCTGCCCCTTGTTGCACTGCCTGGGGATAAATCTTGCTCGGGGGGTGAGGACAGACAACACTAGGCTGAGAAAAGTTGGATTTCATGCTCACACTTTTCTCCTGGCTGTGGAATCTCAGAAATCAATTTCTTCAGTTGGTTTTCCAAACCAAAGATGACCTAAATTGCCCTTTTGACTCTGCTTCCTTGAATGTAATTTATCCTGCTTCTAGGTCTGTCTTCCTCTTTCTGTTCATTGTCATCGGTCTTCTTTATGACTTTGTTTTGTTTCTCTCTCTCTCTTCTATCTTTTTGTGGATCTGGAATAACTCAACCACCTGCCTGAAGTCCAGGAGACAATGTCTAATAGTAACCTAAAAGCTGAGCATTGTTATCTCTATTAACCAGTGGCATTATCAATACTTAATAGCTTAAGTTTACATTTTAAAGGCAATTGTAAAATGTTAGACACCTACAATTACATTTAGCACCACCCCTCTGAGATTCTGGTAGAAGACTTTCCCCAAGACTCATTTATACATTTGCAGAATATGATACTGCTTTCATAAACTTCTGACAGAAACCTCAACCCGTTGCCATTGAGTTGATTCTGACTCATTGCAGCCCTACAGGATAGAGTAGAACTGCCCCATGGGGTTTCCAAGGTTGTAGGAACAGGGCACTAGTACACTCATGGGGAGGGTACTGTTTATGTCTCCACAGGAAAGGGAGAGAGGGACCAGAACCCATCCCAGAGTGCAAAGCCTTGAGGGAAATGCACTGGCATGGAGTAGCGAACTAAAAAAGAGGACAATATGGCTGGCTGGGCCCTAGCCTAGCCTATGTTGACCCTGTCCCCAGAAGAAGGCAATACAGAGGACACCGATGAAGATATAGCCCGGGGAGAGAGGTGGGTCTGTCTAGTTCACAAGGGAGTGAGTGAACTAATAGGGAGGGAGAGAGAGAGAGAGAGAGAGAGAGAGAGAGAGAGAGAGAGAGAGAGAGAGAGAGAGAGAGAGAGAGAGAGAGAGAGAGAGAGAGAGAGAGAACCTCATCATGGCCCATCAAGCCCCTGGGACGACATCCCTGCTCAGAGCAGCCAGTGCATAGAGGAAGGTGGGACTGGTCCCACCATAGACAAGACGCTCCCTCACTGACCCATAGCGCTACAGGGGACAGCCCTGGAGACACTGTGCAGAAAGTGTACCTGGTCCGCCCCGTGCACAGTGGGATGAAACACGAAGGGACTGCAACTGGGCAACAAGGGGAACAAAGTAACCAAGTCCCCAAGAAATAGATGAAAATAGATGTCTGACTTGCGGGACAGGACTTGGTACCACATTGGGCTTGATTGGCAAACATACATAAGGATCAGCAGACAGACTGGGAGCTATCTATTGTTTTGTTGTTTTCACTTATTCTGTTTTGTCCTGTCTGTTTTATTGTTTTTGTTTTTCTTTGGCTTTCACCCTGAGTCTATTTATATAAGATAGGCAGGGGGAAAACATCCAGAGGAGAAAACAACAGGACCAGCAGTTCCCGGAGACATGGGAGTGGAGGGTGAGGGACAGGAGAGTGGGGAGCCAACAAACGCAGAGAAAAGAGAAGAACAAGAGATCTAAAATTAATGGTGAGGAGGGTGTAGAATGCCTGGTGGGGCTTGATCAAGAGGAAATGTATTTGAGAGGAAATACTGAGAGCTGAATGGAGGGTGAGCATGGGAAAGAAGGGGGTTGGAATGGAGACCTAAAGCCCATCTGTAGATAATTGGGTACCCCCCCACCCCTCCCCACACAGAAGTGGTATAAGAAAGGGATGATTCAATCAAGATGTAGTATAGCACCAAAGAATCACACATAATTCCTCTAGTTCCTGAAAATGCCCCCTCTGCCGACTACCATGATCCATTTCTAATTTACAAATCTGGTGGGACCGTAGAACACACCTTGGTACAGATAAGAGCTCTCAACACATGGAATTCAGGAAGATAACCCCTCAGAACAGGATTGGGAGCAGTGACATCATGAGGGTAGGGGGATGGTCAGGGAGGGGAAGTGTGAGAAAGGGGGAACCCATCACAAGACTGTATATATAGCCCCCCATGCCCCCATGAAGGGGATGAATAACAGAAATGTGGGTGAAGGAAGACAATGGACAGTGTAAGATATGAAATAACAATAATAATATATAATTAATCACGACGGTGGGTGTGTGAGGGAGGGAGGGGAAAAAAGAGGAGCTTATGCCAAGAGCTCAAGTAGAAAATGTTTTGGAAATGATGGCAACATCCATACAAATATGTATTGTACAACTGATGGAAGGAATGTTATATCAGCTGTAAAAGCCCCCATATTAAATGATTTAAAAAAATAAAAAAGAAGAAGATGTTGATTGACACATCTTTCTCACATGGAGCAGCTGGTGGATTAGAACTGCTGACCTTTCTATCAGCACCACCAAGGCTCTCCTCTGTCTGGCACAGCAAGCAATAACCCGCGTGGTATTTATAGTAATGCCGGTGTTCTCCTTTCTTTCTACATACACGCTGCCTTTCACTGAGAAGTTTGATCCTTCGTCTATGGAACATTGGGTTCTCAGTAGCATTTCTAAATTGGGGAATTGGGCGGTTAAACCTTTCTCTATTACCTATGGTCAATGTCACCTTTCAGATTGCTTTTCAGCTTCAAAGATTTCTGCCACCTGTTCTCCTGGTTGCTGCCAAGTCTATAAAATTAAGTGTTACTTGCTGCCTAGCCCTTTCTTTTGTCTTACAAGTGAAATTTTTCATGGGCTGACCTGCAGTAGTCAGTCAAGGAGCCACAGCTGTAACCTCCTGAAATGAGGTCGGAATCAAACATTACAAGTACAAATGTAACTTTAAAGCCAGTGGATAATCTTAAACACTTGTCAAATTAAAGGCTTACTCATTTTTCTATGCTGAACAGCATTTGCCTTGGGTATAATCACTGTGAAAATGACCTACAGGAATAATCTCGACTTTCTCTCTCTCTCTCTCTCTCTCTCTCTCTCTCTCTCTCTCTC
>NW_022107432.1:10615284-10641952 GCF_000313985.2 Echinops telfairi | reverse complement strand
AGTATCCTCTGGGAGGATATGTTGAAGCCCTATCTCTACGACCTGGAAAGATGACCTTGTTTGGAAATAGAGTCTTTGAAGATGAAATCTGTTAGGATAAAATGAGATCATTGAGAATAAAGTGAGTCCTGATCCTCTATGATGAATGTCCTTGAAACAGAGAGAGAGAGAGACAGAGAAAGGCACGCTGTGATGCTACAGTTGCGAGCCAAGGAATACCGGGATTCTGGGAAGATTATAAGGGAGGCATGGAACCGATTCTCTCTTCAGTCTTCAGAATGTACAACTTTCAGCACCCTAATCTCAGACTCTCAGTCTCTGAAACTGAGCGACAAAGTTCTGTTCTCATAAGCTATTGAGCTTATGGCACTTGGCTATGGCAGCTGGAGGAAACTAACATGATTGTGAAACTAATTTAAAAGTTTTTTGTCTCATTGGCAGCCTATAAATTTCACATTTCCTCCTCTACTCCCCTTAGGACAATATGATTTCTCTGACTATCAGACGGCAGCAGTTCATTAAGTTGAGCCTTAGTGTTTGCAAATAGACTCACTTCCACCACATTCTTTGGGTTACTATGCTCGAATTTTGCTTTCAGCCACTGTCTGCTTTCAAGCCCCTCTCCTGCCACCTCCCCATGGGCAGTGAAATGAATCTGACTTCTTTAGATGCCAACGAACAGATTGACAGCTCCAGGACCTCATTATCTGATACTTAGTCTAGTCATTTGATGCTAAGCACAGTAGGCAAGAATGCTGACAAAACTCATTTGGAGATTTATACAATGTCCTGTACTCATATGGTCCACAGAGCAGAACTATGGTTTTGTGGCTCAGATTAAATAGTCTCAGAAAGTAATATATCTCCAGAAACTTCTCTAAATCAGAAACAGCATTTTGCCTCAAATGCTTCACCGTTTTTACACAATCAGTGGTTAACAGTCCCATCTGCCCCAGGTGCTGCCGGGGAACAGGTGTGGCTATTGGCATACCTTTGGAAGGTCAAAGATGGAAGGAAATCAACAATGCTACTTTGTTGATTTCCTAGAAACTGAGAACACTTTCAAACAAACATCATATTCAGCAACTCTAGGGAGTTCCAGGTGATTAGAACTCAGCTAGTCGTAGCTTCAGTTCCAGCAAAGGAAGTTTTGTCTGTACGTGGAAATACGTGAAAATCTTAGCAAAGGGCCCGATGCAGGTCTCCATGTCACTGTCAAATTCAGGGCAGCTTGAATAATGAGGGAGGCAGAAGTGGATAAAAAAAGGAAGAAAAGCATTGTTTGCTTTTCTGCTCAGAGACTTAGAGCTCATTTCAGAGAGAGGGAGAAAATAAAACCACACCTTAAACACACAGCAACAGAGAAAACTTCCATCTGGTGATTAGCTAGGAATGGTCAAAAAGACCACTGCCTCGAGAGAATATTTCAAAAGCGTTAACTGTGGAGAAAGTCAGTCATCTCAAATTTGGGCCAACATGGGCTTCCCTTTTTAGAGCTTACACAGAAATAATGATGTAAAATAATTATCTTCTAAGGAAGAGACCCAAAATAGCGAAGGACCAAGCATCTAGGAAGCGCCCACTCTGAGGGGTCGTCACGAAGTTTATGCAACATTTTCCATGAACTTCATGAAGTCCTCTCATATTATCTAAGTGGAGGCAAGAAGCAGACAAGTACCATGTAAATCATATTTTCCAAAGGTGTACTTTTTTCATATAAAAGAAAGCAAACAGTACCATGTCCATTTGTTTTTCTTACATGTTCTTTTTCAAGAGTCTTGACATATCTTAGCATAAAATTGCTTTTATATTTTAATCCATCCTACTTCCCTGAGAAAAACAAAATGTTCACAATATTAAACTTGTATATGGATTCATTAGCTTTATTTTTTTCAGTCCATCCACCAGGGAACATCAGTCCTCGAAGTCAGAAGTCAGAAGGGAACCCTAAAGAGGAGAAAATCTCCCGAGATTCTGATTGCACCTTATCGGCATTGTCATGGAAATGTGGCAAGAACTTGGAAAACAATAATTGACCCTGAAACACAGCATCTATCAGACCCTGGAATTCCTGTTTCTGAAAACCAGCTTTAAAATCATAGTTGTATAACTACTTGGTACCAAGAAACTACTGCCAACAGGTCAATTCCACCTCATAGCAGCCCTAGGGGACAGAATAGAACTACTTCCCTATACAAAAGAACACTTTCCGAGACGATGCAAACAGTCACCCTCAACTCTCTCCTGGGGAGCAGCTGGTGATTTTGAACGGTCAACCTTTCATTAGCAACCCAACACTTAGCCCCTTGCTCCACCAGGCTAGAAGGGCGTTTGTTGGCCTTGTTGTTAGTGCTACAGCTTCAGTCTTGCTTTAGGAGCTGAACAAGTGGTGTGGAGGCCACCGACAAGCCTCCTAACTTCACGCGGGGTAGAGAGGGTCACTGTCACCATTCGCTGCTCAAAGCTCATTCCTGTGAAGCCGAGGTCAGACACATCTCCATCCTCCATGCTTCCTTACCGCGCTTGACACCCACTATCCCTCCCATAGCACCCTTGACTTCTCAGCTGGGTCTGATAAGTCATTGCAATGGCCACACACAACTCACAGGCAATACACACGATCATGCAGTTTATTAGAGATGTGATGAGCTAGAATAAAATGACCACAAACTAACAATAGTGAGAAGAACAAACTTCATTCAGCTGCACTGGCCAAGTCTGGAGAATAATACAAAACCAACAGTAAAGATACAAAATTGGTTGAAGTTTGATCTTTTCAACAGACATACTAAATAGTAACGGTTGCCTTTGCAAAGGTCTTTGATAGAAGTATTGTGGTAACATTCAGGAGGAGGTTTTGTTGATCCAACCAAAGGGGAGGTCATAATAATGACAACTTCCCTCTATCTATTAGACTTGCTTGACAGTAGGATATTTTCAGCTTTTATGATGGAGTCAGGGCTCCGACTGAAGGCACTAGTGCAGAGGGTACAAAGTAGGTTAGAACGCTCAAGATACAGTTGTTCAGTTAGGACAACCTTTTCTCTACCACACTGCAGGCCCTCGGCCACTTGGGCTGACATCCGCCCTGCTCAGGCAATATTATAAAGCTCTAGTAAGGCTTCCAGTCAATACCCAAAGAACACACCACTGAGCCACAAGTCTTAGTAAGAATGGCTCATCCTCAGCACCTAAGGGTCAGCAAACTGGATCTCACCACGTAAGTACATGGAGGCACACTGTGTTAGGCAAGGTTCTCTAGAGAAACAAAACCAGGACACTTATGATTTGATAAATAGATAGAGATAGAGCACAAAGGAATAGAACAACTAATTAGTCCACATAGCAGTACAGAGAGCTCAGTACAACTCATTTCCATGGAACAGTTAATATACTGGAAGTCTTTCAACTCACGAACACTGCTGGGTCCAAGGTCAAGGAAGCGGACAGCTGAATTTTCTGTAGAGCAATGCAGGCAGTCTGGCCACAGGCAGTAAGCAGCAGGGCAGGTCACCAACAGTCAGCCAGAAGATTGGATCCTATAGTCCCAAGCTCAAACGATGTATACACAAGCAGCGTGGCAAAGCAGGTCTCAAAGGAACCTCAAGCTCTAGCAACGCCATTCACAGGTTAGGTGTCAGATGGGCAGTGTAGCTCACAAATTGAGGCAGAGAACTAGCTAAGGCAGCTGCACGCTGGTCTGATCACCAGAGAGCAAGAAAGAGGGGGTCCTGTTTGCTGAGCATTTATCTCTTCGACCTCCAATCAAACTGACCTTACTAATCCCACATGTTCCTATTGGCCAGGTTGGCACAATAAACCTACCTATCACAAACACTAAACCACAAGCCCGCCTTCTTCCCAAAGGCTTTGGGCTATTTGTTGTCTTGGAAATCCACAAGCGTCTCATGCTTTGACTCCTGGTTCTGCTCCGCCTCTGTTGCTCCTCAGGTGTCACAGCTTTCTCCTGGATCAAGGTGGTTGAATGCAAAGGGATCTCAGGTGCGATGGATTCCTTCCACGCCTGGCTGTTTTCTCTCATTGGTAGTAAACAGCCTTGCCCTCATCTTGTCTCTCAGGTGGCTTATTTTATATCCAGGAGGATGAGAATCACAACTAACCCATTTAACAATTATTTACAACTGAGTCATGTAATCTTATCAGTTCTTTCCTTTTCTCACCGAGACCCGTCCAGAAACAGGTATGTGTTGGGAGTTACAAAGACTAATCTGGAAAGCCACGTTAAATGATTCACTGCACTGTAGGCTCAGTCTCCACGAATATTAACATCTATAGACCCCCTAGTTTGTTGACACAAGTAGATATTAAACAATAATAAAATAAGGTAAATTGAGCAGTATGGCAGTGTAAATACACTGCATTATGATACATACTATGGTAAATAAAATGAATAGATCCAGCCCTAACTTTACAGTACAGGGTAGACCAATTTAAAAGCTATATCCACTCTCTTAAACTTATAAAGGTCACTTGACCTGAAATGGCTTCTTACCCTACTTCTTTTAGGAAGAATGAATAAATATGAATCCATTCCTCCATATTCTCTGTGAGAAATCAAATACTTGTTGCATTTCTTTTTTATCATCAAATTATAGAGTAGTCATTCTAATGGGGAAAAAATCAAAAACAAAAAACAAAACTAGTGACCATAAAAATGTCCTTAAGTGAATTCTTGGGATTTCCCATGGGCTTTTCTTATGTGAACTCATAAATAAGCCCCTTACCGCTTTGACTCACTTTCTACATCTTGCTGGTATGGGAAATAATCACTCTTTCTCACATTATTTCTTCAAATACTGGTTACATAATTCATAAGATTATATGAAATTCACTGAAAAGCCAAACAGTGATTCTTCTGAAATAATTTCTTCTAAAGTAAATGAAAGCCATAACTGAGAAGTTTGAACTTAAAGCAAAGACCTACTATGATAAACCATTTACAGTGACTTAGTCACTCAAGTAGAGAGAATACTGTTACTTGGCACCCTGCGACTCAAGGGTCTGAGTCTCCCTGGTGCTCAACAGTCGCTATGAAATGCAAACCCTTCGTGGCCCCGGGCCGCAGCAAGAACCACAAAAGCTAATTCAATTTTCCCTGGCACGTGCACAGGAAGATTACGCCTTTCCACTCTCTGAAGTATAAAGTCTGCTCCATGCCCATCGACAAGGACAATGAGGTCCATGGTTTGAGGATACTCCCAAAGTCAGCAAATTGCCAAGGCTCTCCAGGGGCACAGAAAGAAGCACATCACCTACAATGCTAAGAGGCAGCGCGAGAAAGCCGATGGCACAACCGTCCATGTGCGTATCCAACAGAAGGAGGAGATTAGTTGGACAATGGCTGGGTGGGTGGGGGTGAGGGAGTTTTGAACACAAAGCCAAATACAAGGAAGAATTTATTGGGGGGGGAAATGGAAGAATGACATACCTGCTGTGAAGTCACAGGTCCGAGATCGATGTCTCTTCGGGTTCCTCTTTCTTGAGACCTGTGATTGATATGTGGCTCTGTAACTCTGTCTTTGCAGGGTGGATTCATAATTTTACGAATAAAGTTTGGAATGTTTCTTCAAAAGAATAAGAAAAGAAAGAAAAGAATATTCTCATTTCATTTCAGTTACCCTTTGGAAGTCTCTGACACTTTCCCCCAATAAGATGTATACTTCCTTCTGCAAAACGTCTGGAAACACTGAAGATAATGTTTAAAATGAGCACAATAAAATTTTTTTAAAATGTAATTGCACTAAGCAAATGATCTTCTTGATTTTTCAGGATACATGACTATCAAACAATTTACAAAAGCTATTTAATAGCAAATTATAAAGGATAATGAAAAATGTGTAATATAAAATCATAAATATTAATGTCAATCATTTATCATAAAATCTTTACACAGGGCTGGGGCCAATATTTTATGAACCACCAGTACAAGTGACATTGATGAAGTTATCAGAATCAACTTGATGGCAAACATTAAGACCTAGAAGAACAAAGGGCCAGTTCTAGTACTATTTACTACCTTTTGTATCTGTACTCTCACAGAGATGAACCCTCATAGCGGGAATAAACTAACATAATTTGTATACAATTACATATCCTTCAAATAAGTATTACATTTATAATTTTTATGAGCCATAAACCACAAAAGAAATCTACTCTTATTATTTTTCATCACTCCATATAATCAGAGAAGTCTTATTCATGAGATATAATTTCCACCATGAATTTCTGCTCTCATTGAACAGGTGACTTTCAATTATTGCTGTTGGCATTTAAGTTTGCATGATAATAATTTTTCTGCCAATAACTGGTGCTTAAAATTAGAAGCACACTTGTATCCAAGCTCCATTTCCCTGCTATCTCACAGGAAGATCAAGTCTGCATAGAATTAGTGAAGCACGTGAAGGAAATCATACTGTGAGTAGCCCATCCAAGAACAAATAAGCCAAACTTAGATCCATTAGTGAAAATCAAGATTTCTGCTTACTCTTACTCTTAAACTTCTCAAAGATCTGAAGATGGCTAACATCTAAGTGCTTTATGTTTGCCAATCCTTGAAACTTCTTTAAATACTACACTGTTCATTCTCATTTTAGAAATTAATAAATAGAAACAATAAAAGATTAAATATTTTATGTAAGATCATACTGGTAACAATGCTGGGTTTAAAACTCAAAATTGTACAAATTGGCTCCTAACCTAAACAGTTAGTCACCACAGTATGTCTAATTTGTTGTTGTTGTTTTAAAGACGCTAACTTTTCATTTGTGAATGTGGACAAAAATTCAATTTGTGAAAGCTGACAGTCGCTCAAACCACTGATACCATGGCCACTTCTCAGAGAAAGAGTGTCATCATGTGCTAAAGTGTAACTTTTTTTGTCAACAAAAAAGAAGATGAAGAAGTAAGCTAGATTATTTTATTGAATGCCAGATTTCCTGGTTATAAGCCTAAACGAGATAAAAGTTTAAAATGAATCCTTGAAGGCTGGGAAGGCACCAGGTGAGAGAAATTATTGATGCACTTGAGCTCTGATACTAAGAATAGACTCAGCACTGGGTCACATCAGCTTGGAGTAGAGAAAGGCACAAGTGAGCAAGGAAAGCACTGATTTATAAAGAACCTTCTGGAGCTGAGACATTTACTGTCATTATCTAAGTTTGGGTGTGCATGAAATTTCAGAGCCTTTCAGGGGTTTTCATCCTGCTCAGTTTTCTAGGTGAGTTTGAGAACCAGGATCGGGTGGGCTGTGTGGGCAGCAAAGATGCTAAAATCTGTATAGTATCAAGGTCTACGGGCCAGTCCATTGAGTTGATGTACTTATTCTGTGGGAGACCCAGATTTTTCCTTAGGTTAATAATTCTTGTTTGAGCTTTTCAGGAGATTCCTTAAACATTTGGGGAGATTTTTTAAACCTCAATACCTGGAAGGCACCCAAAGCCAATCAAATCAAAATCTCTAAAGAGGGAAATCAAGCACCAGTTTTTAAATTTTTTTAAAGGGTGTCAAGGGAAACACAGCTTTTTCTAGGTAAAGTTTTCAAATCTGAGCATGCATAAGTATCACGAAGGGCTTATTAAAACATTTTACTTGGTGCTCAGCTTCAGAGTTTCTGATTCTGGTCTGGGCTGGACCTCAATCATTTGCATATTTAACATGCAAAAAGTTTCTAGGAGATGCTGGGACATTGGGGGACCACAATTTTATAACAGTTCCACTAAAGTATTATTAGCAAACAATCTAATTGACAATAATTTGATCTCTAATCATGGGGATTAGGGTTACTCTAAGAGGTAGTGATATTGAATTTGAGATGGGCTGGCTCCTGGGCTAGTTTAAAATTTTAACTCTGGGAGCCCTGCAGAGTTTGTGACTGTGGCCAGTATACTTACACTAGAGCTAAGCCCTAAATTCTTTCAAGAGCCTACCTGGACCCATGACTGGCTAACATCATGTGAGATTAACCCTCCAAAGTCACTTTCAACTAAGTATCATCTATTCCATACAATCAACCCTATTAGAAATCACAGCCAGTTCAGCTCAACCACACTACGCCTTTCCATGCCCTCGGAGAGTAATGATGAACTTTGACACAAAGAGCTGTGATTGCTTTGCTTCTACTTCAGGATCTAAGGCCCTCCACAAAGAACCTTTTCAAAACGTATCCAGAGAAAAGATGTCTCATCTATTCTTTTAGGGCCTCTGCTCTGAATCTCCTGTTAATTTTTTTTAAATATTAGCTTATTTTTTATGCTAAACATGGCAAGAAGTTTAAAATGTATGTTAAAATGAATTTCTGCACATAGATATTTATAGTAGCTTTGTTTACATATAATTTCCCCAAATTGTAAACAACTAAGATGCACTTCAGTCACAGAATATATAAGCAAAGTGTGCTACATCCACACAATGACGTATTATTAGGCAATACAAAGAAATAAGTTATAAAACTTGAAAAAAATATAGAGACTGCTTAAATGCCTATTGCTAAGGGAAAGCAACCAGTCTGAAAGAGCTGTGTGGTTCCATTTATCTGACTTTGGGGACGTTCTGATTGCCAGGAGCTAGGAAGCAGTAGGAAGGAGCTGAGTTGGAGCAAAATATAATTTGAATGGCAGTGAAACGTTTCAGCATTATAGTAAATGGTAGATATAGATCATGCACATATCAAAGTCCAGAGTCTTCACAGCACAGTCAACTTTACTATGTCCCTTATTTGATAATTGTGGATCAATACTGGTTCATCAATTATAGCAAATATATCACAGCAATGCAAGAAGCTAATCAGAGGGACAACTTGGGAGTGGGCAGGAAAAATAGAGGCATCTCTGTACTTTCTGCACAATTTCTTTGTGAACATAAAATTACTCTAAAAATAAAGTCTAGCAAAAGTAAAAATGGAACGAGAAGAGAATGAAGATGGAGGAAGTTGGGAGCCACAGCACATGAAAATCACCAAGGATTCCAGGAATAAGGATAATCCCCAGAGTCAATGGGGAGAGGAGAGCCTCCCTTGACCAATGCATAGAATTCCAACTTCCATTCTTCTAATCTGTATGAGAATACATTTCTCTACATTAAGCATAAAACGGTTGTCTTTATATCAGCTTAAATAATTATTTCCATTATCAGAATACTTTTAATTTCTTTTCTGTCTCATTTTTCTCACTTCTCCCACAACTTATGGCTGCTATTTTGAAATGTACACTGGTCTTTCTACAGTAAACATTTTTGCCTCTGTAGCTTTTAAATCTCTTTTTCTTTAACCATTTATTTACATGAAATCTATATTATGACTACAGTTTCATAAACACTGAATGTTAAAAATAAATCTGAAACTAGATTAAGAAAAAGTCTTGACAATAACCCACCCCAGGGGTGGATGGGTATTGTTTATATCTCCATAGGGAAAGAGGGACCAGACTTGAACCCGGTGCTCCAAGAAATGAATGCAACAGACCAGCATGAAGCAGGGAACCAATAGAGAGGTCTGAGGGGCCGACCCCAATCCAAACTAATTGGGCAGCACTCCTTCTCCTGGCCCCCTGCAACCCACCCCCTCCCAACCCACAGAAGAATTCACTTCAGAGGACAGCACTGGGAGAGGGACATGTCTGATCAGAGCAAACGGGAGCAAATGAAGAGGGGAGGAAGAGAAAGTGGAGCACACACATGCATGCACTCAATGATCTGCATCCTGCCACACCACTGCTAGCAAAACTTTCTGCAGCTGTGGCATAGGAACCCAAGTTTTGGGGGCTTTATCACTGCATTATCCTTTCTCCCTGCTCACTCTGTCCCACCTTGTGGGCTCCAAGAGGTGCATTTGCACAGCAGTCACGGGCCCCCCTCCCATCTGCCTACCTGAGGGAAGTGCCCCTAGCCAGAAACAGATCACCCAATCCCCAGCCCACCCCCTAAATACGCTCCCCTGCACTGGGGCCAATGCTTTCTATCAGACCGTAGTTTGCACAGCTACAACCTCCCAAAGAGAGCTCAGGGTTCTGAGACACCTGGGAAAACGGCACCAAGTGCCCACAAATTGAATAAAACACAGCAAGCTGCTTCCACAGCTTCAGCAAGAAAAGAGAAACAACATCCAATGCCAGAGGACCACCTGGACCTAACAGCAGTCATTGAAAGGGCAGAGGCTGACCTCCCACTTGAAGAATAAATGAAATAAAAGAATGAGGTAACATAGTGAAAGACGCGAAGAAAAGAATGAAATAAACAGAAAATCAAATCAGTGGACTTGAAGGCATTTGCTCACCAGAGTAATAACAATTAAAAAAAAGGAAGGAATCTGAAGAAAACTTGAGAATATGGGACACTATCAATAGACACAACTTACTCCTCATCAGTGTCAGAGGCAAGGAGAAAAAAAAATCCAGAAAAAATACTATGAGCAATAATGGAAGAAAAGGTGGTGAAAAATCTGCCAACTCAATGGCAGTCATAAAGAGGCAGGAGCAGCAATATTAATCTCTGATAAAATAGGCTTTAAGGCAACTGACATAATGAGAGACAAGAATAGACATTTCACAATGATTAAAAGAATAATATACCAAGTACATATAACTTAAAATTATATATAAACATCCAAGAAATGACCTTCATAATAGATCGATCAAATTCTCACAGAGTTAACAACAGAAAAAACCAGCTCACAATAATAGAAGTCCTCAACACACCACCCTTAGGAAAGAGAGAGCGTCAGGAAAGAAACTTAAGAAAGAAGTAGCAGAGTTAAATAACACAATTAACCAGGTCAACTTCCTCAACCTATACAGAGCACTCCACCGAAAAAGCGAACAGTGTGCATACTTCTCTAGCACACAGGGTAGAGACTCTAGAATAGATCACATGTTTGGTCACAAAGCAAGCCTCAGGAGATTCAAAAACATTGAGATTCTACCATCCATTTCTCAGTTCAGAAAACTAGGATCCTGGAAATCAATAAAGAAAGCACAAGGACATAAAGATAAAACACATGGAGATAGGACAGTGCACTATTTTCAAATGACTAGATAATAGATCAAATAAGGGATGAAATTGAGAAATTCCTTGAAAAAAAATGAGAATGATATTCTATAATATGCAAACCTTTGGGACACAGCAAAAACAAATTTTTGAGGGCAATTTATGGCAATCAATACACATGCAAAAAGAAGAGATATCCAAAAATCAATGCCTTAACACAAACTTCCAACAACTAGAACAATGGCAACAATATAAACCCTCCGCAAATAAAAGAAAAATATCATAAAGATTAGAGCAGTCATAAATGAACTGAAAACAGAAAAATAATACAAAAAATCAACAAGTCAGCAAGTTGGTTCTTTGAACTGATTAGCACAATTGACAAACCACTGACAAACTTAGCAAAGAAAAAGAAAGAGAAGCAAATATGTAGAATTGGAGATGAAAAGAATGACAGCAGAACAGATCCAAATAAAATAAAAAGAATAGCACGTTATTACGAAAGTCTGTAGTCCAGCAAATTTGATCATTTAGAAGAAACGGCCAAATATCTATAAATACACCATGTACCCAAATTAGTGCAGGGGGGTGCTGAATACTTGAACATAACAAAAGAAGAAATAGAGAAGTTCATCAAGAAACTTTCCATCAAACCCCCCCAGGATCAGATGACTTCATAGGGGAATTCGACCATGAGCATTTAGGGAAAAGCTGTCACCAATTCTACACAAATTATTCCACGATAGAAAAGGTAAGCAAAGTCCCAAACTCATTCTGTGGAGCAAACATAACCCTACTACCCAAACCAGACAAAGATGCCACAAGACAGAAAAATGCACATTAGCAACCAAACTAAAAAGCAAAGCTCATTGCCAGCAAATTGATGCTGACTCACTGCGACTCTGCAAGACAGGGTAGAAGTGCCATTGTGAATTTCTGAGAATGTAACTGTATGCAGGAGCAGAGATCCTCATTTTTCTCTAGTGGAGCAGCTGGTAGTTTAGAATGGCTGAACTTTCAGTTAAGAGCCCAGTGTATAACTACTATGCCATGGGGCTCCTGTAGACCAAGACCATAGACACAAAAATTCTTAACAAAATTCTGGCCAATAGAATCCAACATTTCAAAATAGATAGATGATAGATAGATAGATAGCTAGATAGCTAAAAGTATAGATGATAGATGATAGATAGATAGATAGATAGATAGATAGATCGATAGATAGATACATAGATAGATACATAGATGATAGATAAATCATCATAACCAAGTGAGATTCATACCTGGGATGCAAAAATGATTCAACATTAGAAAAACAATGAAACCTACATAAATAAGTAAAGAATAAGAACCATGTGATTATATTAACAGATTCCAAAAAAGCATTTGTCTATATCCAACACCCATTTCTGATTTAATGAACACTCAATAAATTATGAATATAAGGGGATTCTTCAACATGCTGTTGTAAGACACCTTCTAGTCAGTGCCAACCCATAGCAACTCTATGCAGAACAGAAACACTGCATGGTCCTGGGCCATCCTCGTAATCGCTGCTATGTTTGGACCATTGTTGCAGCTACTGTGTCTCCAATCCATCTAACTGGAGGGCTTCCTCTTTTTCAGTGCCCCTCCACTGCACCAAGCATGACTTCTCCAGGGACCGCCCTCTCCTGACAATATGTCTAAAATATGTAAGAAAAGTCTTTCCATCCTTGCCTCCAGGGAGCGTTCTGTCTGTACTTCTTCCCAGATAGATTTGTTTGTCCTTTTGGCAACCCATGACATTTGCAATGTTCTCCAACACCAGAATTCAAATTCTCCCATTCTTCTTGGGTATTCCTTATACAGTATTCAACTTCCACAAGCACATGGGGCAATGGAAAATGCCATGGCTTAGTCTTCAACGTAACATACAATGAGAAAAACCTAGACATTTCCCCTTGAAAATAGGAACTAAGCAAAGGTGCCCTTTAGCTCACTCTTACTCAACAGCGCACTGGCAGTTAAGACAGAGCCACTAAGCGACAGAAAGAAATCTAGGGAATAGAACTGGACAAAGATGAAGTGAACGTCTCACTGCTTTCAGACGAGATGATTTTATATCGACAGAGCCCCAAAGACTCCGCCAAAAGACTGCTAGGAACAATGGAGGGATAGATAAAATGGCAGGATGCAAGATTAACAAGCTGAAATCAATTGGCAGTTCTAAACCACCAGCAGCTCTGAGGGAGAAAGACTGCACTTTCTACTCCCATAAACAGTTCGGGGGAGTGGGGGGGGGAGGGCAGGGGGGTTGTCACTGTGAGTTAGCATTGACTTGGTGGTAGTAAGAGAGAGAGAGATGTTCAAAATAGAATGAGTATGGATAAATAAATAAGCCCCCCCCCCAATAGAATGAATATGATCTGAAAATTCTCCGGGAAGTCCAGTGTGGATTAACCTTTAATGTAGGTGAAATTTGCTTTTGTTCTCAAACATCTCATGTTGTTTTTGAAGGCTACTTACCAACCCGTGTTTGATGCTCATGAGTATTTACTCCTTCTGCCAGCTGTTGTCCCATTAAATCTTTTAATTCCCTAGGAGAATTTTCTGCTTAGGAGTGGAATAGAAAAGTAAAAACTAAACAAGGGCAACCTAACCATTCCTTTTCTCAGTCACTAAATGCCTTATATTACTTCCAATCCAAAGCTCCTTAAAAATCTCCCAAATATCATTCTTATGCTGATAAACGCTGGCCTACTTAATTTGGTTTAGGAGTTCATTCGTGTTCCTATAATCTCTCTGGCAACTATGTTTCCCTTCAGATTAGGACTATATGGGCAGTGAATCCTTAATTCCCTCCAATACTAAATAGTCTGCTTAATGTTCCACGACATCTTGTTATTTAGGATTAGCGGAGATAGTAAAATTAGTTCACCCACATTTAGGCAGAAAGATTTATTCCATGGCTTTAAAGCGCTTCTACAATTGTTTTTGAGGACTAGGAAATCAAGTTTAGGCTATTCACAGACAGAACAGAAATGCCCAACCACCATGGCCACAAGTCTACTGGGAATCTGTCAAGGGAACCCTTTTGCTGCTTTTCCTATTACAAAGGCCAGCAAATCGGCAAGGTGGTCCAGGTGTACAGAAAGAAGTACGTCATCTACATCGAGCGGGTGCAGCGCGAGAAAGCCAATGGAACCACTGTCCATGTGGGCATTCACCCGAGCAAGGTGGTCATCACCAGGCTGAAGTTAGATAAAGATCGGAAAAAAATTCTTGAGCGCAAAGCCAAATCTCGACAGGTTGGAAAAGAGAAAGGCAAATACAAGGAAGAGCTTATTGAGCAAATGCAGGCATGAGCACGGGCTGCTGTGGAACACAGCGGAGGGGGAGATGTCTGGCCTGATGCGCGTTTCCTGGGAACTTTCCTCAAGATGCGTCTGGAACGTTTCGTTTCCCTCTTGTTCAGCGCTGGATGTGTGGCTTTGTAACTAATTTCATGAGTAAAAATTTGGAATGTTTCCTCATTGCAAATGGTGTTTTCAGTATTTGTAAATAAAATCCATCTATCAAGTAGAGCACCCCTTCACAGAGGGACCTGGCAAGACGTTTTCCATACCAATAATCAGTTCCCACGCTCCAAGATCTACCTGTTGTGTGTGTGTGTGTGTTTCATAAGGAACTGTGCAGCTGATGCCTCACAATATTCATTCATATTCTTCGTGTTCTGTACTGAATTCTGTCTGACATAAGCCAGACACATGAACCATACTGACAACTCAGTGGTAGAATTCTAATCCGCCATGACAGAGACTGAGTCTGATTCTCAGCCAGTGTACCTGAAGTACAGCCACCACTTGTCATTCAGGGCATCCTTGCATATTGCTATAATGCTGAATGAACTTCAACAAAGCTAGATGGACCAGGAATAAAAGGCCTAATGATTTACTTCTGAAAATCAGCCAATGAACACCCTATTGGTCACTGTGGTCAATATTCAACCCACAGTGGGAGGGCACGGCGCTATGGGGCCACCATTATGCCGGAGCCAACTTGAGAGCAGCTAAATAAACAAGATGCTACCTGTAGAGTCTGCCCTGCCAAGCTGCAAAGGGAAGGTGGTCGTTTATTGCTTTGAGCTATTAGTGAAACACAAGATATCGATGAAGGTGTCAGGGTAAAATGTAAGTAATATTTTCAAATTACTTATTTCAGCTTTATTTGGCAAAACATTAGTTCCAAATGCCCTAATAAAAGACAGTGTTTCTAGTAAAGCTACTTTTCCATACTGGTCACCTTGTAATTCAAGAATGTCTAGGCTAGAGACTCCACCAGGAATAGTCATTTTCTGGATAATCCAGAATCTCCTCTGCTAGATAAAAATATAGAATTCATTGGAAAATAGATATGTTTCTACATAGTGTTCATTTGTTGATATATAGTAGCCTAAATTTCATAGTGCTGTTTTTGGTATATTTATATTTAACTCTAGAAGAAGAAATTGGGTGGGAAATAGGGGGTAGTAGTATGACTGGGGGAAGTGGGGGTGGGGGAAGGGCTAATCCCATCATGCATATTTTAAGTCATAGTGACCTTGGGAGCCAATGTTTGCCCTTAATGATATGCCATCAAAATTTTAAAAGATAAGAGAGAAAGAAAAGAACAAAGTCAATGTTAGAGGAGACTTTACAACTTTCTCTACAACATAGAGAAGCTAAAGCAAATAGAAAAAAAACATTAAGCAAAAGAACAGAACAGAAAAACTATAAAGGGCTGCTCAAAAGGACAAAGTAAATCATTGTAATGAAATGTGCAAAGGTCTGCAGTTGAAAACCCCAAATCGAGAACTTGCGTAGTATATATCAAGCTGAAAGAACTGAAGAAAATATTTAAATCTTAAGTTGCAATATTGAAAGATTCTATGAGAGAATAATCAGTGATACAAGATGCATCAAAGTAAGATGGAAAGAGCGCAAAACCACTGTACCAGAAATAACTGTATGACATTCAACCATTTGAATAGGTAGCTTTTGACCAAGAACCAATGGTACTGGCAGAAGAAATCTAGGCTTTACTGAAGGTGTAAGCAATTAATTAGACTTCTTGAATTGAAAAATATACCAGTAGAAATGTTTTCACATAGTAATGAAGCACTAAAATTACTGACTCATCCACGCCAAGAAAAATGTAAGGCAACTACCTGCTAGTCAACCTGATGAGACACACTTCTATACCCATTCCAAGGAAATATAATCCAACAGAATGTGGAAATTATTGAACATTAACTTGCAAATAGAGTTCCACTGATGATCTTCAGCAAAATTTTACTTGCATGTAATATCAATGATATTGTTCTATAATTTCAGCATTCTATTGGGTCACTTTTATTTGGAATGGGTACAACTATGAACCTGTTCCAATCAGCTGGTCGAGTATCTGCCTTCCACATTTCCTGGTATAGATGAGTAAGTACTCCCAGTGCTTCATCAGCTCATCGAAAAATTTCCATTGCCATTCCATCAACTGGTGGAGCCTTGTTTCTGGATACTGCTTTCAGTGCAACTTGAACTTCTTCCTTCAGCATCTTTTGTCCTTGTTCATATGCTACCTCTTGAAAGGTAGAATGTTGAATAGTTGTTTTTGCTACAGGGACTCTATATATTCTTTTCATCTTCTCTTGATGCTTCCTGCATCATTCTTAGGGGGAAATATATAATGCGCTCCTAGAGAGAAAAATATAATGATGCAAATAAAAGTTACAAAGAATAAACTAGTCCATAAAACCAAGAGTCCACGTGAATCATGATCTCCTCTATTGTGACATCACAAGAACTAGATGCAGATCCTTCTGACTAGGCACACAATGGGAAAGACTCTATGGAATGAGGAGGTGTGTGTGTAGGGGATATGGAAAACCTTAAAAATTCTAATAAATCCAGACTTATTGAACAAAGGGACTAGAAGAATCATGGACCTTAACTATTGGCCCAGTCCCTTTAAACATCGCACGGAAGCTATTTCTAGAGGTGATCTTTTAGCCAAATAATAGTTTGGCTTATAAAATGAATGGTTCCCTAGCGAGAAAATTGTTCCCTGAGGCCAAACAGTCCATATTTACTCAAAAGCAAAGATTAAGAGGCAAGGAGGATAAGAAAGCTAGAAAAATGGAAACATAATAAATTGAATAGAAAACATAAGAATGCTGACACATTACAAAATTTTGACCAATGGCATGCAACTATTTGTAAAAAATTGCTAATTGGTAAACTATTTTTTTGTGTAAACGTAACAAAATAACATGTTTTAAAAGAAAGGTAGGTAGGTGGTAAAGTAAAAATATAATTTTTGTTATATGTTCAAAACCTTTAATTTTGAAAACACAGAACAGAGACACAATGGAAGTCATTTTAGAAGACCAGAAATGGAGAGACAGCCCAAGATCAGAGCATGAAGGGCTCATAAGGATGGCTAGGCTTGAGAAACTTCACAGAGAGAAGTAGAAGGAAGAATATTTTAGATTAAAGTAAAACAGTAAAAAAAAGGAGAAAGAAGCATGAAAGAGGATTACTTTATCTTTTACTTTGGTGTAAATATTCAATATAGACTGATAAAATCTAGAGTCTTAGAGTATATGTTCTATAATTCACTCAGAGATAATATTTTTAGCTAAAGTTATCAGAAGAACACATTCATACAGTGACTTGACTCTAAGCCATTTGTTTGCTTATCTACCGAAGCTGAGAGTTTTTGAATAGTGACATCACATCTTCCTCATATTTATGTCACCAACTCTAAGAAATGTATATGCACACACAAGTGCTCCTAACTTGGCTATTGTTGAAATGACTTGTTCTTTACAGATAACTCTCATTTCATGAATTTGCATCCCCCAAATAACTCACTGGGAGTGTCTATTCTGCACTTCATAAAGTTTCCCATAAATAATCTCCATCTTCTTCACTGTTCTGATGACATTTCTGATCCTTCAAAGACACAACAGTGACACAAAAATGAGTTAATATCACGCAAATAAAATCACCTTTCCAAAATAATCACAAGCCTTGCTGTTAGCAAATGCAATCTAAATACACCACCTTTGTGTGCGTGTATAACTTGATGGAGTTCTTCTATACATACCTACCTAGTAAGAGGTAAACTACTTTATATAGACAACTGTTCTCCAAATAGTTGGCCAAATAGTTGCCTTTAAAATTTCCTGGCATAGATGAATGAGTGCTTCCAGGGCTACATATATTTTTGAAACTGTGTTTTTGGCTAATGCTGTCAATGCAGCTTGAACTTCTTGAAGTAACATTAGTTCTTTCTCATGTTACCTACTGAAAGAGTGGAAGGCCAACTAGGTTTTTCGGGTACAATAACTCTGTTTATTCTTTCCATCCTTTTTTATGCTTCCTGCATCATTCAATATTTTTTCCCATAGAATCTTTCAATATTGCAACTCAAACCTTGAATTTTTCTTGATTTCTTTCAGTTTAAAATATGCCGGGCATATTCTGATTTTCTAACTCTAAACCTTTGCATATTTCATTATATTTTACTTTGACTTCTGTAGCTGCTCTTAGAGATTTTCAGTTCAGCTCTTTGTTTTCTCCCATTTGCCTTAGATCCTGTACAATTAAGAACATATTTCAGAGTCTCTTCTGACATCCACATTGGTTTTTTTTTAATTTCTTGCCTTTTTCTTGACCTTTTGCTTTCTTTATGAATGATGTTCTTGATGCCCTCTCACAGCTTTGGTCATTAGTGTTGAATGTAGCAAATCTGTTCTTAAGAGGTTCTCGGAATTCAGGTGGGATAGACGTACGGTTGTATTTTGTCTCTAGACTTGTTTTAATTTTCTTCACCTTTATCCTAAACTTACATAGGAGCAATTGATGGTCTGTTCCAAGTCAGTCCCTGACCTTGTTTTAGCTGCTGATATTGAATTTCCCTCTCATCTCTTCCTACAGGTGTAGTCAATTTGATTTCTGGGTATTCCATTTGGAGAAGTTAAAGTGTGTAGTCACCTTTTGTGTTGTTAAAAAAGGAAGTATTTGCTATGAATAAGTCATTGGTCTTGCAAAATTCTGTTATGTGATCTACAGCTTCTTTTCTATCATCAGGACCATATTTCCCACGACTGTTCCCTCCTCTTTGTTTCCAACTTTTGTATTCCTATCACCAATAATTATCAATGCATCTTGATTGCATAATTGATCGATTTTCTACAGAATATGTTGATCGTATTCTTCAATTTCTTCACCATTAGCTTATGTGGTTGGTGCATAAATTTGAATAATAATTGTATTGAATGGATTTCCTTGTATGAAAAAATATATAATCCCGTAACAGATAGCATTGTCCTTCAAGATGGTTCTTGAAATGCATTTTTTGACAATGAATGCAATGCTATCCCTCTGGATTGTGTAATTCCATAGTAAATCATGTGGTTTTCTATTCAAAACAGCCAATACCAGCCCATTTCATCTTCCTAATGCCTGTGATGTCCAAATGTATGCATTCCCCTTCATTCCTTACACCTTCCAGGTTTTCTAGACTCAGACTTTGTACGTTCAAAGTTCTGACTACTAGTCAATTTTTCCAGCTCTTGCCTCTTAACTTGAGTAGTTGCCCCATCAGCAAATGAAGACCTCAGAGTCTTTATTTCCCTGGGGTTTACTCCGTTCATATCACCACGGTCAATTCTGCTTTGAGGAGGTAGTTCCTCTTCCGTCACATTTCAAGTGCCTTCTGATCCTTGGGATCCAGCCGCCAGCACTCCCCCTGACAATGCTCTGTTTCCATTCGTCAGGTGTCAGTATGTGACAATGTTTCCATTCGTCCGGTGTCAGTAGGTGACAATGTTTCCATTCGTCAGGTGTCAATAGGTGACAACGTTTCCATTCGTCAGGTGTCAGTAGGTGGCAATGCAAGGTTTTCAGGGGGTGCTTCCTCTGAAGTAGTCATCTGATTCCTTCTTCATAGTTTGTTCTTAGTCAGGAAGCTCCATTGAAACCTGTCGGCTTTCTGCTGGCATTTGAACTTCCAGTGACTTAGCTTCTAGCATCACCGCAATGCACAAGCCATCGCAGTATGACAAACGATGCACCAGTGGTGGGGTGAAATCACACTAAGCTTTGGAAGTTTTGGAATACATTACAAATGAAATAAAATATCCACACCAAATGCACTGAAATAGAATTGGTTTCTACTTATCATGATGCTATAGGGCAGTTTACACCTACCCCTGTCAGTTTCAGATGCTAAATCTTTAGGGGAGCACAACACCTTACCTTGCTATGACTGTGTGCTTGGTGGGTTTGAACTACTCACCTCATGTATAGTAGCCCACTACGCTATCAAGGCTCTTTATTTAATTGCTGCTTGTTAAATATTCATGTATCTAAAAAGGGAACAAGATAGGAAAATACTCACATCAACCTTATGATAGTTACTTTAAAATCGTCTTAGTAAAGACCTTATATAAATTGAAAAGAGAAGCTATAAAACTGTTAAATAAAGAAAAAGATTAAGCTTATTTAAGGTTCAAAAATGGTTAATAAATCTATGAAAATGCTGAACTTCACTTAGATCTCAGGAAAAAAGGAAAGAAAATGGTGTCCCCCCTATCTTAAATTGGCAGGTGCTCTCTTCCTTTTTAAATTACTTGTTACAAAGTATTTCATCTATAATGATTTAAATATATGTAGTTTGAAAATAATTTGCTAAAATATATTCAGAGTTTTAAATGTACTCACACACTTTGACTCTCTGTTTAAAGCTCTAAGATTTACTCTAAGTAAGTGACAATTTGGAAACTCAAAGAAATTAATTGCTTATCTTTATCTAGGTAAACAAAATGTCACAATAAGAAATAGTTTTAACAATTCTCACATCTTCTTATGGCGAAATGTTATAGAGTCATTTAAAGTATGTAATGTTCTAAAGAGTTAAGATGTAAACATATTATTAAGTGGAAAATGTGTGAATATATAAGAACATATAACGACTCAAATGAAAACCACTTCCACAGAGTCAATCCCATGCAGGAGAAAGCAGAACTGCTCCATAGGGTTTCTGAGGGTCTACATTTTCATGGGATAAAACAGTGTCATCCTTCTCCTGCAGAGTGGATGGTGAGTTTGAACTACTGACCTCATAGTTCTTAGTGCTATGCTTAGCCCAGTGTGATCCAAAATATATACTATAGCAAAACTGCTTAAACTGTGAGCCAAGTCTATAATGCAATTATTTTGTATCTATCAATCTACACTCACATGGAAAATATACCTCAAAGCAAATTAAAACTTTTAGATTCTCAAACAAAATTTATTAATTAGTGACAATGCACATATTCTGTATCTTGATCTCCCATCTCATCTTAATCAACAGAGTATATTCTTAGGCCTATAGAACATGGGCATTTGCAGATATGAGTACTTGCCAGTTAGGGGTGAATTATGTAACAGATAGTTCAAAGGTTGTTCTATCCTGGACCAACGTAAAGAGTATTATCTCCAGCACTCTGCTTTTATGTGCAAGAAACAAACTAGTATTGTCATCATTTCTCATATAAGTGGCGAATCCATCTTTTTTAGCCTTCACATTTTTAACACTGCAGAAGAAAATTCCAAAAGGCACTATGTATTATAAGAGAATAACTATAATACATAATTCCCCTTTTATCATACAAGAGATCAAACTTCTTAATAATTTTAACCAGTCATTTGTAAGAACAAGATATATTATTTAACAGTTAACCAAGATTCGATTGACAAATGTTTTAGTGTACACACAATGCAATTTCTCCCTGTGTCATTAGCTGTGTATGAGTTTTTGTAATCTACTGCAATAAAAAATTATGTAGATATTTTAATTCAAATATATCCTTTAAAGAAGGAGAATTGAAAGCACATAAAAAGGGATTATTTTTCTACAAATGTATAATAGATATAAGAAAGTCCAAGTTATGAGAGGGTTTAATACTTTGTAATTTAAATATTTTTCAGGTAATGAAATAGGTCGGTTATCTGTTACTGATTACACCGAAGAATGTTTTACAATATACCAAGATCTAAAATCTATATAGTATGTATTTGCCAAAAGTCACCCATTTGATCTGTCAACATATTTTACCCCTGCCACATCCTCAATTAAATTGCACTGATAAAATCTTAATATGCTTTATCAAGAGGTAGAATTATTTTATCGAAATCTCTAAAGTTCTGTTCTTTATTCTCCAGTGTCAGCTTTCTTTAGTCAAGGGGTCGTGCTGTGACCTCAGTGGAGGTAAGGGATCAGGTGGTGTAGTAGCCTGTGCACTGAGCTGCCACTGACAAGGTCAAGGTCAGTGCTTTGAACCCACCAGCTACCACACGGAAGAAAAAATAAGGCTGCCTACTCTCAGACAGATTGAAAGTTCCAGAAACACAAGAGAGAGGTTCTTCTCCATCCTGTACGGTCACTGTGAGCTGCAATCAACTCACTAACAGTGAGGATTTGGGGGGAGGTGGGGGGAGTCACGTGGGCACCTTGGAACAAACTGCCACCTTAACTCATTATCTCACCCCAACTAATGTTCCTCTCCCTCAAGAGCCAGAAGAGACACGTTTGTTAAGGAGTTGGGTAATTATTTGTTCCATCTGCTGCCTTGTCACCTAACAGCTCATCATGGCAATCCTGCGCGAGATGATGCATTTAGAGCTGCACTGGGAGCAGGAGAAGGCACACCTGAGGAATAAGTGGGGAGAAGGAGGACTGGAGTGTCTTTATGCACTCTTCTTCCAACTGCCTTGTCTCATCACCTTGTTCTTTCACAAGAATGAACCATTGCCTTGGCTTTTGCTGTTTATTAATTGATTGAACCAGGTGCCAATTTATTACACGAGATTACAGTCTATATATAGGACTTCCAATTACTCCGGAACAATGCCGGAAGAATATATTCCTTTCTGTAGAACTCCGTCCATGAGGCTGGCTTTTCTGACTAGAGAAATAATAAGGATTTCCAGCTGGCTTATGTTTTCATTAAATGAACAGTGAATGGCAAATATGCATAAATTAAAGAAAGAAATGAGCATAGCATGAACTAAATTTTTTGAAATGCAGTAATAGAAGCTTTGTAAAAATCCAGTCTGGCTGGTATTGGTGAACAATTGTAACACTACCAGAAAGGGGCTGTGCACTCCAAATTTCATTGTGTATGCCTCAGGCATGTTAAAATATGAATAACCTCAGAACTATAATTTAAAACTTTATTATGAAATATTTTGTGAAAGAATCTCATATCAGGGATAGATATTCTTCATAATGCTAATTGTAAAACACATTTGCACCTTTAATTTACTTGAATATTGTTTAACATCATAAATGTGCCTGGTGCTTACCCTTTAATATTCCAAAGGCATTGCTAACATTTTAATAGCAATCAACAGCTGCTACAATCCATTTATTCTCAACTCAGAGAGCTATTCTTTGCACTTTTTGAGAATTTTGAGCCTCCAGACAACAGCAGGATCGTTGGGTGTACTTCTCTGAGCATGCAGTCTGAAAACGCTGGGAGACTCCAGGCTTTTGCATGGCAAGCTCAGAGCATGGACAACTTAAAGAAGTTGATCATCTAATTATTCTTTTCTGTTTAAAGATGAGAGGAGTCTTCTCAGTTCGTAACCCAGTACAAACGAAATATGAAATGCATTTGACAAAATTATTTTCTCCAAAATGACTTGCAATATTATACTCAGTTGAGATTGGAAATCAAGATATTCTAAAAGTTAAACATGCAAATATAAATAACCACCTTTCCATATTTTAAAATCTAGAATTACTATTACAAATGTCATATTGAAAATAAATGCATTAGAAGACATTCTCCATTGATGATCCTTACATGTTAAATTCTTCCAAAAAGGATCTATTATTTTATTAATGTTGTTTATCTGTTTTCATTGAGAATTCTACCATGATGAAATGACACGGGGCCCATGTCCGAGCTCCTCCGGCTACACAAGAAGGTGGAAGAACATAGCCCCGTATCTGCCCAGGGTCGAGCCCTGTGGGGCTGAGGTCACAGCCTCTACTCTTTATCCTAATTCTGTCACCAACCGTCCCTCCCACACAAGCTACCTCTCTCTCAGGCTTCACCTCATTATTTGCTGACCCGAAGTACTGCCAGAGCCCTGACATATTTCTACCCACCTTGTATCTATGTGACTTTGCACCCATCGACCTGTGATCTGCCTTCACTCTGCACCACGAGTCTGAAGCGGGACTTACGGACTAATATTGGGCTTATGAACTTAAGTTGGGCTGGGCTTGGATGTTTTTTTGATGTATAATTACTTCTTGATATAAAACATTTTCTTATCCATTGATGAGTGCCCCTGGATTTGTTTCTCTAGTCGACCAGGCCTAACGTATTCACCAATAACATTACATAAACTAAATATCTTGTTATAAATATAGATTTAATTCATACACCATTATACAGTTCATTAAGAAATCATTACTGCATTACAATATAAGTATACCTATTTTTTTTCCCATTGGGAGCCCTGAGGGTAGAGTGGGTTAGGTGTTATGTTGCTAACTGAATGGTCAGCAGTTTGAAAACACCAGCCACTCTGTAGGAGGAGGACAAGGCGTTGGGCTCAGGTAAAGCTGTAGTCTCAAACTCACAGGGCAGGTCTGCCCCACCCTGTAGTATCTCTATGAGCTCGCTGGTAGTGAGTTTGGTTTATCTGAGCTCTCTCCCAGTAGTTGGAAATGACTTGATGGCAATGAGTTTGATTTTATTTTTAAGTTATCTTATGTAATGGATTTCAAACTTGAGAGAGCATCCCAACACTAACCTGAGTAGTTGATGCATATGAAAGTATATATAGAAATTTTATACAAGGACTATTATAAGTAATTCTCTTCTAAAACTTATGAATTTTTTCACTATTTCAATTATTTCCACACCAACAAAACTTGTTGATATAGAATAAATAATAATAGTATAGTCAGTGGTAATGTTTAATTATGCCTTTCGTTTTGGGAAATTATTCTATAATTTGAAAAAAGAATATTCCCTGAATTGCTTGCCTTTGTTACATACACTTTCAGTTCTGCTCCTTTGATGATTTCATATCATTACCCAGATGCTGCTTAAATGTATGTAGCCTTTGATAGAAGCTCAGAACTTAAAGGAATTTGATAACAAGGATCTTGGAAAATTCTTCTAAATATGCTATTATTTCAATGATAACATTTCCCTAACATTAGAGGTTTTAAATGTGTTTCTATATGTATTATGAGTTTTTAATTTTAGTTTAGTTTCCACATGCATACTTAAAATATCACTCATTGTCAATTGTTCATTTCATAATCCAAACATAATTTTTTTAAAGGTTTTTAAGGTCTCCAAAATTAATTTGACATATGTCAATTTGTCTTTAGAAACATTGAATTTCATATTATTCTCAACTACTACCTCACAGAGATTTTTACATCCTAACATGGGACTCTGATGGCAGTGGTTATCTGCTGGTCTGCTAACCACGAGGTCGGCGGTTGGAAAACACCCACCCCTTCTCAGGAGAAAGATGAGGCTTTCTATTTCCCCGAGCAGCTACAGCCTCAGAAATCCAGAGAGGCAGTTCTACCTCTCCTACAGTGGGTCAAAGGTCAAAGTCACAATCAACTCAAGGGCAGTGAGCAAATGTGAGTAACATGTGGTGTACATGGTTCCAGCTTATTGGGCAATTGATATAGTTTTCTTAAATTATTTTTTGAAAAATCGGTAGACAATGACAGAATATGAAATTCTGAGTAAATTCACAATATCCTCTAAAAAATCTCTACAAAGGCTGTGGACATATCCTTTATCGTATTATTCAGTAACCAATTACAGTGTGTGTGCAGCACACTTTATACCAATCTTATAAGTCTTGTCACGCACGTGGCATGCTGGGATAACTAACATCTGCAGATCAGAGTGCCCAAGTCAGTCTTCAGCTTGCTATTTTGCCCTGATAGTTACCATTTGAGTTAACTACCATTTCTGAGGAAATCAAAACATTTAGCTATATCAGATTCAGAAAAATATCTGTTGCAAATTCATGTTGTACTTGCCTCAAGTTGTATTTTATATTTGGGTATACCTGTGTGCTTTTCTTTTCATTCTTTTTTTCCCTGTGTAGACAGATGTATCTTTGCGTCTTTTGCTAACTGAGCATGGATTTTCAAAATGTACTGAGGAAATTTAAGTTCCTATATTGCTATAAATTTTGAAGATAAGTTTTGTGTTTTTTAATCATTTTATTAGGGGCTCATACAACTCTTATCACAATCCATACACACATCAATTGCGTAAAGCGCATTTGTACATTTGTTACCCTCATCATTTTCAAAACATTTGCTCTCCATGTAAGCCCCTGGCATCAGCTCCTCATTTGTCCCCTCCCTGCCTGCTCCTCCCCTCCCTCATGAACCCTTGATATAATTTATAAATTGTTATTTTGTCATATCTTACACTGTGTGACATCTCCATTCACCCATTTTTCTGTTGTCTGTCCCCCAGGGAGGAGGTTATATGTAGATCCTTGTAATCAGTTCCCCCTTACAACCCTACCCTCCCAGTCTTGCCACTGTCACCACTGGCCCTGAAGGGATCACCTGTCCTGGATTCCCTGTGTTTCCA
>NW_022107432.1:10602964-10615184 GCF_000313985.2 Echinops telfairi | reverse complement strand
CATTTGTACATTCATTGCCCTCATCATTCTCAAAACGTTTCCTCTCCACTTAAACCCCCGGCATCAGGTCCTCATTTTTCCCCTGAAGATAAGTTTAAGGACAAGTGAGGTATTATTTCCTAACATCATCTAAGTTGAGTTAAAAATTTGACAATAGAAGCAATAGTTGAACTTAAATTTTATGAAATCCTGTATATTCAATTCACTAAATGATAAAACCCTTAACAGCAACTAATTCAATACACGCATTAACAATTTTTACTCTAATTTCACCTGCAAGCATTCTAGAGTGGCACAATACTCTAATTTTTTTTGTTTTGTTTATTTGTAATATTTCTAACTTGTCTCGATTATTTTTGTCATGCTGCATTGCATTGTTTTCATTATCAGGGCAGTGCTTCAGGTGCCTAGCTAAATTCACTGCATGATATTCAGCTATATCTCTGCTGCAAATTGTACAGTGCTGTAATTTTCAGTGTTTCTATACTTGAAAACATGTTGAGATAGACCTCTTTTATTCATGCCATATTGGGATACCTGGGATTGTATTAGGGCCTCTTGGGTTTGGGTACATTATATTATAGTAAAAATGAGTGGTAAATTTTGATAATAGAATAGAATAGATGCATACATACATTTGTAGAAGTGACTTTAGAATAAAAATAAACAACGCCTCACTGCCATTGAGTCTATAAGGACTCACAGTGAAGTTAAACTTTAATGCTTTGTCATTTGTTCTCTCTTTTGACCACTGTAGATTTGATCCCACTAGGAGACACGACATCCCTCACTGATCCATGACCCTCTGAGGGATAACACTGGAGACTCAGTGTGGGAATTGTGCCTGGTTTTACCCCACCACACCAAGGCAAAACACTAAGGGTGTGGAACAGAACAGCAAGGGGAACAGAGCAATGAAGTCCCCAGGGAATACCAAAAATAGTTTGGGGCCAGGGCTTAGCACCACATCAGACTTGGTTTCAGTTTTTTTATCTTGTTTCTGTTCAAAGCCCTGGTTCAAATTGGCAGCATTTCAGTTAGGCGCCCAGCACTCAATTGCTCCCCCACTCGGGTTCCTTCACAAGTCAGTGGAAGGAAGTGCAAACCCATGCTGCAAGCAATGTTCTAATAATGATATAAAAACAGTAATGTTGTTGTTGTTAAGGGGTGTTAAGTCATTTCTGAATCAAAATTACCCTATGTCCAACAGAGGAACTCACTGTCCCTCCTGCTCTACTCCCCCCACTCACTGCCATGTTCGAGCCCATTGTTGCCACTACAGTGTCAATCCATCTCTTTGGGGTCTTTTTGCTTTACCAAAAACAGCCCTTGTCATTTAGTGTGTTACAGAGTGGGCTGCTAATTGCAAAGTCAGCAGATCTAAACCACTACTATTCCTCCAGAGAAAGATAAGACTATCTGTACCCTTAACAATTACAGCCATGGAAAATAGGTAACAGCTCTACTGTCTCCTACAACGTCAGAATCAACCCAATGGCAGTTAATTTGGTTAAGTAGCAGACTGCTAACTGCAAGATTGGGGGTTCAAACACATCAGCCACTGGGTAGGAGAAACAA
This sequence comes from Echinops telfairi, assembly GCF_000313985.2. NCBI lineage: Eukaryota > Metazoa > Chordata > Mammalia > Afrosoricida > Tenrecidae > Echinops > Echinops telfairi. The sequence continues at coordinate 10,613,606 of NW_022107432.1, read as the reverse complement.
GAGGCCCTGCTTCATGAAAATTTATGTTTGCAAACCAAATATATGTTGGGTCACTCTGAGTCAACATCAACTTGAGAGCAATGGGTTCTACTTTAACAAATACGATGTCATTCTTCAGGGAGTGGTCCCTCTTGCTAACCGGACCAAAAAGGTAAAACTAACTGTCGCCAGACTCATGTCCATGATGCGTTCTGGCTGAATGTTTCCCAGCCAGATTTGTTCTTTCTTCTGCTATGTCATGGTATATTTAACATTTTTAACCAACACTATAACTCAAAGTCCTCAATTTTTCTTTGCCCCCCCACCCAGTCATTGTCCAACTTTCATATGCTACAAGGGAATTGGAAATGCCCCACGTGACTAGGCTCAGGTGCACCTTCGTCCTCGCAGTGCCACCTCCCTCTGCATTGTAGAGGACGTTTGCAACAAATTTGCCCTGTGAAATTTGTCATTTGATTTCTTGGCAGCTGTTTCCAGGAGAACTGGTCGTGAATCATTGAATATTTTCTCTATTCATCATGATGCTCCTTATTGGTACAGTTGTGAAGATTAGTGCTCTCTTCATGCTGAGGTATAATTCATATTGAGGTTATTGCCTTCGATTTCCATCAGGAAATGATTCAAGCCCTCTTCACCTTCAGCCAGCAAGGTTGTATCATCTGCATTTTGCAGGTTGCTATTGACTCTTCTTCAAATCCTGTTGCCCGATTCTTCTTTGTAAAATCTAGTATCTCTAATTATTTACTCCACATACAGATGGAATAAATGTGGTGAAAAGATGCAATCCTAATACACAATTTTTTTGAACCAGATGGTGTCCCCTTTTCCTATTGCATAGGTTCTCAAATATATGTGACTTCTCTCCCCCATTGTAGAACAAAACGTTACTCAGCACTCCCTGGCAATGAAATCTTTTGTAGTAAAATCCATAAACCAGTGCAAAATATAGGTATCTGCTTTTGAAGCCCGTTGGATCATTTCAGCCTCCCACAAGGGTATATCATTCACTGTAGTAAAGTGCTGTGTCTGAATGCGTGCCTCATTCACTGTTGTAAAGTGCTGTGTCTGAATGCGTGCCTCCTGGTGTATGTAGAGTACAGACAACTGTTTGGGGATTCTAACTCTGCAATGTTAACTATTTTTTGTCATATCGAACACAGTCAAATGCCTTTGCATAGCTAATAATACACACATGAACATCCAGTGGTGGGATTCAGTTGGTTCACACTGGTCTGGGAGAACCAATATATAATTTAGATGAGTTCTGCAACCCAGTTGTTAAAATGGCACTTGTCATTGGGTTTGCTCCAAGGTGGTGGCTGGTCAACTGCCCAACGTGGAAATGACAACTTTACAGTCTTTACTCTTTAGCATTCATCTGCGCAACAATATACTCTAAGTTCCCACAGTAATGCTCATTCCGCCCATAGCTAAAAAATTAGATGGAACTAGGCTTGTAAAATTTGTTCATTTCATAAACTTATGCTTCTGATGAAATACTACATTTTTATTCTCTTGTATTTGTTACTTCAGTAAACAAGCCTATATTGTAAAGATAAACATGTGCCAAACAAGAGGGTGACATGCTGTCATTCGTTTCAGCTTTGTGTTATGCCTCAAATTCCCACAAGATATTATGAGTGAATTATGCAATTCCTGTAGTGGTCAATGAGGTACAGATATTGTCAAAACAATTATTGTAAGTTCAGCAGAAGTGGAAAGGACTTTTTAAAGATAAACATAATGCGTGAAGAGAACATAATCTGAGAAGTCTTCTTTTTTTTTAAATCGTTTTTTAGGGGCTCATACAACTCTTATCACAATCCATACATACATCAATTGTGTAAAGCACATTTGTACATTCATTGCCCTCATCATTCTCAAAACATTTCCTCTCCACTTAAGCCCCTCGCATTAGGTCCTCATTTTCCCCCTCCCTCCACGCTTCCCCTTCCCTCATGAGCCCTTGATAATTTATAAATTATTATTTTGTCATATCTTGTCCTGTCTGACTTCTCCCTTCACCCACTTTTCTGTTGTCCATCCCCCAGGGAGGGGGTCACATATAGTTCCTTGTAATTGGTTCCCTCTTTCCAACCCACTCTCCCTCTACCCTCCCAGTATCGCCACTCACACCACTGGTCCTTAAGGGATCATCTGCCCTGGATTCCCTGTGTTTCCAGTGCCTATCTGTACCAGTGTACATCCTCTGGTCCAGCCAGACGAGAAGTCTTCTATTTTTAATATGTCAAATCCAACGACAATTGTCTAATTGGCCTAAAGGAATGATATCTTACTTCTACAGTGTTTAAGGTTAAATTGTAGAGCTGATGATACTCAGATGAAAGCAAAGAATATTGCAAGCGAGGACACGTATCAAGAAGCAATATGAGAATATCTTAACAGTTCTATTGTCAGGTATAAATCAATATTTCCTTATAGCACAATCTAGTTTTGCTATACCTATTTTATTGTTCTGAATTAAGATTTAAATAATAAACCACATTTTGGTATATCACTTTTCATACTTAAAATAGTCTTTAGGGCAATGAACCAGTTGTTACATTATCTGAATCTCACCACTGTAAGCATCCATCGGCGTTCTCTGCTTTCAGTTGAGTCATGTAATAATATCCTACATGGCCTTCTGACTCCAACTTGAATTTCTGGAAGTTTCCTGCTAATGTACTGTTGCAATTTTTGTGAAATACCTTCAGCAAAATTGTACTTGTGTGTGTGAGATTAATGATATTTTAAAATAATGTCCACATTTGGGTGTATCATCTTTCTTTGGAATAGCCACAAATATGGATCTCTTTTCATTAATTGACCAAGTAGCTGTTTTCCAAATTTCTTGACATTGATGAATGTTTCCTGACTCACATTCATCTGTAGTTTTATCTGTTTGTAATTCTTTTGTTAATGTATGTCTATCACAATATGCCATAGCTTCATGAGACCAAGGATAATGTATACTTTCATTCACCATTTTCCTCCAGCACATAAAACATTGATTGATACAAAGTCAGTGCACAGTGAACTGTTTGGTGAGTAAATAAATATTTTTTCTAAAATGTATATGTTTTATTATTAGCTGACAAAAATTATGTTTATAATATATTTACATATTAAATTTTACTTTATTTATAGTTTAGGCACATAATCAATTTATGATATGCAAAATATTAATATTCAAATTTCTCTCTCAGCCCAATGATCCTGCTTCCTACAAGATAATTCTACTTATTTTCCAGATTACAATGTATCTGTAAAGTCAACGTAACACTCACCACTTGTGTTCTGGATGCTACCATTTGTCAGCATCTGGATTGTGGGTGGAAAGACAACAGTAGAAGCTGGCTGGTAGAGTTGAAAGAAAATGAACATTCTGAATATCAGGAATGAAACGCACATCAGGCACTCTACTTAAGCATATTGATAACATAATAATCCTATATTAATATATTCCTATGTCCGGCATGATATTGAGTCATTTATGTATATTTAAAATGTAACCCTACAAAAAGCACTGCAATTTGGAATTGGAGAAGGGGAGAAGAGTAACTGTCCAAAGTAAGACATTAGTAAATATTCACATAAATATTCCCCTGCATACACAATGATGTGTGTTTGCTTCTAACACTCTTACTTTTAACACCTTTTAAGTACCTACTTGGAAAATCGCTACCTGACTTTTATTCTGTAATAATTCACTAAATTATTTAGGTTTAAAAAATTTATTTATGGCATTAAATTTACCAGTATAAAAAATGTTTTTAATTTTTTGAATCACATCTGAACTCAATCTAGATAAAGTCTATCTTTACCTACATGCTTAGCAATATGATTTTCCTATTCCAATCTTGCTTTCTTAATCCCCCCCGCCCCACACCAAATCTTTGCTCATTTCCAAATATGGGTTTGCACTGCAATCTGCTGTAGAGATTGCTCTTCCATTCCAAAGACAAAGCCTAGACTTCTCCAGGTTAAAATGTGAATCACTTCATACAGTAAACGCTATCTGAGAAAGGTTACATAATTCCCCCTTTCTTGATTTTATTTCTCTTTTTCTGGAAATCATTTGTAAGAGAATAAGCAAAAATACTGCTACAGAATAATAGGAACCTACGTTAAACAGAAATCACCAAAATGCAGAGCTCTAGTTTTTCCATATACTCCATCTCAGCCTCTAGCCTCCTGTCGGCAGTGTTTCCATATTTCCAACCCTTCCCTGAAGAGTGCCGTGCTGAACGATGGACACCACATCTGGACATTTTTGAGGGGTCCCCATTCTATCCCTTTGAGGTCGACAATGGAAAAGAATTGTGAAGGGCAAGAAGAGCGCTTTCGGCTCAATCAATAGAGTTCCCCGTTGACCATCTCACAAGACAGCCTTAGCTATCCTCAATGAACTGGTTTACTATCCCAGGGGAAAATTCCTTGGTGTATTTCATGATCTTTTTCTCACCAGTAAGTGTACGATTTTCTTCAAACTTTATCCTAATCAGCCCTGTGATTGTTCCATGTTCCTTTAGAAAATCTGCCAAGCGTACCCCGTTGGAGTCTCCGAGACAATCACCCTCAAGTTCTGAGCTGAATCCTCTGCCCTGACTTTAACTGTCCCAGTAGAGCCCCTGGGAAGTCACTACGATGATTGGACTTTTAAAAATGGCACTATAGCAAACAACACTCAGGACAAGCGTGCTGCTCAGAGTAGAACTGCCTCCGTGGGTTTCCAAGACTAAATCTTCGCGCACTTCGAAATCCTTGTGTTTCTCCCACGGGATTACAGACAATTTCAAACTGATGTCATTGCAGTTAGCAGCCTAATGCACAAGCCACTGCACAACCCAGAGCACCATGCGGGCATCCGAGGAGTCAGAGTCAACTCCACGGCAGTGAGTGTGGTTTGGGGAATGAGGCGAAGACAAGAGTGATACCGAGAGAACCTGTCTCAGCCATCCATTAAGAGCGACAGCATGTTTTGTTTGTTTGGAATAACCTCATGCATATATAAACTTAACTCTAGTATCAAGGCTTTTGACTCGGGTTTGCACTGCATTCTTTCTGTTTGTTTGTGTGTTTGTTTTTGTACTTCCTTCTTAAGCAATTGATTCCTTCTATTGATTCATTCATTTTCTACCCAGAGATACAATCATGCATACACACACAGACATACACTGTTCGTATACTTGATCACAGTGGAAAATTACAATCAAAAGTCCCTTTATTTGTGAAATTTACTAGTGTGAAATATAAGTAATAAACAAGTCAATTAATGGATAAAATAATTTCTGAAAAAAGAGAAAGAAATAAGAAAGTATTCTGGTCCTAAGGCCCTAGTTAGGACTAGGTAAGTACTTTCCATTGAGCACTAGGAAAGCTTCTGATGAATATTTGATTGGAAACAGGAACAGCAGACAACAGCCAACCTGTGCAGAATTTTGATACAAACCATTGCAGTGGCAAAGACCTTATCTGAATTATGTTCAAATATTTGGGGAAGTGATCGACCTGAATCTCAGCATGATTTTAAAGGGGCCATCTCTTTTCTCCTGGCTGCTTAAAGTAAAATGTGAGAAGAGACGGATTTAAAAATTAGCTATGCAAGATGAAAATCAACTAAAATATTTGGAAAGTTCTATTATACAAATAAAAGGCTTATGTCCTAGAATCATCTCCTAGGACTTGGCCAGACAAACTTTGTTAAAGAGGTTAATCTTGTGTCTGATGGATCTAACAACTATCACAGTAAAAACTCACTGGATCAGACTGAAAGGTCCAAGTACAGAACAAAAGGAGAGAAGGCTGTTTGCCTCTGGAATTCTAGGAACAGAGCAAAGGAGCTACCTCTGTTGTCTTCAAGAAAAGAAAAGTATTATCTTGGAGCAGCTAAGAGATCTGTAGAATTCTTAAACGGCGCACGGGAAACAGAAATGCTTAGGTCTCAAAGGTGAGTCCGTGGCCTTTGGGGTTTCAAAGGGCGAAGCTCTGATCTCCTGGATCCCAAAGGTTCTGGAAACAGCTGCCTAGGTGTCAAAGTATCGAATCTTCACAAACTCAATTTCAGAGTGTGGGGTTGCCATTAAGGTGTGCCAGGGGCATGGGACTGCCACTCAAACTAAAGGGGTAAAGTTGTTATACCTAACAGAACATTATTTTCAAGTTTTAATAGCTAGTGTAAATTTTTCTGTGGGGTTTTGGACTGCTTGGTGGCTGCATTTGAAATGAGATGTCTACTTTCAATTGATTTTGATTCTTTGGTATTGTTCACTATGTCTGGATTTAATAAATTATGAATTGAAATGAATAAAAAAGTGAATTAATTGAGGGTCAATAATCAGAGATTTTTGTGAGTCATTTAATGAGAACAATTTTCTATTTCATTTTAAAACATAATTTAAAATAATAGGTTTTCATATTACTAAGATGTCATAAAATCCGCTCAGATTAAAAGAAAACAGTCCCACGTTTTGACTGCTTCTTTTCAGCTTTGTGCAAGAAGATTTTCAGAAAGTTTTTTAACAACAAAATAAATCACTTTCTAACTCAGCATTTCCTTATCTAAGTACAATTTCTTAAATCCTACAAATATTCGGGAAGGGGAAATATGGGACTCAGGTTGAGTTCCCTAAGAAGTAGGATTTAAACTAAGGTTTGGGTGGAAATAAATAATTTATTTGAGAGATAGTCTGATATCATTTAGGGAAGTCAGATAGAAAATGGGAAGAGAACTTTACATTGTATATCATTGAGCACATTTTTACCATAGACATCTAGATCTCGATTTTCTCGGGCATCTAAGAAAGCAAGTGTATAGCACATAGCTCGGGACTCAGGAAGCTAGGGAGTTTCTGGGTACAGCCAACAAAGCACTCAGCTGCTGACTGGGAGTTGCTTTTGAGGAAAGGCTTGGTGATCTACTCCCTCCGCCCCTGCCCCAAAAAGCCATGAGAAATTCTATGGCTTACAGTTCTGCTCGAATGCACATGGACTCAACGTAATTCAGAGCTAACTTGAAAGAAACAGGTAACAAAGCAGAGATCGTTATTCGCTATTGGCAGACATCAGTGACTGGCTTTTTTCAGAAGCATTACCTTCACACAACTTCACTCAGTTGCAGAATCAGGCTCAGTGGATTCCTGTGGCAAGAGAGAGCCAACAGCAATCAATATTCCAGACCGGCAGTTGGGCTTTCTTGGCATGAAATGTTAACATTAAGGAATATTTTCCACAATGCTATAGCATACAGGAAGACATCTGGTTACATAAAGTTTTATCCAGTCAGTTGATGCAGCGTATCAAAATTTCCTTTATAATTATATTAGCAAACTGTTTCAGCCTGAGAGAGTTGTCCTTTCAAAAGAAATTTTAACGGGTTTCTACAAGTCCGGTTCTTAAGCTGCTTAAAATGATTAATAATAAGGGGCTAAGAAGGAGGAAATATATGAATGATTATGAAATTTTAAAATGGCATTAGAATTTAAAATAAAAAAGGAAGTTAAAGCATGTTACTTATCATTTCTTGCGTGTGTATGGAAGATTTAGGAATGTTAGAAGAGTCACGCACAAGAAAAAGGAAATACTGCAGATATGAAAGTGGCAGAAGATGGAACATTGTAAATCATGTTCCTTTATAAATTCAAGGGGGAAAGTTATGCTCCAAATAAATAAAACGTGTTTCCCACTTAGCCCAATGTGGTCTTTTCATTAATCTCTGGCTTTTAGTGGTAAATAGTAGTTAGGATAATTTGTGTTTTTCTGAGAAGGAAATGTAAACTAAATGACACAGCGCAAACCTAATAACTCTGTCTAATACTAGAATGGGCCAATCAAAACAGTAAGTCAACTCATTTACCTTCTAGAGTCATATGTATGATATAGCTACTTGGTATACCTAAGCAGAGCAACTTTTCTGGTGTTTTTTTTTAATGTTTTTTTAAAATTTAAATTATCATGATACTTTTTTAAAAACTTGGGCATTAGAAATAAGAAAATTATATGGAAAGAATACACTGTTAATGCTATTTAATTTAATTTTTAACAATTACTTAAATACATATATGTACACTGAATGGGCACATTTGTAGTTTTGATTATTGACTAATTCTTCCTCAGAAAAGGGCCTGCCTACGTTGACCAATGGCTATAGAAAGAATAGCATCTGCAGTCTTACAGGCTTGTTTTCAAACAAGTAGTCATCTAGTCATTAGTGGGGTATCAATTAAGCCCACACGGAAGTAGCACACCAACATCTGTGAGTCAAGGAGTAGAAAATATATAATCCAAAATTGAAGGAGGGGATGGTATCAGAACTTAAATTGTGGAATTGTGGTTTGCGGAAGGCTCAGGATGGCAGTGGAAGCCCAAAATACATTCACCGGATCTACACATGGAATAAGCCTCTGGTGAGTCCTCTCTGCCATAAATGAGGAATGGGAACTCCGTGGCTATCAGACAATATTGGAAAGATGATTATAGTTGATTAAAAAGATAAATCTGGCTTGAATAATTAAAACTTTGTCACTTGATCTCTTTCTGGATACACGGAGATTGGTCTGGTTTTCATTATTTTGCTGTTGTTTTTTTCTTTCAAATTGGAGCTAATCTCTGTTGACTTTTGTTATTGTTGGTAGTGTTCTTGATGCTATAGTATGTCTCCCTCCATGCTTTCAGCATATGAAACCCAAGCTGGGTGAACCCGTAAAGACAATAGCTAGAATGACGGGCTCTTGGGGGCTATGGCAGGGGAACGAGGGTAATGGGGAGACTGTATCAAGGAGGACAAGAGGGAACAGATGGTTTGGAAAATAGTGATTGTACAACACTGCTCAATATAACTGAACCAGTGAATGGTATGATGTTTGGATTACATCTTAATGAAATTATTTGGGATGAGAGAGGGAGAGTGAGAGAGAGAGAGAGAGAACAAGAGAGAGAAAGCGAGAGCTGCAATCTTTTTTCCAAAGTGTCTATAGAGCATCTCAACCCTAGTGGTAGTATATTTTTATTTCTTTGTTTGTTTACTATCGTTTCCAAGAAGCCCTGGTGGAGAAGTGGTTACTCCTTGGGTTGTTAACCAGCAGTTCGATACCACTAGCTGCTCCTTGGGCAAAAGATGAGACTTCCTATTCTGGTAAACAGTTATAGTTTCAGAACTTCATAGGAACAGTTCTATCCTGTCCTGTTAGGTTGCTACAATTTGGAATCTACTCAATGGCAGTTAGTTTTTCTTTCTTTCTTTTTTATTCAGTCTCCGTGGAGACCGTCAAAAATTGCCAGTGCTGACTATATTTCAAATCGTCATGGCGGGGTATTGGGAAAAGTTTTCAATTAGCAATAATCGCACCTCGGGTGGACCTCTTTGACTACAATATTGCCACTGCGCAAAGCTGGCAGTGAGTTTTCATAATTTCCATTCCTTGGATTTCTTACAGGTTCTTGTCCACCTGATTTCAGTGGTTTACAGTCTGAGAGTGGCATTCACTGGGGAAAAAAATCCCTGCAACTACTGACAATCCCGGCCGCCAGTGCACTGAACACTTTGAGTTGCATTGTCCTGTGTTGATCACAGCTTTTCATGTCCTTGATTGTTTATTCTTGACACCTCTTCCACTGGCACAAGGACACCATGGGCTGCATCTTTTATTTATCTGTTGAACAATATAGTTCCTGTAATGACAACACTAGTCAATGCTACATTCTGACTGCCCCAAACTCAGTTTGTTTTTTTAATTTTGTTGTTCTAACTGTATTACTACATTTATCAACATCCACCCACTAGCTACATTTTGATCATGAACATCCAAGTTTGTTCTGCTTTGCAAATCATTGGTTCTGTGGTTAAGAGAGATCACTTTTTATTGCTCTTGCAACTCTTGATAGGTCAGTACATATTACAAGCAGCCTGGGCCCGGAAACAGCAAAACTCTTTTCCTCTCTGAAACTTTTTTTCCTTCCTCCCTTCAAACGTTTATCTACGCCACATTTAACTGATGGATTTGTTGTGAGCCTTTGCATACATCCATCTAATTTGGTCGTTTGGAGGAAAGAGGCATGGGGGAAAAAACTAACAAAACTTTTATTTTTAATTATCCAACTCGGCCTCTTCATTAACAACACACGTGAGCACATTTAATAGGTTACATTAGAATTTAAATGTTTATTTCTTGACAATAAATTGATTTGAGGAAGGATAATATAAATGTATGAAAAAAGTGTCCGTGAATGGTATAACTGATTGTGCATTTCATTTTTACATATGAGTAGTCTGACATTTACTCTAGGATATAATCATCGCATTATAAATCTGAATGAGCACTAATAATTCTCTGGTGCTTTCAGGCGGCATCTCTGTTTGAAGACATTTTTTTCCCTGAACCTCTTGTTCCACTTTCTCAGTGTGATGGAGGATGCTGTAAGATGTGAAAATAATCTTTAACTTATTAAGGGTTCATGAGGGAGGGCTGGTGGTGTGGGGAGGGGAAGTAATGGGGAGGTGATATCAGGGGCTCAAGTGGGAAGAGAATGCTTTGAAAATGATGATGGCAGCATATGTGCAAATGTGCTCCACACACTGGATGAATGTATGGATTGTGATAAGAAATGTAAGAGCCCCCAATAAAAGTATTTAATAAAAAAA
>NW_022107432.1:10591641-10602864 GCF_000313985.2 Echinops telfairi | reverse complement strand
GTAAAAGATACTACATCTTTAGTCAGAGATTTGGCATAGTAAGCTCCTAAACGTTTGAGAAGTTGTTCTTGTTTTCTTTTGCCTGATGCTGCACATATGCACAGTGCATAATATGTAATAATTTTGGAAAGCTATAACATGTAAATGATTAATTCACCTTGCATTGAGATGAGCTTTTCTCTTTGTACTCATGAATACTGTGTTAGTCTGGGTACTTTAGAGAAACAAATCCACATAAACTCATGTATAAGAGACAGTTTTATGTAAAGGTTAAGTGCGTATCAAGAAAACATAAAACATCCCAACTCAGTGCTGCCTAAGCCCACAAGTCCAACATGAACCCATATGTCCAACACCAATCCACAAAGTCCTCTTCCATCTCACAAAACAGATGCAATGATGCCGACTGCAGGAGGAAAGCTGAGTCAGTGAATGTGTAAGCATCTCAGCACTAGCAGGGCTCTCCACATGGGTGCTCCAGCACCCAGGGCTGTATAGGGGTGGGTCCATGTGGCTTCTCCTCTGGGACGTCTTACAGAAAGTGAGCTGGCAAGCCTTGCCAGCTAAAGCAGGGAACTGACTAAGGCAGCTGCACCCTGGTTGGACAATCAGAAAGCAAAAGACCCAAGAACTAGAAAGGCTAGGCTCACTGAGCCATTTATCCCTCTGCCCTTCAATTAACCCTACTTATGTTTATTGGCCAGGTTGGCACAATAAACTAACTCAAATACTTTTTTTTTAAAAGGGAAAGAAAATCTATATGCCAGATCAAGAATCAACAGGCATTTAACCAGTGAATGTAACCATCCATATATACAAAAGTAAGTGAAAAAGTATTTATACTAGGTTCCATTCATACATGGGTTCAATCCAAACAAAACCCTTTAAAACATGTCTCTGCAATTAGTGTATGATACGTTCTCTCCGTGATTCATTTGTCATAGTTCCATGAGGAAATCTTCCAGAAGGAGGTCTAATCAAAACAGTGACTTCTGAAGCAATTTTCTCAGGGGTCAGTTACATTTAAGACAGAGAGGTCAGCTCAAAAGATTAAGGTGACTATGTGGGATTTCAAAGGCATGATCTTGATAGATTTACTCAGAGGACACAAGATAATCATGCATGCTTATTAGGAAGAAGATTTACCATTCAACACTGTACTGGTTAGAAAAAAGTCTGGAGAATTTGTGGCAATTTCCACCCTACCCTAACCCCCACTCCACAATCATCACCACAGGGCACCAGTGCATTCTTCAAGAGTAGCACCAGCCACCCTAGGAGAATGTCATTGGAAAACCACACATCAGCCTTTCAACTCTGAAAATTCTCCTTCACAGTTCATTTTGGTTCTCCAAATTCAAAGATGATTGAACAGGAGCACAGTTTGAGGACCGCAAGGATGCTCACACTGCTCTTTTGATGGAAAGGTACAGAATTCTTCCAGGAAGGGGTGGAGGGATAGGAACCCCATGTTCAGAACTGTATAGCTCTGGATAGAAATTGAGTCAAGAAACAATTGCTTCACATTTTGATAGTTTTATTTTAAAGTCTGATCCTGCCAGTGAGTTGATTCTAACTCATAGTGATCCTATAAAAGAATAGAATTTCCTCATAGTATTTCTGTTTGTAAATATTTTTATTATTATATAACCTTTTAATTGACATATCTTACTGATTCCAATGTATCCCCACCCTTCCCATACATTTTCTTTGTCCAATCCCATTGGGTGGGGTTATATAATCATCAATGCTGTCAACTCCCTTTTCTCTCCCCACCCCACCCCCACTTCTGATACTCTCATATAACTATTGCTCCTGTCACTGTCTCTGAGGGGTCGACTATCTTGAGGACAATGTACTGAGCCATCTTAAATATACAAATGAACACATGCAAATTTAACATGATTGATGAGATATATTATATGAAGACCTTAATAATAAGGGGAGGAAATCTTAAAGAATTAGAGGATAGTTATATGTTTCATCATTGCCATACCACACCCTGGATTTATTTTCCTTCATTTTTTGTGACCCTTCTGAGAAGGGACTGTCCAATTGTCTTGCTGGTGGACTTTGGGTCTCCACTACATCCATTTTCTTTCATATTAATTTGGCTGGATAATTTTTGTTTTTGTGAACTTTGGATACCTCTTCTTTTTGACACCTTATTATCATACGGGCTGCTTGTGCTTCTTCCCTGTGGAACAAACAGTCCCATTTTTCTCCTGTGGAGTAGCTGGTGGATTTGAACCTCTGATCTGTGTATTGCTGCCAACTGCTTAACCCACAATGCCTCAGGTCTCCCTTTGTTCATTAAAAATTCTGCAATCTTGGTGCGATATCACTTGACTTCCCCTCATGCATACAGCTAATGCTAGCCAGTTACTCAGTTACTGATAATTTAGAAATTTAGTGAGGACCATTTCTTATCTTCTTTATAACTTGGCATTTACTTTTTAAATTATTAAGGCAAACCAATAAATAAAGAAAAATATGAATGTTAGCCTACCTAGTTCTTCTAGTTCTTAAATGCTGCTTCCCCCTCCACTATTATGATCCCAATTCTACCTTACATATCCAGCTAGACCAGAGGATGTGCACTGGTTACAGATAGGAACTGGAAACACAGGGAATCCAGGACCGATGATCCCTTCAGGACCAGTGGTGAGAGGGGTGATACCAAGAGGGTGGAGGGAAGGTGAGTGAAGGAGCCATGAGAGGAGCACTGTGTCTCATGTCATGTGTCTGTCTAGGACAGTGCGCAAACATCTGTCTTAGCTGGTTCTCATAAACTGCCTCCTTACGGCAAACGGTAAGGAATTTGGGGGTGGGGGGTGGGGCAGCTGCAAACAGTGTTCCCTGTTAGAATGTAAACAAAAGTGGTATGGGCCCAGATATGGAATTCACTCTCGAGACTATGAGAAATTCAAGTGTGGGAATAGCAAACTTGTCTGGGAACACTGCCAGTATTTAGTACATAAAAATATAGCACTGCGGTCTGTCAGGGCTGCAGTTTGTACCGTCTCTGTCTGTGTCTATTTTGTGCTGCAGTCCTGTATTGTCTGTGTGTGTGTGTGTGTGTGTGTGTGTGTGTGTGTGTTTGGTTCCATGTTCATTCTCCCTGCTCAAGAAACCACAGCATCAGTGAGGTAAAAAGGGGAACCAACTACAAGGAACTACATATAACCTCTTCCCTGGGGGACGGACAATAGAAAGTGGATGAAGGGTGACATCAGACGGTATAAGATCTGACAAAATAATAATAATTTATAATTTATCAATGGTTCATGATGGGGGGGCGAAGAGGGTAGGGGAAATGAGGAACTGATACCAAGGGCTCAAGTAGAAAGGAAATGTTTTGAGAATGATGAGGGCAACAAATGTACAAATGTGCTTGACACAATGGATATATGTATGGATGATATATGTATGATAAGAATTGTAGGAACCCCCAATAAAATGATTTAATTAAAAAAGAGGCAATTGGGAGAACTAAAAAGGGCATACTGCATGGTTTAAAATCAGGAAATGTGTGCATCAGGTTTCAATCCTTTCAATAAATCTATTCAATCTGTATGCTGAGCAAATTATTGACAAAGCTGTATAATTATATGAAGAAGAGTGAGGTGTCAAGATTTGAGAAAGGTTTATTAATGATAAACCTATGCGATATACAGATGATACAGCCTGGTTTTGTGAAAGTGAGAACTTCAGCATTTATTGATGATGTTCAGGAATTGAAGCCTTCGAAATGGATTGCAACTCAGAGTACAGAAGACCCAAATCCTCACAGCTGGACCTATAGGTAACACAACGATAAGTGGAAAAAAGATTGAAGCTGTCAGGATTTTTGTCTTGCTTGGATCCATAATCAATACTCATGGAAACAGTAGTCAAGAGATCAAAAGACACATTACAGGGGGAAATGGGCTTCACAGTCCTCTTAAAGTATTGAAAATCAGGGAGGTCACTTTGAGGACTAATTTGCACCTAACCCAAATCATTGTATTTTCAATTGCCTCACATGCATGTGATAGCTGAACATTAAATAAGGACGACCAAAGGAAGAATCCATGTATTTGGATTGTGGTGCTAGTGAAGAATATTGAAAGTACCATAGACTCCCAAAATAACAAACATAACTGTCTTGGAAAAACAATGTCCAAAATGCTCCTAGGAGGCGAGGGTGGAGAAACTTCATCTCACGTAATATGGACATGTTGTTAGGAGAGACCAACTCCCTGGAGAAGGACATCGTGCTTCGTAAAACAGAGTGGCAATAAAAAAATAAAAGGAAAGGCCTCAAAAAGAGAATCAACACAGTGGCTCTAACAATGAGCTCAAGAATTGGAACAGTTGTGAGGACAGCACAGGAGAAGGCAGTGTTTGGTTGAGTTGTGCATATGGTCACTCGCTATCTGGTGGAACGACTTTGATGGTGCTTCCCAACTGCAGCAGCAGCTAAAAGGATTAGTCTTCCTACATTTTTTCAAAGGACATGAGATAAAATAATTGAGGAATATTATGAAGAAGCCCTAAAAATACTGAAAATTTTACTGATGAGAAAACGGCCAGAAAGGGGGATTTTTTTCCCCCATCACAACAATGCACTAGCCTATTCTACAAGTATTTCCTATGCTTATGCTGTTGTGAAACCTTACACCATTTAGTCCACAGCTCTAACGTTGCCTCTTCGGTTTTCTTTTTGTTCCCCCAAATCAGACAACTTTTAAAAGGAACATAATTGGAATCCATTGAGCATGCCAAAATTTCGGTTTCGATGTGCTGTAATTGAAGAGTAAATCCTCATTTGTGGATGAATTAACCCAGTGACATGATATTACTTGGTCTGGCTCTTCATAGTCTTTGTAACCCCTATCAAATTATTGCATAGGGTTATGCAAATTTTTGTGTGGAACTTTAATTGACGTGATTGGTAAATTTTGCTATTCCACTGGGTCTAAAATGAGGCATTTCAGGAGTAGGAACAGAGACTCCCATGACCAGAACGAAGAATCAGAAGCAAAGTTCATCCAAGAGTAGTGGTCCTGAGTTGGTTAAGCAGAACCCACAGAAACAGTAAAGCTAATTGCCCTTGAGAAGGAAAGTTGCGTGCAAAGTGGGTATTGTTCAATACTTAAGGAACATTGTAACACGTGCTCAAGCAAGTTCAAGGTAAAGGTACCTCCAAGTTGAGGGGCAGAGAGAAGAGAGAAACATGCCTGTCAGCTTTGCTGAGAAGAGGTGCTGTGGACAAAAGAGCTGCATACTTAGCATTGTGTAACCTGTTGTCTTCTCTAACAAACCTCATCATGGTGAATATTGTCTGTGTTCTGTGTGGTCATTGCAATTAAATAACCAACAGTGAAGGTAGACTGTCGTGAGAGGGACGTTGATGACAGAAAGGAGAAAGGATCGGCCTTATGTAGCCAGAGGAGCTCCAGCCTGTCCTCTGCCCACTTTCTTCATGCAAGACAGGTTAAAAAATAATAACTGCACATTTGGGTCATTTTGTTTGGATTCTATGATTTTGTAGTAAAAACTTGTATTTGTCCTTATATTGTGACTTTATTATACTATACAGAGTACATTGTGAATGATAAATTATTTTGCCAAAATATGTCATAATATAAGAATGTTCAATTTTTGTCATTTCTTTAAAGATGAAAGTAATTGTACATCTATGTACATTGATCAAGCACGTACTCAGTAATGGTCTATGCTCTGTGAGTACTGAGGAGGTTGTACAAGGCATGATTTACTGCGGAAAACACCAACAGTTGCTATCACAGAATGACATTACATTAGCGTACTAAGTGTCAGGGTTTGTTTCAGTTGGTTGCTTGTCTTTTAGGAAGAATAAATTTTATTATTCATTTAGTACTGCCTGAACTCTAACTACTTTCCATTATAAAAGTGTTAAAAGAAACAAACAACTATCTGTGATAGGTAGGTTTATTGTGCCAACATGGCCAATGAACACATGCGAGATTAATTGAAGGGCAGAGAGATAAATGGCTCAGTGAGCTTCACCTTTCTTGTCTCTTGCTCTTTGATCATCCGACCAGTGTGCAGCTGCCTTGCTTGTTCTCTGCCTCCATTTGCAAGCTACACTACCTGTGGGACACCTAACCCATGGACTGTGTCGCTGTAGTTTGAGGTTCCTTCAAAACCCGCTTTGCCACATTATTGGAATTTACATCTCTTGAGCTGGAGACTGTCAGACCCTGTCATCTGGCTCACTGTTGGTGACCTGCCTTGCTGTTTGCTTCCTGTGGCCAGACAGCCTGAATTGCTCTACAGAGAACTACCCAGCGGCCCTCAAGACTTGAAGGACTGCCAGTGTCTCACAGCTGTCTCATGGGAGTGAGTTGCACTGAGCCATTTGTACTGCTTTATAGATTAATTAACTGTTTATTTCTTATATTATCTATATAAATATATATAAAAGCATTAGTTTCCTGGTTTTGTTTCTCTAGAAAACAGTGTCTAAAACACTAACTTTAATTTAAGTAAATTTTAATAATATGCCACATATGTGCTTTTTAATTGTTAATTGAGGTTTACAGAGCAGATTACCAGATTTGTATTCAGCTATTTGTACATATCCTGGCTCATGCCTTTGTTCACAATATTCTCAATGTAACATCATACATATCGCTTCCTCCCTGTGATTCTCATTTCAATTTCTTCTTCTTTCCTAACCTTCTTTAATTTTGCCCTTGAGTTGATGCTGCCCTTTTGTACTGAGATTGTTGATTATTCTAAGGCATGCATACCTTACTACTGTTACGCTGTTTCCCCGAAAATAAGACAGCGTCTTATATGATTTTTCGCTCCCAAAGATGCGCTAGGTCTTATTTTCAGGGGATGTCTTATTTTTCCATGAAGAACATGGTACACATTTATTGTTTATTGTTTTATTAAAAGATACCTTGCACTTCCTGTCTGCTCCGGCTGTGCTGCAGCCAACAGTGAGCTGCGTGGTGGCGCCCACCACTACAGTCCAGAGTCCAGAGTTACTGTAGCTTTGGGGTGCCTTATTTTCAGGGAGATGCCTTATATTTCAGTGAGAGGCAACACTGTAAGTAGGTCTTATTTTCGGGGGATGTCTTACTTTCAGGGAAACTGGTTATGTATTCCTTATAGATTTATTTCTTATTTATCTCAAAATTAGCCCGGGGAGTTTGTTCAGTTCCAGACCTGAAGCACGACTGGGATAACTCAGCTTGCTACCATTGAAACAATGTTGACTCAGCCACTCCTGTGAGTTTTTGAGACTGTAACTGTATGCGGGAGTATAAATCCCTCTTTTCCCCCGACAAAACTGATCTTTGAACTGCTTTGGATGGCAGCCCGGTGCCTAAACACTATTCTACCAGGGCTCTCTATGACTGTGATACATAGTTAAAATTTTGTGTCAACTTGGCTGGACAGGGATTCTCAGTGGTTTGACAGTTAATACTCAGTAATCACTCATGATCTGACCTAACACAATGTGATCACAGCCAATCAGTTGTAAATCTCCATAGTATCATACAAGGGGGTACATCAAAAAACAAATTTCAAAACTATATATTTAAATGTTTTATAAAACAACCTCATTACTGTCAAGTGTACCATTACACTTCATACATTTGTCAAATCTGTAATTCAAACGCATCCATTTGGATGGCTGCCAGCACCTTCCTTTTTTTTTTCTTCACCTCTGGTACTTTGTCAAATCACTGTCCTATCACCTCCTTCTTCATTCAAAGGAACAAAAAGACGCCCCATGAAGTGAGGTCAGTTGAGTAAAGTGCATGGACAAGTGAGGCATGCTGGGTTTTTTTGCCCAAAACTGGCACACTAAGGTGAGCAGGTGTTGAGGTAACAAAACCAGTCCCCCATCTGCAACAAATCAGGCCTTTTTTGTCACATGCTGTCACGCAATCTTTACAGAACCTCTATATAGAAAGTTTGATGAACAGTCTGACTCTGTGGAAGGAATTCCAAATCCACTGTCCCCCTCACATCAAAAAAACACACGGGCATCAATTTTTTAGGGTACTCCCTCATATAATTAGGGTGCAATTCAACACACTTACTCAGGTCACAACCCTGATACAATTAATTACCCCAAAGGTGTGGCCTTCTTTCAAAAGAGATGGAATACAGATAATAAAAGTGTTAAAAAAACTAACTTTCTAAGTTAAGTTCATTTTAATAGTATGCCACATATATGCTCTTTAATTGTTAATTGCATGGCTTACAGAGGAGATTACAAGATTCATATTCCGCTATTTGTACATATTCTGGCTCATCCTTTTGTTTACAATCTCCTTGCTTTTTACTGATCCTTGATCTTTCATCTGGTCTATCGTATTTCAGTTCTTTAGGCTTGAGCCAACGCAAACAGTCAGCAGCCTGTCATGTGAAGTGCCTCTCCTATCACAAGCCTGAGCTGATGGTCTCAAATCCATCCTCTCTGTAGCCTCCAGTGTGCTGTCGGACTGCAGATGTCTTGTTCATCAGCTACGCAAGTCAAGAGAAGTCTCTACCTTATCATGTGACCCAATGATGTAGAACCTGACTACTTGGATTTGCCTACTTTTACAACTGTGTGAGCCATTTTCGTAATATAATTGCCTCTCTATTTGCATATAGTTGTGCTGCTGGTTTTGCCTAACCCAGCCTAACAGTGGATAAGGGCTATGGTCTTAATTCGTCCTCTAGTCTCTGTATCACCATTAAGTCTGCTCCTACATGTCTGTATTATTTTTTTCTTCTAAATTCTTATGTCTCATTTCTCAAAACCTCATGGTACTAGTTTCTAAACACAGTGATGACATTAACACTATTATAAACCAATGTCACCCGCTAGCAACAAAAATGGAATTATTAGGGTGTGTGATAGTTAGGTTTATTGGCCAATAGGAACATGTGGGAGTAATCAGATCAAAGTTTGATTGGAGGGCAATGAGATAAATGGCTCAGCAAGACCCGTCCCCCTCTCTCTCTCTGGTGATCAGCATGCGGCTGCTTCAGCTAGTTCTCTGCCTCACCTTGGGAGCTACACTACCTGTGGGACAAGCCAACCCTTGGATCGTGTTGCTAGATCTTGAGTTTCCTTCAAGCCCTGCTTTGCCACGCTGCTAGTGTGAATATTGCTTGAGCTTGAAGCTGGTAGATCCTATTGTCTTGCATTACTTAAGTTAGATATCCCATCCAGGCCTGCTTTGCTAAGCTCCTGAGCTGCTGACTGTTTGTGGCCCGTCCTATTGTTTGATGCCTGTGGGCGGACTCTGCCTGTAATGCCTGAGGGAAGACTCAGCTGTCTGCTTCCTTTACGTTGGGCCCAGAGGCCCTCCTGAGTTGAAGGACTTCTAGTATATTAAATGTTCCATGGAAGTGAGTTGAACTGAGCCCTCTGTACTGCTGTGTGGGCTAATTAGTTGTTATTTTTCTTCATTCTGTGTAATTCTGCCCATATCTCCATCTCTATATAATCATAAGTGTCTCGGTTTTGTTTTTCTAGAGAACCCTGCCTAACATAGGGTGACTCTCAATCCTTTGGACAATTTAGAGTAGGAGTAAATATCTTTCTACTTCAGAGCAGGGTCTTAAAAGATGAAGGCAGTAGAAACATTAAAATGCACTGTAGCCATTTAGAAGAGCTGATGCTTCTTATCACAATGATTGTGACAGAATAGATTTCATCATATAGCTTGACATAGAATACATGTGTTACTTATTAGGAACAGAGCTCTGTTGAATGTGGATTACTTCTACCACGTTGCCGATTTCCAATCTGAGCCCATTTTACCTTTTAATGTTACATGAAGGAGCCCTTTTGGCTTAGTGCTTGCACTTTGGGCTGCTAACCATAAGGTCAGCAGTTTGAAACCATCAGCCGCTCCCTGGGAGAAAGAAGGGTATTCTACTCCCACACAGAGTTATAGCCTTGGAAACGGACAGTGGCAGTACTATCCTGTCCCACAGGGTTACTATGAGCTGGCATCAACTTGATGGCAGTAAGTGAGTTTTGTAATGTAATGGTGTTTTAAAATTTATTTTAAAAAATCATTTCATATATACCCATCTTTTTATTTTTTCATTTAAGTAATTTATTAAATTTACTGTGCTAAAAGATGGACTTTCTACTTCCTTTAAAGTTAAAAATCTAACAACTTATCAACTGATCTCCCTTTTGATGCATTGAAAGTTTTTTCTAGTTTTCACTATTTTCTATCTTCTTTTAAACTGAGGATTTTCTCTATTTTACTTTGTTATTGTTAGTTTTTAGACTCTTTGTTTTTTGTTTTGTATGTTTTTTGGTATATGAAATCTAGGATGAGTCAATCTATAGAGACAGTTACTGGATTAATATTTCCTTAGGGGTATGGCAAGGGAATTTGGGGGAGGGGAAATGGGGCACTAATAACAAGGGGTACAAGAAAGAAGAAAATGTTACAAGATAAAATAAATGTTCTAAAAAGGATTGTAGTAATTATTGTAGAGCTCTTCTTGATAAGATTGAACTATTGAATGGCATGATATTTGGATTATGTCCCAATAAAACTGTCTATAAAAAAGATTTTAAAATATTAAATAACGTTCTACTCTGGGGACTATTTGCATATTAATTTCCCAGGCCACATGGTTCATGTTAAAAACAGACATAGAGGGCTGTGATGTGGCTCCCCAAATGCTACCAGAGATCTGACACTAATATCTCTGCTTTCTGTCATACCCCAGAGTTAACGATCTGTGCACGAAATCCTATCATGTAGAAAATATGTTTCTCAGTAAGCTATACCAGTAGAAGGTTAACATTTCCAATCCACATGGAAGAAATGGTTGGTGGCTTGCTTCTGTAAAGATTGTCCTGTGAGGAAAATCCTATAGAGTAGTTCAACTCTGCCACGTATGGGGTCTTCAGGAGTCTGACTCAACATGATGACAACTTGTTTGATTTTGGTCTTAGGACAGAACAATTGGCCAGTTATACAGGGCTGCATTTAATCTCAGAGTTCCAGCTTAGACTGGACAGTTATTCTGACTTTTGAATGATTGTTATTAATCTTATGGAACATAGAACTTTACAAAATATGCCTTGCTCATAATCATAGTTGTATTTGGCTCCTAACAGCACTGAGATTTATCTCTCTAAAGAGCTTCTAAAAGAGTCCATATACTATAGTATATATGTTTGTTATTCTCCTGTATAGAATTATTATTCTT
>NW_022107432.1:10589500-10591399 GCF_000313985.2 Echinops telfairi | reverse complement strand
AATGTTAAAAAGAACCCCTTTGAGTAGAACTAAGCTGTTTTTCTTCTTCTCCAAAAGTATTTAATTACCTAGAATTGTGCCAAATATGTATTAACCAATGCCATTGAGTTGATTCGGATTTGTGGTGATCTTATATGGGAACGTTGCAGTGCCTCATGATTTTTTGGCAGTGATATTGATAGAAGATCACCATTCTCCCTGGGGATGACTAGTGAGTTGCAACCAACTAACTGCCTTTTGGTTGGCTGCCTTAACCGTTGTGCCATCAGAGTTCTGTACGTATAGATTCAAAAACCAAACCTGTTGCCTGCAAGTTGATTCCAGCTCATAGATACCCTATAAGGTACAGCCGAACTGCCTTGGTAGATTTCCAAGATCTACCAAAATGATTAAATCTTTTACCAGCAGAAAGCCTAGTGGGCTTGAACCTCAGACCATCCTTTCGATTAGCAGCCAAGAACTTTAAACACGGCACAACCAGGGTTTCTAAGTATGTATAGATTTCAAAAAAGCCAAACTCTCTGCCATCTAGTTGATTCTGACTCACAGGGATCCTATGGGACAGGGTGGAAGTGCCCCTATGGGTTTTCAAGCCTGTAACTATTGGTAGGAGTAGAAAGCCTCATCTCTTTTCAGAGGAGCAGCTGGTGGTTGTGAGCAGCTGACTGTGCGACTAGCAGAAAAACCGGTCACCACAAGGCCACCCGAACTCTGAGTATGAATGCTTGCTTAAGCAATCAACGCATGTGGGTGTTTAAGTGTGTGCTTATTTGCCCTTTATTTCAAAAGCAAAGAAGGCAGGTAACCAGTACAGAGAGACTCTAGGATTTAGAGCTTGTGGCTGTTAGGATTTAGGATATTTACTGTCATCACAGTTTTATACCACTCACTAGGTTGGGGTAAAACTAGGTCCAGAGATAGTACCCTTAGATAAGTGCTTCTCTGAGACATATATGATAATGGTTGAGTGGGAAGCAAAGAAGCCGAAGTATAGGCTCATCAAAAGCAGAATAAAGAAAGTTAATCAAATTAACCTAAACACTTGTGATGATAACATTTTAGTGTAGCTCTATTTAGGTGGCTTTTGTGGACCACTAGCTTTATCTCTCTTTATGGAATTGATATCATCTGCTATCATTATTCTAAACTCAACAGGGAAATAAGAAGATGAGCTTAAGTAGTATCAAAATGTTCCAAGACAAAAAAATTAGACAGTGGCTAGACACCCATTTAAATGTTCATGCCTGAAGAGTGATGCTACATTGCATTTAAATGACACATGAGGAAAAATATATATAAAACAAGAGAATTTTAATGGTATAATGATGACATAGTTTGAACATTTAAAGAAAAGCACCTCTTTAATTAAAATGATTTCCCAAGGTGTGAATAGCATGTAAATTTAGTAAACAATATCGTTTCTAAACCTAATGCAATTTAATTATAATGCTTCTTTCCCTTTTATATAATGCTTCTCTCTTTGAATATTTTCTTACCACCCACTTTGTGAAAAGTCTTGCCAGAAAGGCATTTTTCTCCTTTGCTCTTTACTTATAAGGGAAGTGTCACCCTTCTCTGCCCGTTTAAGCATCTACTTCCATATCAATGTGTGCTCAAAACTGGGAAATATTAGCATAGTGGGAAAGCAATATTGCTTTATATGTTACCACTTGCCTTTGGTTAAAAGGACCCAGAATGTGAATAATTTTAAAAAATATTAAGCACTGATGATTATCAATACTGATAATGCCTTTTTGATAACTTATTATTGGGTTTCAGTAAGACATTTCCAGCTCAAAGTGATTCTATGCACAACAGAACGAAACGCTTCCTGATCCTGTGCTAACCACAGAATCTTTGCTGTGTTTGAGCCCATTGTTGCAGCTACTGTGTCAAGTC
>NW_022107432.1:10582280-10588706 GCF_000313985.2 Echinops telfairi | reverse complement strand
CATGGAGCAAAGTCAGGTGCATGGGGCAAGAGAGGCATGCTGTTTTTTGCCTAAAACTAGTGCACTGAGATGGCTGCAAATTCAGGTGCTTTGTTGTGGTAGCAAAACCTGTCCCTCATGTGCCACAAATCAGGCCTTTTTTTTAGGTCACAAACTGTCACCCCATCTTTTCGAAACCTCTAAATAGAAACTTGATTAACAGTCTGACCTGGTGGAAAGAATTCCAAATGCACTCTCCCCCTCATATTAAAACAAAACAAAAACAACAAAGAGCACTGTCTTGATCTTTGATTTCACTTGAGTTTTGGGGGGTGAGGTGATGGTGGCGTCTTCCACTAGCTTTATTGATTTTTGTCTTTGGGGTCATAAGAATAGTACTATGACTCGTCACCAGTAATGACCTTGGAAAAAAGTCTGGGTTGCTTTGGAGTTGTTCTTTCAAATCAAGTTCTACTTGACTCTCTTTTTGCTGGTCAGTCAGAACCCAACCAAAGCAGAAATTACTCAGTGACCTTTCTCAGTCCCAAATCTTCCGTTAAAATTCGCCGAACCGAGCTCCAAAATAGTACAGATAGCTTCCCCATCTCTTCAATGGTCGTTGGTCATCGAGCACAAGGGCACACATTTTGTTGACAGTTTTATCCATTGGGGAAGCTGAAGGCTATCCAGAACGAGGCTCGTCATCAATTGACATTTCACCTTTTTTGAAGTGAGAAAACCACTTGTACCATTCAATTTTTCCCATAGCACTGTCCTTGCAACCTGTGTTCAACATCACAATGGGTTTTGCAGCATTTTCCCCCAGCAGGAAACAAACTTTCACAGCCGTATGCTGTTCTCTTAAATTGGTCATCACAAAAAAACAAGGTTCGAGTGAAATTGCTTTTATGGAAAAAAAATCCACTGTGACCAGAGAGAACCTTTCCAGGCAACATCACTGGGTGCACTAACTCAGAGCAAGTTGCTCCATGCTCACCTAGTGGAGAAAACGTGCACTGTGAAAGCTGTGCCCAGTCACGCTTTTTTTCCGGGGGGGTGTGAGTTGGGGGTGGGGTGGGGGGTATTCCCTTGTATATACATTTATTGTGCTTTTAGTGAAGATTTACCCAGATGATTAGATTTTCATTCAACAAATTCTACACAAATGTTTCAGTGACTTTGACGACTTCACTATGTATGAACCTTCTAATTTCTATTCTACTGTTTCCTTTCCGTTAATCTAGTTTCACAGTCCTCTTACATTCTCATCTTTGTTTCAATATAATTGTTGACCAATTGGTCTTATGTATGTACATATACCTACACATAAATATAAACATGAATACTCATAATTGGGTTTTAAAATTTATTTTATTTTTCCTTTTAAATTACTGTACTCACACCTTTAAAGTTAAGGGTTAAAAAAAAGATGTCTATTAGACAAGTTGTTTCTTTAAGTGCTTGCTATCGCCAATGTTTGCTATTTGCTGTCCATTTTCCACTGGGAAATCCTAGTACATGCATATTGTTATGTGTACTGTTATAGAGGCAAGTCTTACATCCCAATGGAAACCAAGAAATAAGAGGAGAGGCATTCATTCAGTCAGCAATGGTCATTTCACACTAAACTCAGAAGTGAAAATGGAACGTAAACCAGAGTAGGAAGGAATGTCATAAAGGCGTTTAGATGTAATCATAATGCTTTCATATATATATACATATATATGTATATATATGATATGTGCAGGATTTGGAAAGTAAAAAGTTATAGAATAAAAAAAGACAAATATGAACTAGATGCCATTTACATACATAGAGAATTTGAATTCCCACTATTCTATAAACAGACATTGGAATGAGGGGGCTAATGGTTAATGTGTATAGAGCATATACCATTACTAAACAAAGAACTTAATGAATTCATGTAATCCTGTGAACATAGGATATATGTTTGGTATGCCCTCTATACTATTATTCTCATTCTTAATAATGAGAAACCTGTGGTTTGAAGTGTTTAATTGATTATCACTAATCAGAGGACCTCTAGCCCAGAAACTCTTATTTCATAGTGCATACTTCATATAGTTATTTTTTTTCTATTTCTGTTATTAAATGATGGTTTTTATAATGTGATACAATTATGTGATTTAAATGATTTCTCTCTTTGTAAAATAATTTTTATTTTATTTTTGAGTCTTTTTACTAAAACATGTTTTCACATTTAGGGTTTAAGATATATATGAACATACAAGAGAAAAAACTTATTATACATATTTAAGTATATAATTATTTCTTGCTTTTGTGTATTTCAAGAATTTTGATGTTATATTTTTATTCATATTTTTATTCACATCAATTATTTGCTTAATGTGGTCTGTCAACTCTACCATTGAAATATTCCTTTTCACTTCTTTCTGCTGTGATTTCAACTCTTCCTGGTAAAATTGTCACCCTTAAAAAAAATTTGTCTCAAGTATGACTGTATAATTGCTTTTCATTTATAGTTTTTGGAACCCTTTTATTTTGGTTTTACTCATATAAAGCTTATTATTAGGCTTTGCATTCTAATCAATCTGGAAATTTTAAAAAGATGCAAGCTAACTCATTTGTCTTCACTGATTTGACATGTATCTTTAGTTTTGGTTCTATTATTTAATTTCATATTGGAATTTTACCTCTTTGAAATTTCAATACTTTTTGTTTAATATTTAATTCTATAGTGTTTATTTTCTTGTCTTTTAAAAACTTATTGAATATTCTCCTTCTGATGATTTGGAATATTAATGGATTATTTAAGTCCTTCTCATCATTAAGTTTAAACCTTTAAATAACACCTTCACTGAAATATTTGGTTTATCAGCTGAAAGTATATCCTTGGATTTGCTTCCCTTAAAGATGGGAAATCAGCCAACTTCCATGGAGTGAGACATTTTGATCTTGTGGTATATATTTAGAATGTCATAAGTTCTATGTTGTCAAAGCTGATAACTTTTATAGTATTTTATATAGCCATAATTTATATAGTTGTGTACTCATAGGCAGTCTCTTGACCGCCCCTACTTCATTTCTCCATTTATATTTTGGGAGGTTATATGTAATCATTAAGTAGTCTTTTCTTCAAAAAGGCCAAATAGTTTTTGAATTCCCTGAGTTCACCCATGCTGGAAACAAGCTGACTTAGGATTTGAACACTAATGCACGTTTCCTGGATGCTTATGATGTGCAGGCTATTGTTCTAAGGATATTACACACCAATTAATTTAATTTGATGTGCATGTCAGCCCCAAACAGGTTTTAGCAGAATATTGTTCCTGTGTCTCAGTCCAGACTTTATCTTGGCTACCGTTACTTTCTTGATCTATTCATCTTTGGACTAATAACTAAGAAAAGATAGCCTCAATTGTTTAGCTCAGAAAGGATGCTGGCAGAGCCTTCTGGAGAGGTCCCGAGGAAAAATACTTATCTGAAACTCTTTGTGCAAGCAGCCCTTAGAAAACATTTTACCCAAGAAGCTATTTTAATAGAATGGTCTCAGAAAAGGAATATATTATCTTTGTCTTACGACCTCCATGTAAGCCAACCCCAGTCCACTTTTGTCATATACTTCTACAATTATCTCATGTTACCAAGTTAAGAAGTCCAGATAATCTTGGTAAGACAACCAACACTCGAGCTCAGCAAATCAGACAAGTACACTGTTAGAAACTCTTAACTAACATTGTAATAGAGAGAACCCATTCCCACTCTTGAACAGACTCTTTTCCTAAATGTTTCAAGGAGGATAAAGAGAAGTTGAGTCTCTCAAAGACACACAATTAGAATTTGTAATTCTGGAATGGCAATTTCTGTGAGTATATAATTGTTAAAGTTCTCTTTATTTTTCTGGACCCAATGCCATCAAGTACCTTATATAATCCTGCATAAGCCGTGTTTTTCAGCACATCGTTTATGCCGTTTTTTGTAGTAAAATTAGGTGCCTCGACTGATATTTGGGTCAGCTTATCCTCGAGTATATACAGTAGATTCTTACTCATAGAGACCCTACAGGGCAGACTAGACTGTTGCATAGGTTTTTCCAATACTGTAAATCTTCACAGAAAAACACTGTTTCATTTTTGTCCCACAGAGAAAGTAGTTTTGAACGCCGATGTGTGATTAGCAGCCCAGCACTTAACCCAGGAAGGCACCGGGTCTCCACTTATTTCTCTGAGGACATTGTATATGGATCTTCAGTATTCCCAAATTAAATTAAATATACATAAAGAATTATGTCATTCTTTACTTAAAATTCATTTTTGCTTGAAAATACATAATATTAATTCTTTAAAATCGGGTGGAAAATGTTGATTTCCCCCACTATTCATAGCAACAATGTGTACAACAGAACAAAGCCCTGCCCGTTCCTGCTGCAGCCTCACAAGTGCTGCTGTTTGAGACAGTATCAGCAGCCACTGTGTCCGTCCATCGCCTTTAGTCCGTAATTTTCTTCCTTAGGTGCTGCTCCACAATGAATGCGTGCCTAGAGTATGTACAGCCTCACCAGCCTCACTTCTAAGGGGCATCCAGTTGTAGTTCTTTCAAGGCAGATTTGTTTGTCCTTCTGAAGTTCCTTGGTTTATTCCATATGCATCACCAACACTATATTTCAAATGCATTCGGCCCTTACCCGCCTTCCTTACTCATTGTGCATCTTTGGCATGTATATGAGCATTGGAAATGCCATGGCTTTGGTCTGACAGCCCAATCCTCAAGGGGAAATCTTTGCTTTTAGGTCATTGAAAGGCTTTTGTTTCTTTTGCAATATATTTACCCCCATGGAATACATCATTATTTAATTTTCTGACTCTGTTTTCATGAATGTTTGAGATGCTGAGCAAATAAAATCCTTGACAACGTCAATCTTTTCTCGGTTTATCATGATGCTTATTCATGTGAGGATTTTTGTTTTGTTTATGTTCAAGTGTAATCAGTAAGTGCCTCAAGACCTCTTTGCTGTCAAAAAGTAAGACTGTGTTATTTTCATATGATAGGCTGTTAATCCACCAATTGCCTGTCAGTTTGTCATGTTGTGGTAACTTCTGTGTTGCTGTGATGCTGAAAGCTATCTCATCTGTATTTCAAATGCCAGCAGAGTCAACCAAAGTGAACAGGTTTCAGCAAAACTTCCAGACCATGAACAGATTACAGATAAAGTATAGGCTGTCCTCATGGGAGCAATTAGCCACTGAAAACCTTGTGGACATAATCGAAACATTTCCAGATATTGAACACCTCGTGAAAAGAAGCAGAATATTATCAGAGAGAGTGCCGAAAGATGAGCCCCTTGGCTAAGAAGGCCCTGAGATTCTGGCTAAGGAAGACCTGATCCTAAATGTAGAATCCACTGTAAAGCACACAGGGAGTGAGCCTGCAGAGTAAAGCCTTTGGAATCTTCCTTTGCTGGTGAGTGTGACTCAAACGAGAGGAAGCAGCTGCACACAGCAATGAATCATCTGAACTGGAAATATACAAGGTATGAAGCTAGGGAAACTGGTAGTTGTGAAAAACAAAATGGAATGCATAAAATCCAAATTCTAGGTAGCACTGAGGAGAAATGAATTGGTATTGGCCATTTTGAATTAGAAAATTATATGACATGCTGAAAATGAAAAACCAGAGAATTGACGTTGCATTCACCATCAAAAAGAACATTTCAAGATCTATTTTGAAGTAGAATGCTGTCTATCATAGGATTTTATCTGTCATGATTCAGGAAACCCAATCAAAACAATTATTATTCATATTTATGCACCAGCTCCCAAAGCTAGTGATGAAGAAGTTATTTCACCAAGGTCTTCAGTTTGAAACTGATCAGATATGCAAACACAATGCATTGATAACTATTAGCTATTGGAATGCAAAAATTGGAAACAAAGAGGAAGGAATCATAGTTGGAAAATACGGCCTTCGTGATACATATGAGTCTGGAGATCAAATGCTAGAATTTTGCAAGACCAACAATTGTTCAAAGCACATGGTTTTTGTAACAATACAAAAGGTGGCTATACTTGTGGATTTCTCCAGATGGAGCACACAGAAATCAAATTGACTACATCTGTGGGAAGAGATGATGGAGATGCTCAACATTAGCTACAACCAGGTCAGGAGCTGACTGCGGAACAGACAATCACTCGCTGACATGTGAGTTCAGGTTGAAGGAAGAAACTTTAGAAAGTTCATATGAGCTAAAATATGACCTTGAGTCTATGACACCTGAATTTCAAGAACATCTCAAGAACAGATTGATGCAGAAGACCTGATGAGCTGTGGGATGGTGTTAATATCATTCATGAAGAAAGACAGGTGGATAAAAAGACAGGAGAGATAGGCAGGCACCATATCAACCTTTCCTTTGCCCAGCTATCAAAAGATATAGCATCTAGGGTCTTAAAAGCTTGAAGGTAAACA
>NW_022107432.1:10578452-10579794 GCF_000313985.2 Echinops telfairi | reverse complement strand
TGGTTCCTTGACTTTCCTTTAACAGTCTTCCTGAGCTGCCTCTTGAAATGTTCTGTTTAGTGTTTTTACTTCATCATTTATTTTATTTGCTTTAGCTGCATTGGGTTACAGAGCAAGTTTCTAACATTCATTTCTGTTTTCTTTCCTGTGTGATTCCCCTGATGTCATCACAAAACACTCATTGTATTCAGTTTTAAATATTAAATGTGGGCATATATATTCATATATTCTGAGATCATCTCTAAATCTAGGTGGCATATATCAAGGTTGTATTTTGCCTGACATGAATTTGTTTTAATTTTATTTCACATTGAACTTGTATGTGAGCAAATAGTGGTGTGTTCTACAGTTAGTCCCTGTCATTGTTATGACTGATTATATTGAGATTCTGCATCATTTCTTACCTCAGGTGTGTTCAATTTGCTCCCTGCTGGGCATGGTCTACATGTATAGTCATAATTTACATTGTTGGAAAATGTTATGTGAATTTGTCATATAGCTTGCCAAAATTTACCATGTGATCTCTGATATTCTATCATAGCAATCACTTTTTCTAACTACTGATCCTTTTTTGTTTTCTACTGATCCACTCCAATAAACACTAATTCTCAATGCATCTCGGTGAAATGTTTTATCAATTTCAGACTGCAGAAGTAAATGAAACTCTTCAATTTACTCATCTTTGACATTAGTGGACAGTGCATAAATCCGAATTTCATAGTAACAAATCTTCTTCATCGGTATATACATACTATCTTATCTCTGATAACAAGACATATTTCTTGAAATGCTATTTTTCATGTTAAATGTGACACTAGTCCTCTTTAATTTGTCATTTTCAGAGTAGTAGACCATATAATTTTCTGATTCAAAGTAGCTAATATCACTGCATTTCAGCTCACTAAAGCCTAGGATATTGATTTTTGTGTCTTTTATTTTATTTGTGAATGGATGTCTTTGACCATTTATTCTCATTTGGAGTCATACCACATCAGCAAATAAAAGTCTCAAAAACTATAGTCCATCTATCATTAAAGTTGATTCTTTAAGGAGACAGTTCTTTTTCCGTTATATTGATGTACCTTCCAAACTGTGTGTTTCATCTTCCGTCACTGTATTAGATAATGTTCGGTTTGGCTGCTCACAAAATTTTCACTGAGTAATTTTTCTGAAAATGGATCTCAAGGTCCTTCTCCCTACCCTGTCTTCCATTGGAAGTGAGAAGAATAACAAGAAGCCAAGAATACTTGGTTGCTATTTAACTCCATCCATTGGGACAGTGGAGTTAGAAGATTACCTAACTCTCAAAGGTAGCATAGACATTCAAAAATATCTTTGTTTT
>NW_022107432.1:10576071-10577458 GCF_000313985.2 Echinops telfairi | reverse complement strand
AAGTGTATGCCTTAGAATTTCTTTGAAGTTTCAAAATTCATCACAAGATTTCATGTGGATTTTGGAATCTGTTCCCTAGTTTGTGCTTATTTATTTTAAAACGGTCTTAAATTATTAATTATTAAAACAAAACCATTTCATAGGCATTGCAGAGTGATAAAGAATAAGATATTACCGAGTTGTGCATAGGTGCTCTGGAATCTGTCTTGACTCAGTGACACTGTGTTAGTCTGGGTACATTAGAGAAACAAATCCACAGAAACTCATAGGTATAAGAGAGAGTTTTATATAAAGAGTAAGTGCACATCAAGAAAACATCCCAACCCAGGGCTGCCCAAACCCACAAGTCCAACATTAACCCATATGTCCGACACCAATCCACAATGTCCTCCTCAATCTCACAAAAGACAAGCAATGATGCCGACTGCAGGAGGGAAGACCAGTCAGTGAGTGTGTAAACATCTCAGCGCTGGCAGGGGTCTCCACACAGCTGCTCTAGTAACCAGGGCTGCATCAAGGTAGGTCCATGTCCTTGCCAGCTGAAGCAGGGAACTGGCTAAGGCAGCTGTACCCTGTCCCAACCATCAGAAATCAAGTGACCCGAGAACTCAAAAGGCGAGGCTCACTGAGCCATTTATCCCGTCGCCCTTCAATTAACCCCACATGTGTTTAACGGCCAGTTTGGCACAATAAACTTTAACTAACGCATTAAGTATCTGGGGACAACCCATGAAGCAAGCAAATTTCTTGCCTAATGTCACTGAGCTTTCTTGCTATGTAGGCTGAGAAGCTAAACACTCTGTCATATGCTGTTTTCATACTGCCTCTGCTGCTGTGGCTCTCTACCACTGTTCTGGCACACATCTGCTGCTTCTCCTTCTAAGTGTTACCATTCTCTGTTTCCTAGACTTAGGTGGTTCAGTGCAGGCATCCCAAGGTCCAATGGATGAATTCTATTCATGTTTCTTCTTTCTTGATGATAGTGAGATACAACTATCTGCTTCTGAGATGGTTCATTTGCAACCTAGTGATTTGGCAAACTAACCAATCTCTTGGCTAGAGTTACATAAACTTGTTTGCAAGTTTCCACACTACATGGGTGCCATGTAACTTATATACATGATTAGCAAGCTATTAAGTCTCCTTGGTGGGCCACAAACACCTCACATTTGCACTGTAATATCTACATTTGGGGGCGTTTAAGGTCTGTAGCTAGAAGAGTCATATCAAGAAGAAGAGGCAGAGAAGAACATGTGGAGGAAGGAAAAAGAAGCAAGAATCTAAGAAGAGAGGCAAAAGGAGGTGGAAAAGGATAGATAGGGAAGGAGAAAATAGAAAGAGATCACTAATATTTTGTGTATGTGCACTTAACCTTTATATAAAACTC
>NW_022107432.1:10573044-10574451 GCF_000313985.2 Echinops telfairi | reverse complement strand
GGACTGACATGCACTTGACGAAAGTCATGGCATATTTTACTGCTTCCTATGCATGTGAAATCTGAACCATGAATAAGAAAGACAGAAGAACGGATGCAGTGGAAATGTGGTATGGTGAAGAATGAAGAAGAAATCTGTTTTGGAAAGAACTATCCTAAGTGTTGAGGTTGTTGAGAATTTGTCTCATTTTGGACATTTTATCAGGAAGGAGCAGTCCCTAGACATGGACATCAGACTTGGTAAAGTAGAGTGTCCGCAAAAAACAAACAAACAAACAAATAAATAAATAAGAGGAGGCCCCTCGGTGAAATAGATCGGAACGGTCACTAAACCTGTAATAATTATGATCATGGCAGAGGACAGGCTGTGCCTCGTTTTCTGATAAGGATTCTCACTAACAATGGACAGCATCAAACAGCAAGGCTCACAGAAGGACAAACAAAACAGCTGTATTCACAGTATGATGTCCCCTGACCCTGTAATGATTATAGTAAATATACCAATGCTGTCTGTAATATAAACATCACTAAACAAAGTGTAAATATAAACAATAGTGATCATTAAATATACATTCATGATCTCTTAAAGTATTTCTCTCTCTTTTTCTTTTTCTTTTTTTTTGGCCTTTTGGCAGAAACTATTTGTGTGGTCCTTAGTCACTACACATCCAAGTGGGTTGTAAACACTGTCTTTGTGAACCATCTCACACCACTTGACCTTGGTGTTCCTTGAGGCTGTGGTCCTGATCCTCTGAGTCTGGTGAGTCTTTCATTTAAGGAATTTGGTGTTTGAGAAGCTTTCATACATTTGCCCCTTGTAAGTTCTACTACACTGGTGGACATATTTGCAACAAATATAAATGCACCAATGAATAGACTTACTGAAATTTATGTAGATTAATGGATGTACTTCCACTCTGTCTCCCATACCCATGAAGCCTGTCTACCTATCCAAGCATTTATTTGTAGATTACCACTTATGCGGGAGTGTGTATATAATGGTAATTGTCTCAGTTGCCTTTAACTCTTAGAAACCTCCCAATGCCTTTCTCTGTCTTCATCATTCAAAATAATCTCCCTCTTATTATGCATTCCCTCCTCCTTCACCCAATTTAACACCTGTAACCAGTGACTTTCTGTCTCCCTTCCATTTCACCCCTGTAAACATCTAACATTGTTTCTTTTAGTATGAAACACTTTGATTGACCTTTTATAATAGTATTCTTATATACAGCATATGTTCTTCAGAGCTTGACTACTTTCACTCAGCATAAAGTCCTCCAGGGCCGTCCATAATATGAGGTTTCTTGAAAATGCATCATTATTCTCTAATATTTCATAGTATTCCATTGCACTTATGTACCAAAATTTGTTTACTCATTCTTACACTGATGAGATTGTTTCCATC
>NW_022107432.1:10555974-10572680 GCF_000313985.2 Echinops telfairi | reverse complement strand
TAGAGTGATGTGCTATCTCATTCATGTTTTACTTTGCACCTCCCGAGTGGCTAATGGTCACAACCAATCTTCTCATGGTTTTTTGGCCGGATGAGTGTCCTCTTTGGTGAAGTGTTTGTTCATGATCTCTGTCTATGTTTTTACTGCCTTTTTTTTGGTCTTTTTCTTGCTGAGTTGTTGACGTTTTCTATACATTTTTTGGCATCAGCTCCTTGCATGATATAGGATGACCAAAATTGTTTCCCAAGTGGGGGGCATCCTTTTTCTTTTACTCTTTTGGTGCAGTCTTTTGATGCACCTAAGTGATTTTTAGATGGTTCTAGCTATCTCTTTTGTCTTCTGCTCTTTGTGTGCTTTCATTGTTTTTATAGCGTTATTATGCTCTGTATTAGGGTCCCTAATTATGTTCTTTTTTTTTATGGATGATCTTTATAGTTCTAGGTTTTACATTTTGGTCTTTTATCCATCTTCTGCAAATGGATTTCTAGTTCTGCCTAAGTCATTTCTAAAAGTGACGATCTTTTCCCAATTAAATGGTTTTAGAGCCCTTTGTCAAAATGCAGGTATCTGTAGGTAGAGTGGTTTATTTCTTAAATCTCAATTCTGTTCCATTTTTCTAGGTGTCTGTCATTGTACTTGCACCAAACTATTTTGACTACCACAGCTTGGTAGTAGGACTTGAGATCAGTGAGTGAGGGGCCTCCAACTTGCTGCTCCTACGTTAGTAGGTTTTTGCTAATCTGGTGTCTCTTTCCATCCCGTATAAAGTGATTGGTGACTGGCTTTTCCATCATTTTTTAGAATGATACCAGAAACTGGATCAGTAATGTTATTTATTAGTAGATCTCTTAGGGGATTATTGATGTTATCCTAAGGTTAAATCTTCTTATCCATGAATACAGTGCATTTTTTCATTTTTGTATTTCCTTTTGGCTTCTTGCCTAGTTGGGTAGCCCTTAGACTGCTAGCCGCAAGATCAGTGCTTTAAGCCCACCAGTCACTCCTGGGGAGAAAGTTGAGGTCTCCTCCCAGAGAGACTTGCAGCCTGGGGAACCCTAGCTAGGACTGCTGTAAGTCAGAATCAACTCACGACCAGGGTTTTCTGTTTTACTAGATCTTCATCTTTTGGCTGGTTAATTGGGATCCTCATTTCCTTTTCTGAGCTTTCTTCATTAACATAAAGGAATCAGACTGATTTATGTAGGTTGAGCATGTGTCCTGCCACTTTTCTCAGTCTTTCAATTACTTCGAGCTGAAGTATTTCTGAGTACGTTGCTGTATTTGATATTTACCACTGCTCTGAAACACTGCACAGGAAGGGTATTATAATGGCTAATTTTCCTCTTTTTATTTGTTTTTCAGAGTCATCAAGTGATTGCTTTTTTGCACTTTTTAATTTATTTTACATTGTAATTAATTGAAGGAATGAGATGTACTGGGTTTACACCACCATAGTCATCCTAAACCTCCTTGTTACCGTTGTCATCGAATGGCATCATCATGAAAATTTTTGAAAACATCCCAAATTGAAAGAAACAAACACAAAGGTCCAACATACTATGCTTTCAAATCCAATACTTCATTTTTCTATCTGCCATTACAGGGGGCCCACTCCTATAATTTTTCAGTATCTACAATCTTTGTTTTGGGTCATCTCTTATTCAGCCAAATGTTATTTACTTAATTGCTGGTTAAAAGATGATGATTCTGAAATCTTTCTTTCCAGATCAGACCTCATTCTCTGCTTCTTACACATGTATCCATGTGTTAACTCCATATATCCTGTTGCTCAATACGTCATCACCTTAAAATCGCCATGTCCCAAATGTAAACATCTCAAACCTTCTCCTACTTTTACCCATTTTATTTCTACTCTTCATTAATGGGCCTATAAATGGCCCTCATCAAAATGGAAACTTCTGTCATATTCTCTTTTCCCCCCAGTCTGCATATAATAATAAATAAAGTATCCTGATTATTTTCTGTCAAAAATATTTTCAGTATATCTCCTCTCCATTTCAATGATCATTTCTAAACAAGTATAATAGTAACTTCTGAGATTTCCTCCTTTTTGAGCTTGTTGCTTTTCAATTCACCCTTTAGACTAAAATACAAATAAAGCCACATATCTCCTCTCCCCAATCTCTTCAATTGTCACACTTCTCCCACAGCATGTTTTTCAAACACCTAAGTAAGTTCTCTTTGAAAGGTAAGTATTATTTGACTTTCACTCATTATTTTCTTTAATCGCATCTATTATGTCTCTCTCTTCTTACTTATTTTAATAATACTAACTCACATATATTTCCTGGATTTAGGGCACCATGAAATTTTATGCAATCAAGTCTTGACTGCAATGATTAACCTTTACTAATGCTTTTAATCCAATATCAGGTGCCAATTAAATTGAATTTCTTTAAGTTAGACTTAATATCTTAACTTGTCCATCAGAATTCTCAACCTGGATGATCTCATCCATGTTAGAACATTATCTCTTTCCAGTGAAGTTCACATATTTTTCTCAAAACTAAACCTTTTATCTGAGCTTCAGGTCCAATATCCATTTTCCTACTTAGCATCTTTATTTATGATTTGTGAATCTCAACAGAAAGTGAAAATTCAGTGTAGTTTATATGTCACTTCTTATTTTTGTCCCCTGTGGTGGTCCAGGTGGAGACTTGACAATCTTCTCAGTATTTTCCTCTTTGTCCCATAAATGCTGCCCAACAGTAGATTTTATAAATTCCATCTAAGTACTGTCTTTGATGTCAATACTATTTCATTCCAAGCCATCGTCATCCGCCTACCACCTGGACCCAGGGGCCCTCTTTTCATCTTTTCTCCCCTCTATTCATTTTCCTTGCTGTAGAGAGAATTATGCTTTTAGATGATAAATAAGATGATATTAATCCTCTGGTTTATATCCCAAGGTGACATTCTTCACAGTTTCCCAGGGTCTGGGCACTAAATCTCCAGCCACATTCAGGAAGATCCTTTATGTCCTCACGACCTAGGAATTTACTATACACTGTTTTTGTTTATTTGTTTGTTTGTTTATTCTTTTTATCCTGCAAACACAACATACACAGAGATATCTTGCAAGAAATACTATTTTTCCAGGAACTAAAGGAGGAACTGGCAACAGTCATAGTTAGATGCATTTCAAAATAGAATATAATATTCTAAAATGGATTAAAACAATTCTATCCACAATCAGGTATGGATGGCATAGGACTGGGCAGCATTAAAAAAAAAAAGTGTACATGAAGTTGCCGCGACTTAGGGGCCAACTCAAAGGCAGTGAACAGCAGCAAGTTTAGACGGAGGCGTCCTTAAGAGGGAGCTTGAGAGAAAGAAAGCTATCATCATGCTATTAATCTGAAGACTTACACAAGAGCTTCAGATATAATTAATTATATGTTAGCATTTTTTGTAATAACAAGTCACTAAGGATAGAAAGATAATCACATCTTTGTGGGTTGGTTGTGAGTGATTTAACAGGTATATTTATTATTGAAAATAAACACATTTTTACTTCTCATTTAACAAGTTCTGCATTTTCAGAGTTTTCTCTGCTGTGGTATTGTATTTGGGTTATGAACAGAATTTTGATTTTAAATTATCTTTAAATTTTAAGATAAAAATTCAAAATATAGGTGTGTTTTAGAAGTCTTAAAGATGCGTTGATTTTTGAAATGCTTTCAAAATAACATTCTTTTTAAAAATAGTTTTGTTGGCATATAATTCACATATCATACAATTCAATAGTTCAATCACATCAAGAAGAGTTGTACAATCATCACTACAATCAGATTTAAAACATTTTCTTGGTTGTTGGACTCATCATGATTAGCTCTTCATTCCCCTGCAATCTCCTCTTCCATAACTCCAAGGAACCATTAATCCAGTTATGTCTCTATAGATTAACCTATCCTTGATTTAGTATACAGAAAATACATTTTTAATTAACAATAACAAAATAAAACAGACAAAAACCTCAATCAGAAAGAGAGCTGAAAATATTAAAACTAGAAAGACTTTAAAATGGATCAATAGATTTTACCCTAATTGCGTCTGCAGTCATCCACTTTCCAATTCATTCTGCATGGCCACTCTTTATCTTTTAATAGGGAGATTCATCCGAACTAAAAAAAAAAATTACTGAATTATTGAAAAAAATAACATTCTTGTGTGAATATTAAAATCTGTAATTTTTCAGGTCTACTTAATTGCTTTATGCTGAAGATGAAACATTTTGTGATGAAAATGCTTAGAAATTTTGCTTATGTAATTTTGTTTTCACTATTGGAATGCATGTGGAATCATTGAGTGTTGGTAATTTTTGTTATATGATGGGCTTTATTAATAGCATGTGATACTCACATGCACAGGTGGACTCTGGAGTTATGGTAATTGGAATAAGACCAGAATGTATTTTTCCTTTGTTTTTAGTTGAATGACACTTTTGAAAAGATAGTGTAACCCATAATGACATATTCCATGGCTACACTTTTTGCATCTAGTTGTTGCTACCGCTAGAAATGTGCACAGGTGTACATGTGTCCTGTCGAATGTAATGTAGTACATGAAGAACACTGCAGTGCATGCCTACATTGTATTTCACCTGAACATAACTTCTTCATTGTAACCTTACCTAATGATGAAAACCTTCTCCATCCACTGGCTTCCAAGACGAAATCTTTATCAGAGCAGATACCCTAACTTTCTGCCTTAGAGAGTCTGGTAGATTTGAATTACAGATCTCAAGTTTTGAAGTTCGACAATGCCCAATGGCACTGCCCGAACTTCTACCCTACAACACAAAGGAAACAGATGAGGATATGCTTAAAAGCTGTCCTGTCAATTCAGAAGACCAAAGAGACAAACGTCATTCACAGTCACTCCTCCTGGTTGGGTCAGTTTAAACAATGACCTGGCAGCCCAGCAATATGGTGCCAGCACACTTATTTTCATTTTCGACAGCTCAGGGAAATCCTTGTCCTAATGCCAATATGTGTAAATGTTGTGAAAGCATACTCATAACCCCAGAAACAGAAAATATAACTGACACTTATATTTATCAATAGTCATGATATGATTACTAACCCCAAATCCAAAGCTCCTGCCTTCCAACTGATTGCAACTTTGGAGTTCCTATCGGGCGGAACAAACCTGGCTTATAGGGTTGACAAGGCTACAGTCTTTACTGAAGCCATCCACCTCATTGTTTTCCCTAAGGAGCAGCTGATAGGTTTGAACCACCAACCTCTGGTTAGCAGCTCCATGCTTCACCCACTGTGCCACCAGGGCTTGTTTGAACAGGTTATAGCTATTAAATATTAATTTTATAATTTAAACCCATAAATGAAAACATTAAATTCAATAATTACAAGGTACAACACCTAGGTTAATACATTTAATCCTCTTACCGTGGATCAGGGATGTCAAAAGCCCAGATAACATGTAGAATGCAATGGAAAGTGGATTGTTGCAGAAGCAGCTAGGTTATAATTTAATTTAATGATCTTCCTTGTGATCCATTTAAATATATTCTAATTCTTCATGTTGTATGTTTTCTTTTTGACTGAGATTTTTATCTGTTTACTTTGTTATTGTACTTTTGTTTTGGTTTTGTTTTTCGGTTTGTTGGCTTGTGTTTATTTTGATGTAAATCCAGGATAGATCTATCTATAGCGATAATAAATTGGTCCATGGGCCCTTGAGGTGTGACAGGCATTGCTCTTGTTGTTGTCGTTAGGTGTCACTAAATAGATTCTGACGCACAATAGCACAATGGGTAACAGGATGAAGCACCGCCCAATTTGACACCGCTTTTACAGTTGTTCGAACGTTGGAGTGTATTGCTGCAGCCAGTCTGCCCATTGAGACTCTTCTCTCTCCAAGCATGATGTCCTTCTCCCAGGACTGATCCCTCCAGACACATGTCCAAAGTGTGTGAGGCCCAGTCCCACCATCCTCACTTCTCAGGAGAAATCCAGCTGTCCTTTTTCTAAAAGGGTTGTCTGTGTTTCTGAAAGTTCATGATATAATCAATATTCTTCACCAACCAGCACTCAAAGCCTAGATTCTTCTCTGGTCTTCTGTGCGCCTTGTCCAGCTTTGTACACACGCGAGGTGACTGCAAATACCAAGGCTTCGAGGTGGGTGTGCCTTAGTTCTCAAAGTGACATCTTTGCCTTTTAATCCTTTAAGGAAATCTCTTGTCTCAGGTTTGCCTAATGCAAACCACCATATGGTCTCGTGACCGCTACTTCCATGAGTATTGTCGGCCCCAATGAAAGCCTTAAACTTCAATTGCTTCTCTTTTTGTCACCTAATGTTTATTTGTCCGGTGTGATGATTTTTGTTTGCTTTACATCGGTGTCTAAGTCATCCTAAAGCTGTAGTCTTTGGGTTTCAGCAGTCAGGACATCAAGTCCCCTTCACTTCCACACTCGTGTGAAAGGAGCTCTAGAATCTGCGGCCCTTGACACGACTGAAATGACTGGCAGGGATGCCAGTTAGACTCGCTTTCCTTCCTAGGCTTCTGCATCTGGTTTTTAAAGTATGTGACCCAGGATCACATTTTGGCCAAAATAATATGTTATACAATATACATCTCCACCCCGATTTTTGCAGAAGTCAGCCTGGAGTGCAGGGGATTTGGCCAAACATAAATACCCTAACCAATAAAAAAAATCCTGATAAATGACTATTACAGAGCATTGGATTAAAACAATTAAAATCACCCCTGTATGCTTTTCCCACACTGTACAAAATTATGATAAACACTCAAAATATCATTTTGCCCTTTCATTTTGGTGTATGCTGATTTGCAAATCTTTGCATCTGAGAAAAAGCTGTTCTTTCATTTTACAGAGACTGTTTCAATGTTACCGGCAGATGTAGTTAAAGATGAGAGAATTCCACAGGCCACCATTGCAGCAGGAGTCACTGTTTATGCCACAGGAGGAACGAGAGTTGTACAGGAGCAGTGCAGTTGGCAGGGGCAACCTACTGCAGACCAACTCCATTGATGTCGAATTTGTATTCAGTCCGCAAATCCTGAGGGGCAACCGAAGACTGAGGTGGTACAATTGCATGTGTGGCTGGGCTTGGTTTTAGTGAGTCATCCTTCCAGAGACAAAAGAAGAGCCTTTTACACAGAAATCAGAGATCCATTATGAGCATTGTTTGTAAGTTTCAGGAGATTTTGGACCGCAGTATGGGGACAAAATAGTGTGTTGCGCCGTCAGATTTCAATAATTCTTCAAAGTCTGTCATGAATGACAGATACAGATGAAACCCCAACCACTTCTCTCTTTGACCGTTTAGGACAAAGTAGAATTATTCCTTGGGGGTTCCAATGCTGTAAGTCTTTGCTGACCGTTGCACCTCTCTCTCCTGGGAAAGCAGATCAAGAACCTGGAAATGATGAGCCCCACTACACACCAGTGGCCTCAGTCTTATAGAATAACAGTCCAGAATGAATGGCTGGTGCAGACAAGGTATTATCCATGTATATGGAATCAAATTGACACCACATGGTCACCGCAGCATTCATTTTTAGAGTGATTTTTTCCCCTTGGCAGAACTATCAAGCTTAACATTCCCTGTCTTTGCTCCACATTTTCAGTCTCTTCTCTCGTGCACGCTTAGGCAGACAAAATGTAAGCTGACAAGCATGTTTTCCTCACTTGCTTTCTTTCCACAAGGGTCTGTGTGCATATGCATGCAAGTGCTTGTGTGTCCACACACTTTAAAGAAGTGCTTATAAAATTTAGGACGGGTATACATTAATTCAAAATAGCAAAAATTCTGAGTAAAATGGTGAAGTCCACTTACATCCATGGATGCATAATGATCAGAAATGCAGCTATAACTTTCTGGATATAAACTCACTCTTAGCATCTATTTCCATGCTACCATGAGGATCTGTTGACTTCTAAGAAGAAAAATACAAAACAGTGCACATAAAGGAATATAAGGGTAAAATCCTCAAAATAATAAAAGCTATGTATGAAAAATCAGTGGGAAATGTAATGCATACTGGAGAAAAACTGAAATCATTTTCCCTAAGGACAGGAACTAGACAAAGCTGCTTGCTGTCACAAATCTTACCCAACACTGGGCAAGAAGTCTTAGCTAGAACTGTTAGACAATTAAAAGAAATCAATGGGATATAATTGGGCAAATAAGAACTGAAACCTCTCACATTTTCAGGCAACATGATTTTATGTAGAAAGAACTCCAATGATTCAACAAAAAGATTATTAGAAACAATGGAAGAATTTGGTAAAGTAGCAGGATACAATATTAACAAACATAAATGAATTGGATTCCTTTATAGCAAAAAAATAATAATAGCATTTAAATAACCACACAAAAGATGAAATAATTAGGAATAAGCCTCACCAAAGAAACAAATGACTTGTACAAAGAAAACTACACAATACTATTATAGGAAACCAAAAAAGATTTACACAAATGGAAGAATATCCCATGTTTATAGATAGGAAGATTTAGTTGAGTGAAAATGTTACTAATACCTAAAGCAATTTAAAAGTACAATGCAATTCAATTCAAAATCCCAACCTCTTTCTTCAAAGAATGGAAAGGGAAGAAACCTAGGATAAACAAAGAACTCCTCAAAAAAACCCAAAAAACAAAGGAGGAGGCCTTGCACTACCTGAACCCCAATATCTATTAGACAGTCACAGTAGTCAAGATTACCTGGTACTGGTATAATGACAGTATGATGTTGCTAACTGGACACTTTTGACCTAGTTCCCAACCAATTCCTGGTGACCCAGAAAACATAGAGATATTGGCCACTAAACCCTGTCATTCTGAGGTACACAATACCCTTCATATACCATACCAGAAAGGCCAAAATTAGAAATCCCCTTAAGGGAAGTGGACTTTACCTAAAACTCCCAGAAAACCAAGGAATGGAAATACTTCCATGAACTGTAAGCTGAAATGCTCTAGGAGAAGAAGAAGCAAATGATCACTACTCCAAGATTAAGGTATTGATGGTCCTTGGACTTTGGTTGGGTTCAGACCTATTGCTCTGAGAGTGCCCAGTGAATGGAGACCTAGTACCAACACATATTTGCTGTGTTCACACACTTTGCCTTTATGTAACATATTTCAATTTCCCAGACCAAGTTCTGCCATTGTAAATGAGTGTTACTGAACGTACTGAAATATTTCCAACACTCATGGCAGTCACCCACATTTTGAAGATATATGTATAAACAATTCATGTATTGGAGTCTGATAAGAAGTCTGATACATGTATAAAATCCTTAGCCCAACAGTATTTTGCCATTGACTAAAATAATGTTGCTGTCAATAGAGTTGCCTTAAGTGCCCTGGGTAACATCTGTGATATACTACAGTAAAATGACAATGATGTCTCCAAAAGAGAACCAGGAGATATAGAAACAACTGTTATAGACTCTATTTTTAATCCTCACTTGATCATAGCCCTAATAGAAGAACAATTTGTTCTTATGATATGGCCCTGCTTGGAATGCATTCTCATGAGATCACTGAAGATATTGGTGCCATAGCAAAGTGTCGTGAAGAAAGCAGATGGTGCCTGGCTATCAGAAACCAGTTTCTGAGGTCTTTAAGCCTTGTCCCCAGACAAGCAGCCATCTAACTGGCTGGCTACATGGAAGAAGCACACACCTGTGTGTTGCAAGGATTGCAAATAACAAGACACAAACCTGAAGGAGAGAAGAGAACCTGTGCGTGAAGTCTAAACACTTTGGTCACAGAAATCTATGTATGATAGCGGGAGACTCCAGTCCATTTACAGAATCCCTGTATGGATTGAGTCCTTAGTGAATCCCCAGTGTACATAGGCTCATAAGTTACTAGTCCTAAAATGAGACAAAGAGCATTGTAAAGTAGGTTTTATCAACTGTACTTAGCCTGGAATGTAACCCCCTATAATTTGACATCTTCTGGACCCAATGAATTTATT
Organism: Echinops telfairi; assembly: GCF_000313985.2. Classification (NCBI taxonomy): domain Eukaryota; kingdom Metazoa; phylum Chordata; class Mammalia; order Afrosoricida; family Tenrecidae; genus Echinops; species Echinops telfairi. The sequence continues at coordinate 10,562,683 of NW_022107432.1, read as the reverse complement.
CTAAACATTTAATATTATCTGATTTCTCTTGGATTGAGGTCTTTGCCTGTTTTAAAGAGTTGTTGCTGGGTGCTTGTTCATTATTTGCCTTTGTTTTGTGTGTTTACTTTTATAAGGAAACTGGACTGGGTGGCTTATGAAGACAGCAGCTGGATTGACAATTGCCTGGAGTGCCGAGGAGAGGGTTGGGGACATGGAAAATCATGGATCGGTTCAAGAAGGAGGAAAATACTCCAAAGCTGATTGTGGTGATGGTTGCACAACCTTTTTGATATGAATGATTATTGAATTGTGTAACATTAATTACAGTTCAATAGAAATTTTTAAAGAAACACACACAAAGAAAAGTACAATCAAAATAAAATATGTGTGCATGAATGTAATGAGATATTGCTAGCTTTTTTTGAACTCAAGATTGCCTTTATCATTTCTGGAAATTATCATTTACTTACTTACTTCAACAATTCCTTTCCTAATTAATTTTAGTGGTGGAAATGAGCCATTTGCTAAAATCTATCATTTGAAGGGGAAAAAAAGGATAAACTACTCTTCCAGCCATTGTGAGGGAAGCTGTACTGAAAGCAAAGAATGTTGTTGGTAGCCCACACGGGGCCCTAGGTTGGTGAGTGACAGTACAGAGGGTGTGAAGAAGACTCAACTGTGGAAAAATATTGATCATTTTTTTTATTGTTTGTTTATTGGGCTTAAAAATCTTTCTATTGTGAATTAAGTGAAGATTTGCAAATCAGGCAATGTTTTATATTCAAGATTTCATCCACGTTTTGCTTCAACTCATCCATCACAATCTCTTCAATGTAACTTGATGTATACTACTTCCTGCCTCGGTTTCCATTTCTAGTCTTCCTTCTTTCCTAACACTCTGAACTTTGTCCTTGGGTAAATGCGACCATTTTGACCTTAAATGATCGAAAGAGGTGAATTCATATTCAGATCTAAAGACTAACGGGCCATCATCCTGGGGGTTCCACCACTATCTATGAGTAAGCTTGGTGTCTCTTCTGATTTTGATTTCTGCCCTGTATTTGTCTCCTGCTCTGTCCAGGACTTTGTAATGTCAGCCTTTTCAGGGAAGTTGGTTGTGCTAGCTGGGAACCATCGAGTTCTTCTGGTCTGAGGTCTGTGGAGACTGATGCTCGTGTAATCTATCAGTCCATTGGACTAATTGTTTCCATCAATCATTCTATTCCATTACGCTTTCCCCCAGATAGAAATAGACTGTTATATGACTGCTCACATGCCTTTAAAATCCCAATTGTTACTCATTAAAGTAGATAGAGAACATTATCTTTGTGAACTATGTTAGGCCAATTGACTTGACATCCAAGATTATGGTCCTGAGTCCCCATGCCCAGTGGCTCATGACCTCAGAATGTTTGCTTGTCTTAGAAGCTTCAATAACTGTGTCCTTATATGGTCTATCACATTCATGGGTGTATTTTCAACAAAGAGTTATCTATATCTATATATCTATCTAATCTGTCAAACTGTTCATCCTGTGCTTTCCCAAGCTTCTACTCCTAGATAACTACTAATGCAGGGTTGGGTATATAACTACATTTGCCTCTGTAGCACTGAACTCTTGCAAAATTCTCAGCATGCATTTTTGCCTCCACAGTTTATTTTTTTACCAACTTCCCTTTTATTGCATATTGCCATTTCCTTTACAGATTTATCAATTATAAATTGCACCATAGTCCTTCATCTACTGCATGCATGTGGTGTTTTGGTTTCTTTATACCATATGATTTTCTTGCAGAGTGTGTTTGTGGGTTTTCATGTAATGGTCAATGCTGTTCTTTTAGTGTTTACAAAATCTTTGTGATTTTCCTCTGTTAATTTGATAAGCTCAATTACTTTTCTTTGAGGTTACCCTGTAATTTATGAATTTCTTCTCAAGTTGAAAGGTCTATTCTATATTGAAATAGACTTGGCTTCTCTATTTCTAAGTTCAGTACACTATTTACTTTTGATCATCTTCATGACCGATTGGCATGTCTGGCTCCCTCCATGCCGTCTTGTTGGTTTGCTTTACTCTGGGTACTTTCATATCTGGTTTACTTCTGCGTGTGTGCTCATCTCAGGTTGCTGTGCACTATTATTGGCTCTCTGTCTTACAAACTTCATTAAACATTTATTGCAAGGTTGGTCTGGTTTTGATAACTTCCTTTGATTTCCATTTATGGAAATCACCATCATATTTAGGGCAGTGTTTTGCTCAGTATATGATTCTTGGTTGACTTTCCCCCTTCTACCGCCATTAGAGTTTTATATTTCATTGAATTTTCTTTCTCCTGCCTGGTTTTTGCTGGGAAATCAGAGTTTGCTTTTAATAGTTTTTCATTGTGAGTAACTTTTCATTTTTTCTGAACTGCTTTGAGAATATTTTCCTTATCTTTGGTTTTGAAATTTTGATTATGATGTTTTGGTGATTATATTTTAAAGTCTATTATATTTGTGGTTAGTTGAGCTTCTTGAATGAATATTTTCTTATCTTTCATCCATCATGTTAGGGGAGTTTTCTGTCAAAGACTTTTAAACAATTTTATCTCTGCATTTTGTTGTCTCTTTCTTTTCTGGTGTTCCAGTCTCACAGAAACTATCCCTGTCCATGATGTCCTCCATAATTTTCAGAATTAAAACATAGATTTTAGGATAATCTTTAATTTCTCTAGTAGATTAACATTGAAATATTTGTCTCCAAACTTACTAACTTGTCTTTCCATTGATTCAGTCTAACTCTTTGCACTTTCAAAGCATTATCTCTTTCTGTTATCTTAGTATTGATTTTCTTGATTTCTTTTTGTTGTTTTTGTACAGTTTATAATTTCTCATTATTTTGTCATTTCTTCTTGGAATGTTTTCCTAAATTCTTCTCGTTTTTTTTTCTTTCTGTTTTGCTTGCTCTTATGTGCTTTTCCTATCTCTGTCTTAATTCATTGAAGGAGTCCAAATGCCATTACTGTAAACTCTGTATCAGGAAGTTTCAATACCATTTCTTCCTGACAATGACCTTCTCTCTCTGCCCTGCGCTCTCTTGTTTGAGCCACTTGGTCCTGTTTCTGTGTGTGAACTGAAATTATCTGTTGTTTTTGAGATGTTGTGGGAGTGGTATATTTTTACTTAATTAACTTAATTTACTTAATTAAGTAAATTTACTTAAAATTACTTAATTTACTTAATTGACAACTACATAGTAGTCACTCAGCACAAGTTTCCTGGTGGGTCAGATACGGAATTTGAGTGTGCGAATTGAGAACTGAGTGTGTGAGTTTGAGAGAACAGTGAGTAGCTCCTCACATGCTACGTGCGGCTGTAAGATATGGAGATGGGCCTGGCTGCCGACTGCCTTTGGGCAGGACAAGAAGTGAATGAGCAAATAAACCATGACCAATAAAATAAGGAAAACAAGTAAACAACTCATCAGGAGAAACAAACCAAACAATAGCAAGAAAAATAATGTAATAACTAAAAAAAGAGAGGAAAGGAAAATGACAAAGGTAGAGAAAAATATTATAAGCAAACCTAGGGTAGGAAAAAAGAAACAAAAATTAAAGAGAAGAGTAAAGAAATATGCAAAGATAAAAGAAAGGAAGGAAGTAAAAAGAAGAAAAGGGAAACAACTTAAAGAAAGTAGAGTAAGAAAGGTTAATTAAAAAATAATAAAGAGGGGAAACTAAAAGAAAAGGAGAAACTGGCATGGGTTAAGATCCAGAAAAGAGAAACTGTGGATGTAGTTTATCTGAGATGAGTTGACACTTTCTTCAATCAAAGCGCTCACGCAGTGAGGAGCTGGGGAGCCAGGTCTCAGATCAAGTTCCTTCTGGCCTCCTGCGGACTCTGTTGGGCTCAGAAGATGGCTGAGAGAGAGAGAGGCAAGCAGGTACGGAAGAGTTCTTGATTACTCAAGGTTGCTGATGAAAGCTGCTTATCAGCCACGATCTTTTCTGATGTTCTGATGATGTGGACCTTGCGTACCTCCAAACTAGGCCTGGAACACCAGGAACCGGATCTAGAAAGGCGCAGCTTTGACCTCAGGCTGGACAGACTGTGCGGCAGGATTGTAACTGGAAGGGTTAAAGTGTGGTCTGGCCACTCGTCTGGCGACCAGGTCTGAGGTAAATGAGCATCCCGAGCTTCACCCATTCTCATTCGATTCACAAAGCGAGAGAGGACCACCAGGATCAGCTTGTCACCAGGAATGTTTTGAAGTGGAGCTCATGGAGCACTCTTGGAGGACAATTCCCAAAGTGTTCGTGCCGGGCCTGTAGTCAGTGAGGCTGTTCCAGGCTCCCTCTCAGGCCCCCCTCGCCTTCCCCATCTTAAACAGTATAAAGACCCTTGCTTGCCTGAAGAGGGGTGTGGACCAAACCTGACCTTGCTGACCATCCCAATGTCGCAATACTGTAGCTTTTTAGATTAGAGTTCCATAAGTAATAAAGTTCAGGTCATTCAGAGTGACACCTGGTCAGCTCTGGGCTCTCAGCACCTGGTAATCAGGAAGAAGGGTCCCTATGTAGGTGTCATCCCACCAGGCATCACCCCGCACCAGGAGGGCATGGGGAGCAAGGGAAGGTCTGACCTTCACCCCTGGGGCAGGCGCTTGTGTTAGTCTTTCGAAAGCAGAGCTGATTCTGGAGACACAGCATCAGACCAAGCGACAACTCCCTCCTTTGTCTCCTCTCTGGCTGCTTCTGGTAGTGGTATTCAATGCACTTCTCTCTGTCCTCTGAAGTGCAGGGCCCTGGGTTATCATTTGTATCTCTTTCATTTGTTTCTTTCTTGGAGAGAGTCCATGAATGTGTCTGCCTAGTCTGCCTTCTTACAAAAAGTCTTTATGGGTTTTTTTTGGGGGGTGGGGGAGCCTTCAGGTTTATTTGTAAGAGGAAGTAGTGCAAAATCAAAACAATACCAATGCCTTATGTTTAAGTAACTAAGAAAACGTAGTCTTTTGCCTTCCCTCCAAAAGAGAAAGAGCTTATTTGTGATGGACCAGAGTTTGATTTAGAGTTGTAACCACGCGGGCTCGCATAAATGCAGTGTTCCAGGAGAGAAAAACAGGTAACAACTAACATGTTCTATAGACCTCTAGTCAATCATAAAACCTACAACAACCTTGACCCAGCTGCTCTCCTTTCAAGTACGATTACACACTCGACGACTAGCCCAAAGTGGATATCTCTAACGCACCCAAAGGTGCCTCTGAAGACACGGTCTGGTTTTCAAAGCCTTGAAAACCAAGAGTCAGAACCAATCCATTCTGGATGGAGCCTCTGCTGATTTCCATCCCAGAGGTGTTCAATTGGAATCTGTATTTTTAACGAGAAAGACCGATGGAGCAGTTCCTTTCTGTGGCCGTGGCTTCCCCCTGAGCCAGAGTCTCCTGGCAGGTGGGCGGCGGCAGCAAGGCCACTTTCTGAGCATTCATCAGACTGCCTCAGAACCTCATTGTTCTCACTTCCTGCCAAATCCCATCATCCAAGCGTATCCGATCCCTCCAGGTTATTCTAGAAGACTTGGTCGATTGATTAAAAGGAGATCATGGTGACTAAGCCTTATAGGACTCACATATTTTGTTTTTGGTTGTTCATATTAGGTTGTGTCTCAGAGGTGCCATTGGGGCTCACCCTTTCAAAGCTGTGTTATATGTTTTTCAGTAGATGAAACCCAGGATTGATGAACCGATAGGGAAAGAAAGTAGAATAAAGGTTTCGGGGAGGGAGGGTACAGGGATGGCGGGGGGGTGGGGGGATGAGGTGGGGGAGCAGGAAGGAAGACAATGTCAAGGAGTTCAGGAAGTAAAAGAATGTTCAGAAACTGTGGTAAAAATTGTACAATTCTTCTTGATGTGATTGAACTATGGAATGATATGATATATGTATTAACTCCCAATTAATAATGGATTATTAAAAAAGAGTATTTCAAGCCTTTATCTGAACATTTTGCACATATTAAGTTTAATTTACAAAACAACTATATAAGTTAAGTGCTATAATACCCACACCATAGATGGGAAAGTTGAGACACAAAGAAGTTACATGATCAAGGTCACTTACAAAGTATTGAAGCTAGGATTTAAACCCATTAAGTTTGGTAAACCCATTACATTTGGTCAAAATTCACTGTCTTGAAAACACACAAGGGATCACCATGAATCAACATTGAGTTTAGTGTGTAAGTTTGGCCAAGTAGCCCTTTTTAACCACTACTGAGTCTCTGTAATAAATGCACTGTCTTTGCTTCCTAATTGGGGAGGTGATTGATTAGGTGGAAACTTGAGAAGCCACTCCAAGTCTCAAGTGTTGCTTGTGTTGAGAGAATAAATAAATATGCCCAAGGAAGCTACTTTGTGGCTTTAAAATATAAAATATTAATTGTAAGCCTGCTTCCTTTCTCAGTTGTTCCCATTCAATCAATAGACGTATTCTGTGTCTGGCTGCTCATCACGGGTACTAGCTTTTGCTTAGTCTGTGGTTGGCATAGTTTGTGCTCAGTTAGTAACTTAAGGGTTGGAAGTTCGATACCACCCATCAACTGTAGGATAGAAAAGTCTAATGATCTGTGTAAACATTGCAACAAATACCCATTTATAAACTATCAAGGGCTCATGCGGGAGAGGGGAGCGGGGAGGGAGGGGGAAAATGAGGACCTAATGTCGGGGGTTTAAATGGAGAGAAAATGTTTTGAGAAA
>NW_022107432.1:10544548-10555874 GCF_000313985.2 Echinops telfairi | reverse complement strand
AAAAAAAAATCTTAAATTGTTGTTTTACTTTGAAACATATGGAGTCACTATAAGGTGAAATGACTTAACAGCTTTTGTCGGTCTTTCTGCTTTGCTTGATAAAGTCATATGGTTTAAGAATCCCAAGAAAAATACTTACTCCTGCTACTTTACCACATATTTTGCTTTGTGCTTCACTTTGTGTTGAAAGATATATAAGGGGTTATCTTACGTCTCGGATACTCAAAACTAGTTAGAGGTAGAAACTACAGACAAATTTACAACTTTTGGATGTCTAGAATGCAATGTAATTCCAAAATATCTGATTCTGAGAAGTCTTAATTGCAATTGCCCATGTTCCAATATAATGATAATAATGAGACAAAACAAAGACAGGCACTCATTTTCTAACTGTGGTTGGTTTCCATACCATCCTCTTTGGGGGATGGAATGGAAGAGATTGGGGAGAGAAAGAAATGCCCTAGATCAGGAAATGACAATGACAAAGAATCAAATACATGTCACTGCGTTTGTGAATACAAATTGCAGAGTGATTCAACCACACTACGTAATTTGGCTTTCATAATTACTTTCTCAAGTTGATAGAAAATATTTTTATCATACCTGTGTTCAATAGGAAGGAAGACTCAAAAAGTTTGTGACTACCCAAGTGCACAAAGCTGTTAAGTTGGGTATTATCCAGATCTTTGAAATTGGATCCCTATCTTTTTTCCACCATAGCATTAGGATAGTTTTTCAATCACAAGAGACAATAGCAAAACAAGTCCCCAACCTCAGGGTGTACCCCCAAATGTTTCACTTTTCACTGATGCTGACATGGCCAATGGGCTGGCAGGGTGTTTTACGCCACATGTGGACACTAGCAGATGATGCTTTTTCTCCATCGTGCAATTATGCCATCTGGAACCGGATGTCTCCCCAGTTGATCAGGAAAAAGAAGAGACAGCTGAAGGTTCTCACACCAGCAATTAAATACCTCATCATTTCTGCTCGCAGACCATGATGGAGAGACAATCAGATGATGGGAAGTCTGATCCTTCTGTGAGCCCAGAGAAGGGGAGAATTGGATGTGGGAAGCATTAGAAGTTTTCTGCCATGGTGACTTTGAATGAATCACAGTCACAAGTACACAAAAGAGTATTAAAATTGCTATGAAATCATTTCCCATTGCAGGTCATTTTGCAATTAGTCTCTATTTATACGAATGACAGAATCAAAGAATAAAAAAACCCTAACCTTTTAGATTAAATCTAAACTACACATCAGGTATGTTAAGCACATTTAAAACATCAATAGCCTGAATTGCAGCCACTTTAAAATGATCCATGCTCTTGGTTGCCCTCTACTCAGTTCTGACTCATGTAGCCCTATTTGACACCGTGTGAAACATCAGTATGATATTACTGACAATCCTAATTCAGGGACTAAACTTTTAGGTGGACCCAATTTAATGTCAAAACAGAGAGAAGGAATAAATGTAGGGGAAGTGTGTTTTTATTTTTAATTTTCTGATGGATAGGTATTAAAAACATCTAAAACTTACTATAATCCTTCAGATTGGTGGAGGTGTGTGTGTGTGTGTGGTTGTTGTTGTCATTGTAAGGGCCTTGCAGTTGGTTTTGACTCTCAAACCCTGTTTATGTACAACAGAATAAACCACTTCTGGCCCTGTGTTAGCCTCTTTTCCTTCTTTCCTTTTTTTTTTTTTTTAATGTTTGAGCTCATCTATACTGTCATTGGGTCAATCCATCTTGTCAAGAGCCTACCTCTTTTGCGCTGTCCCTGTGCTTTACCAAGCATGATAGTTTTCTCCAGGACCTGATCTATCCTGACAATATGTCCAGAAAACTGAGATGAAGTCTTGCCATCCTTGCCTCTAAGGACCATTCTAGCCCTACTTCTTCTAAGAAAAACTTGTTGGTTCTTTTGGCAGTCCCTGATACTTTCAATATTCTTTGCCAGCACCATCATTCAAATGCATCAATTCTGTTTTCTGTCTTCCTCATTCAATGTCTGACTTTCACATGCGTATGAGGCAACTGAAACTATCATGCCTTGGGTTAGGCACACCTTAGTCATTCAAGTAACAGCCCTTATTTTTCAGCACTTTCAAGAGGTCTTGTGCAGCAGGTTTACTAAATGCCATGCATGATTTGATCTCTTTTCTGCTACTTTCTTAAGTATTGATTGTGGAACCAAGTAAGACAAAATCCTTGACAACTTCAGACTTTTCCTCATTTATCATGATGTTTCTGACTGATCCAGTTATGAGAATTTTGGTTATCTTTACGCTGGGTTCTAATCCATGCCGAAGGCTTCAATCTTTGATTTTAGCAAGTGTTTTCACTCCTTCTCCCTTTCAGCAAGTAAGGTCTTGTCATCTACATATAGTAGGTTGTTAAATAGCCTTCTCCCAATCTTGATGCCACATTATTCTTCATATAATCTAGCTTGATGTTTATTTGCTCAGCACAAAGTTTGAATAATTATGGTGAGAGGACACAATCCTGAAATACACCTTTCTTGTTTTTAAACCAAGTAGCATTCCCTTGTTCTGGTGGCAAAACTACCCCTTGGTCCATGTTCAGGCTCCCCATGATGACTATTTAGCATTCTGGAATTCCCATTCTTCTCAAGGATATCCATAATATGTTATGATCCACACAGTAGAATGCCTTTGAAGAGTCAATAAAACACAAGTAAATATCTATATGGTGTTTTTTGTCTTCAGCCAAGATCCATCTGACAACAACAATGATATTCCTTGTTCCAAGTCCTCTTCTGAATTCAGCCTGAACTTCGGGTAGCTCCTGTTCAATGTACTGGTGCAACTGTGTTGGATGATCTTCAGCAATATTTTACTTATATGTGATATTAATGGTATTGCTCTATAGTTTTACCATTCTGTTTGTTCACATTTCTTTGGAATGGCTACAAAAATGAATCTCTTTCAGTAACTGCCTTTCAATTTTCCTGAAATAGACAAGTGGGTGCTTCCATTTCTTCATCCCTTAGTGAAACATTTCAATTTGTATTCTATCAATTCATGAAGCTTTGTTTGGCTAATGCTTTGAGTGCGGTCTGAACTTATTCTTTCAGTACCATTGGCTTTGTTCATATGCTACCTCTTGAAATGGTTTAATGTCATCTAGTTCTTTTTGTTACAGTTACCTTATGTATGCTTTCCATCCTTCTTTAATGCTTCCTGCTCATTCAATATTTTCCATCTAGAATATTTCAATATTGTCACTGTTTTCCTTGAGTTCATTTTGTTTAAGATATGCTGAGTGTGTTCTTTTTGTTTTTCTAACTCAAGGTCTTTGCACATTTAATTATGTTACTTTGTCTTCTCAAGTTGCCCATTGAAATTTTCTGTTCAGCTCTTTGATTTCATCATTTTTTCCATTTGCCTTAGCAACACTATGATCAAGATCGAGTTTCAGAATCTCTTCTGACATCTACTTTGATCTTTTCTTTCTGTCTGTCTTTTAAAAAACGTTTGGCTTTGTTCATGTATGACTTCTTGATATCATCCCCAAGCTCCTGAGGTCTTCTGTCATTAGGATCCAATGGGACAAATCTCGTCTTGACATGTTCTATAAATTTGTATGTGATGGACTCAAGATCTTCCTTTGGATTTTGAGGACTTGTTCTAATTTTCTTCAGCTTCAACTTAAACTTACATCAGAGGATTGATGGTGTTTCACACTCGGCCTCTGGCCTGGTTTTAGCTGTGAATATTGAGATTCTTCATAGTCTCTTGCACGGCTGTTGTCCATTTGATTTTTGTGTTTTCAATCTGGAGAAGTCTGTGTGTGTAATTGTCTTATGTGTTGTTTAATAAAGGCATTTGCTATGAAGAAATCAATGGTGTTTCAAAATTCTATCATGCTCTCTCCAGCTTTGTTTTTAATCACAAAGACCATATTTTCCAACTACTGTTCCAACTACTGTTTGTTTCAAACATTTGCATTCCAATCACCAATACTAATGAATGCACCTTCATTGCTTCTTTGATCATTTTTTAACTGAATAAGTTGATATAATTCTTCAATTTCTTCATTACTAGCTTTAGGAGCTGGTGCATACATTTTAATACTAGTTTCACTGGATGGATTTCCTTGTGTGCAGATAGGTACTATCCTATAACGAATAGCACAACACTTCAAAATAGATCTTGAAATATGCTTTTGATGATGAATGTGACACCATTTCTCTTGATTGTATCATGTATAGCAAACAAACCAAATGATTTTCTGATTCAGAATGGCCAAATCAGTCCATTTCAGCCTACTAATGCCTAGAATGCTGATTTTTATGTGTTTCAATTTTTTTTCACAACTTCCAATTTTTCTAGTTCATCCTTCAAACATTCCAAGTTCCAGAACTTGGGATATGAATATCTATACATTAATATGTAAATTTTTGTATACATATATGAACATATAATGCATATGCTATTTTTAAGTGACTAAGCAATCATAGGTTGGAGATTTCCTGTAAATAAAGTCTTTCCAAGCACAGGTAATTAACTCACATCTCCAGAACACATATGAATATTTTCAAATTGATAAGCTGAACAAATATGTCTTGGAAGAAGTACCACTAAATTCTCCTTCGACGTGAGGATGGTGAGACTTCTCTTAAGTACTTGGGCACGTTAGCTGTAGAGACCAGTTCCTGAAAAATGAGATCATGCTTGGTAAAGTAGTTCACAGGGAAGAAGAAGGGTGTCAATGAGGGGAATTGGTACAGTGGCTGCAAAAATGGGCTCAAGCAAAGCAATGACTGTGAGGGTAGGAGTTGCCGGAGCAGTGTGGTGTTTAGTTGTGCATAGGGCTACTATGAGAACTGACTCAAGGGCACCAGAACAATGACAGCATGGAACACAATTCAACCTTGATGCAATTCTCCCCTTCAACTGAATTAATTTGTCCATTTATTCAGTCAGCAATTTTTTGTTGAGATCGATTTATAATATTGTTGTTACTTGTCATTGAGTTGATTCCCACTCATGATACACTCTGCATGCAGAGTAAAATTTCTTCATAGGTTTTACAAAGTTGTGACCATAAGACATTTCTTCCTCTGGCATCTTTGAATTCGATTAAACTGTTAGCCTTTCAGTTAGTAGGAGAATACTGTGTGTGCCACCCAAGGACCCTCATCTGTACTGGGTACTCGGATTAGAGGTGCAGAAAGGGTTTAACATGGTGACAACTCCAGAGTGGAGGTGGAGGGCATTTTAGATACAGAACAACTCTCCGAGTAGCTGATAGTAAGCAGAGACCTAAAGCAGTCAACCCTACAAAATTGAAAGGTAGTATTTATGCCGAGAAGGTTGTTAAGGCAAAAATACAAAAACTTCAAGGCAGGACTGCCGTTTGTTTGAGAAAGAACCTGACTGTGGCTTCTCTTGGGTGAGGCAATTAAAGAAGTGACTTTGAAGTTAGAGCATGGAGGACCTCACGTTTTGTATGTCTGGGTGTGGTGACAGGCATTGGAACGTCTAAGGTAAGAAAGAGAGACATGATCAGAATTATCATTGTAAGGATGCCTCTCCTCCCCCACATATACACTCTACCACTGCTGTGGGGAAGAGACGAATGCAAAGTATTCGGGAGAACAGTGAAGAGACGAGTACAGCAAGGCAGAAGTCTACTTCAGTACATTCAATAATTGGTGATGAAGGAGATCAATATGAAACTGCTAAATACTAGTCCAAGAAGTCCTGTTTTGATATGACTGATCTTTGTGATACTTTTGGATTACTTCTTTAATGGTCCTTAAAGTAGAATATAAGTTCCAACATTCTTATGGCCTTAGTTTCACCCATCAGTAGTAGGATGATCCCTGTTCTTCCTTCTATATGCAATGGTGAAAGGATCAAAGGATATAATGTATAATAACAGCACTGGACAGCCAATAACCTTAAAAGTGTGGTGTTCTGCAGATGTCAGATATGATTATGCTCGATTATTGGTTCTGATTTCATTTTCAGAAAAGAAACTGCATGTTTTCTCTAAATTGGTCAAATAGGTATCAAGTAACATACAAAACTACATCTGAACCATGCTACCTAGTGTCCTAGGAAAGTAAGTAGAATCTGAAAATGACCATTCAAAATTCCCTTAGAGAACTTTTCCTTGAAATTTAGGAAGAATCAAACTGGACCAATTTGAAATACTTGCAGATTTGGGAGTACTTTTTATAAAATGTCTAGGAAATTTCACTTTTATCATGAAAATGACCGAGATAATTGACCATAAAAAGAAGTGAGCCATGGTGGTTTTATTGACTATACTGAAGATGGTAGCTCTGTCTTAAGGCAGGCAGATGACTATCATGCCTGGACATCCTGACCACCTCTTGGAACAAAATACAGGGTAAAATGAAATGATGTTGTAGAGATGAATCAAATCCATTGGAATGAACCAACTGGAAGTCTTTCGCAATGTCCTCATCTCCCATCTTATTTGGTGTTCAGTTGCTATGCCCCTGCCTCCCAGTACTTTACTCTCTTACTATCTTGAAATAGTTTGACATTTATAGAAAGTTGAAATGTCTAGCTAAAGTTCAGCCTATTGTTGAAGACTTCTAGTCTATTAAGGAACCTCCCATGTTTCACTTATCAAATTGCATTTCTCATAATTAGGCTTAGTTCTTTCTCCAAGCTCCTCACTTTGATCTTCTTCCCAAGGTTTCCTGAGAGATAAATTCATAAACGAAAGTCTTCCTTTGCAAACGAAATAAGAAGTAAGGAAGAGGAGACAAGTGTTCAAATAAGAAGGAAGGAAGAGGAGACAGACAAGTGTTCAACGTGCTGTCCTTCACTCTTCTCAAGAATGCCTATATCAATCCTTTATATATATAATTTTCAATCACAATGAAGATTTATATAGAAATTTGGATTTGAAAAATACTTTATATTTATTATTTACTTTAAGATACATAGACATTCAAACTATGAAAGAGTTACCATCATTCTGTGATTTGGAAAGTGAGGTACATAGAAAAGAGATGTGTAGAACTAGGAAGTTAATCTCTATTTTTGAAATTTCATTCTGATGTTCTTTTAATGAATCGTGGCTGTCTACAAAATGTATGTTGTTATATTCTTAAAAATGTATACTCACAGGAATTTAAATTTTGCCTATATTGGATTGACCTTGAAGATTAGGGGCATAAAATAAAAGAGTTTTTGAAGTGACTAAAACGTGACTGGGTTGTAATCTATGCACTTTCTCTCACTACCTTTGAAATAAATAACCATTTATTCAGCACTGCTTTTAGATCATTTGCCAAAAGTCAGGCACTCTGCTAGAAACGTGCTAAAAAGAGCTAACTCTCTCGTTCCTTAAATGAGAAAAGAATGAAAAAGAAGAAAATTGCCTGTTTATAAAATGAAGCCTTGGGTAGAAGAAAATATTCCTAAATTCTACTTGAATTCCCTATCCAGTACATTATATGTGTTATTATCACTAATAAGTATAATGACTTTATTTGGTTTAAGAACAGACTTCCAAAACATATGTATTACGTCTATACCAGAGCTTATTTATTTACATTGAAATAAATATGTATTCAAGATGAATGAATTAACCTTCTAGATATTTGGAATTAGTTGTTAGACACTGAACATAGACATAGCAATAATGATTGAAGAAGCAGAGTGAAAAACCCAGAGAGGAAAAAAAGAAAAACAGAGAGAATTTGAAGACATAAAGCTGGAAGTCAAAATTATTTTGTAAAAGGTAACGCTATCTTAGCAGCACCCATTGCTTTGTACCACCACTTGTCAGTCAGCACGTCATAGCGTCATAGTTTATGTTTGCTGTGATGCTGGAAGCTGTGCCACCGGTATTTCACATATCAGTAGTGCTATTCCAAGTGAACAAGTCTCAGTAGAGCCTCCAGACTAAGAACAGACTACAAAGAAGGAAGAATTAGCCACTGAGAACTTTATGGAAAGCAGCAGAACATTGTCAGACACCAGAATGAAGGCTCAACGCATTTGAATTGTGGTGTCGGTAAAGAATATCATTGTATGTTACATGCACTGCCAAAGGGAAAAGAAATCTGTCCTGGGAAATGTGTGGTCAATGAGCTCCATAGAGGTAAAGATGGCTAGACGTCATCCTGTGTAATTTGGACGTGTTTTCAGGAGAGACTGGTCCCTGGGAAGGAAAGCATGCTTGCTAAAGACTGCTGCAGCCATTGACATGAGCACAGGGACAGTCGTGGCGATGGCTCAGGACTGGGCATCGTCGTGTTGTCTAAGGGTTGTGATGTGATGGAATGGACTAGACGGCACTTAAGCAACCACAGCACATTCCCATTCTATTGCAGAGCCAGGCCGCAATACCGAGATACAGAAATAGATAAACCCAAATCTAATCTGCCATCAAATTGATTTCTACTCATAACGTTTGTAAATCTGTGAATTTTTTGGAGAAGACAAACTTCTCTTTCTCCCATGGAATGAGTGCTGGGTTTGAACCACTGACCTTGAAGTCAGTGGTCTGATGCCTGACCTACCAGCACCAACAAAGTTGAATGCAAGAAAATGTGACAGTTAGATAAGTATAGATTATAAACAGACATGTAGAGAGGCGATTGATTAATATAATTGAGCCATACATTAAATTAATTATATTTTATATTAAAAACAAACTATTCCTAGATCAAAAGAGGGAATTTTTTAAACTATAAGACAAAATGTATGACATTAAAGAATATGTGATTTTGTTAGGACAATAATAGTTTCTAGTGGTTAACAATTGTCACATTAAATATTGTCCTTAATCACTTAAATTCTAGCCTTTCTTATATTTTAAACTCTTTTTAGTTTAGGAGCTGTGCAAATCTTACTTACAATATCCTCTTTTGCATCTTTCTTAGGAGGCCTGTTATTTTCTGTAATTATCTCAATTCAATAAAGTCCATATAGTGTCCTACTCCTTGAAATTATTATCTAAATGTTTGCATAGATGCATCGTTTAAAAAGCTATGAATTCAAGAGAAGAGTTTGCCCACCACTGCAACCAAAAACTTGCTGACATGCTTAGCAAATGCGTTTAGTTTTATTTTTATAAGCATGTAATCTTAGCTAGTATTGCTACTGTTCATTCATTCATTCACTTTCCTCGTTTCCCAAGTTAATATGTGCTTATCTCTAGCCTATAATTATTACCAACCCTACCCCTTCTACAAGAGCCCTGATGTTGTAGTGCTTACACATTGAGCCTCTAAATGAAAGATTTATAGTTCAAAACTACCTCTCATTGCTTGGGAGAAAGGCAAAGCTTTCTTCCTCTATAAAGAGTTACAGTTTCAGAAACCCATAAGGACAGCACTACCTGGTTCTGTAAGGTTGCTCTGAGTTAGAATCAACTCCATCGCAGTGAGTTTGGGTTTGGGTTTCCCCTTGCCTACCTAGTAACCACTAAATATTGTTTCTTTTATTGTGAAATATTTTCCCGGCTTTAAAAGATAGTGTTCCCACATAATCTTGTTCTACAGTATTTTGTAAATTCAACATTATTTTTTTAATTAAAAAAATTAAGTTTTCACACAATGTCAGAATTTCTTTGGAAAAATAAAAATACTAGAAAAAATGTACTGTTATAGAAAACAAGAGTCTAGTCCTAGCACAGACTGCACTGTAAAGAAAGTCAGACGCAATCGAATCACATAAATAGATCATGTAACATTCACGAGGGACTGTAGGGATAGGCCCTACCTATGAATAAAAGCTGAATAAATAGTAAACTCTCTCAAAACATGGCAATGAGAAATGATTCCAGAATAGTTCGGGTAGCCAGAGAGCTTTGGAAAAATCATTCCACCCACTCCATGTATCACAATATAAATCCTCGGTTGATGAAGGAGGTAAGTATTTTTAAATAAAAATGTAGACACTTGAAAGACAATTGAAAATATCAGCTCTGCATCACAGCGATAACTCGATTTTGAAGTAATGGACACAGCAGCAAAGACAACGCAGTAGTTTACAATATAAACAAACATTAAAAAATTGTATTCGTATTGAAAAATAGCAAAAAATAAAATAAAAACAAGATGAATAAATGAATCAAATATGAGAAATATTAGTACCAATGCATGATAAAGTTATAAGTAAAGAATCCAGATAAGTATGCTATGGATATGAACAGGATATTTTTCATGGGAACTCTAAATATCAATATGAAAAAAAATAAAGGATCTTCAGACTTCTCAGTTTCAGAGAAATGCAAATTGAAACAAAGTTAAATCCTATTTTAAACAGTTTTATTTGTACTTCATCCATATATCATAGAACTTAATAATTCAATCATATCAAGAAGAGTTGTACAATCACTACAACTATCAATTTTAGAACATTTTCTTCTTCCTTGCACTCATTGTTATGCATGAAATTATTTTTAAATTGTGGCAAAATATACCCAACAAACCATTCTCCAATTCAACATGTCTCAAATGTATAATTTAGTGCCATTGATTAGATTCCTCATTATGGGTAATCAGATTCGCCATTATTCTTTAGCATTGTGTAGTATTCCATTGTGTGTAGGGCCCATAGTTTTCTTTGCCTAGTCTGTCGTTGATTAGCATTAGGTTGTTTCTATCTTTCCGCCCTTGAGAATAGTGCTGTGATAAATATGAGGATGTATATGTCCATTTTTGTGTCACAATCCTATTTCTTTAGGATATATGCCAAGTAAAAAGATACCTTGATCATACAGTATTTCTATTTGCAACTTTTTAAAAGGATGCACAATATGGATTTCCCTAATGGTTGCACCATTTTATGCTCCTGCCAGAATGTATTGTTTTCTTGTTTGTTTGGCTCTGATATTAATGGTGGGGTGAGATGATACATTGTTTTTATTGGCATATCTGGTGGCTAATGACCACAAGCATTTTTTGATGTCTGCTGGGTATGTAATCATCTTCTTTGGGGAATCTTGTTCTTGTTTCTGTCCATTTTTAAGTGGTTGTACTTTCGCTGTTATTATTGGCATTTTCTATAAATGCTAGATATTAGTTCCTTGTCTGATATACCATGGCCAATTTTTTCCAGTCTGTGAGTTTTCTTTTTGCATAAATGTCTCATGCACACAGAAGTATCCAATTTTTAAGAGGTCACAATTATCGTTTGTCTTTTGTTGCTGGTGAATTTTCAGTTGTTTGACAATATATTCATGCCTATTATTAGAACCCTAAATTTGCTTCTCTCTTTCATTGCTGTTCTCTGTACTTCTAGGCTCCACATGTGTTTGATGCACTTTGAGTTTGTTTTGTATTTGTGTGTGTGAGGTATGGC
>NW_022107432.1:10542253-10544448 GCF_000313985.2 Echinops telfairi | reverse complement strand
GAAGGAGGTAAGTATTTTTAAATAAAAATGTAGACACTTGAAAGACAATTGAAAATATCAGCTCTGCATCACAGCGATAACTCGATTTTGAAGTAATGGACACAGCAGCAAAGACAACGCAGTAGTTTACAATATAAACAAACATTAAAAAATTGTATTCGTATTGAAAAATAGCAAAAAATAAAATAAAAACAAGATGAATAAATGAATCAAATATGAGAAATATTAGTACCAATGCATGATAAAGTTATAAGTAAAGAATCCAGATAAGTATGCTATGGATATGAACAGGATATTTTTCATGGGAACTCTAAATATCAATATGAAAAAAAATAAAGGATCTTCAGACTTCTCAGTTTCAGAGAAATGCAAATTGAAACAAAGTTAAATCCTATTTTAAACAGTTTTATTTGTACTTCATCCATATATCATAGAACTTAATAATTCAATCATATCAAGAAGAGTTGTACAATCACTACAACTATCAATTTTAGAACATTTTCTTCTTCCTTGCACTCATTGTTATGCATGAAATTATTTTTAAATTGTGGCAAAATATACCCAACAAACCATTCTCCAATTCAACATGTCTCAAATGTATAATTTAGTGCCATTGATTAGATTCCTCATTATGGGTAATCAGATTCGCCATTATTCTTTAGCATTGTGTAGTATTCCATTGTGTGTAGGGCCCATAGTTTTCTTTGCCTAGTCTGTCGTTGATTAGCATTAGGTTGTTTCTATCTTTCCGCCCTTGAGAATAGTGCTGTGATAAATATGAGGATGTATATGTCCATTTTTGTGTCACAATCCTATTTCTTTAGGATATATGCCAAGTAAAAAGATACCTTGATCATACAGTATTTCTATTTGCAACTTTTTAAAAGGATGCACAATATGGATTTCCCTAATGGTTGCACCATTTTATGCTCCTGCCAGAATGTATTGTTTTCTTGTTTGTTTGGCTCTGATATTAATGGTGGGGTGAGATGATACATTGTTTTTATTGGCATATCTGGTGGCTAATGACCACAAGCATTTTTTGATGTCTGCTGGGTATGTAATCATCTTCTTTGGGGAATCTTGTTCTTGTTTCTGTCCATTTTTAAGTGGTTGTACTTTCGCTGTTATTATTGGCATTTTCTATAAATGCTAGATATTAGTTCCTTGTCTGATATACCATGGCCAATTTTTTCCAGTCTGTGAGTTTTCTTTTGACTCTTTTTGCATAAATGTCTCATGCATACAGAAGTATCCAATTTTTAGGAGGTCACAATTATCGTTTGTCTTTTGTTGCTGGTGAATTTTCAGTTGTTTGACAATATATTTATGCCTATTATTAGAACCCTAAATTTGCTTCTCTCTTTCATTGCTGTTCTCTGTACTTCTAGGCTCCACATGTGTTTGATGCACTTTGAGTTTGTTTTGTATTTGTGTGTGTGAGGTATGGCTTTTTTTTCTCTCCTACAAATGGATATCCAGTTTTTCTAGCACTATTTGTTAAAGAGACTCTCTCTTCCCCATTTAGTAAACCTCAAAGGTCAGACTGCCAGAGATGGATATATTAATTTCTATGTCCTCAATTCTCTTCCTCAGTGTCTGCAGCTGCCAGTGCGCAAAAGCCAGGTTGTTGGGACTACTGTGCTGTGTAGCAGGTGCTGAGAGCAGGAAGTGTAAGGCCTCCTTCCTACGTCCTCTTCTTTAGTGGCGCTTTGCTTATTTGGGGTCTGCTTCCTTTCATATAAACTTGTTGATTAGTTTTTCCATGCCATTAAAGAATGATGTAGGTATCCTAATCAGAATTCCATGATATGGTGTATTGGATTGGGGAGGATTGGTATTTCACAATGTGAAGTCTTTGTCTATATGAATGTGGTATAATCCATTGGTGTGGACCTCTTGATTTCTTTTTTTTTATTATTAATTTTATTGGGGGATCTTACAGCTCTCATCACAATCTATATATACAGCTATTATGTCAAGCACATTTGTACATATGTTGCTGTATTAGTCTGGGTAGACTAGAGAAACAAATTCATAGAAATGCATATGTGTATAAGAGAGTTTTATATAAAGGGCAATTGTACATTAAGAAAGTATCTCAGTCCAGTCCAAGCCATAAGTCTGATATTAGCCCATATGTCTGATACCAATCTATAAAGTCCTCTTCAGACTCACAAAACACATGCAATGAC
>NW_022107432.1:10513386-10541040 GCF_000313985.2 Echinops telfairi | reverse complement strand
TTAATATATAAATATATGTACATAGATCTATTCCTCTATCGTTATATATAAATATGTTTACATATGTTAATGCCTGTATTTAGACCTCTATAAATGTCCTTTGCCTCCTAGGTCTTTCCTCTATTTCCTTTTACTTTCCTCTGGTCCCACCATCATGTTTGACCTTCATTGAGGTTTAGGTAGTTCCTCTCATCCAATGGCCCTTGATCAAGCCCCATCAGGCATCCCACACCTTCCTCACCATCGATGATTTTAGACCACTTGTTCTCTTAGACCTCTTGATTTCTTGTTGTAGTGTTTTATAGTTTGCATTCTATAGGTTTGTTTGTTCCTCTGGTCATATTTATTTCTACATATTTCAACTTTTAGTTTGACATTGTAAAGAGCGTTTTCCCGATTTCCTTTTCAGAGCCCTCTTTGTAAAGGAGGCTGGCTAATTTTGTGTATGTTGGACGTGTACACTGCCAATTTGCTCAGCCTTTCACTTAATTCCATTGATTCTCTTGCCGAGTCTTTGGGATTTTCCACTTATGAAATCATGTGTTCTGCAAATATAGATGATTGCACTTCTTGTTTGCCAATTTGAATTCCTGTAACTCCCCTTTCTTGACTTATAGCCTTGGTTAAGATTTCCAGTACAATATTGTACAAGAATGGTGCTAAGGAGCATACTTGCTCTTCTGCTTCCCGTGCACAAGGGGAATGCTTGCAGCCATTCTCTATGAAAACTAATGCTGGCCATTGGTTTTGTACAAGCCCTCACACATGTTGAGAACTATTTCTCTGGTCTCATGTTTTTGCGTGTTTTTATCAGTACTGGGTATTTCATTTTGTCAAATATCTTTTCTGTGTGAATTGATTATAATCAATTTTCCTTTGTTTTATTTGGATGGTGGATAGTGTTGCTTGTTTTTTCTAATTTTAAACCATCTTTGAATAATTTGAATGATTTACTTGGTCATGACATATTGTTTTTGATATGTTGTTGGATTCTGTTGGCTACAATTGTGTTGAGAATTTTTGCTTATGTTCATGAGAGATTTCTGTCTATAATTTTCTTTTATTGGTCCTGTGTCTGCCCAGTTTTAGTATTGGGGTTGTGCTCTGGAAAATCAGTTTGGGAGAATTCCATTGTTCCTATATTCTGAAGTAGCATAGGTAGAAATGATGTCATCTTCTCTCTGACTTTTTGGTAGAATTTGTCAGTAAACCTGTCTAGGTAAGGACATTTTTGTGGGTGGAGTTTTTTAATGACTAGATTAATTTCTCCTTTTGTGATAAATGAATTAACATTTTCTAACCCATTCTGTTTGTTTCGATAGCTAGCATGCTTCTATAGTTTGTCTCCTTCTTCTAGATGTTCAAATTGTTAGAGGATAATTCTTCATGGTATTCTGGTGTTGTCCTTTAGATTGCAGTTGTTTCATTTCTTAGTTGTATTATTTGCATACTATCATTTTCATTTGTCAGATTTTCCAGTGGTTTGCTAATTTTATTAACATTTGGTTTTTTTTAATTCTCTCAATTGCTTTTCTATTTTTTGTTTAATTTATTTCTAATCTAATTTTTTTCTTTGCTTGTCATATAGTATCTTATTAGATCCTATCAAATATTATAGTATGGGTAGGGGTGGTAGCAATTATATTCATTTAATAGATGGAAAACTAAGTATTGAAGGGATAGGTGCCTTTCTCAGAATTATTTCCATACTGTAAGTGGAGCCAAGTGTTAAGTAGCCTTGATTTAATAATTATTGACTTTTGTTCTTATGTGTAAGTTATTTTATTTGTTCTATGTAGTTCTCAGGCCTTTTGAAAAAGAGTAGAACTAGCACATAGTCATGTATTAAATAATATTTGGGGAAAATGAAGAGAATAGACTTTGAAGACACATATACTCTACCAGGTGGTTTACAGACACTGGTGGTAACGTTGGTTAAACACTGTACTACCAGGCAAATGTTTGGTGGTTTGAACCCACCCAGAAGGCTGTCAAAAGACAGACGTGGCGATCTGTTTCTAAAAGGCCCTAACATTGAAAACCAATGGAGTAGTTGGGTCACTAAGAGTCAGCAAAGGCTCAACAAACTACTAAAGACAACAACCATTTTATTTGCTATATTGAACGTTATTCACTTTTAATTTACTGATTTCTCACTCAATTTATAGAAAAACAGTGTGTAAAATGATTTGTACTGGCTTTGTAAAAAGTTTCCTGCAAAATGGTTTGATGCATGGTAGGGATGCAAAAATATTGCCAAACTTATAAGTTGTTTAAACAGTAGCAATTAATTGCAAGATTTATATGAAACTTGTATTTATTTAATATTTACTCCAGAAAATAGTAGCACTCAATATGAGATATGTAGTTTGGATGCAGAAATCCTTGGCGGGGAATGGTGATTGGCATTAGTAAAAATAAAGAATTTATTCATACAATAGCAAAAATGCTACAGTGTTATAAAATTCTTAATTATTGTACTGAAAAAGACTTTCAGACATGAATTTTCACAGTACAGATTTATAATAAAACAGTGACATTTCAAGGTCACAAATGATAATTGAGTCTTGGGCAAACGAAGCTTCTTTGTTGGAAAGAAGTTGGAATAATTAATCTTGCTGATAGAGTACCTTGTGCCTAACTATTAAAATGAGAATATCGGGTTAGGGCAAAGGTTCATCAAAGAAATGGAGACTTCTCCATAAAATTACTGCTCCAGATAATCTTGATGCCTATATGGTTAGTCAGAGCATTTTTTAATATACAAAGATGCTTCAACAAGTTTGTGGAAATGTTTCGTTATCTTTTAATATTATGTTCCATGAGTTATTTGAAGCCTGCGAATAGTCTGCTTGAAAATTGTGTTTAGCTTTTCTTTCAACTGTCCATGTCTGTTTCTCCCCCTCTCATAGGCACAGGACTTGTGTAGGGGTCTTGTTGATAAGGCTGACTCTGCTTTCGGGGGTCTGGGCTGGAGCCCACACCTCAGTGTTTCTGACAAGCTCCGAGGTGATGCTGGTGCTACTGGTCCAAGGAACGCAATTTATGAAGGAGGGTCTAGGGTAGTGCTTTTCCACCTTGCTTGTTTTAATAACCTGGGGCTATTTTAAAGCAACTCATGCTTCCATTTCATTGCCTAGCCATCTGATTTGACTTTGACACTGGGATGTTTAAAACCCCAAATATGTTTCTAAACTGTTTGGGTACCACCAGTTTAAGGTATATTTAAATGGAGCATCTAAAATAGAAATTTTTTTTATGTAGGCTTTCATTTATTAATGTCCTTATAATAGAGCTATGAGTTAGTTTTCACACAAATTTATAGACTGTGTTAATCCATTATAATTCAACAAAAGTCTACCTGCTAGCTGATAAAAGCAATAAGTACTATATTGTGGTTCTCTTGATGATGTACAAAGAATAATTTAAACAGATTGAAGGATTATATCCTTATTTGACTGATACAACTGGTGGTTTAACATAAATAGTGTAAATTTTCACACACATACTCACATAGCTATTAATTAACATAAATACAGTGAAACTTGTGAGAAACAGACTACTGGACTCTCTCCCTCACTGCCATCCATCAAGTGCCAATTCACAGCAACCTGATAGTACTGAAAGAATTGGCTCTGTGAGTTTCTGAGAAACTCTTTGCAGGAACAGAAAGCCTCTTCCTTCATCTGAGGAGTGGCTGATGGTTTTGAATTGCTACCCTTGTGATTAGCAGCCCAACCCACAAGGTTTCTCACCTCTAACAAGGGCATAGTCTTGCCATTTTTCTGTTACTTCCTATTAGTTGAAACTAATTTTCCTTCTCGGTCGGGTTTCTACTTTCATGTTTTACTCTGTCACTTACTATGGGTCTAATATTCTTCTAGGTGCTTTGCTTTACATATAAAACACAAAATTCTTAGGACATGTTGCTATTGCTGTTAGGTGCCATCGAGTCAATTCCGATGTCCTTCTCAAGAGACTGGTCTCTTCTGACAATATGTCCAAAGGACAGAAGACACAGGCTTGCCTTCCTTGCCTCTAAGGAGCCCTGGGACCAGGCTTCTTCTGAGACAGACTTGTTTGCACTCTGGGCAGTCCCTGGTACTTTCCATAGTCTTCACCAGCACCACACTCGAAAAGTATCAATTAGTCTTCGGTCTTCTTTTTTTGGTGTCCATAGTACCAATGACAAAGATACTATCCTTATATCAATTTTCCAGAGATTGAAATTGGACGGGCAGCAGTTATTTGTTTTGGCTCTCTGGCTAACTGATAATAACTGAGATTTGAACCCAAATGGTTGTGGGGGGAGGTCAGATGCGCGGGCAATCCCGCCCCCCCCCCCCAGGGTGATAAGGTGATAAGTTGCCAGACTGCACTGGGCCTGCTCCCTGCTGCTTAAGACAATGGGTTACTTCTCACTGGAGCCTAAGGCCATTAGCTTGGTTCCTGTAGGAGGGGTTTGCACCCTACTGATAATGGTTCCTATGGAGACCCAGAGACAACCCCCTAGACCACCCTCTCATTACTGGGTACCCTATAGTGTAACCCCTCCCTGTGACTATGTCTCTACCTGTAATTAGTGGGCTGCCATGCCCCCAAAAGGTATATAGGTGTGGGTCAGCAATATAGAGCGGACGGACCCCTTGGACTCTGACCTCCCTGACTCTCTTCCCCCTCACCCTTGTTCCCTCTCCCTCCTTCCCTTCCCCCTCTCTCCACGTGGACCACTAAGCTGGGCTGAGGTGAGCAATGCTATCATGTAATATGTCTGACTGTATTATTGTAATATCTCTCATGCTCTCAATGACTCTAATATAATACTTATATATCTCAACCGTACAATTGTGCATTACTGAACCCAGAAGTAGTATTACTGAATCCGAGTAGTAGTAATAGTAGTATTAGCGGTGGGGGCTGGCCCCCCACCTCCCCCAGCGTCAATTTTTTAATTTAATACTACAAATGGTCTCTTAATCTGCCTCTCTAAGTCATTTTGATACCCTGTAAGATGATTTTGGTAGCACTTCCTTTTGGTAAATGCAAAGAACACTAGAGAGAAATATGATTTGAGCCCCCTAGGATGCCAAAGCTTCCGTCCAGTTTTATGTGGCTAGAAGAGCCTATCATTCTTCAGTTAAGAATTAGAAAAACAAACAAAACCAAATGCACTGTCATCAAGTTGGCTCCAACACAGATGAAAACATTGCCTTCAGAAACGTGTACATCGCGTTGCAGGAGGGGATGTGAAAAATGGTCCAGGGACAGTGTCTTACCAACTCTGACTTCCCAAGGGGGAAGGCGAATCCTATTCCACATCTGTCAAAGCAAAGCTAAGATACGCCCCAAGCCTTCCTACCAATTCCGACACCAATCATTCCTCAGGCAGCACACTCAACCTTTCAGCTGGGTTTTGTAATTCAATGCCATTGCCGCACAGGACACATGAACCACATTCACTATTAAGAGTTTGTTAGGGAAGTTAACAGATCACAATTCAGCATCACAAATGCTCGGGATAGAGCAATTCAATCAAGAGTATCTCTTCTCAGCTGTACCTCAGCTGAGTGGCCCCTTATCTTTTGTCAGGCTCCTGCAAAATGAGACTCTTATTATTTATTTATTTATATTAAAAGATCATTTTATTTGGGGTTCTTACGACTCTTATTACAATCTATACATCAATTGTATCAGGCATATTTGTACATATGTTGCCATCATTCTTTTCTAGACATTTACTTTCTATTGAACCCTTGGAATCAGCTCCTCTTCCGCCCTGCCCCCGCCCTCCATGACACCTTGATAAATCATAGATTATTATTATTTTCATCTATCACACCAACCGCTGTCTCCCTTCTCCCATGGTTTCTGTGGTTCTTCCCCCTGGAAGGTGTGTGTGGTTATGTGTCAATCACTGCGATCCATTCTCCCTTCCTCCCCTCCTTTCCCCCCTTCCTCCTTACTTTCTGGTATCGTTATTCCCATTCCGTTTACTGCTTCTCACTTTGGACTAGACCGGAGCATGTCCACAGTATAGATAAGAGATAAGAGCTCACGGCACATGGAATTCAGGAACAGGAATGGGAAAGGGCTCTTTTAAGGGTGCTTATAAATGCCCAAAGGGCATCAGCCCTGCAACAAGCCTCAGCCTGAAGGCATTCAGTTCTACCTTGTGGATCATCAAACCTACGTCTCCCCATGCAAGTCATTAGGCATCCTAATCTTCAAGCTGTCTCCTGCCTCAAGGCAATCAGTTGTCCTCACGCTCTGCATTAGGAGACCCAGGATTCTGTTCTGAGCTCCCACTATTGGATCTGCTTCTGCTGTTGCGCTGACACTCCTCTGCTGGTCATCTGGTGTCACCGTGTTCTATCCTTGGATCTCGGGGTCCAAAAGACACATGCCCTGGGTGGCTGCTCTCTTGATGGTAGAAAGATCTTTTCTGTAGTTGCTGAAATGACTCATTTTATACCCAGCAGAAAGCAAAGTTGATCAATCCCCACATTGGCGTTCCAAACCATTGTCATCATAATTAATCCTGTTTATAATTACTCATAATAACTCATGTAATCCTACCACCATTTCCCCCCAGCTGTTGTTACTCAAATCCACCAGGAAAAAGTGATTTGGGGCAAGTTTCAAAGCGCGTGGCTAGAGAAGCGTATGATGGAATGCACTGCGTGACAGAGAACATATCATGAAGCGATAGCTTTGCATTTTGAAATTTTTGTTTAATAAAGGGATCTGTGATTTATAGCAGTACTTTTTGAGTTACATTTCCATAGGAGCTTATGACTCTAGGACAATTAGCTAATTGATCTCTCCAGTGTGAATATAACAAAAAGACTGTATATTAAAAAGGAAATATTCTTATTACATTGATCACTAAATCTTTATTTCCTGTAATTTTCATGTTTATAATTTGTCTAAAGTTCTCCTCTATTTTCTCTAAGTGAAATACAGAATTTATTTGGAGGGGAAAAGTAAAATATCTTAGTGCTGAGTCCAAAATCTATTTGCCCATTATTGTTACCATATTTCAAATACAATTATCAGTGCATTTAATATTTAGACCAATGTGGGCACTCCACAGGCTGTAATAATACACAGCAGTGGGGCTTTTCTCTGGAATAGTGCCTACATGGGCACTGTTTTTCAGGATCTCACCCAGTACAGTGAGCACAAATGTGGGTAGAAAGAAAGGTGGGGACATTGCTATTATGATTTATTCTGGCTGTGCTTTCCGGTCTCCGCATTTCATCAAGCGTGAATACAAGAAAGGTCAAAGGAGGACCTATCAAAACATCCTAAGAACACAGAAACCACTATCAATAAACATACCAGAAATTAGAAGTTAAACATCAGTGTTTACCCAAAAGGTTTAAATAAAGTGTGCCAGTCATTATCCATATGTTGATATTATGGTTTCAATGTCTCATCTCAACCATTTGAATAATTCACGTTTTTCCCTCTGAGTGAGGAAAATGGATTTTAATATGTCCAAGGAAAGGGTTATCTATCCCAATTTTCTCTCCATACTTTCACTTATCACTTTATAAAATTTGGAGCATTAAATTCAGCGATTGTTTGCATGACATTATTTTCTAAATGACAAATTGTACTTGGCGTCCAGAACTTCCGGTTGGAAATCATTCGGAACATTTGATAAGGAGTAAACAATTTGTTTTGTACTGAAATAACCTGCTAAACTTATTTCTAAGTAATTTCTTTTATAAGAAATAAAAAATAGAGCTTGCAATCTGATGAAAAACTATGTTTTTGAGGGTGGCACCGAGGGATATCACTTGCCATGATGTCTCATGCAGGTCGGCCTCACTGTTTGGAACACATCGTCCCAAAGAGATGACCGGTTCAGTCACATTCTCTAAGCAACCCATTGACCGTGCACCTTAAAGCCGTGTTTTTGAAATAAATTAAACTAATTTATGGTTTTACTATCACATTATGAGTTTCCTTTTACTTGCTTTGAACTCACTTCCATTAAATTTAAGACCCGATACCTTCCCCCCCCCACCCCACAGAAAATAGCATATATAAAAGCCAGTTAATAAACAGAGACATATTAGAATGGTTTATGTCTTTTAATAGCCAAATTTATATTTAAATATTTTAAACTCTAGCTTTAAAAAATAGTCAAAAATGTTAGATCAACTCCATATTACAATTACTAGAGATATAAAAGAATTGGATATTGGCTTGGTGGTTAACTCTAGTGAAAGATATCCATTTATTTATATTGAATATTTTCTGAAAGTGTGCAGTATCTAATTTCAGAAACATTTGACTGAATTGCCTAGGCCTAAGAGCTAGCTACTCAGTGTGGTGACGTGCAGGGGTTGACAAGCAGAGATTTTTAGTGTGCATAATGTTAATTAAATCATTGTAGAAAAACCCCCAAACTAGTTTTAAGGTACCACAATAACATTATATATTTATTCTGTTTTATATAAATTAGCCCTTTCTTTAATATAGAAAATGTCTATAAATTTTAAAGAATAGTTGGGAAGATTTTGATTCATCTTATCAGCCTGTGTTAGTCTAGGTACATTAGAGAAACAAATCCACAGAAACTCATATATGTATAAGAGAGAGGGTAAGTATACTTTCAAAAAGCATCCCAACCCAGTGCTGTCCAAGCCCATAAGTCCAACATTAACCCATATATCCGACACCAATCCACAAAGTCCTCCTCCATCTCACAAAACACACGCAATGATGCCCACTGCAGGAGGAAAGCAGAATCAGAGAGCGTGTAAGCATCTGAGCAGTGGCAGGGTCTTCACACGGCTGCTCCAGCACCCAGGGCTGCATCGGGGTAGGTCCATGTGACTTCTCCTCAGGGTTGTCTTGCAGGAAGTGAGCTTTGCCAGCTGAACCAGGGAACTGGCTAAGACAGCTGCACCCTGGTCCGACCATCAGAAAGTAAGAGACCCGAGAATTAGAAAGGTGAGGCTCACCTTTATCACCTAAAAGGTGAGCCATTTATCTCTCTGCCCTTTAGTTAATCCCACATGTGTTTATTGGCCAGGTTGGCACAATAAACCTTAACTATCTCACAACTTAAACATGAAATATGGATAAGAAAGAATTACTAATGTAGTGGCTATTACCTTGTCCTAGAATCAAGGATTTCATGTCACTTTTAAGTGGCAGGATCTTTAACCTACTTTCCAAGGCGAGATACCCTTCTACAGGGACTGGTCTTTCCTAATAACATATCCAAAGTGCATGAGATAAAGTCTTGTCAGCCTCCCTTACACACAGCGTTCTGACTGTACTTCTAACAAGACATATTTCTATGTTCTTCTGGAAGTCCTTGATACTTTCCATATTCTTCACCAACACTATAACCCAAATGCATCAAATATTTTGCAGACTTCCTTATTCATTGTTAACTTTTCACATGTATATCAGGGGATTGAAAATACCATGTGTTGAGCCAGGCACACCTTAGTCCTCAAAATGACATATTTGCCCTTATATACTTTAAAGAGATCTTGTGCAGATGTTTTGCCCAATGCAATTATATATCATTTGATTTCCTCGCTGCTACTTCCATGACCATTCACTGTGGATCCAAGTAAAATGAACTTATTGACAACTTCAATTTTTTCTGCATTTATCATGATGTTGTCTGTCGGTCCAGTTGAAAGGATTTTGGTTTTCTTTACACTGAGTTGCAGTACATATTGAAGGCGACAGTCTTTTATCTTCATTAGCAAGTGCTTGAAGTCCTCTTCACTTTCACCAGCTAGGTTGTGCTCTCTGCATATCACGGGTTAATAAGCCTTCCTCCATGCCTGACACTGTGTTCTTCATATAATCTAGCTTCTTGAATTATTTGCTCAGCATACAGATTGAATATACACACCTGATGCACACCTCTCCTGATTTTAAACCGGGAAGTATTCTCTTGTTCTGTTTGATTAACTGCCTCTTACTCTGTATTAGATTTAGTATGAAGGAATATTATTGTCACTGATATTCTTTCGTAATGCAACTAGAATTACTAGGACTCATTTTATAAAAATTAACTATAATAATCTTACTTAGGAGCCAGCTGTTTCTAATTTCACCCTTCAACTTAATGCTATTATTCCTTCAAAACCAATTCTTAAAATTTAATATAAATACTGTACGTCATAGTTTTTAAAAAATCATTTTATTGGGGGCTTGTACAATTCTTATCACAATCCATACATACATCTATTGTGTCATGCACATTTATATATTTGTTGCCATCATCATTCTCAAAACATTTTCTTTCAACTGCAGCACTTGGTATCAGCTCCTCATTTTTTTACCCATTCTCCCGCCCTCCCACACGAACCCTTGATAATTTATAAATTATTCTTACCTTTTCACGACTTACACTGTCTGATGTATCCCTTCACCCATTTTTCTGTTGTCCATCCCCACAGAAGGGGGTTTTATGTAGATCATTGTGATCAGTTTCCCCTTTCTCCTCCACCTTCCCTTTCCCCTCCTGGTATTGCTGCTCTCATTATTGGTCCCGAGGGGCTTATCTGTCCTGGATCCCCAGTGTTTCCAGCTTGTATCTGTACCAAAGTACATCCTCTGGTCTAGCCGGATTTGTAAGGTAGAATTGGGATCATGATAGTTTGGGAGCGGGGAGGGGGAAGAAGCATTAAAGAACTAGAGGAAAGTTGTATGTTTCATCATTGCTACACTGCACCCTGACTGGCTTGTCTCTTCCCTATGGCCCTTCTGTAAGGGGATGTCCAGTTGCCTACAGATGGGTTTTGGGTCCCCACTCTGAACTCTCTCTCATTCACAATGATATGATTTTTTGTTCTTTGATGGACTGATACCTGATCCTATCGACATCTCATGATCACACAGGCTGGTGTGCTTCTGCCATGTGGGCTTTGTTGCTTCTCAGCTAGAAGGCTGCTTGTTTATCTTCAAGTCTTTAAGATGCCAGATGCTATATCTTTTGATAGCCGAGGACATCAACTTTCCTCAACACATTTGCTAATGCACCCACTTTGTCTTCATTGATCCTGTTTTGAAGGTGAGCATTATGAGATGCCAGGTTAATAGAACAAAGTGTTCTTGCATTAAGGGAGTACTTGAGTAGAGGCCCAATGTCCATCTACTATCTTAATACTAAATCTGTAAATATATGCACATACATATATCTATTGACCATTTTCATATACAAATATATTTACATATGTAAATGCTTATATTTGGATCTCTATAAATGCCTTTGCCTCCTAGTTCTTTCCTTTACTTCCTTTTACTTTCCTCTCATCCCACTATCATGTTCAGCCTTCATTTGGATTTCAGTAATTCCTTTGAGTTACATTGCCTTGATCAAGCCCTACCAGGCCTCCTACACCCTCCTCACCATCGATTTTGGATCACTTGTTTTTGACTTGTCCCTGGGTTTGTTAACACCCACATCCTTTCCCCTGCTTCCCCCTGTCACAGGTCCCCCCAAAACTGTTGGCCCCATTGTTTTCTCCTCCAGATTGTTTATCCCACCTATCTTATCTAGGTAGACCTGCAGAGATAACAATAAGCACAAAAAACAAGAGAGCAAAACAAAGCCACAAAAGAAAACAACAACAACAAAACAACGACAAAAATGTCTGTAAATAAATGGTTCTCAACCTTCCTAATGCCGCGACTCTTTAATATGTTCCTCATGTGGTGGTGACCCCAACCATAAAATTATTTTCATTGCTACTTCATAACTGTCATTTTGCTACTGTTATGAATTGTAATGTAAATATCTGATATCAGGATGTATTTTCATTGTTATAAATTGAACATAATTAAACATAATTAAAGCATAGTGACTAAGCACAAAGCAATATGTAATTATATATTGTGAAATATTTATGTTTTCCAGTGGTTTTAGGTGACCCTGTGAAAGAGTCGTTCAACCCCCAAAAGGGGTCTCGACCCACAAGTTGAGAACCTCTGCTGTAAATAGTTCAAGGTCTGTTTGTTGACCTTTAAGAGTGTTTTCAGGTCAACTCTGATGGGGTGCCACGCCCTGGCCCCAAAGTCTATTTTTGGTGTTCCCCAGTGATTTTGCTGCTCTGTTCCCCTTGGTGTTCTGTTGCACACCCTTAGTGATTTGCCTCGGTGTGGTGGGGTCTGATTGGGTGCAATTCCCACACTGTGTCTCCAGTATTGTCCCCCCTAGTGCTATGGGTCAGTGAGGGATGTCTTGTCTGGTAATGGGGTCCGCCCTATGGTCCTCTCTGTGCACTGGCTGTTCTGAGTGGGAATATCATCCTCAGGGTTTGGTGAGCTAGGATGTGTTCTACTTTCTCTTCCTCTCCCTTCATTTGCTCCTGTGTGCTCCCTGAGCTGTAGTTCCAGTGCTGTCCTCTGAAGTGAATTCTTCTGCGGGGAGAGGGTGCTGTCCACATCGTTGGGATTGGGGTGCACCCCTCCTACCTCTTTATACATCACAGTTTTTAAAGCACACATAACAATCTTACTCAATCTTAAAAACAATTCAGATGGAGCAATTATTAATCCAGAAAGGAGAAAGAAAAGCTATCAATTTTATAAATAAAAGCTGTGAGTGAGTACTCTAGCTTCAAACTGCTAGTGAACAATAAAAGTGGAATTAAAATCAAATCCTCTCTGGAAAGTCAACATCATCACAAGAAAAGAAAACTATCAACCAACCAATGCCCTTAAAATTACCGATGCCATAATCCTCCCCAAAGGACAAACAACGCAAAGGCAGCGGTATGCACCTGAGCAAGTGGGGGCTCCTTGCAGAAGAGCAAAGAGTGATTCAACATAAATCTTTGTCATTTGGAAAGATGGGTATTTAGCTTTTGAGGCCTCATTGAATCTATTTTCAACTCATAGTAATGAATGTGATTGAGTAGAGAACTCTCCTAGAAGATTTTCTGGTTTACCATTTTTATGGGAGAGTCTCCAGTAGTATAGTCGTTAAAGCATTTGACTGCTAACTGAAAGGTCAGATGTTCGAACCCACCAGCAAGTCCCCTGGAGAAGGATGTGGCAGTCTGCATCCATAAGGGTTTACAGTTCAATTCTGTCATATAGAGTTGTTATGTTCTAGCATTCACTGGCAGCACCGTGTAATCTTTATGGAAGTGTATTGCCAGACCTTTTGTGGAGTTGTTTGCTGGGTTCTAACCACCAAGCTTTCAGTTAACAGCCTGCTGCTTAACTTATGCAATACTAGGACACCTTGTATTGGGCATACACTCTCCTATATTAGAGGCTACTGTCCAGCAATTTATAGTTGTTGAACAAAAGAACTAGAAGGGGGTGTTGGGTGC
This sequence comes from Echinops telfairi, assembly GCF_000313985.2. Taxonomy (NCBI): domain Eukaryota; kingdom Metazoa; phylum Chordata; class Mammalia; order Afrosoricida; family Tenrecidae; genus Echinops; species Echinops telfairi. The sequence continues at coordinate 10,527,715 of NW_022107432.1, read as the reverse complement.
TTGATGATAAAGCAAAGGAGGTAAGAAAGACCAGAGAACCATGTCTGTGAGGAGACATGATTAAATGAGGGAGGAGGTAGAAAGAAGGCTGACGGAAGGAGGAAAAAGAGCTGGAAAGTAGAGAGTCTTTGTGGACAAGTAGCTCATAAGATACAGTCTGTACTCCAGGATTACACTGAAGCTCATTATACCTTTTGCCCAGGTACTGTTACCATGTTTCCATTTCATGGTTTATCCTTGAAATAGGAGAAAGAACGTCTTGATTACATAAAGAGGAATTTTATTAATAGAATAATACATTTTACAAATGATCTCTAAGCTTTCTCCTGTTTAAGGTTTATTAAGAAGCAATAAATTACTCACATATCTTTGAGTGTCTATTGTTATACATAAGCCAAGATAACATAGTATGTAAATTTTAATGAAACATTCACTTTTTAAAAAAGAACACCTTCCCTTCCTCTCCAATTAACTACATGAAAATTATTGTCTTAATTCTTTCATCTGTGAGAGAATAGAAAAAAGGGGATTTCCTTTGGAAGAGAATTCATTTTGAAGACTAAAATAATTTCACCCACAATTCTCTTCAACACTATTTAAATACAGTTGGGATTAAAAAATATACAAAATTTATTAACTTTGCAAATTTGTCCTTAGTGCAAGATATGACAAAATAATAACTTATAAATTATCAAGGGTTCATGAGGGAGGGGGGAGGGGGGAGGGAGAGGGATAAAATGAGGAGCTGATCCCTGGGGCTTAAGTGGAGAGCAAATGTTTTGAGAATGATGAGGGCAATGAATGTACAAATGTGCTTTACACAATTGATGCATATATGGATTGTGCTAAGAGTTGTGTGGGACCCTAGTAAAATGATTAAAATTGAGTGTTATTACCACTGATTCAGTAAATCAAACCCTGTGGGAGTTGTGGGCGGTGCAAACAGTTAGTGCTTGGCTGCTAATACGATTGGAAGTCCTAATCCCTCCAGAAGCATCTTGCGAGAAAAGCCGGGAGATATTCTTCTGAAAAAAATTAGCCATTGAAAATCTCATGGAGCATAGATTTATGTAGACCCATATGAGGTCATCTTGAGTTGCAACCAATTAGGCAGTACATTTCTTCATCTTCTTTGTTTTAAGCTTATCATACTGAAATCAGTGTGGTTCTTAACTACGGGAACGGAATATAAATGCGGCAAACACACATTACTGGAATTGAACTGTAATAGCTGCCAGTTTCTTGGGTAATTTGCTCCTGTTGCCTCAATTTCTTCATCTGTACAATTGGAAGAAGAATGCATAATACCTTCCTCCCAGAATTAGTGTGAGGATCAATTGAGTTAAAAAATGCAATGACATTGGCATCCACCAGGATGACTGCAAGCACGAATGACTGTGCTCAGCATTGTCTCACAAGCAAGTCACTTGTGTCATCAGGATCCTCCATAATCTGGCCAACTGTCTTCATCCTTTAGTGCTGAGCACACACTTCGCCCCCTCATAGTCTTCTTCTCTTCACTTTGGTACAGTGCACATCTCTTGCACTTACTACTGCGCACATCTAATGCCCCCAGGAAAACAGAATGGGTGTCATCCAGTTAATCTGGACTCTTAGCAATTCCAGAAGTAAATCTTTATGGTTGCTATTAGTACCATCTTTCTCTCGAGGTGGCTAGTGGTTTTAACTGCCCCTCTTGCAGTTAGCTTACCCAACAGAATCACCAGGGGTCCCATGTACACCTAAAGGCACTATCATTACTGAATTGTAATTCCCGTTTGTTTTGTTTTGTTTCCCTCTCTCTCTCTGTATTTCCCTTAAGCCAAAGACTGATAAGGAAGGAGCAAGGCTTGCCTAAGCACAAAATAAACTTAGAACATAGACATTTATAGTTGTTAAGTAAAGGAACTATAAAGAGGATTTCTGTACTTGATAATGAAGCAAGAAACAAACAGCGAGAACCATGTCAGAGATAAGACCTAATTAAAGGAGGGAGAGGGTAGAAGGAAGGCGGGGAGGGAAGGAGAAAGAGAGCGAAATGCTTAGTGGGTCTTTGAGACAAATGGCTTCTCCTTTAGGTTTGGAATCTTTTGGGTCCTTTTTTCTCAGTAGCTCACTCAGGAGTTACCGTACTTCTAACAGCAGTGTATGTGACCATTAGACCTCTTGTCCCTCTTTTCCCAGACAAATTAATTTCAACGTTCTCAGGAATTCAGAAACTTTCCCAGAAGGAATTAACTGAAAGCTGTATGATAAGAAAATGTGGTGTTTGGAGCCTAGAGAAGTCAGATAATTTCCTGCCAATTTAATGCATTATTTTGGGAATATTTAAGCTCAGTCTAGTCCTTTCTGATAGGCCACAGACTTGATTTTCATTTCATCCTCATACAAAAGGAAGAGGAGATGTGATTTTGAAGTGAGAATTTTCTCCTCTTATAAACTATTTAAAGTACAATCGGCGTTTTAAGAATATATGACATTTATACATTTTACAATTATGTCTTTTTGAGATCAAAACTGCACAATATTACTACCAGAATGTCAACCGTGTGACACCTTTTTGTTCCTTTCCTTTATTTTCACCCCTGACTATTCAAACACAGAAACAAACTGCAAATATAATACTTCTACATAGTCAGTCTCCAAAGAGTAAAACTAGGTGCCCAATGTCTAGTAAATCACCTAACTTTAAAAATAATGCCTACCACCAACCAATCCCCACATCCACCACTTTGTTCTGATAACAGAATCATAAATGAGTCTCCGACCTAGTCCTCTTGTCTTCGACTGCAACCTTGTCTTCTCACAGCACTGCAGAGTTTGCTCTGAAAGTATGGGCTTCTTTTGCTCACAGGCTTCTTGCTTTCTCCTGCTCAGTCTGCCTGGAATACCTCCTCGTCCTTGCCCATTGCCTCCTCCTTCAGGGTCAGCTCAATACTGACCTTCTCTGTGGGGGATCATCCAGTTTGGTTTTCTTCAGGCTGAATTAGGTGTTCTTTCATGTTCCATGACATGCTGTACGTCCTTCAACTCTAGAAACCCACAGAGTTATTCTCTGAGGACAACACTTCTAATTCATCTCATGTGTGTTTTGTCCATGTATGATTGAACTTTATGCTTCTAGCTAAATTCCTAGACACATAGTAGATGCTCAGTAAGTATTTACTAATATGGGCTTAGGAAGTTATTATAAGATGTCCAAAAAAGGATGGCCTCTCATTGGGTAGAGAAATAAATAGGAAAATAAAATCTAGGACAGCTCAATTGGAAATCTCGGAAAACACACTAAGAAAGAAAAACTTCTCTTGAGATTTATAACACTTATTTTCATTTTTTAAAATGCATGGGAAAATTGAAAAGTATTTTTACTAGGGTCCCTCTTCATACATGCACTGGTTTATTCCAAACAATCCTGTCTAAGCATGTCTCTGAGGTAAGTGTACAGTTGCAGGTAAGTTTTCTCAATAATATGTATGCCTTACTATCGTTAAACTAACTTCAATAAAAATAAAATTTTACTTTTTGTACTGTGGAAAAATTATTTTGATGTAAGGGCTAATATAAAATTTGTAGCAAAACTCAAGTTTGGGGGAATACCGGTACACATGAAACAACACTTTTTAGATGGATCAAGTATTTTAAGGAAGAATGAGAAGACCTCAAAGATGAACCAAGAGAGGGAAGCTTGTCAACTTCAAGGAATGAAAAACTGGCTCAACTACAGAAGCTGGTGGAAGAAGATTGGGAATGACACTGGTGCAATAGTTACTGAAGCTGGGATTTTACATCGGGTCAAAGGACACAGGATCATAATGGGGGTTGTTAGGAAGAAGTGTTAAGAAACTTGAAAACTGCATTGATAAGGAAAAAAGCCAGGGAAGTTATGCCAAGAATTGTTTTTCCTTCATGACCTGACCATTCTTTGAGGGTAACAGGGCTATCCTGCAAGATCTTAAATGGAAAACCTTACTCCATCCACCATACAGTCCTGATCTTGCCTCATCAGACTTCTTTTTATTGGTAAAACTTAAAAAAAAAAAAACACAGCATAAAACTACAATAGCTTCTAAAACAATCCCAATTTGAGTCACTTGAGAATGCGAAAATTGCATTTTTGAAGTAGTGAAAATTGAAGAGTGTATGATTCTTGGGGGAAGGGTGAGAGAAATGGTGAGAATATCCCCAGAAGTGTGTAGGCCTGGATACAGGATATGTGGAGAAACAGGAGCTTCACATTGAGATATTTTCGCTTCTTAAAAGTGTCCATGATTTTGACTTACCCTCATCTTTATCTTAGCAAAACGGTGAAAATGAAAGTGACAGAAGAAGTTAAGTTGGGTAACAACGAAACAGAATTGTTCATAATATTGTGAGCTCTATCTCTTTTTGAAATTTTCAAAAATATATAATAATAATAAGGACCATGATTGATATGCATAGTAAAATGTATCCACATCATTAGGATACACAGTTTTAAATTTTACTTGATGAATATTTTCAAATAATTCTCTCTGTATAAACCGCTGTTCAAAGCACTTTAGTGATACCGATTCATTTCATCTTTATGTTGTTGCTAGCCTTCATCCAGCCAGTGTCTTACAACCCACAGTGACCGTGAGCACCACAGGGGACACGACCCCGCCCTGCGCCATCCTCCATTGTTGCTATGCTTTTGCCCATTGGTGCAACCGCTCTATCAACCCAGCTCTTTGAAAACCTTCCTTTTTTGCATTGCCCCTCATCTTTACCAAGCACGATGTCCTTCTCCTGACAATATGGCCAAACGATATAACACTTTATAAGACCCACAAACTGCTGTCAATTGGAAAGTTTACACTTTCATTATGATCTTGTGATGTTAGTTGGACTCCTTTTCCCTCATTCCAAAATAAAGATTTTGAATTGAAGAGAATAATAATAGGTAAGATGAAGATTTATTTTCAGAAGTCTTAAAGGATATCTGAAGATCTGAAAGGAGATCAGATCAAAAATACATTGTTGCAATATTTTAAGTCTCTGCTATGCCTACAAAAGTGAGAACAGCTTATTGGAATATTTTTATGCCAGAGGGGTACAACATATTAAACAAAATACTGGATAAATCATGGATAGAAAGAAATAGAATACTTTTAGAATCCAGATAAATCCAGATTTGTCACAGTGTAAAGCAGATATCAAAACAAAGCCTACAAAAGATTGCTTTTCCTCATTGATACCGTAGTAAAAAAATGATGAATAATTATAATTAGAAGACATTAAAAAGAACACACTGAAGTGTAGAGAAGTTGAAGTGCCCCAAAATAAAAGTAACCGGCACTGCTTAACATATTTATGGTTTATCACTGACACGGAATTTGGAGAAATAATGACTACATATTTCATCTAAACTTGCAACAGTCTCACCTACTTCGAAACAAAGAGTTCACAGAAGAGAAAAATATGGATATTAGTAAATCAGAGAAAATAATATTTCACAAGAATAAAATAGCATATTTGTACAAATAAACTTAGATGGAGCCGCAGAATATCTGCTTATTAAATTTACTGTTGAGGCTGTTGGGGGAAAGGAAATCACTAATAGTTTGAATTAAAGACTCAGTGATTTGGTGTTGTTATGTGCTGTTGAGTTTTTGCCCAATCATTGTGGCTCCGTGGATAGCACAATGAAACGACCCAGTCCTACTGCATCCCCACAGTTGTTGCTATGTTTGAGGCCATTATTATAGCCACTGTATCTTGTTATGATATCCCTCTGCTCTGCTGGTTCACTGCCAACCACCGTGCCCTAGATGAGGAATCGGTCCTTTCTGATAACATGTCTAATGTAAGAGAGGAGAAGTCTCACTATCTTCACTTTCAAAGAGCATAGAGGAAGAACTACTTAAGTCTCAAATTAACAAAATGTGCTTACTCTGTGCGTAGACCACTCAGGTCTCCTGCTTAAATCATCCTTCTTTCCACAAGCCACACAATGAAAGGTGGTCTTTGGTACTCTCCACTTACTATCACTCCCCCCTGTTTGGGTTTCATTCTAGGGCGTACACTGTACAGATGGTTTTCCCATGCATTTATGTGTTTCTTTGTTTTCTAGGTTCACAGAATGTAAAATATAGGAAAGCAGCACTCTTTAACTCATCTCACCAAGAGTGAATAGGAGCACTCAGTAAATAATTGTTGAAAAGTAAAATGCTCAGTTATTCTCTTCTCTGAACAAGGAGAAAAGTGCAGATCAAGAAAAGCAACAACAGTATTTTTGGTGAAATATAGCATCTGTAAATTAATAGAAAGAGTAGGCTGAGATCAGAAGAACTGGATGGTTTAGCCATTGTTAATCCCTTGACCAAGGAGCCCAGATGGTACAACAGTTAACCATTTAGCTGTGATCAAAAGACTGGCGGTTCAAACTCATCAGTAGCTCTGTGGGAGAGAGTTTACAATCAAGAGAACACTAGGGAAAAGTTCAAGTCTCTAAGACATGAGGTTTATATGAGTTTGAATCCACTTGATGACATCCAATGGCAATCACTCGGCCTTTGGTGAATCATTGTTCCAGGTACAGTTTTCTCATCTATAAAATGAGATGAATAGTAGTCAAACTTCAATGGTTTTGAAATAAGGCATATGGAAATATTTTGTAAACTGTAAAGGCCAAAAATGTGTGAAGCCCTGTGATTGGGGATCCGGGTTCTGTTGACTGATAGCTACTAACATACTATGACATTAAAAAAAAATTCGATGGAAACATTGGTTGCATTCGATGAATAAATAGTTTTGCATTTTGTGTTAGAAAGACCCAAATCGGATTAAGATGTTTCTTCCTAGTGGGATGGTATATGGTGCAAGTTACTGACAGCTATCTAAAGGAAGATTCAATGAATGTAAATAGTGGAGATAATGGCCCATAGAAACTAGCAGACATAATTGGGGAAAGTGAGCATGGAGGGTCAGGGAAAAGAGAGGATTATGATGCTTGTGTTACCTATGAGAAGGACTGTCAGGAGATGGACAGAATGGCAATGAGTTTGGGCTTTTTCCAGTGTCACAAGACAAACCTGGCCAGATAGGACCTAGAAAGAAAAAGTAGACCTTGGTTTCAGACTTGGCTTAATGTTAGAAACATGTTTCTAACATTTAGAATAGCCCCATGCTGATTTAAGGAACAGATTATGGTGGCCACAGCCAAGTTAGATCTGGATATGCCAGCAACGTTTTCAGGAAGCTACTGTTATTAAAACACAGTTCAGGTTAAATGATTCCAAGGCCCTTCCCAAGTCTAGGAGTTCAGGATTGCAATATTCCTGCATGCTTATTAAGATTAGTAGGATCAGGAATTTACGCTTTGATATTTCTCAAACCATGTATAGAGACCGAACCAATTCCAGAGAGAGGGTACTGGCATCCATTGTGATGATTCTAAGTCCATCATTTAAAAAACATCAGTGATGTGGTATTCGCCACAGAGAGCACTTCTGCTTCAACCCCGGCACCCTAAGTTGTTTGGTGTGTGAGTGCTCTCCTATTGCTTCACAAAATGCACTCTGACCACATGTATGACCCTTGCTGTTGTGTACCATAGAACCCATTCGGACTCAAAGCAACCCAACCATGGGTTAGCGGTTGAACACTTAACCCTTGCCTCACCAGGGAGTCTTGGTGTCTTTCAGTGATGTGCTTGGTTTCATATTGCTGTTGCAAACACCAACTCCAGCTAAATATATCCTTGCAGTCAAAAGCGGTCTCATTCTCCAGTTTGGAGGGGTGCGGTGCCTTAAAGATCCTGCAAGGGCCAAGTTAGCAAAGCCAGTTGAAATGACTTTTGCATCTGTCCAGCCAGAGGAGCGCCCTCCTTTTGCATTCGCCCAAGGAAGACAAATCCACCAACAAATGCCATCTACTAGCCATGTGCTGACCTGCTGGTCATCTCCACAGACCTACCTATGTCTGTGTACGGCTTACAGAAACTGCATGTGAGAAACGGGGACAAGACCCGGCAAAGAGGGCGTTGGAACCCAGCGAGAAGCCGCTGGGTCAACCATGTCCCTTTACTTTTATCTGGTCCCGCTCTCTCCTTTCCCTTCAGCTCCGGTCCTCCCTCCGCCGCGCGGGAGGAGGTTGCGGCTGCGGCGCCCTCCGTGTGGGCACGAGGGGGGACGGAGCTGGCGCTGGAGCTGAGCGCACCGTGGCTTTCTCCTCCGGGTGTCATTGCCGCAGCCTCGTCCCTGGGCCGCCTCCCTCCAAGGAGCACCGTCGCCCGCAAACACAGCCCCGGCGCGGCCGAAGTTGCCCAGCTCCAGGCTCCGAGGCATTGGCTCGCGAACTTGGCACGTCATTTTCGGCTCCGGAGCTCCGGCTCGCGCCGCTCGCCGCCGCTCGCAGTGCTCATGGGGCAAAGGAAGGGGCGCCTGCAGCACTGAGGAGCCCCGGAGCCGAGCCCGTGATGTCCGGCACCAGATCGGAGGAATCCCCCCCTTGTCGCAACTGGTCATCTGCGCCCGAGCTGAATGCCACGCCGGAGGCTTTCTTAAACCCCACGGACTATGACGACGAGGAATTCCTGCGGTACCTGTGGCGGGAGTACCTGCACCCCAAAGAATATGAGTGGGTCTTGATCGCAGGGTACATCATCGTGTTCGTCGTGGCTCTGATTGGGAACGTCCTGGGTGAGTCCCCCCAGGAGGCGGCCCCCTGCCCTCCCCCGGCCCGGCCGCAAGGGATGAAGCCCCCGCCCTCCCCTTAGCGTGTCCACAAAGAGCTCGCCGCTCTTTGAGGTGGGGTTTTCTCCTGTCCAAAAAGGAAGTAAGAAAAAAAAAAAGAAAGAAAAAGTTTTTCCGATTCTATGAACAAAGACCGCACACGGGAGCGCGTATTTCTTTCCTGGCAGGGAGCAGAGGGAAGCCCCGCTTCCTTCGCAGGCGCCCAGGGCGAGAGTCCCCGAGACGCGCCCGCCCTGGGACTCCAGGTGGATGTGGTGGAAGGTGGAGACCATAGTGGGGCTTTGGGGACAGGGTGCTTCCTGGGGCTTTGGGGAAAGGGAAGAATGCTCCTAGGAGGCAAGGCTGACTCCAGGAAGCAGCAAGACCTCTTTGGCTGTGGGAGTCACACGGGATTTAAGATCCAGGTAGAATGCCCTTTGGGGTGGAGGTTTGGGCTCTGTCTAGAGGTGGTAATGGAGGTGGCAGTGGAGACAGGGCACAGCAGGGATGGGCTGGAGCACGGAAGCTGAATTAAAGGGGCATCATGCTGGCAGCAAGAAGGAGGGGCATCTGAGCACGGTAGCACAGCGATCTCAATCATTCATATCTCAAGCTCGCCATCCATTCATTCGTCCACCCATTCAGTCAGTTTTGTATTTTCAGAGCATGAGAGGTAGCAGGCTCCGAACACACTTGCAATAGCTGATTTTTTTTTCCCCATAAGTTGAGATCATGCTTATTGCTGAACTCTGGATAGATCCCTGTCCACATTTGCAAGCAAACCTATATCTTCACTCCCTCCCCAGGGGCGCAACATTTCTGAGGGTTGAGTTTTAAGCAATATTATGGCTGTAGCGAAAGTAGGTCCTAGAGCAGGAGAGGAATCTGTCGGAAAGAAAGAGGGAAGGCTTCACCATGATTTGTGAATGAAAGGAGCATGCACCTTGCTGAATGGAAAGCAGTAGGCATTTGGAATGTAGAGGGCAGTGTGGAAGAAGTCAGTTGAAAATGACAGGGGAGGGGGGCGGCTAAGGGAGGACACTTGATTTTCAGTGACAAGGAAGGTGAATGAGGTAGGATACATTGTGGGGGTCTTTGAAATCAAAAGCAATGGAGGGTGATAAATTGCTTATCCGGCTCTCAGCTGTAGTGGGTGCTACCTTCTTTCCTCCAGTGAACAGATTGGGGTAGGAGACATCCAGTGTGGTCGCTCTTGGGTCCGCCTGGGGGCGGGGGCGGGGAGAGGAGAGTAGTTGCTTCTATGTGATGGAGAGTTCATGGAATGTTGTTACATGAGAGAGGCAAAAAGCCTTCAGGGGCTTTAGTTGTCTCTTTCTGTATTATTTTCCCACGAAATATTTTTATCTTATTTTATTGAACATCAAGCATGTGAACATCAGGAAAAGAACCTGGGGAATGCAATTACGTGAAGTAAGGTGGAGCTACATATGTTGAGGGTCTTAGGTTATCAGTATAAGGCTGAGGATAATAATGCCTTTATCCTCCTCCTCTTGCCATCCATTGAAACACATGACCACTCACTTAGCAACATTTTGCTGCATTATGCCAAAAACTTAATGATAAGTAAATAATCAAAACTGAACATTTACTGACTACCTACTGGGGCCCAGACCCCTTTCCATACAACCCTTCACTTAAAATGGACAATAACTCACATTTCCCAGAAAAAAGATAAAAAACTTGAGGAAAATTACTTATTGAGGGAGATGATTCAGTTAGATAGCCATTTATTTTGAGCTCATATCCAGAATTCTCTATTTGATTCCACTCTAGGGATAGAATAAATTCTCTAGACCAGATTACCTGCACACATATGTAATGCACTTTCTGCATCTATGTCCATTGCTAATAAATTGCCATGAGGTGATAATGGTGCTACCAATTTCTCCATCAATAAACATATCCAGGGAAGGACATGATGATATTGCAGTAGAAACATTTTTTAAATGAATAGTCACTATTTCCCTTCTCTAATTTTATTTCAGGCTTAACTTCTGTGATAACATGTCTTTACTGTTCTGTCATGTTGGCTTTGTGTAGAGCTCGGATGCATAGTTTTCACATCTTAACTGCATTGTCTAGAGCAGTGGTTCTCAATCTTCCTAATGCCGTGACCCTTTAATACAGTTCCTCATGTTGTGGTGACCCCCCAACCATAAAATTATTTTCATTGCTACTTCATAACTGTAATTTTGCTACTGTTATGAACCGGATGACCCCTGTGAAAGGGTCGTTCGACCCCCAAAGGGGTCGCGACCCACAGGTTGAGAACCTCTGGTCTGGAGGTACGTATTTACTGGCCAGGACAGTTCCAGTTTCAAGAAGGAAACACCTCTACAGTAAGGGTATTTGTTTTAGAATGGCACGGTAAAGGGCACTGTCCACAGCTAAAAGTGCTGAAATGGCCAGTTGCATTCAGCTTCAGGAAAAAAGATTAACTCAAAGTTCTGTACTCTCAAGATACAGGCGGTGATTTTGTTCAATTTTGAGTAACGCTAAAAATCTTCTCTGACTGGACTGAACTCTGTTCTGTACTGACTATTCCCTGAGAGCTGATGAGGTTTAGGTTTGACATTTAGACACACGAGTAGTGTTATTACTCACAGACAACTTCCTGCTCTTTGATGTCACTGTCAAATTTGCAAAATGGATTAGATTGAAAATTGCTTTTTTGCCCCTTTGGTGGATGTAATCTTATGCAGAGAGTGGCGGGACAAGAAAACCTATTATTCATGCAAGATAAAGAAGCAACAACTTTAGGTATGAAGGTGAAATTCCACAGTCTAAGCAGCAGATGCAATCCCTACTCCTTCAGGATTCAAACGTGCCACAAGCACTTTCATGTAACTGTAGAATCCCAACTGTGTTGAATTTACAAATGCAATACCCTCAATTAGAAGTTATTCCCCACTGCATACCCCCACCGCGTCCTACTGTGAGTGATGTCACAGGATGTGTCCTGAACAGAATGACAATGTCTCAATCTTTCCCGCCTCCCTTTTTAGTTTTTTCCCTACACAGTTCTTATTCATCAGTCTCATCTCCACATGATCCAATACGTTCCCAGAGATGGAAAGCATCTTCCTGGGGGAAAACGTGACAAAATTTGCTTACAATGAGAGGTAAATCATCGTAGATACAATTTCAATGGTATTTGAATTCTAAGAAAAGCTACATAATGCATGCATCATTGTAAGATTTTATGTCCAAGCAAGGTAGATGAGACAGGACTTTTTTTTCTTTTTTGAAGGTTGTCTTATCAATATCTCTAAATACATTTTGAGCAATTTTAGGTATTGAAAATGATGTGTTTGGGGAGGAATTTAGAGACACTCAAAAGAATATATTCACTATAGTTCCTATTTCTGATGCCTACAGCTTAAACTAGAGTGGGAGAAGGATTCTAGTTAATCAGAAATGAAAGGCCTTGGAAAAGAGCTCGCCTCTTACTTGAGGACCTCTCTCACATTTCCTTTCAAAAATATCCACCGGGCTTGCTTTTATCTTTCCTCCTGGTGTCTCAGTTTAAAACACAGGGAAAGCTATGAACAAATAGGGATGCCAGGCAATCTGTGTTCCTTCTCTCATAGATGACCAATAACATGTTATTGAACATTCCAGGTCTGTTTTTCCTAATGGCAAAATAAATAAATAAATAAATAAATAAATAAATAAATAAATAAATAGATAAAGTGATATCATCTGCCTTGTAAACATATTATCAGGATATATTATTTCATATCTCTGTATATAGCTATAGAAGGGAATGTATAAAATGTGTGTATGTGTACAACATCCAATAATGCCACATGCCATGCCTTCATTAAAATTTCTCCCCACATTGAAAGCTCTCCTGCCTCCATAGTCAGTCTGTTGCTCTACAGGCCTGTATGTGCTCTATGTTCTAGGCTTTTACCAAGTGAATGTTTTCTAAGAGATGTTAGAGAAATGGTGTTGACACGTGTTACTCTCTTCCATACAAACTCTACTTATCCATCCCCACGAGAATTTTAGTGCATTCAGATGATCTACTTCTCATTTCTCCACGAAAGTCACTCCACACTGTCATGATCATTTTTGTCCCTTTGTCTCAAATGTCTGCCTTCGATGAGATGGATTGAAAGGGGCTGCAACAATGAACTTGGGCATGGGGACAATTTTGAGGATGGTGCAGGACTAGTTAGTGTTTTGCTTTGCTGTGCATGGAGTGACTATGGGTCGGACCCAACTCTATGGCACTAAGAAGAGCAACAAGAGTAGGTCCGTTTTATGGAACCCTTGTGGTCAAGGGAGTTAAATGTTGGACTGCTGACCACAGGGCAGGGAAAGAAACTCACCAGCCCCCCTAGGAAAAAAGATGAGATTCCCCCCCCACCCCGCCACCCCCCTTAAGATTGACAGTCTCAGAAACCCCATGGAGCAGTTCCACTCTTTACTGGGAGGTTGTTATGAGTCTGAATGGATTCAATAGTGCTGAGTTTGTTGCTATTAGACTCCTTTTTTGTTGTTATTAGACTCCTTCCACTAAAAGATATTGCGTTCTCCTTGGTTGAGAAGCATTGGTAGTGCTGAAGCTGAAGCACTAGCCTGCTAACTAAAAAATCAGTGGTTAAGACCTAACAGCCAATGAGAGCTGTCTACTTGTCAGAAAGATTTACTGCCTCTGAAACCCTATGTAGGATTACTGTGAGACAGAATTATTGACTGAATGACAATGGCTTTTGTTTTTTGGGTCTCTCTCTCTCTCTCACACACACATACACACACAACAATGTTACTATAAGTGAAGTGTACTCTCCATTAAATAATTTACCCAATGGCATCTAAAATGGGCTGGGGTAGAAGGAATATTTGTGTCTAGGGTTGCTTCTTTTAGAGCTAGCCCCTTGTCCCAGATGTTAAATGGAATAATTTCAAATTTCTCTTACCTCTTAGCCTGAGGCATTTTATTTCTGTTTCCCTCAAGCTCAGTTCAGTTCCCTAAGTGTTTGTGAACCCACCTTTCCTTACAAAGAAAACAAGAAGGGCCCTGAAATCATGCATTACCCATCTCTATTAAAACCCAACAGAAGTCACGTACAGTGACGGTGAGAGGAAACAGTACGCTTTCAGCGTATCCGGTGTTTTTAGTTGTAGACTGGAAACCATGTTTCTGTGAATATGAATTAAAGTGGTGCCTCCCTACTTTTGCTAAGTCCTTCACTGGAAAAAAGAGCATGTCTTCACGTTGAACACATGCCAGTGAAAACGTTTTAAACCACTGTCTTACACTTAAGTGGTAGCATTTATCATGGGTATCCAATAATGAGAACAACATGTGCTTTGTACAACTCAATTCTAATGGGTTCTTTCTACAGTTAAAAGAATATGAGAAAAGTGAAACCATGAAAAATTACTAATCTACAAAAGAAGTAAAAAAATACAACTTTCCTGTAGTTCCTAAACGCTTCCTCTCCCCGCACCCTCCCCACTACCATGATCTGAATTCTACCTTGCAAGTCTGGCTAGACCAGAGAATGTACACTGGTACAGATAGGAACTGGAAACACAGGGAATCCAGGGAGGATGATCCCTTCAGAACCAGTGGTGTGAGTGGTGATACTGGGAGTGTAGAG
>NW_022107432.1:10507389-10512436 GCF_000313985.2 Echinops telfairi | reverse complement strand
AGGTCTGCAAGGCAGAATTGGGGTCCTGGTAGTTGGGGGGAGGAAGCGTTTAAGAACTAGAGGAAGGTTGTGGGTTTCATTATTGCTATACTGTGTCCTACTTTTAAATATTTGCTTGGTTCTGTCACTGCCATTGGTAGTTACACCCTACTCAATTCCTTCCCAGTCCGCTCAAATTCATGAAGTCCTGGCACATGCGGAGGAGAACGATTTCAGAGGGTTTTGAAAGCTGTGAACCTTTAGAAGCAGATGGCCATGCCTGTCTCTGGAGATGCTCCTGTGTGGGTTTGAATCGCCAACTTTCAGCTAAAGCTTAACTGGCTTCCCCACCCAATGAATCCTTGCTCCTCCTGCATTTATATGGCTTTAGTAGGGCATATGTAGCTGTATATTCATGCATTGATATGGATTTTAATTCCTTTGTCTTTTAGATTATGTTGTGATTCCACATGTCATGTTAGTGTTCTAGAGTTCCTGCCTTAGCACTCAACGTGTCAAACTTCAGGAGCACCCCAAATTAGTGTTCTTTCATTTACAAAAGAAAATTCTTCCATCTTTCATTCTGTGGTGTTCCAACAGATCCCACATCTCTGGGAATGCTGGCCTTGTTACATGGTGCCTTCTAATACTGTTCGGTCAAAGGCATGGCATGGGTAAAGCTAGAACATCTGCCTTTAGTTTCTAATTTCACAGTAAAGGAAAATGAAGGATGCTTACTGAACAGTAAGTGTTCGTTTGGAGCCCTGGTGGCTCTGTGGAATGAATGTTGGGCTGCTACCCACTATGTTAGTTGTTCAAATCCATCAGCCACTTCTAGGGAGAACTATGAGAGTATCTGTTCCCCTAAAGATTTACAACCTTAGAAACCTTACACAGGATCACTAAAATCAAAATTGACTTGATAGTTTCAGGAGCTTTTGGTTTTATGTGTCAGATCTGTGATTTACACTTCTCCAATGACTTCATTCTCTCTCTCTCTTCCTAACTCCTGGCTCTGATTGGAGAAGCGCAGAGGAAAGGAGGAGGGAGTGAGGGTTAGGTGTGCCCTCTAGACAGTCTCTGGAGCTGCTATGGCATGTGGTCATGCTGTCGCTCTGATCGACTGCAGCAATGGCGATGGCCTTAGTAGATAAGCTAATCAAGGTCAGATTTGAGTTACTTTAAAAGAGACCATTTCAAGGTAAAATGATTGCTGCCCCAAATGCTTTTTGCCTGCTCAGCTATCAGGGTAGGGGGATGTGTAGGGAGGTGACTCACTGGAAAACAATGTTAGATATTTGTGGCCAAGGACTATTCTGTTATTGAACATTCTGCCTTTCGGCACAATTTAGGGCTGAAGGCTTGACTTAAGACTCAGATCATTTAAATATTTTTTGTTCCCCTTTTGGTTTCCATGGATAATCTTTCATTTTAATTTTTTAAAATTTGTGTTTATGTGTTTAAAAGAATGTGTTACTGTTGATTTCATTGACGGGCTCAATCTTTGATTTTCACGATAGGAATTCTAGGGCAAATGGTCCCAAGAGGCATTACCCACCCCACTGGGTGACCTTTGGAGGGAAACTATCGAACATCTTGGCATTCGTTTCACCTGTGTGCTCAATGGAAGGTGGTCCTTTAAGTAAAGAAGTTGGCTAGCAATATAAAATAGCATTGAATTCATAGTAGAACTGTTTGCTCATAAACAAAATATAGACAGTCCAACTTAAATGACTATTTTATCTTGAAAACCTATTTAGGGATTATTATCATTAAATCTTTGCCAGTAATTTGCTTTCAATATTTAATAGAAAAAGGCAATGTTTAATATTTGTATAGAATTTTATTTTGGATAAGATGGTGCTACTATTTTATTCTTTATAACACTGCACAAATGACTTTTAAATGTTGATGGAAGGTTTCCATTATCTCTTAATTCTGTTTTCCCCACACACCCCGCCACCCCCCACCCCCAGCGCCACATGATTATGGAGTTTACGGCTATAAATGTTATGGAGATGGTTCATTTGTGTACAGTATCACTTCTTAGCCATGCTGGCAAGAAGGTCTCTCGCAACCACGTGGTCCAGGAAGCTGGTGCTCTACTTCGTTTGAAGTCTGGATGCAGTTCCTTTACTCTGCCTCATGGCCTTGGCATGGCTCCTCCACTCCATCTAATGATCTTGGCGCTGCTCTCTCTGCTGCCCCCACTACTTCAGTCAAGGATGGTGCAAGTGCTCCTTGGGTGGCTCTTTCTTGTCACAGGATTCTCTCTGCCTCTATGAGAGCTCTCAGACCCTCCACAACATTTTTGAAAGGCCCTTATATTGTCTCATATACTCTTAAACACACACACACACACACACACACACACACACACACACACACACACACAGCAAGATTAAGGATTGTGTCGCAGCACTGGTGGTATCGTGGTTACATGCTGGGCTGCCATCCTCCTGGTCAGCTGTTCGAAACCACCAGCAGCTCCATGGGAGAAAGGCTGGGCTTTCCACTCTTGTAAACAATAACAGCCTCAGAAACCCACAGGGGTTCACTGTGGGTCATCATGGACTCAAGGGCAGCACGTTTGGCTTAGGTTGCTTGGAGTATGGTAAAAGCTTGGCAGTTTTCTGTTTCTAAGAGGCCGTGATAAGGAATAATGACTTTGATCTGTCCTTTAGATTTTAATTACTTTGATCTGTCCGTTAGCTTGCTCTGCGGACCAGATATCCAAGCCTAACAAATAATAATTTTTAAGTCAAAAGTTGTAATTTAAAATACGAAGTTACTTTTACAAGTCAGAATACCTAAAATTATTTCACTTATCCTGGACTGATCTGTAGACAAATTACACAAATATCTTAATTGGCATGAATAACTAAACTGTGCCATAGCAGCATATAATTCTGATTTCTCTTTGACTTTTCACAACATAAGTTCTATTTTTTCTGTTTATTTCACATCTAATGTGGGTTAGAGAGGTCTTTTCATCCATTGACCTAAGAACCAGCCAACCTCCATGTGTTCTGTGCCATGTCAACAGATGGCCTCTGTGTTAACCAGAGTCTGAGATTTCCCACTTTCTGGTATTCATGCCCCCATGCAGTCCCTTGCCACACTGTACTAAGATTGGTCTGGTGGAATAACATTCTGCCAAAGAAGCGAGAGTATGTTACATCTCAGATTTTATTTTAAAAGGCTGGAGTTTCCATCGTAAGTGCTCACTTTCTCTCATGCTATGAGAAAAGCAAGCTGTCTTGTTGTGAAATAACTATTTGGTTAGGAGTTAAAACCTCTAATCCAAAGCCATGGAGGAGCCAAGATAAATTATTAACACTCAACCGTGAATTTGCAACTTTGGTTAAGTTTAAGAAGACCACACCCTCCATATTGACTGCAATTTAATAAGAGACCCTGAGACAGAATCACGCAGCCACGCTTCAGTAAATTCTTCATTGCCTCAGAAACTGCGAGGTCATTAATGTTTGTTGTCTTGCACTTCTAAATTTGGGGGTCCCAGGAGTCTCTGGGTGGCACAAATGGATAAGTACTTGGTTATGAATGGACAGGTGGGCAATTCAAACATTCTCAGAGGCGCCTCAGAAAGCTTCTGAACAGTCACAGCCATGTACACCTTATGGAGGGCAGTTCTACTCTGAAGCACACAGGGTTGCCTGGAGTAGAAACTGACCTGATGCCAACTCGTTAGTTAGTTAGATGTGTAGTTAGTTAGTTAGATGTTTGGGGATAAATTGTGGCTTAATTTGTAAAATAATCATGGCCACAGAACAATGGCATAGAAAAAGATATGTCCGGCTCTAACATCACTTGGCTAAGAAGTAACACATATTACTCATATTCATAATT
Organism: Echinops telfairi; assembly: GCF_000313985.2. Taxonomy (NCBI): domain Eukaryota; kingdom Metazoa; phylum Chordata; class Mammalia; order Afrosoricida; family Tenrecidae; genus Echinops; species Echinops telfairi. Next base: position 10,508,587 of record NW_022107432.1, on the reverse strand, counting down.
TTCTGACTGAAACTAATTACATTGTATCACCCCAACTTCAAGGAATCTTGGAAATGTACTGGAACTTGCAAAAAACAAAACAAGAGAACTTAGAGAAATCAGGTACTTAATAGTAGAAGCTGACATAGCCCCTTCACATTTTAGATCTCTTCCAATAGAAGTCATTGGAAATTTGGGGAGATTTTTGTGCCAATGGCAGTGTTACGGACTGAGGAACAAACGCAATAAACCTCCATGGTCTAGAAACTTACAGTCTGGTTGAAGTGACAAACACATGAATAATCGCACTGTAATGTGATGAGTGCTGTGATCGATGGGTGCACAGGACATAGTCGAAGTATATGAGAAGGGCACCTAGCTGTATTGGGGGGATTAGAGAAAGATCCAGGATGTGAGAGAAAAATTGGCTAAGGATGTTCTAAGCAGAGGAAACAACATAAGCAAAATCAAAGAAGCGTGAAATACCATGGCTTAAGAAGAGAATGTTAAGCAACTGAGTAACTCCGGTGTAAGTACAGATGAGAAAAATTTGGAGACAAGGCTGGAGTAATAGATAAGGGCCGAGTCTCAAAGGGCTGTGTGTATCATACTCAACAGCAAGATTTTGACATTGCAATTTAATGAGACCCATTAAAATTATTAAGGAGAGTTTTGCAATTAGCAGAAGCATGGGATGGGGAAGTATTAGATGACGTATGGGATGGGGAAGTAGTATAGAAGATAATGCAAAGAGATTAAGATTTATCAAGGAATTTACCCACGAGTTTTTGCCCTGTTTGTGACTCATCTAATTGTAGAATTTTTTACAGTAAAAAGCATAATCTAAAACTTTTATTTATAATTAATTACATGAAGCCGAAGTACAAGATAAATATGGCAGGGGTCAAAGGAGAAAATGGAAAAATAAATAAGAAAGAATGAAAAAAATGATAAAAAGATACAAAACCTTTGCTGTTTTTATGAAGCTGAATATTTAAATTTGAGAAGTAATTATATTTAAAATAGTTATTCATTATTTATCTCCTTGGAAGATAAATTTTTGAGCCTTAATCTTATATGTTATAGTCATATTGAAAATGTTTGATACTCAATATAGTCTTTCACTATAATAACTTTTATAATAATTTAAGTTATAATTTCAATAATTCACTGTGTTCCAGTCATTGGCTTTCAAGTCATGCTTTTGCTTTTACTGAAA
>NW_022107432.1:10504863-10506217 GCF_000313985.2 Echinops telfairi | reverse complement strand
CAAGGCATAATGGACTTTGTGAATGGGGAGTTCATCAGAAGGCAAGCTTTCTCAAGGGGAAAGGGAAAACAGGAATTCAAGAACTAAAAACACTTTAATAAAAAAATATGCATACATATACAAACACATACCTGTGTTATAGAGATTGAATTATATGATTATTTTAATACATTCTAGTTTGTTTGCTTTTTTTTAGCATAAAGGAGTAAAGCATGATCTTTGAAACTTTAAGAAGTCCAAGAACTGAATGTCAGATTTTGAGAAGTTTTATGAATCCTTGCAGCATTAATACACCTATATAAGAAGGAGCATTCCTTGGGCTAGATTAGCATAATATAGATTCTCCACCTTGAAAGGACTGAATACCTTCTGATATAGTGTCTTCATCTGTGCTCTCCCCTGTTTGCCATCCCTCCATCCATCATTGGTTGTAGCCCGATTCACGCATCATCTTGGCACATGTGTCTAAGAATGCTCACTAAACTACCCCTTCATCTACCAGGATGTTACCCCATTTTATGTTCTTCATAGTACTCATTGCTGCTTGAGGTTATATTAATCCTTTATTTTTTTTCATATTTCAAATTCTCTCCCTTAACTAAAGTTGCATTGTCCTGAGAGCAGTGTCCTTGTATTTCCTGTTTGTAGCTGTGACATCAGTACCCAGAAGAGTCCAGTTATACTGCAATTTTCAACTAACAAAGGAATCAAACAAAAATTTTACCTGGAGGATCATCTTAGGTATAAATGATTTTTAAAATGACATAATTGACACTTCTTCAATAGGAATATATAAGATATATTGAATGAGGAATTGAATTGTGTTTACTATTTTTTGGTCTATATCTTAAAGAACATGCACACACACACAATTGAATAGATATTATGTAAGTACCAAAGCAATGATAATGGACTATCTTTTGGAAAATATCTCCCCAGCATTAAGATCCCCTTGACATTATCATGAAACTATTTTGCTCTTTTCAGGAAGAGCAAATGGAGTTTCTTGTGTTTAGTCTGGGTAGTTTAGAGAAACAAATCCACAGAAACTCGTGTATGAGAGAGTTTGATATAAAGGTTAAGTGCACATCAAGAAAACATCCCAACCCAGTGTTGCTCAAGCCCACAAATCCAACATTAACCCATCCACAGAAACTCGTGTATGAGAGAGTTTTATATAAAGGTTAAGTGCACATCAAGAAAACATCCCAACCCAGTGTTGCTCAAGCCCACAAATCCAACATTAACCCATTAACTTATATGTCCAACAACAATCCACAAGCTCCTTCTCCATCTCACAAAACACACACAATGACGCCGACTGCAGGAGGAAAGCCGAATCAGTGAATGTGTA
>NW_022107432.1:10501761-10504599 GCF_000313985.2 Echinops telfairi | reverse complement strand
TTCCATAAAAATCTAAGGAAACACTTGACTGTCAGTGTCCCAGGTGAGTTAAGAGAGTTTGGGTAGAATGCTAACATGAGTTCATACTTTCTGTAATAAACAAAGCCAAACCCAAGCTCATCTAAGCCAAGTAGGTTACACAAATGTCCACACAAGTTCAGATTTAGGAATTTTCTGTCATTCTCCTCCACTGCCAGTGACTTATATTAATATCAGAGTATAAGATTGCTCAGACAGTTGTACCCCCCTCCAAAAAAAAATCAGGATTAATGCTATAAATATATCTATATAAAAAAAGGCACTGCGTTTAATAGGAAAATAAGGAAACACAATCTCTTTGCATCAGAATTGACTTGGTAGCACCAAGCAACAATATAAGAGTAATACTGATAATAGCTAGACATCTGTAGACACTTCATTTAATAGCAAACCCCAAACCCCAAAATGCATTGCCGTGGTGCTGATTCCAATTCATAGCAACCCTAAGAGCAGAATTCCCCCCTTGGGTTTCCAAAGCCGTGACCTTCACAGAGCAGATTATCACACCTTTTTCCTGCAGAACAGCTGGTGGGTGTGAACCGCCGACCTTTCAGTTCGCAGCCAAGCTCTTTCACCACTCTACCGCTGGAGTTCTTAATCAGAAACAAGGGAAGCAGTAAACCTCTTTGATCATCTCTGGCCCTTAATTTTTGGAACGATCACCTATTTAATTATTAATAAAAAATAAATGAAACAGCCTTGCTTCGAAAAGGGAAGCACATCATTAATCCTAGCAGATCCTCAATCAGCAACATCAAGTCTATTTCCTCAATATTTTCTCATTATTGGAAATTAAAATGAAGGATAGCAACATTGATAAGTTAGGCTTTTTAGAGTTGTTATAGAGCCCAAATGACAGACTTGTTCAATAACACCATTTTTTGTACGTAGTTAATATTATTTCAACTAATACAATAAGTATGGGTTCTCTTTCCAAGAAAGTGAAACTTAGTACTGGAGAGTTGCTATTGTGTTAGTTGTCTGCAATAGCTTAACATATGACTACTTGACCTATCTAGTCCTGAATAGTAGCCTAATATGGTGCTGTACTTCCCATTGATAATACTAACTCCTTGATAATACACTGATATTATTCGGCCGAAAAGGCTGAAAAATATGATTTGTGAAATTTAAGTGCGACACAAATTCTCGTGCGAATGTTCAGTAATGGGTTGTAGCGTCTATAACTGGTCAGAGAGCTTCGAGGGGAAGAGGAGCTGGACTGGTTGTACCCTTTGTCATTTGTGGGTGCACTGGGGGGGGGCAAGTGATTATTTGCTTTAATCATTGTATTAGGGGCTCACAACTCTTATCACAATCCATACATACATCAATTGTGTAAAGCACATCTGTGCATTCGTTGCCCTCGTCATTCTCAGGGCAAGTGATTCTTAGGCTAATCTTTGTGATGAGTTATTGCCAGCAAAATGAAAGCATCTGTAGGTCGTTGGTCTGAAGTTCAGCAAATCTATTTTTATCATCCAAATCGAAGTAAAATACTGGAGAGGTAGAGAGCTCGACCCATCTGGAGTAGGAAAAGGATCACAGAAACGTAAAGCCACGGAACCAACACTGATTTTCTAGTGCTTATCTAATTTGGAGCTATTTCGGTTTCCTATTTCATTCAGCGAATGTTTATTGGACACCCACAACGTGGAATCTGCTCTATTATACTCTGCAGAGGAAATACAGAAGCGAAGGAGGCAAGGTCCCTATCTGAAAGGCATTTCTAATCTTGTGAGGGAGACTAGCATGTAGACAAGGCTGTACGACAAGGGTTATTGGAGAGGCACGTGGCAATGTGAGAACATAGAAGCTAAAAGTTACATTGTGGCCTAGGCCCAGAAGTATGTTTTCACTAAAAGAATAGTAGTAATTGGGATATTATTGACATGTGAACGTAATTTTAATATTACCAAGAGGGAAGATAAAGCAATCATCTCAGTTGATAGAATATAAAAAGTAAAATTATAATGAGCTGAAAACATAAATAGCTCTGCATAGGCCAAGAAAAAAAAATCAGCAAATTTCAATTAAAAGTCAAGCCATCATCATATATATGAATATGTTTGATTACAATTGATGTATGGATTCTTATAAGAGCTGTACAAGCCTTCCCAATAAAATGATTTATTAATTTAAAAAGTCAAGCTTCATGAAATTTTCTGGTAATAGAAACTTTTTCAAGTAATAAGACTTGAAGCTTCTCTGTTTTCCATTGTTTTCATACTCTTTTGTGTGAATATCTGAATCAATTCGATTTGCTACGTTTTTCAGATCTTGGTGTTATTTGAATATGACTTTGTTCTGATATATCGGAGTTTCCCAAAGGAAGATTATGCTGAGGGTAATAGTACGAACGGGTTGAAGTTATGAAAGACTAGACACTTGGGAAACCAGTTAAGCACCTGTCAAAGCTCTCTAGGACCGAGATTAAGAAGATACAAAGCAAGGCAGTAGAATTAGGTCTGGGGGAAAAAAATGAAACAAATATAAAAGCTACTGTGAAGTTAGTAATTGGCAATTCATCAGATGGGAAGAACTGATAGGAACAGAAAAGAACCTGCTGACTAATTAGAGGCTTTGGCAGAAGAAAATGGGGTGATTGTCTTGTTTGTCTTGATCTCAATACAGACAGGGAATGCTGAAAGAAAAGCATTTGTGGGGAACAGGCAGTTCTTGATGAGTTTGCTAAAGTGCAGGTTGAGTTTGACGTATACAAGTATACATGTACACTGCCTAGTAAAAAATAGGGCCTGCTCCTCATGTGCCAATCAAAATTTGCTACATGGGGATACT
>NW_022107432.1:10498943-10499952 GCF_000313985.2 Echinops telfairi | reverse complement strand
GTCCATACCTTTTTACATATTTCTCCTTAATCTCCAAAGCTGTAGAAGAAATTGCACATAAAATGAATATTTTCTTTCATACAGATGATGTTACTTTGGATTTTCTCCTGTATAAATTCACCACAGCTCATTTTCCTTGAAAAGCTCACCTTTGGAACCATACGAAAATGGACACACAAAAGCCAAGTTGCACACATCTGACTTACTACGTCAGAATTCTGGGAGTGGGAGTCTCTGAATGCACACTTGAAACACTGCCCTGGTCTACCACTTTCAAGAAGAGAAACCCATACAAGCAAGCTGGAAAAAGAGTCCAAAGAAAGAAAGGGGGGGCTGGAATTTGGGTTTGATTACAAAGCAGGTTCAAGAAGAGCCCAGTGGAAATCCGAAAACCAGCAGAGGCAAAGATGGGAAAGAACAGAAATACAAGATTTTCCCGTTGCTGCCCTCAAATCGAGGGCCCAAGTGAAGATGAAGGAGCAACTGGAAAGTAAAAGCAGGCCCCCTCTTTACTGACTTTTTTTTCTCTTTCAAATCTCTATGTTGCATCAGTTTTAATGACAGGACAGCACAGGCTGGAACCGCCCCTGTGGGTTTCCAAGAGATGATACCTTTTACAGCGGGAGAAAGCCTCATCTTTTTCCCACAGAGCGGGTAATGGTTTCAAACTGGGACCTTGGGGATCACAGCCCAACTCATACCCACTATGCTGTAGAACAGAATGAACTTGATGGCAGTGAGTTTGTTTTTCTTTCTGGTAGATAAAACTACCCAGTTCTAAGAGTATTGTGAATATTAAATGAGAATAAAAGAAAACAATGTATGCTGAGTGTGGAGGACAAAATACCAGGTCCACAGTGAGAATAAGGAAATACTTGCTGAATCTAGTTTTACATAAATGCCATATGTCTTTGTGTATGTTTCTGTGTCCATATGACAAGGGAACAAGTGATCCAAATTGGTGGTGAGGTGGGTGTGGGAGGCCTGGTAGGGCATAATCAAGGGTAAT
>NW_022107432.1:10491333-10493857 GCF_000313985.2 Echinops telfairi | reverse complement strand
GATGTCCAGAAAACCAAGACTTTAGAGATGCAATTTTCACTGAAATTTCCTTAATCCTCTACATAGAAATAACATATAATCATAAGATTCTAGAAAGCTACATCTATTGTACTGTAAACCAGGAGTGCCAACCTTTTTTTCTGGCAAAGGCCACTTAGATATTTAAAATAGCATTCTTGGACCATAAAAAATTATCAGTTTAAAAATAGCCTGCTATATTTGCTCAAATATTTAATTAACCCAACACTAATGTGATGGTTGGGCCTGCTTCTCTTTGATGAGGTATTGATGATTTGAGGGCTAGCTGTTCCCCACCTCTGCTGGAATAGAAAGGCATCTACCCTGTCTTTCAATACAATGGCAGTTTGCAAATATTGTACTTCCAAAGAGTAGTTGTTACCAAATATTTATGCAAGATTGGTAAGATTCAACATATAATTGCTATGATTGTTAGAGAAGGTACCTTTCACTTGGAATATGTAAACTTATGATTTTCCCTATACAGAGCAAATATGTGTGTACACAAACTATATACTAATGTGTTTTAAGAGTTAATTGGTGATATTAGTTATAGCATATCTGATTTTCTTTTATATTTAATCCAAAGGTCACAAATTTAAAACTCTTCTTCTTTTAAGAAAGACATTAGCTTCAATCTCCTGAAACTGTATATCAAATTTTTGTTTTGTGTTTGCCTAGAGTATTGACAAATAATTATTGATTGATAAAAATATTTCAAATTAATTTTTCACTAATTCTAATTTCTTTCCTCTTTTGTTGGCATTCTCTAAGTATAGGTTTATATTTTCTGAGTGTAATAAATTAATTAGATATATATGTTGATGTTTATACACCCGTATTCTATTTAGCTCCTAAGTAATATTCATAAGTACTTAAACTTATCTTTAGCACCAAGTAGGTATCTAAAAGATCATGTGCTTTGCTTAATTCAAAAGTCAAGAAAATTCACTAACGTTTTCTGGACTCATGAGTGCTGTATCACCGAGTACAACCCGTGCCCACCTGGTGTGCCATGGAGTATTTAGAAGTAGATCGCCACGCCTTCTTAGTTATCCAGTCTGCTAATACAGAAGTACCGCAAGTTAATGGCTTTAGCATTTGTGTTCTCACAATGGAGGCGTCCAGCAGTCTGAATTCAGGGTGCTGGCTCTGGGAGGGTTTTCTTCCTCTGTCCTCTCTTGGAGAAGGGAATGGCCGTGTCTCCTTTCAACATCGACGGGGAGCCCGAGCGCCTGAGCGCAGCACGCGTGTGTGTTTCCTTGTGCTCCACGTGGCAATTCTTGAAGTTCATTGACTTTTCTAGGAAATTTGAGTTGCTGTGCCTATTTCCTTTCATCCTATATTATTCTCCAATTTAATGATGAGACCTGATAAGAATATTATTATCTCCAAATCAAACATCCTACTTTGGTTTTCTCTACGTACTTTCCTTTTAAGTACTCTAAAAAACTGTCCAGAGTTAGCATCCTTAATTTCATCAGTGTAATAACTACAGTGCCACAGAATTAATTCCACTAACAATAAGTTAATATAGTTTATTTTTTATCTCTGCAAGTTCCTTTCTTCTCCTTTCCTTTCATTGCCTCGTGTATGAATAGCTTTCAGCTCGTTCTCATCTCAATAATAGAGCCAAATGACAGAAAATCTCAATTTGGGTGTCTTCCTCTGTAGCACTGAGGGAGTTCTATTTTTTCCTAAGAGATTTAAAATAGTCACCTAGATCAAGGTTGTTGTTTCAACTGTCTGCATTTCCTTTACTTGTATGACCATAGATAGTTGAGCTAAAACAATATCACTTACATTTTTATTACTAACATTATCTGAAAAGAGGAATATAATCTTACAAATCATAGAATACGAGTTTAGATAGTAGCTTAAAGCCTTGAGTTTTATTTATTTCTAATAATTAAAAGATGCATATCATGTTCACTTAATTTAAAATTCAGATAGGGCAAAATATTATATGTTGCTAAGTAATAGTATGCGGCTTCACTTTAAAAGGAATTATTACTTAATTTTTAAATTTTGCTGATAGGGTTTATTTTTTTAACAATAGTAGTAAAATAGTAGAGTTCTATTAAATATAAACTCAGAATCCTTTTTAAAATTGACAAGTACATCATTTGGATTCTTTAATAGAACTTTGAAAAAGGTAGTATATAATTAAATATGAATATTTATTTTCTAATTTCAAGTCAGAAAATACACCTGTAATGTTAGCTAATTCTCTTTATATGTAACACTCCAGTTCCAACAACATCATGAGGCTCAAAAGCTTAATATTGAAATAAAATTTTCTAATAAACAAAATGCATACAATTACAGAAGAAAATTTGAGATTTACTTTGGGATATTCTGTTCTGTTCAGCTTCATAATATTTAATTTCTGCCAGTTTATCATTTGATGATTAATCTTTGTCACAGACTGAGTTGGAAGAATAACTCTTGGAACACCAAAACATTAAAGAACTCTTCTTAGTCATGGGATTTTGTACTTTTCTGA
>NW_022107432.1:10460141-10489338 GCF_000313985.2 Echinops telfairi | reverse complement strand
CTGTTTGCATGAATGAAATGAAAGATTCATAAGGGAAGGATTTAATCAGGCAAAATATAGATCCATCAAAACATTACTCATTGAATACTGTCAATGTGCTGGGTGCCTAGGTGAATACTTTAAAGAAATCTACACCTTGTGATGTGAATGTGAAGGATAAACCAGTGACGAAGGGCCGGTCTTGGTGCCAGATGGACCTGGATTCTGCTCCCACTGGCCAAGTGGTCATTCCTGTCATCTGCTTTCTCCCCCTGGCAAATCAAGATGAAAATGCTTCTCACTAATGACACCTTTTCAAAAAGTATGTTTTTAGCTAAATCTAGATTGTCTTTTACTATGTCTTCTCTACAACCCCAATCTTTGCTGTATCAATACGTGTGTGTGTTGGTTTACTTGTCTTTGTTTTTAAAACTTCTGTGATTTAGAAGATAAGACTCCCAAATGTAAGTCTACTGACGGTTGTCTTCAAGTGTAGCAATTGCTCAGTAATGAAAGTCACTACCCTTTCTCCCTTTGTCCTGCTTATACTTACCATAGATCTCTTTCTAATTTTCATTCTCTTATTCTCAAAATTGAATACTATAGAGTGTTTTCTGATTTTTACCATTCATAGCAGACATTAATGTGATTTTTAACTCATGTCTGTGATTACAGGATCATTTAATTAAAACAAATACTATATAACCCATAAGCCTCATAAAATCACTCAGCATTTTTGAAGTCTATAGATCTAGTTGTAAGTTATTTGTAGTTATTCTGCAATGGGATGAGTTTTGATATTTCAACAATACTATGTTTCTCCATCATTTGTTTTCTCATTGATCTTGATCTTGATAGAGCAGTCACATGTATTGGTTTTGTCAATCCTAATTCTTCTTACTGTTAGAGAACATGATTTCACTTTCTTCTCCGGTAACAACTTATTTGAAATTATATATGAATCTATTTGTCTGTAGATTTAAGATATTTGCATTCTTTGCTGGAGGCGATTTTCTTAAATATAATTCTTAAACCACATCTTTTTTCCCCTGTTTTCTTGGCTATATTATTTATATGGTTTTATCTTTTTTATTCTGAATTTAGGATCATTTCTTACTGCACAGTGTGTCTCCCAGCTTCTATTATCTCTAATGTGTGATTTAATTTCTCCATTAAGCTTTGAGTCTCATCTCATTGCACACCTTCATTTTTGTTAATGTTTTCAGTTTTTTTAAGGATTCATTTTATTAGTTTTATCTTTCTCTAGTCTTTCTGAGGCCGTTTAGGTCAGGGGCAGATTCTTCATTTATTACCTCTGCCCTCTTGGCCCTCATCCTTTTATCTAGAGTGCACAGCCGAACAAGGAACAAACACTGCGTGATCTTGTAGCATCTCCTTGTTTCGTGTGGAGCTTACCATTGTGAAACACAGGATTTTCATTGGCTAAGTAGATCTCCAATACTTTCTTTATAATCTTATTTCAATCTGGAAACTTCATAGAAACCTGTTCAGCATAATTGCAATACAAAGCCTCCATTCCTGAACAGATGTAACTGTTTCTGAGGTGCACTGGCTAGGAATCTGAACCCATTTTTCTGACACAGAAGGAAAGGATTCTGTCATTGAGCTACCAATGGTCCCTTTTTCAAAACTTAAAAGATGACTTTTTTTTTCTAACCCTAGTCACAGGCATCCTTGGATCCTGAAATTCAGCAAAAGCACAGAAAAATTGTCAAGGGCTTTCTCAGCCTTTCTGGTGCCATTTGTCCGAGCAGCACATGAAGTTCAAGAGTGTGCTTCTCCATCCAGCTGTCTCTATCATGCAGATAATCAACTTCCATTTGGACTTGGACCTTTGTTCTCTTTCCTCTCTTTGTGTTCAGGTCATGTTAGGTAGGTCTGGCAAATTTTTGGTGTCACAATAAACAGAAAGTTTGGAGAAGTTGGATCTAGAATATTCTAAAAGCACATGTGTGAAATGCTTAAAGTAAATTTCATCCACAACATTGTAATTTATAGAAAGATAGATGGAAGTGATTTTTGTGTGTGTGATTTCTTTTTTGCCTACTTATACATAATTAAAAGCTAAAAATAATACACAAGTTATAATTTTTCTAGATTAGTTACATTGACTTATTAGCAGTGGGAAAGTAAACAAGAAAAACTAATGCTTCATGCGTCTACGTGAACCTGTGTTATGTGCAAATTTTAGGGGAGATTTTCATAAATCTTAGAGATACATTCAATCCTCTACCAAAAAAGGGGTTAATTTAATATTCTTTTCAAGAACATTCTACATTGTATTAGTGTTTCAGATGAGTTAGATTTAAAAGTCACCTTTTGTTTCAAATACCTACAAAAGTAAGCCAGAAAGATCTATTACCATATACTTATACTGCTCATACAGACGATATAATTCCTGTTTTTGAAAACATTTCTTGGCCATAGATCTCAATGATCAATTTATTCAAGAGATCGCTTTTAAGAGTCTAATATTAGAAGGCAACTAAAGGAAAATGTATTTACAAAATTAAGAAATTTCTTATACTAAAAATAGAGATAAATTCAAGGCTATATGAAAGCCCACAAGCCCTTGGATTTTGGAAGATAAAGTTTAGTGAAAACTTTTCAGACTTCAGATGATAAATATTAAATCGTAAGAGACACTTTGATAATTAGAATAAAATAAAATTGTTTTATCATATTTTTGTTATCTAGGCAACTCTACCACTTGGTAGCATTGATATGTTTCTGTTTACCACTGTTTCTTGCCAACTCATCTTGGCCAGCTAACAAATTAAGTACCTTGGAAAAATTTATGCAATGCCTGTAAGCGTACGATTTCTACTGTGAAGGTGAGATCAAAGTCAACCCAAAGTGATAGGGTAGCTCCTGGCTCACATGATACAGAGTAGTACCCAATTAATAGCTGTACAGGCCGTCACCAGCTATGGATGCGGTCTCTTCCCAACTGTGCCTTTAATCTTTTGCACATAAGTCAAAACCGATGGCTTTAATCCATAGTTTAGAGAAAGAAAAGGTTGGAAACCTTTCCAATGATTTAAGTGCTGTCTGCGCAGCAGCAAGTGAAGGTGACTGGGAGGAAGGAGTCTTCCAGTCGCGCTGCTTCCATCATCTCCAAGGGGAGGCAAGTAGCCCTTACATAAAGCGCTCATAGGAGCTGCGCATAAGTTGGGTCGTCATAACCTAGAGATTGCCTATATTTAAGAAGAACTTGAGAAGGGAGTCATGAATCTATGAGAAAATAAGATGCTGCGTGTGGAAAATTCTGAGTATTTTGATACCAAAACATGTTATGACTCCCCCCAAATTTTTTAAAGTGGATATATTTATTTCAAACGTTTTGCTAAGATCGTTATTTGAATTCACGATATTTAGAACAACTTCAAAATTTGAGAGCCACTCACAGTAATTATAAAAATGTGGGGGGGGGGATCAAGGAATGAGGACATAACTGAGAAGTTTCCGTATCTCTTTTGAAAGAAAAAGAAAAATTGTATCTTCTATTAATAATAATTTTATGAAGCTAGTTGGTTACAGAAAGTGAGATGAGATAAATTATCATTGAATACACAAATTTTCAAATATAAACTAAAGATAATGGGAACTGTGTGAGCATATTAAAATTTTAGGAAGTATTTGATTTATTTTAATAGCAAAATGTGATCAAGGAGTATAGTGAAAAATAGCTTTCATTTAAAAGATTTTGGAGTCATTGATGTTTTAAAAATATCAACAAACCAACCCAGAATTAGGGTTCATGACTTTAATTCTAACTAGGTTGGCATTTAGTGAAAATATCAAAGAGTCTAAATACATTATTATAGATCAAAAGGATTTTATCACTTAATTGATTTCAGATACTTCTTCACGTGGCCATTTTCTATCAAACATCTCATCAGAAAAAGGAAATATGTTTACTTAAATAACAGGAAGCTTCCTGATATTCCTGTATTTGCAAGTAACTGAACTGCCAACTATATGAAGTATAAGTATGGCTTTCTTTCCCCTGGGTTGCTTTTTATTACATGCAAAGACTCAAGGTTATATCTAACACATCTGAATGTGTTTAATGAGCTTTTCATTTAGATATGGAAATTTGTAGATAACTGAGATTGAGTCCTTCTACGTGGTTTGACATGAGCTGGAATTGACATGACAATGTTTTTATTTTGGTTTGCATTTTTAATATGTTCTACAGCAGGGTTAGAAATCTAATCTGGATTCTATCCAATTTATAGCAATTAGTAAATTAAAAAATACATTTCACTGATAGGGTAAGGATAATTTATTTTATAGGAGTGTGTTACTTGTTTGTTAAGTGTAATGAAAGCATTTGTTGCTATTCTTAATAAAATACACAATTGACACGTGCCTTAAAAAGTTTATTGAAAAACTCTAGAACCGTTTAACTACATTTTCCCCTGAATTTAAATTTAAAGCCTCCTTACATGTAGAATGAAATGTTTCTCATTATGTTGAATTCTGATAAACTTGGAAAATTGATAAGTTAAAATTTTCCATATGTCATTAATTTAATAATTTTTGCCCTTTTCAATGGTCTTCATGTCATGCCTGAGATATATGGGTGCAATTTGTCTTAAAACTTGTTATTTGAAAGAAACAAAATCCCAGTTAGGTTATGAGACAAGGACAGCATTGATAATTTTGAGGGGCTAAATAGAATCCAAACCCACTTCCATTGAGTTGATTCTAGAACAGCATAAGCCTGCTCAGTAAAATTTCCAAGATTCTAATCTTGAAAATCCACATGTTCCTCCCATGGAGCACTTGGTGGGTTCAAGCCCATGACCTTTCATTGATCAGTTGAGCATTTTAACCACTATGACAAAAAACTGGAAACAATACACTGAAAATTTTCATCTATAATAGGGCAGAACTTCCAAGCAATGCTTGCAATATATTTGTTAAAATAAAATATGCTGGAATTCCAGATATTGAAAAAAATATCTGTAATCTTTTTTACCATAGCATGCGTTTGTCTTTTAAAGTGAGGCATATTTTTCTTATTTTAACATATCTCTTTGGAACTAGTTTACCTTTAGTCTTATCCAATTATATGACTTTTCCCATCTTCTTGTCGAGCAGTTCTGGTGGAACAAAGGTTAAGCAATTAACTGCTAACGAAAAGGTTAGTGGTTCAACCTCCCCACCCACCAGCTGTTTCATGGAAGAAAGATGTAGCAGCGTTCTTCCATTATGATTACAACCTTGGACACTCTATGAAAGAGTTCTACCCACACCTATCTAGAGCTATTATGAATTGGAATTGATTTGATGACACACAACAACAATAATTCCCCAGTCAGTTTATCATATGATGTTGACACATATGTTACTGCAATGTTGGAAGCTGTGCAGTCACTGATGATGGACAGATTTCAATGCTGCTTCCAGACTAAGACATACTAGGAAGAAAGGCCTGGAAATCTATTTCTGAAACATATTCAATGGAAATATTAGGAATCACAATAGGACATTTTCCAACTCTCCTGCTTTGGACATGTTGTTAAGTGGGATCAGTTGCTGAAGGAAGACATTGTGTTTGGTGAAATAGATACCAACGATGAGGGAGACCCTTAAGAAGACAGATCGGCACAATAGCCACAACTCTGAACTTGAACCCTAGTGGTGCTGTTGGTTAATCCTTGAACTGCTAACCACTGAGAGAAAGATGAGGCAGTTTGCTCTCAAACTAACTCTATAGAGGACCCTGATGAGTGGCAGTTGACCTGATATCAGCGAGTTGAGTTGAGTATGGACTTAAACCTGCTGGCCATTGTAAGGATGACAGAAACTGGCCAATGCATTGTTCTAGTGTGCGTAAGGTTGCAAGAGTCAGAGTGGTCCAGAAGGTAGTTCTCTAGCTTTCTATCTATCTAGCTATGATAGACCTTGTGATTTATATTGGGGGAAAGCCTCAAGCAACAATGGAGTGCTCCCCTAATGGAACACCATTCAATTATTTTATCGAGTGAATTTATGAGTTAGAATTGACTAGCTGGCAGTGAGTTTGGTTTGGTTTGGGATTTACTTAGAATATATTTTTTTAATCTGTAACTTCCTTTTAAGTATGTATAGCTTTCCCTCATTGATGATCACCTTTAATCCTATAGGCATATGCATTTTGAGTGGAACAGAAAGGATTTGCCAGGTGTTCTCCATGTAATCTGTTGATTCCTGCTCTGATTTACATGGATGGTATTATACATCACAGTTCTGTTTCTGCTGCGATGTGCATTTTGAGACCTTCAGAGTAAATTCATAATGGAATGTAGTTGTGATGAATATTTATACATATAGTTAGATGGACTCAATGATGAGCTATGCTTTAATCAGCACCAAGCTTAGATTAACTAAGTAAATAAAAGAACCATGCATTAAATTGACATTCTGAAAGACAAAACAACAAACAGTGCATTTGGAATAAAGCAGAGGATTTTATTAAAACCAAGGATTTCTATAAATTATGCACAAAATAACCCATCCTACTGCTATTGAGTCCATTTGGATTCATAGTGACCATGTATAAATTTCCCAAGATATGTCTTTACCAGAGCACGTAGCTTCCTCCTCCCTCAGAGCAGCCAGTGGGTTTGAACCTGTGTGCAGTCCAGTGGTTATCTGATAGCACCACCAGGGTTCCTACCACACTGCAGTTAGTTAATCAAAGCCCTAAATGTGGATTTAGAGTGCTGGTGGCACCTCCAGTAAGTTTTAGATCATTAACCTAAGGTAGGAGGTTCAAAACCACCAGCTGCCCCACAGGAAAGAGATGAGGCTATCTGCGTTAATAAAGATTTACAGCTTCAAGCATGAGTAGATGGCTGATGGTTGTTTGTTTTTGTTTTTTAGGGTTTTTTTGTGGTGACATAGGGATTGTCGCTGAGGCAACTTTCTCCAAGGAAATGTAAATAACCATTAGGAAAATATTATGGATTGGGAAGAAGTTACTTATGATATCCCTTTTATTACATGTGGGTTCTCTAAATGAAATCTTTGCATATTGAATTTTGTGCTAGGGTAATATAGAGAAAAGGTACACCCAAACCTGTTTTCTAAACTCATTAGAGTGGAACTCCCATAGGGGTTATAAATAATTATATTTTACCGAATGTTATTGACATGGTCAGTAGATGTGATTTAATCTCTGGGCTACTGGAATACATTTACTAATGAGTCATATAGTAACAGGGGCTTACTCATGCTATTACATGTCATGAAAAAGGATTTATTGATTGAGTGAAAATATACAGAAAAGGCTATAGAGAAGCTCAAGTCATGCTCTCCCTCAAAAAATAATTAGTGTGTCTTTCAGAATGGCATCATTCCCAAACAAATTCAAAGTATCTTATTATGCTCATGCTAAAATACATAGGTGGAGAAGTTTACTTAGAAATGTGTTTTTCCTTAAAGTTACTTTCAGTGAGCCAATTTTATCTCAAGCCAACTCCAGGTAGTCACAGAATAGAACGGCTCCATGGGATTTTCTTGGCTACAGACTTCACAGATTCTTAGCCCTGGCTTTTTTCCACAGCACTGCTGGGAGGGTTTGAACAGCCAACTTTTTCATTAGCAGCGGAGAACAAACTGTTTGCACAACCTAGTTATCTTTCAGGCAGGTTTAATAATAGATATAGCATGACTAAACCCCAAGGGGTGGACTAGATTTTGACTCATACTGAACCCATGTGTGTCAGAGTAGAAATGCAACCTAAAATAATTTTTAACTGCCCAATTTTTAGAAAGTAGATCGTCAGGTCTTCTTTTCTGAGGCCCCTCTGGATGGACTCAAACTGTCAGACATGCAGCTAGCAGCCTGGGATATGAACCATGTACGCTCTCCACAAACTCCATCATCACATGGTGGCTGTCTAGGCTTTGAGTCCATCCCAAGTCATAGCAACCCTGCATGACAGAGTAACACTGTCCCAGAGGTCTCTGAAGTGGTACTCCCAGGGAAGCACAACCCCAGGTCTTTCATTTCCCATACAGGTAGTAAATCATTAAAATAAGGCAACATGATTTTTAGGATAAGTGATGTCTTCAGATTCCTGCTATAATAAAGTCTTAGTGATCTTTCCTAGCTCAGAATGACACACATTTTATTGGGATTTTTCTCCATAAGCATGCACAACTGGGCATTCAACCAACATGAACAATATAATCTGCTCATTTTTACCTAAATGAAGAAACCATGGGTGGGCCTAGTCAGACATTTTTGTTTTTTCCTTTAAATACATAGTATGGGACGAGAACTCACAGTTTATCTACGGCAGCATGCATCGTTAGACTATGATGGACACATATGCCACTGTGGCTGTGGAAATCTGGAAACCACAGTCTACAGGCAGAGTAGAAAAGGAAAGTAAAATAGGGGAGGGACAATGAGGCACACAGGGGCAGCTCGGGTGACTTTCATTTCTTGATCAGACTCACTTTCCTCGTGGTGCAGTGGTTAGGCCTTGGACTGAGTTCCTCGCGGTTGGTAGTTCGAAACCACTAGCAGCTCTGAGGGAGAAAGATGGGGCTTTCCACTCAGTAAACAGCTCTACAGTCTCAGAAGCACACAGGGGGTTACTTATAAGTCAGCAATCACTTGATGGCAGTGAGTCAGACTATATAAGATATGCTTTCTTCCTTACAAAACATTTTAATCTATTTTTATAAGCTTGAGGCTTTTTGTTTTTGTTTTACTTGCAACAGAAAATCTTGAGCACAACCTGGCTTTGTCACCTTCCCCTGGAATGAAAAGTCCTTTGGAACATGGATTGGCGTCGTGTTCTCTTCTTAAGAGTATGAAAAAGTATTTTAAAAATTGTATAGCATTTGGTCATCAGATCACCGAAAATAAATACAATTTTTAAAGGTCCAGTTAATTTCAAACCATGACTACTCAGGACCTTCAATCGCATAAGTAGTTTGCAAAGCATTAGGTGATGAGAACTCAGACCACTGGGGACAAAGTCTGAAACCGACACAACGTTTAGTTTGAATATGAGCATATTGCCTGAATACTGACAAGAAAAAAGAGCCTCTTTTCTTTGCCTAAAATATTTTTTTAATTCAATATTGTATTTAACTCGGGACTTATATACTACTTATCTGTATTTATAGGATCTTTATGAATCACAATCTATTTAATGGCAACCAATCTTTTGGTTTATCTCTATCTATTGTGGAATGAGGATGACTACAAATGCCTTGATATGATCAAAGGACTTCCCCGTGTGGCCCTATTTTTTATGACTCTGTATTAGGCTGGGTTCTCTAGAGAAGCAAAATCAGGGACACTTCTATGCTGATGTATCTCCAAAGAGATATAAATATCAAGAAATGGCTCACACAGTGGTAGCACTGAATAAATCTAGTCCAGTTCATGTGCATGGGCAGATGTAAGAAGAAGCCTTCTCCTGACTCATGCAGCTACAAAGCTGGCAAACAGGAGGCAGGAAGATGGAGCAGGAAGACCACAAGCTGGTGGAATGCAGAAACGGAATGAGTGTGAATTTGGCCTAATAAACCCAAGGCTGGTAATCTGATGACTCCTGAGATCAGCAAGCAATCTAACAGGAGTTTGAGGAACCAGATGCAGGATCCGGATCCAGCTATGGAATTGAGCTAGTTTCTGTACCTTGTCAATCTACACTAAGGGGAGGCCAGTCTCGGAATGAAATCTCCTTGAATTGCATCAAGATTCTGAGCAGATTAAGGAGGTCTGTTTTCCTCACAATTCTTTGGCTGCTTCACAGAAGATCCCAGAAGATTCTGGCTAACCCATATTGACACGAAGCCTAATTATCATAGTCTTACATTTGCACTATCCTCTCCAGACATACTGGAGAGGATTTTTCTCAGATCCTTGCATAATTCATACTTCCTTGATCTCTTAGCTTTTGCACATAGTGTGTTCTTGGTGTGAAACCATGTAGCCAGCTTTCCTGTTCTCTGTAGATCTTAATTTGAACCTCACGCCAATGAAAATCCTTTTATGGTTCCCAGGTGCTGGTTAGGATGCGTGTTCCCATAGCATGGTGGGCTATGTGCCTAATGTCCCACACACTCTATTGTGAGTGTTTGTCCAGTGATGTCTCCACCCCTGGTTCCAGAAGTTACACAGAACCAGTTCGGAGGCTTCAAAATGAATACAAATGATCCAAAGACCTCGATCATGGCTGAGGTGCTGACTCTGAGGTTTGCTTCAAATCCCAATAGAAAGGTTTTGACCCCACAGAGCTACACATGTTTGGTAATTGCTTTGAGGTAGACATAACCATATTTCTACATAAGCCTCCCTCCCTTTTCTCACTAATTAAATGCCAGCTTTGCTCAAATGGCTATGTGGACAGATTCTTGGATAGACCTTGATTTTTTGTAACACAATCTCCTTAATCCTCCTCTTTGTCTCAGTGATTGGTCTCGGGGTAAACAGGCAAACGCATTTTAGCCAGTGACATTGAAGAGAAATTTAACTTTGGCGTTCTTAGAAAGAGCCTGCCCTTCAATGACAGCAGAGGCCGCAGGAGAAAAAGGCCCCCTTGGGGCTCTTTCCTGTCTTTTGGACGCAGCTATGAGAGGGTATGACGTTGGCAGTGGAAGTAGATGCGATGACGCACCCAAGGGTAAAAGACCCTATTTTGAGAATGCAGAGTAGCTGAAGGAAAAGTGGCCAGATGGGTTCTTTTAAAGTTCCAAATTGCTGGACCATTCTGGAGTCTTATCGAATAATTAGTTCCCATGCCAGGTGAGTTATTTTTTGCTGACAAGCATAAAACACGTCATAAATGAAGCACAATTTCTGTGGGCCAGTCAAAATACACCTGCCAAATGGTCATACAGCTAAAAGTGAATTTATTTCGGCATCCCAAACAGAGTCTATGTCTATAAAGACAGTATAAAAGTTGTGAGCTCTTTCAGTGCCATTGTAGTTGAGAATTCCCATTTCCATTCTGCTGTAGATCAGATGTTTGGCTAAGTGACCCTTTGGAAATAAAAGGAAATGAAAGCAATGGAAGAGATAGCAGAGGCACAAGAGGGGAGGAAAGTCAATAAAGGTAAAGAATAGGGCAAATTCAAATATTGGTAGAGGTAGAAGGGTGCCGGTACAGAAGGTAAATAGTCTGGTGATTGACCACTCAAAAAAACAACAACAAAAAACCCACTGCCCTGATTTGAGACTGACTCATAGTGATCCTATAGGACAGGGTAGAACTGCCCCTGTGGGTTTCCTAGACTGTAACTTTGTACAGGGATAGAAAGGTTCAACTTTCTTCTTAAGCAGTAGTAGGAAGATATAATTCAATAAACAGAATACCAAATGGAAACAAGTAACTTCTCATAGACACAACAAATTCTGGTTATTGATAAAACATTAGTTCTCAGTAAATTGATAATACACTTTATGTCATCTTCTTGATATTATCAATATACAAAAACAGGATTACCTGTTTAAAAATAAAGCCACTATCAATGAATGAAACCATACTCTTGACAACCATATAAGATAGTGTAGAACTCCCCGATGGGTTTTCCGAAGATATAAATCTTTTTTTGAAGCAGGCTGCCTCATCATCCTACTGGGCACCTCCTGGTGGGTTTAAACTGTCAACCTGTCCCTTAGCAGCCCAACTCTTAATCCACTGGGCCAAGAGAGCTCCTTTTTATTTAGTGATGGGCTGCCAGTTAATTAGAAGTTTGGAAAGAATTTAAAATGAAGCAACTGTTAGAGAATTTGCCAAATGCAGTCACAATAATCTGAGTTAAAACAAGATGTTATTACAGTAAGATATGGATTTCCCTGGGCTGCACAAATGGTTAAGTGTTTGCTTGGTAGTTGGAAGGTGAGTGATTTGAATCCACCCAGAGGGTATCAAAGAGCTGGTGATCAGCTTCCATATCAGCCTTGAAAGCCCTCAAAAGCAGCTGTACCGGCACTATGAGTCTTCAGGAACTGGAATCCACACAATAACAGCTATCAACAAAAACAAAATAAGAAATAGTAGAGTCTACCCATTTTTTCAATGTATGTCTACTATAATTAAATCTTTTCGGAAGCAGAGTACATATATGCAGTTTTTGGTCTAATTTATTTATTCTAGTTCATTTCTAATTTTTGTCTCTGGACTCTCAGTTAATTTTCCCAAATTACTGACACCATATTTGACATTTTGTTAAAAACTTCATTAGCAGCTGGGATCTTTTTAGCGGTGTCTATGTTGAGTAATTAGTAGATTTGGTCAATTCTATGATAACAGTCCATCTGGCTACTTTGTTTGATTAGACTTTATTCAGCTTTCATAAATTGATCCATTCCTAATTTATGCCTACTTTTTGAATTTGAAATGCCTTCTTTTTGAGTATTTCTTTAAGCGTTAAGCATTAATAAAAATACAGCACTTCCAGGTGTAACTTCTGAAAGGAGGCTTTAACACCACAAAAATGGAATACTTCTCCTTGATATGGTGTTCTTTGACTCCAATCAACTTTTAGATAAAAAGAAAATCTAGAATTTTTGCAAACTCATTTTCAATTTGGGTTAAACATTAAACACATTAAAATCATAACATTAAATAGATTTAAAAGAAAAATGGCAAATGTACACCCCTTGCTTTTGGGTAGCTAAGGACTCTTAGCAACTCTGTATGGGGTTATGAAATGAAATATTTTTGACTATTTTATTTGTTACTTTTACTTAAACTAACTCTGGTTTCCAAATTAACTCTAGGCTTCTTACCTGTTGAAATTTTCATCAGTGGAGATTTTCTTCTGTTTTTCAACTCTATAAAGAATATGCAGTTCTTCCAAATTTAGGATGACCAATTGTTGGGTTCACTTAGCCTGGCTATGTTAGAGAATCAAGATGCAGGGATAGAAATTCTCTGACAACTCACTTAGGAAAAAAATTTACTTTTTGTTACTTCTTTTACCAAATTAACCATGTTAAGTAATTTTGTTCATTTTCAGTACTAAAAAATTATTAAGAGTAGTAAACTACTTGGAAATATCTATCAGGTTGGTAGAATAGTTACATAAAAGCACACTTCTAAGTGGATGTCTTTGAGTTTCACTTGCTGTCTTTTCTAAAACTCACATTCAGTTTTCAATGGTGGAATTTTATCCTTTAGTTAATGATAAGGTATGCTTTCAGATTTAAAGTTGTCTTATAAATATTCTATAGTCTTCAATTTAATTTATAGTAACAAAATGTTTTAATTATTTTATGAAGTACAAATGCAGACCATTAATAGGCATACCATTTTTGTTTTATAAACACTAATGTAGATAAATGAAGGTAAATTCATAAGTAGGATGTGAAAAATATTTATTGCACATTTTAGTATATATTTACATAATAATTTATCCTCTGAATTGCATAAGACAAACAGAAACATGATTTTAGCAATAGCTTATATGATCTTCTCCTTCCCTTATTTTATTTATAGACCTATTTTATTTTATTTTTTATTAATCATTTTATTGGGAGCTCTTACAGATGTTGTCATAATTCATAATTCAATTAGAGCAAGCATAATTGTACAATTGCTACTGCCAACAGTTTCTAACCAATGTCTTTCTTCTTGAACTTGATATCAGCTCCCCTTTATCCCCTCCCTCCCCAACCCTACCTTTTTTAATGCTATATATATATTTTTTTCCATCTTACGACATCTAATATACCCATTCACCTACAATCCTGTTATTTGTTCCCCTCGCAGGATTATTCAGTTATCTTACTATAAAGCTCCCGCTTCCTTCTCTTCACACCCTCTCTCTTCCCGTATCCTTGGGAATCATTACTCCCCTTACTACTTCTGAATGGTTATCTATCAAGGCTTTCCTGCATCAAACCATCTTAATTATACATATGAATATACTCATGTCTAACAGGATTAATGAGGTAAAACAAGAACTATAATCGCGAGGGGAAGAAATATTAAAGAACTAGAGGATAGTTATGTGTTTCCACAGTGATATACTGTACCCTGGACTTAACATTCCTTCCATGTGGCCCTTTTGTGAGGGACTGCCTAATGTAACAGGTGGATTTTGGGTCTCCACTTTGTCCACACTCCTTCACTCTTGATTGTTGTTTTTTGAACTTCTAATATCTATTCCCATTGACAGTTCATGATCACAGAGGCTGGTGTGTTTCTTCCACATGGACTTTGTTGCTTCCCTGCAGATGCTATGTCTTTTAATAGCCAAGCACCATCTGCTTTCTTGACCATATTTGCTTATGCACATGTTTTGTTTTCAGCAATGATGTTGGGAAGGTGAGTATCATAAAGTGCCAAAGTATTAGAAAAACCCTCCTTGTACTGAGTTAAGATTTGAGTAGAGGCCCAAAGTTCATCTGCTTCCTTGGTATATTTACATATACATGGACAAATACACCTATTGATATAGTTAAAATTTATCATGCCAACCTGACTGATAAACACATGTGGGGTTAACTGAAGGGCAGAGAGATAAATGGCTCAGTGAACCTCACCTTTCTAGTTCTTGGGTCTCTTGCTTTGTGATGGTTGGACCAGGGTCCAGCTGCCTTAGCCAGTCCCTTGCTTCAGGTGGCAAGGCTCACTTCCTGCAAGACGTCCCTGAGGAGAAGCCACATGGACCTACCTCAGTGCATCCCTGCGTGCTGGAGCAGCTGTGTGAAGACCCCTGCCAATGCTGAGATGCTGCTCACTGATGTGGCTTTCCTCCTGCAGTTGGTGTCACAGCATTTGTTTTGTGGGATGGAGGAGGACTTTGTGGATTGGTATCAGACATATGGGTTAATGTTGGACTTGTGGGCTTGGGCAGCAGTAGATTGGGATGTTTTCTTGATGTGCACTTAAACTTTATATAAAACTCTCTCTTACACAAATGAGTTTCGGTGGATTTGTTTCTCTAATGTACCCAGACTAACACAACTATCTTTATATGTTTCTATATTTACATATATACATATCTATATTTATACCTATATATAATTTTTACTTTCTTCTTGGTTACTATTTTTCTTTTTCCTTTCTTCCTGGACCACCATCACAATTACCCATCATTCACCTCTGAATAATTCCTCTTGGATACAGTTCAATTGATCAAACACAACCAAAATGCTATACCTTCCTCACCATTGATTTTAGTACCCTTGCTATTCCCCTGTCCCTGTTGTTGGCTAACAGCTCCCCTCCCCACTCCTGCTCCACTCTCATTACCCCACCCCCCAAACTTTGGTCACTTCTCTGTCTCCTGGGGCTTGCTTATGCTGCATATTTTATATACCCTGTTTTCCCAACCGAAAATAAGACAGTATCTTATATTTTCGCTCCAAAAGATGCGCTAGGTCTTATTTCCAGGGGATGTCTTATTTTCCATGAAGAAGAATACAGTACACATTTGTTGTTTATTGTATTATTGTTTTATTAAAAGAGACCTCACACTTCCTGTCTTCTCCGGCTGCACTGTGGCCAACAGTGAGCTGTGTGGCAGCATCCACCACTACAATCCAGACTCCAGAGTTATGGTAGCATCTGGGGGACTTATTTTTGGGGAGGTATTATTTTCGGGGGGATGCCTTATATTTCAGCGAGAGGAAAAACTGTAAGTAGGTCTTATTTTGGGGGGATGTCTTACTTTTGGGGAAACAGGGTAGATAAACACACAAAAAAATGAAGATTAAAATAAGGATAAAATATAAAATAAAGCAAAAGAAAAATATAGAAAAGGGAATGTTAAAATCCATCAGTTCAGTCCTCATTTCCCTCAAGTTCCATATCCCAGGACCCATTTACCCGCAGCACTTAATAAGCTTATAGCCCTCAACATTGTCAGAAAGGGTCACCTACAAATCCCCATTGTTCTGCCTGCATTTAGGGATGGAGTGATCTAGTACCCCCCCCCCTCCCCCCCCCCCCCACATACACACACACCTCATTCTACCTTGAGACTTCCAGTGTGGCCTCCTTGTGAATAATCCCTAATGAGTTTAGATGAGGTGCCAAGCACTGCACTCCAGTCAGAAGTCTACAAATGGAATTCTACAGGGACTTGGTGGCTTTGATCCCATTGCTGGTCTGTTACACTCCACTTTTGGTGGGCAGGAGAGATTGGGCCCTCTCCCCAGACTGTATCTTCAGTGCTGGTCTCTGTAGCGCTGTCATCTCATGAGGCGATGTCATGTCTCGAACTTGGGCCAGCCCTGTAGTCCTTTCTGATAATACGCTGCTCCATGCAGGAACACTGCCCTGAAAGATTGGTGCACTGGTATGAGGTCTACTCTCTCTCCCTCTCTTTCCTGTGTAGACATAAACAATATCCTCCCTTTGGATGGATTAGTGTCCTGGTCCTCCATTGCCATATTTTTTTCTCCTTCCTCCATCTGTGGGCCTTAAAGCTATATGGCGGGTTGGGGGTGGAGATATCTTTCAGCACAGGTGCTCTCTGAAAATTTTTTATTTCTTTTTTTTTGGTGCTATATGCATCATTGGGTTTTGTCTGATGCATGCCAGAGTATCTGGTCCTCAGCCTGAGAACTGTGCAATATATGTATTTCCTCTATGCTCATTCTGCTATTTGAATTTACCTCAGTGGATTCATGTTGTACTTGTCCTTTTGTGCTTGCTTAACTTGACTCAGCATAACATCCTATAACATTTTTCATGAGATGAGATGCTTAATCTTTTCATCACTGCTTTTTTAGGGGTGTGTAATACTCCATTGTGTGTATATACCTGAGTTCTTTCACCCATTTGTCTATTGATGGAAATTTAGACGGTACCAAGTCTTTGCCATAGTGAACTGTGCAGCAATTAACATAGGAGGGCAGATGTCTGGTTGTGGTCTTTCTTATTGCTTCCGGGCATATGCCCAGTAGGGTGATTTCTGGGTTGTCAGGTAACTCGATTTCCATGTGTTTTAGGTATTAACAAATTGCTTTCCACATTGGCTGTACAAATTTAAAATACCACCAGCAGTGGATGAGCGTTCCTATCTCACCATACCCTCTCTGACTTTTTGAATTGGGCTATCTTTAAGAGTGTTAGGTGGTATCTCCTGCATTTAATTTGCATTTCCTGGATGGCTAATGATTGGGAACAGTTTTTTCATATATTTATGAAACCATGCAAGTTTCCGCCCTTGTGAATCTCCTGTTCAGATCTTTCTTCAACCTCCTCAGTGGGCAATTAGTTTTTATTTGTATTATTATTATTATTATTACTAGTGTAAGCTTGCAGAGTTCTGTATATTTTAGTGATAAAACCTTTATATGATGTGTCATAGCTAAATATCTTTATATGATATGTCATAGCTAAATATCTAATGGTTATGTTAATGTCAGTGTGATACCAGGGCTCCTTTATTTAAGCCATAGAATTTAAATTATAAAAATAGGGGTGAAGAGCAATAAGGGAAAGCCCATCATCTAAAACTTATAATACATATTTTCCAAGTATTTTTATTAGACTTTGGCCATGGCTCTAAGCATTCACTGGATTTCCATATATAGTCCTTGCAGGATTCTTTGAAATTGGTATGTGTATATATATCGGTGTTACAGATAGGGTTCAAATAAATATGAGTGAGTAGCCAAAGCTGTGTCTTAATATAAAGTGATTTCCACTCAGCCAAGTCGCAAATATTTATTGACAATTTACTAAATATTAGGCAAGCAGTGTTACATGTGTTGTTTAAATTACTTTTCACAATAATCTCATACAATATTAATTATTACTGGCCAGAGTAGTAGAGGTATTATATAATGGAACTAGAATTGGCACTCACTTCTTCTTAATGCCAGCCTCCCCTTTGTCCCTGTGTGTTGGGGTGGGTGAAGTTGTGGGAGGGGAATTCTATAAAAATCCCTTGTGGCAAGATGGGTTCGACAATGAGCTGCTTACTCCAAGGTCATTCAATGGGATGACCAACTACTCAATGGGATAATATGAAGCTGTCTTCTCCAGTAAAGACTTATAGTTTCATCAACCCTAGAGAGGGTTGCTAGCAGTAATTATCTACTAAATGACAAGAGATTATGTTTGCCATGTTTGGGGGTTTTTTATTTAATGTACTTACTGATAGAAATTTTAATGTATTTAATGTTCAATTCTAATTTTTTTTTTCAATTCTAATTTTTATCATTAATATTTTAAGATACATTCTTGATTGATGAATTTTGTGCTGTAGAAAAGACTATTTCTATACAAAGATCAGGCATGATTAAACATTTGACTTCTGCTTGTCTTTGTATGATCCTTAAAATTATTTTATATCCTTATGAAAGCTTGATTCTCTGAGGAGAGTTACCACAACATATGTGTTGTGTGTGTCCTCATTCTACATGGTACTTGTAGATCATCTTTGATACATCATCACTTTTGATACAGATGCTACTGGGAACTTTGGGATATGTGGGTATGGGACAACTAAAAAAGAAGAATCCATTTTTATTATAGACAAAGAAAGGGTAAAAAAGAAACATTCTTGGAATTAATAGTAAAATGCAATTGAAATTTTGGAGTGTAGGCAATCCATATATTCAGGATGTCAATATACTGGGGCAGAAAGATCAGAGAAAGCAATAAAGAACAGTATATGAATAAATATTTATTCATATAAGTAGCAACTTGGCAATTGGAAGACAGGGGATTACTTAGGTGCTGTGAAGAGTCTGGAAGATGACTCAGGAGGTTAGTTTGTTTGGGTCTAAAAGAGGCTGTACTGTGGATAAGCAGTGAGGGAGGAGTCAGGACTCAGAACAAATGCAGAAGTCATGGTTGAGGTAGTGAGAGCATTTCCAGGACAGTGATGAATAACACAATCACAGTGCAAAGAGCATGTAGACTGATAGAGCAATATGAATAATGACACAGCTGGGGAAAATAAGTCAAGCTGAATGAGGGTAGGAATTTGTATGTAAGAGTTGCGAAGAGAGAGTTAAAATGTGGCAAAGCAAGATTTCCTACTAGCAGCTTGGGCAGCTTTTAAGAGAGTTTAGTTAAGTGAAAGCATGGTTTTAAAGTTTGAAGTGTGGCAATACGGTTGCTTGTGCAGGCAGTTCATGATGTGCTTCTTGTCTTCTTGAAATGTGTCTTTCAGGATGAGACTCTTGAGAGTCCAAGGAAAGCACGTTCTTTGCATTCTCTCTCTCGTTCTCTCTTTTTAACGAACTTGTACATCACAAAAGAACCTTTGCTCCTCATGAGAATCACAGTCATCTCTTTAGCCAACTACTAGTATTAATATTAAGGCGCATATAATACATGAAAAGTAAAACCAAAGACATCCACTAAAAGTCCATGAAAAACCCAACATATATTTTCAAGTGGAAAAGAGGAAAATGAACAAAAATAAACCAAAAAGAAAGGCAGAGACAGCGAGAGAATATTCTACTAGAATTTTTCATGACATGTCCTTAAAACATTTTCTTTTCATTTTTGAAAAAGGTCTCACTCACTGCCCCAGTGAATTACAGCTACTAAAGAGCGAGACACTGAGACCTCACCTACTTTCTGGTCCTAATGCTAAAGGTTCTTCCTTCCCTCCATACTCCAAGCCTAAACAGTGGTCTGAGTGGCTTAAAGAAAACGGAAGGAAAAGTAAAACTGAAACTTGGGAGTTTTGTGACAAGTTCACTTACTTCAAACAACAACAACAACAACAAAACTCTGTCTACTTTCTTCATCAAATAGAAACAACGTTCCTAGAAGAGGAGTGTACTGACACATATTCGAAAACACTTTTATACAATAATATTTATTTAATTTCATTTTTCAACGAAACACTTGAAATATCTTCAAGGTCTCCATTTCATCTTGAGATTTGTTGTGCAGGGCTAGATATTATAGGCTACTAAGATTTCACCAATAGCCATGAACTTAATAAACACTAATTAAACTTTTAGCTGCTTTCCTAGAGGTCTGCACTTTGAATCCACCAGCTGCTCAGAGTGCTAAAAGACTTGTAAATCTGTTTCCATAAAGATTTCAGCCTTAGAAACCCTACGGAGCAGTTCTGCTTAGTTCCATAGGGCCATTATGAGTCAGAATTAACTGGACTGCAGTGCATATTTACACTAGTATCTCCCTAAAGAACAACATAACAATACCACAGAGTTGGAGAGAACAGGATTATTAAGGCTTGCTACTCAGTGTTGGTGGATAGGCCAACATTACTGTTATCACCT
Organism: Echinops telfairi; assembly: GCF_000313985.2. NCBI lineage: Eukaryota > Metazoa > Chordata > Mammalia > Afrosoricida > Tenrecidae > Echinops > Echinops telfairi. The sequence goes on along the minus strand of NW_022107432.1, from coordinate 10,469,147 downwards.
AATCCATGCATTCCATTTTTTTTCAATATAACCAATTAAATGAGTGAGGAATATTATATTATTTAACCTGAATTGACCTATGTAGGAGTAGGAAGGGCAAAGTGTTAAAGAAATTATGTCAGAATATTTTTTCCACAGTGACTAACTTATATTAATTATAGTAAAAATGCCCACTAAATACAAATAAGCACATGGACCCAGAAATACATTTGAAGCTTTAAACCACAGCATATAATTTTTCAGTTTGCACAAAATGAATTATCACATGTGAAAGCATGTGTAATTTATGTTTACAAACTAAAAATACTGCCTTTGGTAAATATGTGTTGAAAGAACAAATGAATGAATTAATTAATGCAAATTCAAGACTCTAGTGTAACTTAGTCATCCAAATGACATTACCCAAGTTGACAGTTCCATGAATTATTTTCCATTAAATTCTAGCAAACAAGACCAAGATATGTATTTTTTTTTTCCTGCCTTAGGACCAACCACTTACCCTTCAACTCAATCTCAACACTAGTGTCTGGAAGAGAAAAAGATTCACTTTACTTCTGTGCAAAGTCTAGAACATAAACCCGTGAGAAGGAAAAGTCATTTAATAATCATTCACATGATTTATTAAGGTTATTGATATGTTTCGTAATCCTGATGTCCCTACGCTTCATTCTCCTTCCAGCTACTGGGTTATAGATGAAAGTATGAGTCCTGTGCCTCCAGATGTATAGCCAAGCTTCAGAGGCTAGGAAGAGTTTTTCTGAAAAACATGGTCCAATCAGAACCCACTAAGACAGTCATCTAAACACATTTCAGTCAAGCATACACAGAGCAAGTACTCTTGACATGTGTAAAGAGCACTGAGATAGAGAGGTTGATGAAAGATAGATAGACAGATAGATAGATAGATCGATAGATAGACAGACAGACAGACAGACAGACAGACAGACAGATAGATAGATAGATAGATAGATAGATGACAGATAGATAGACAGATAGATAAAAGGCCTTTAACTTTTGACCCCCCCCCAAAATTTAACATCCACTCTTAATATTCTGCTTGTTACTTTAATAAAAGAGATGTGGGAAGAGAAGAAATTTACTATCATCAAGTCAATTTTGATACATATTCACCCTACTTAGGGTTTCTGAGACTATCATTTCTTTATGCAAGCACACAGCTTCATCTTTTATCCCAAAGAGAGGTGTGACTGCAAACCTTTCCATTAATAGCCCACTGCTTAACCTACAATACTAAGTTTAAAAAGAGAAACAAGATCAAAATACCCCTGTAATATCATATCAAATCTAAGTTCCTTTGTTTTAATGGGGAGATGAAATAAAATGAATGCCTACTTATTAAGCAGAACAACTAGAAAACTATATATGATTTGATACATATTTCTTTTAAAAAGGACACAAAGATCTTTTAAAATAAAACTCCATATCTCGACTTCATGTGCCATTTCAGTGTGTGGACCTAAGACATCAGGATCAGTTACTATAAAATATTACTTACTTGACAAAACGAAAGAAAAAAGAAAGGACTGAGAGAAAGGCGAGGAAGAAGAGGTAAGGAAGAGAAAACAAACGGAGGAAAATAGCAATGAACTTAGCTTTTAAATGAACAAGATGACAAGTGCTTGGAAAAGTATTGGGTGGTGAAATGACAAACTAAAGACAAGCAATTTTGACAAGCCTTTCTTTGAATAAATACTGTCATCCTAAAGGTGCTTTTGCTGGCACTGTTGAATAAGTGTTGGTTTGCTAAAAGAACGGTCAGTGGTTCAAGCCCACTGGTCACTCAGAGGGAGAAGAAGGAGGCTATCTGCTCCTGTAAAGATTTTAAAAGACTCAGAAGTCCTACAGAGGGTCACTCTGACTCAAATTTAGCTCAGTGACATTGGGCTTCATTTCATTTGGAATGAGTCTCTATCTTCAACCATGTATTTCTTTTTTTTTTTACTGTTATAAATAACTATACCCATTTTGGCTTTTGTTCTGAATGTATGTAGACATGAGTATATTGACTGATAGATGCTTTTATTCACATTAAATTTAACCATGTTCAATACAAAACTCAAAATCTTTTTACTTCCATTCTTTGCCTCCCATCGTGAGTCACATCACTATCTTTGCTCATGGTCCACACTCTCCTCTTAGAACATATGTGCTGACACCCATTTTCTCTAGCACAGTTTTATATATCAGATGATTTCCCTTTAAAAAAAATTTGTTTCAAACATCTATTCTGACAAACACAGTTGGCCTCCACATATAATTAAAAACATAACAATACTAATAGTTGCTTCAAAGAGCATCCTCTCTTTGTCAGTGTGAAATTATTTACATTAATTTGCATGTAATTTATTTTCATACCCATTCACTGAGGCATGAATATTACTTAGTCAAATGGGCAATTAATTAATACAAATTTTACATATTCACTTATTAATATGCACCTCACAATTCCTATTTCCTCGGGAGTTCTCACACTGCAGCCAAGGGACGTCAACTTGAAACAGCTGCGGCGTTTATGTCATTGCTCTTGTTGTCTAGCAGAGCCAGGTGGACACTATTTTCCCCTCCGTGTCTGGCATAGAAGTGCAGTAAAAAATCAAACTCTCTCTGGCATGCCGTCCAAAAGGCAGTCATCTACCTTATGGAAGGCAAGACCTAAACCATGAAAGCAATAATTGATCACTGATCGAAGGCCACATTTTGACTATGAAATAAAGATAAGCTGCTTCAGTCGAATTTTTTTAATGCTTACTTCTAAGAGTCTTGGTTGTTAAGGGTCACTGTTAACTGGTGAGAAATTTTATTAAACTTCACTCTAATGTCTTGAAGAATGGACCCTGCTGGTACAGTGGTTAAAGCACTCGACTGCTAAGTGAACGGTTGGCAGGCCAAACCAACCAGGTGATCGCTGAGAGAAAGACATGGTGGTCTACTTCAGTAAAGATTACAGACTTCGAAACCCTATGAGACAGCTCTGTTTAGTCATGGAGAGTATCAATTGGGATCAACTTGAGAGCAATGAGCTTTTCTTTTGTTTTGTTTTATATTGAAAAGCTATAAATTGTAATGCGCTTACATTGAGAATTTAAAGATGAGATATGCATCCCCTGGTCTCCCCACCCCAACACCCTTAAGACAACATCTTTACACCAATCTTAAAATTTTTACAGACTCTTATTACAATTTAGAAGACTGAGTTTCTAGAAGCCCTGGTGGCATAGTGGGTTAAGCACTGGACTGGTAACCAGAAGGTGAGCAGTTTGAAACCATCGGTGGCTCCATGGAAAAAAGTAGACTGGGTGGCATATGCTCCAAGAAAAGTGGGATCTATTTTGCGAAGCCAAGTGGGAGAGAAAGGACTTTTGAAAATTAGTAACATTGCTTTTTGAAAAGGATCATTTACATTATTATCAACCTTCATTTGAATTCCATAATCTTGGACAAACCTCAAATTAGGAAGTAATACGTCGGGGAGATGCAGTCTTTGTTTCCATTTATTTCCGTGGTTACTGCAACTCTATTCAGAGACAGCAAGCCAAACACGATTTAAAATTCTTTAGTGCAATGAAACATGCAGCAATAAGCAGCAAACCCACTTCTGTTCATTAAATATAAATTACCATAAGCTACAAGTAAGTACGGAATCTAGCAGCGGCTGGGCTTTTCCTTATTCTACTCTACCTGTGCCCCAATGGGAAGGTTTGCTTCACTCTCTTGCTTAGGTGGCCCGTCCCATAATCTGAAAGGTCGTTCTCTTGTGTTCCTCCTTCACATCACATGCTCTCAGACAGTACCTATTTTAGGTATTTATGGGAACAGACTGATATAATGTAGCAAAGCATAAGTAGACACTATATTGTACCTATTTTTAAGTCACCCAAACACACCAAGGAACAACTGTTTCATCATTCTATGCTAAAAATATATATGTTTACTTTTATAAAGGGAAGTAGTGAACAGTCAGCCAGTCTCTCATCAAACACTTATCTGGTCTATATTATTTTCAGTACATATGCCCTGATTTCAGGGAAAAAAATCAAGATGAGTTCTGACTCAAGTAATTTAAAACAATTTATATAATATAAAGAAAGAAAGATGATGCTAGACGGTAAAAATATTTTTTAACTGTCAAAGTGCAAGAAGAACGCTACTTCCGCTGCATTTGCGTAGATTCCATTCTGATTCCTGGTGAACCTCTGTGTGCTCGAGTAAAACTCTATTCCGTAGGGTTCCCAATGGCTGATTCTTCTGAAACATATTATTAGCTCTTTCTTCTGAAGTGTCTAGTGATGGGCTAAAACCTCTAACCTCTCATGCAGGAGCCAAGCAAATGATCTGTTACGTCAGTCAGAGACTCCACTGTAGGAATAGAGGAAAGACATCACTGTAGTAATTGATGAGATACCTAGTTTTTAGCAACAAGTCCTTACTTACATCAAGAAACCATCACATTAAGTCTGGATTAGATCACGTCCCTACGTAGCCACTACTGTGACTCTCAGCAAAGTTTAAAATAGGATTTCTGTAAAACAGCATACGTCCTGGAGAAAAATCTATTTTGTCTCCAACATCTAATAAATCCAGAGGTATCTTGCTAACTTTGTCTACCAACATGGCTGAAAAGAAAAGGACTGGTGATATCGAGTAGCGGTGAAAATGAAAACTGACTGATATTTTCATACCTGAAATTATGAGTGATACTCAGTACTCAAGAAGCACTTTGGAAAGTCTGCTACTTAGCTACTTACCCCTAAGACAGAAAATTCATTATTCAGTATGTAACTAACCCAAATTCATTTATATGTGCACCCAAACACACATGTATTACAAAACACACAAAAGATAATATTAATAGCTGCCTCGTTTGCTAGAGTCCTAAATAAGAGACAAATAAAATTCCAATAATTAGTAGAGTAGATAAACAGTAATCTAGTCATACATTAGAATATGATAGAATTATAAAAAAATCATGAAAGCGCAGCTATACACAGCAAATGTATTGTTGACTGAAAGACGTCAGGGACAAAAGAATACATACATTGTGTTCAATTTAGATCAATGTAAAGCAGGTTAAAATGCAAACCTTGCCCGTGTTGTTACAAATCAAGATACAGATGCTGTTTTAATGACAGGTGGGATATCATTAGGGAGAAAATATGATGTGAGCTCTGGGGTGCTATTCCTGTTCAATTTTTGTCTAAATCATAGTTACATGGATAGGTACTAGAAATGTGTATACACCCTAAGGGCATAGTGATAATATTATATTTTAGAAGCTTTATTATTTATATATGATATTTATATATGTAATTGCCATCGCATTGATGTCAAAATGTGGGACAGAGATATGAAATTCTATTTTTCCAGAGGTTATTAGTGGATTCAAAGTCAAGCGATTTCGTTCCTCGTAGAGGGGGTTGCACTTTTGTCTTGCAGTACTTAGGCATGTGTGGATGTTTCTCTTCACTCCTGGTATTGTGGTGGAGTGCGTGTCAGTGTGATACTCAGAGCTATGGGATCCTATTTAAACTAGCAGAAGGGTGACCCGGGGCAGACAAGTTTCCTGGAGTTGTCAGACTGAGGAACACTAGGAATCTAATGACCCAACTCAAAGATGAGCTCTTCAGATTGAAAGATACTGGAGATATGATAGGGAAAGCTGTCCCTGCAAAGTTGAATCAATCTTAATGTACGCGGATGGAGTCACGCTTTTGAGACCTTTCATTTACTGACGTGGCACGCCTCAAAGTGAGAAGAAGCCTGTGTGTGCGTACGCATGCATGTGTGTGCGCGTACGCATGCATGTGTGTGTGCGTACGCATGCATGTGTGTGCGCGTACGCATGCATGTGTGTGTGCGTACGCATGCATGTGTGTGGGTACGCATGCATGTGTGTGCGCATTGCTGCATCCACGGTGTCAGTTCGTTGTGTCGAGGCTCATTCTCTCTGCTTCACCAGGCGTGAGGTCCTCCTTCAGGAACGGTCTCTCCTGACAGCGTTCCAAGTGTGTGAGACAGTCTTGCCATCTCTGCCTCCAAGAAGCTCTGGTTGTGTTTCTTCCAAGACAGATCAGCTTGCCCTTTCAGCAGTGCGTTGTGCTTTCAGTGTTTTCGCCAGCACCAGAATGCAAGCGCGTCTCTTCTCCTGCAGCCTTTCTTATTCAGTGTCCAACTGCACATGCATCGGAGGCAGTTTTGGGTGGATGTGTGTGTATATACCTACGACCAGGCATTGGTGAGTTTAAGTGAACAAAGACTGGCCGTTTTGAATCAGACAATTATACGGTCTACTATTCTGAGAACAACAAATTTAAGAAGAACAGTGTTGCATAATTCATTTCAAAATTTAATTTGAAATTTAACATGGTCAGTGATCGAACAATATTTATATGTCTACAAGGAAGACCAATTAATATGACTATCATTTAAATTTATTCATCAAACACTAATACCTAATTTGGAAAAAGTGAACATTTTACCAACTTTTGCAGTGTGAAATTGATAAAAAATAAAATTAAGATGATTTTATATTTGCTGGTGATTGGAATGAAAACTTGGTTAGAAAGAATTCCTAGGTGGGAAATATGGCCTTATTGATAGAAATGATGTCAGAAATCATGTGATAGAATTTTATGAAATGACTTCTTCATGGGAATGTTTTGTCCTACAATGTAAATGACTATCCCTATGGCCTCCCGATTGTCTCTGGTAGCATCCGTGCTGTTGTGATACTGGAAGCTAAGCCACAACCTCCATTTCAAACAGCAGGCCCTGTGGTGGACAGAGTGAGAAACCATAGCTCCAAACATCCAATAACAGTCAGAACACGGAATGGAGAGATGATATGAATTTTAGAGAATCGGAAGTTGTTAAAAATAAAATGGAACAAGTAGATTGCTGAGTCACTAGTGAGATGAAATGGATGGGTGTGGGTTATTTTATATCAGAGAGTCCTACGGCTTACTGTACTGGAAACGGACAAATTGAAGACTGTAGCACATTCACTGCTAAAAAGAACATTTCAAGGTGCATTTTTGAAATACACTAATCATATGGAGCGGAAGGAAGCAACAGTCTTGGCCAGAAGGTTCATTAATAACCTGATGTATGCAGGTGACACAACCCTGTTAGCTGAAAGCAAAGAGGATTTAAGTATTTACTGATGATCAAGGAATGCAGCCTGTGGTGTGGACTACACTTCAATATAAAGAAAACAAATAACCTCACAAATAAGCAACATCAAGATAAAAGCTAGAAATTGTCAATAGTTGCATTTGACTTGATCCGCAGCCAGTGAACAAAGGCGTGGCAGCCAAGAAACCACGTGAGGTCTTCCATAAAACCTTGTAGAAAGTAGAGCAGACTGAAATATGGAGACGCTCCTTCCAGGTGTGGAGATGAGATTGAGCTAGGAAGCTCAGTGGCTCGGTAGATTGGCCCAGGCAGACAAAGAAGTGAAGCAAATGGTAGAAATAAGGTGGGATGAAGGTGAGACAAAAGGGAAATTCTTCAGATTGTGAGGAGAAATGGTTTTGCTCCTTTAGGACTAACCCCATCATTAGCTTCCCAGCAACTTAAGTCTACCCTCTGTAATGATCCCCTCCTATGATCTGCTTCCCGAGAGAGTCCTTAAAGACAGACTCTCTTCCGTGTTGTCAATGGTTTTCCTTTCAGGGGACTTTTCCCCCCACTTAGAAAATTGCTTCATTTTTACTCATTCATTTATATTTGGTTTAGAATGCACAGAAAATTCTATCCTTCTATTGTAGAGATTATTTTTGGTCTAGAAAGCACCACTCAAAACAAATATATTCATTTCTACCTCATAAAGAATATTATAATAAAAACTTGAAAACACCTTCTCAGAGGGCAGGCTAAGTAGTTTCAAAGGCTTTCGCTGCCACCTTGTGGCAAACAATGGAACTACACTATTTTTGAAAACGTTTTTCACAGTGTTAGCTGTTTGGTTGTTTCAAACACACTGTCATAAAACAATTAAGACTATTTCCTAGTATTTTCATTATTTATTTAATATTGTTTAATATTTAATATTTTTGAGGCATATTATGTTTGTTTCCAAAATTTTATTTCTTCCTTTTTTGGTCTGTTTTAATGTTACAAAAGTTAAATAAGCTTTCAAACACAGATCTTTTCAAGATGTGCTGTTATATGCTAATTTTTCAACTGCTTATGAGCACATCTCATTATTAAAAGTTTCATAATCAATTAATAGCTAGAATTTTAAGACCCACAAATATTTTTATTAAGAGAGCTCCATCTCACCTATATAGTTTAGATGATTTTAATTCTTTTGTAGAATCAGTATACTAACAAGCTATCATCTTATTTTTAATGTTTATAATTGTAAATATTGATTCAGAAAGAAAATAACTTCATCCATGTATGGACTGATAGATAGTAAACCAAAGGAGAGTTTTATGTAACTGCAAAAATACAATGCCTAAGTCATTTTGTCAACTGGCATGTTCTTTTCCAAAATGAATGGGAGTTTAATTTTTGGCCAAGCAAATAACTAAGGTCATCCCTTAAAGGCTCTATCTGTATATTATTTTTTAAAGAACATCTATTTATCATACAGCAACCCTGGTGACACTACTGGGTAAACGCTGCATCGGTAACTTCAGGGTAGATATTTCAATCCCCACCCTCCCCCCCGGGTCATTCTGTGGGAGAATGGAATATCTGTTCCTCAAAGCGGACTTTCACAGACTTCACCCTTTGTGGGGTCGCTATGAGTCCCATTCACCCCACTGAAAGGCAGTGGGCTTGGGGGTTTTACCTCACAGGCTGCATATGTTCCTCTGCATCCGGAGCCACTTCTCATCTTTCGGTACAGCAGAGAAATGGTAGAAGATGTGTATCATCCAATTCCCACAGCGGAGAATATGGTAAGAGTAGAGTAACTTCTACTTTTATTTTCCTGGGACCTGTAACCTTAGAGAAGTTATTATTTGAAGGAAGACAGTG
>NW_022107432.1:10457859-10460041 GCF_000313985.2 Echinops telfairi | reverse complement strand
CTGTTTTAATGTTACAAAAGTTAAATAAGCTTTCAAACACAGATCTTTTCAAGATGTGCTGTTATATGCTAATTTTTCAACTGCTTATGAGCACATCTCATTATTAAAAGTTTCATAATCAATTAATAGCTAGAATTTTAAGACCCACAAATATTTTTATTAAGAGAGCTCCATCTCACCTATATAGTTTAGATGATTTTAATTCTTTTGTAGAATCAGTATACTAACAAGCTATCATCTTATTTTTAATGTTTATAATTGTAAATATTGATTCAGAAAGAAAATAACTTCATCCATGTATGGACTGATAGTAAACCAAAGGAGAGTTTTATGTAACTGCAAAAATACAATGCCTAAGTCATTTTGTCAACTGACATGTTCTTTTCCAAAATGAATGGGAGTTTAATTTTTGGCCAAGCAAATAACTAAGGTTATCCCTTAAAGGCTCTATCTGTATATTATTTTTTAAAGAACATCTATTTATCATACAGCAACCCTGGTGACACTACTGGGTAAACGCTGCATCGGTAACTTCAGGGTAGATATTTCAATCCCCACCCTCCCCCCCGGGTCATTCTGTGGGAGAATGGAATATCTGTTCCTCAAAGCGGACTTTCACAGACTTCACCCTTTGTGGGGTCGCTATGAGTCCCATTCACCCCACTGAAAGGCAGTGGGCTTGGGGGTTTTACCTCACAGGCTGCATATGTTCCTCTGCATCCGGAGCCACTTCTCATCTTTCGGTACAGCAGAGAAATGGTAGAAGATGTGTATCATCCAATTCCCACAGCGGAGAATATGGTAAGAGTAGAGTAACTTCTACTTTTATTTTCCTGGGACCTGTAACCTTAGAGAAGTTATTATTTGAAGGAAGACAGTGTTGGAGGTGATGTTTGGCTGCATCTACCTTCTTGCCTTCTGCTTTCTTCTTTTATCCCAATAAGCCCATCCATCCTTCACTCGATTCTCACCCATGGAGACAGACTTTTAAGTGCACCCGACAAATGGACCTTAATATTGGTTTATAATAGTCATTCACAGACCTGGCTTCAAAACGAAATGGAATACAGTTCTAGGTTCAGGTCTTGGGGGTTACCAAGTGTCATTTAAAGGTAACTATAGCTTACTATATTCAAGATAATTGACAAGCAGGTGCATTTTTCTGTCAGTTCTCAAAAGGAACAAAGAACACAAACATCTCCACTCCACTTTTGGGTTTTCTCTTTTAAAAGGACTTGATAGAGGGATCGTTATTTGCCATCACTTCAACTCCAGCTCATGGGGACCTCATGTAAAATTGTCATCCGTAGGGTTTTCTTTCAGGAGCTCCTGTCTTTCAGGAGCTCCTGGGTGGTTTCACACCACCAGCCTTTCCACGGATAATTTAGCAGACTCCTTCAGGGATGAATACACAACACTAAATCAGTTGCATGATGCGGTATTGCAAAGTATGTTCTCGATGGAGGGTGTGTTCTGAGAAAAGCTGTAGAAATGAAGAAGAGTTATGGAGAACAGAGCACCCAGCACATAGGACAACAAGATTTTTGTGAAGGTAAGGAGGTAAGAAAAATATGCAAATGGCTCTAATAATATGTGGCTTGACCACAAAGTAGAGAGAAAACATGTTGACTGAGACTAATTAGAAGATATTTGTGATGTATCAACCCTTTCTTCCCCATTACTGATTTTAAAATATTGGGGATAGAAACTTTTTATTTGGCAAGCGGGATTAAAAGGAATGTTATAACCAATAGTGGGGCATAAAATGCTTTTGATATACAGTTAGATGTCAAGTGTCACTGGTGTGCCAACTGTTTTATGGGGAGCATAATAAGTATAGATGGGAGATACACTAGAATTCAGGGGTAGTATGGTCATCTGAGCATTCTCTGTTGAATTCAAAGTAAGTGTGTTAGACAGAGTTCTCTAGAGATAAAACCAAATTCCTGATAATTTAATATATTTATTTATAAAGATGGTCCTTTGAGACTGGTATTGAGAAGGCAGCATTAGCCAGATCAATAGCTGCATACCAAGTACCAAGAGAAGTATTAATTTGTTCAAGCAATGAAATCACATCTGGAACGGCAGCTGCAATTGGAGTCACCACCTGGTTAAGTTTACAATAATCCACTGTCATTCTCCAGGATCCATCTGTCTTTTTTACAGGCCAAATAGGCGA
>NW_022107432.1:10451655-10455094 GCF_000313985.2 Echinops telfairi | reverse complement strand
TTATCTATTTGAATATAAACCATGTTTCTTCTTCTTTGTTTTCCCCTTTAACAGTGGTGATATTCAATATTTATCTTTGTAATATTGACTGAGTATGGCAATCATGCCGTTTCTCGGTTTGTCCGTGTCTTGTGGTGTTTAGGAGAGTTGTCATTATTTTTAATGGAGTCCAAGGGTGTGAGTGTAATGGAGCTGGCTTGTCCATTCCTCTGTAGTTGGAACTTTCCATTGTTTCCATGTTTTTTCTAAAATGGAAATTGCTGCAACAAACACAGGTTTACATATTAAAAAAAGAGGAGCGTTCAAATGAGAGAGTTGCACTGGAATGAGCGACAGCAATGAACACAATGGGCAAAACGAAGAATACGGGGGACGCAGGAGAGCCATTAGGAAACGAAGGCAGTCCTCGTGCTACGGGACCAGGCAGCCGGACACAGAGTGTTGTGCTGTTAGCAGGACGACGGGAAAGAACATGGGAGAGCTAGAGATGAGGGATGATCTCAAGGATAGGTGACCAGAGGGAAAAAAAGGAAGAACACATAATCGTACAGAAATAGATGTTCCTGATGAGTTTGTAAGAAAAATGAGGAGTTTAATTTTGCTTAAATTTAGTGTGCTTCTTTACCTTGTACTTGGAATGAACAAATGACTATTGCTTAACATGAATTTAGGAGATGTGCTTCCAAAATGTGCATGCAATTCTGAATAGGTCATTTAGATTCCAGTAATTTGGAGCATGTTCAGAATAGAGACCATAGTGATGAGGGATGCAAAATGTTACGTTGTCTATGAAGGTCTGGTGATGTTTATTGCATAGGAATAAAACAACTGGGAAACTGGCTATATGGTGTATCTACATATCTAAATGAGAATAATGTAAATATTGCTTCATATACTGCAATTCATATTATAATTTTATCAGTCTAATGCCCAGGTTTAAATTTGTCTCACTATCTCAATAATGTTCATTACAGATTAATTTTTCTATTTTTCAAAGGCAAAACTTTAATCTAGCATCCACAACAGGAACTCTTTTACTCATAATGCTATAAATAATTGTTACTGCTTCTGTTAGGTGCCCTCAAGTCTGTCCTGCCTCAGAGTGACCGTACGTACAATAGAATGAAATGCAGCCCAGCCCTGCCCTGTCTTTTACAATCAGTAATATATCTGAGTGCATTGTTTCAGCCATTGTATCAATCTGTTCCATTGGGGGTCTTTCATTTCCCCCCTGACCATCTATTATGTAAAACTTGGCGTCCTTCTCTCGTTTCTACCTGATAACATGTCCAACGTATATGATGCGTTTAGCTATCCTCCCTCCCTTCTAAAGAATATTCTGGATTCCAAGACAGATTTGTTTGCTCTTTTGGCAATCCTTACTACTCTCAATATTTTTCTCTAACACCATAATTCAAAGGCATCGATTCTGTTGTCTTCTTTAATAATTGTTTAGGTTTTACATGAATATAGGGTGATTGAAAAGATAAAAGCTTGGCTCAGGTTCACCTTCGTCCTCAAAATAACATCTTCAGTTTTGGTTAACGCTTTATAGAAATCTTTAGAAGAATAGTTGTCCAACGAAATGATTTCCGACTGCTGCGCCCATGGGCCTAGAAGGCAGACGAAGCAAGGCAAAATGAACTCGCTAATAAATTCAATCTTTTCTTCATTTATTGCATTGTTGCTCATTGGTCCAATTGTGAAAGCTTTGTTTTCCTTATATTGAGGTCTGTTACATGCTGAAGAATGTATTCTTTGAACTTCATCAGTACATGCTTCGATTACTATTGACATTTAGCAAATAAGGCTGTATCATCGGCATTTCACAGGTTGTTAATGAGTCTTCCTCCAGTACCGGTGCCTCACGTCACTTTGTAGAGCCCATCTTCTAGAGTGATTTGCTCAGTATACGGACTGGGCAAGTATAGTGAGACAATACAACCTGAAACACGTATTTCCTGATTTTAAACCATGTAGTAGTCCCTTGCATTCTTCACGTGACTTGTTCTGTGTGAACAAGTTCTAGCTCAAACACAATTAAATGCACTGTAATTCCTATTCTTGGCGATGTTAGCCATACTTTCTTATGATTCACACATTTGAGTGCCTCTTTATATTCAATAAAATAGAAGTAAATAACTTTGTGTTTTCTATGCTTTCAGCCAAGGTCTCTCTGACATCAGTACTTATTAGTACTCTTCTGAATCTGCTGTGGATTTCTGGAAGTTCCCTGTTGATGAACTGCTACAGTCATTTTTGAATTACTTTAACTCATCTCAATTCAAATTCTGTTAATTCTTGGAGACTTGTTTATCATCAATGCCTTCAGTGAAGTTTGGAATGATTCCTTCAATGTCACTAGTTTTTGATCAAATCTCCTGAATAGTTGATTCTTGATCATATACTACCTGCTGAAATGTTGGTCCAGTATCTCTGAGTATCCTTTAGTGGTTTTTTGACACCTCCAATATGACTAAGCTTTCGTTCCGTGTTGCAGTCCTTCAATATTGCAACTCGAGACTTGACTTCTCTACAGTTCGTTCAGCTTAAAGATGCTTAGCACACCATTCCCCTTTGTACATTTCCTTAGTGGGCCTTCTTGAGTTACCTTTTGAAGTTTCTGTTTCTCTCTCCTACTGAGTTCTTCTTTAGCTCCTCTGTTTTCAAGAGCAAGTTTCAGAGTCTCTTGTGATACCCATCTTTGTCTTTTCTTTCTTTCCTTTTCTTTTTAATGACCTTTTGCTTTTGCCATGTATGATATTCTTGCTTGAGCCCATTCGTGTTCAGTTTATCATATCTATTTCTGAGATGGTTTCTAAATTCAGATGGGATATGTTCAACATCGACTTTGATTCTTCTGGATATATTTTCATTTTCTTAACTCTTTTGTGCAAATAAATTTAGAAGACAGCTACCAGGCACAAGTAAATTTGTTTCTGGTCGTCTCTGCTTTCACGAAGATCCATCTGACACCAACAATAGCATCTCTTTTCTAGATCCTGTGTTGTCTTTGGCCTGAACTAGTTTTTTTGTTTTTTCTTTTCTTTCTCTTTATATTCATTTATACAGTGACTCTTTGTATTCTTTCCATCTTCTTTTGATGCTTCCTGCATCATTCAATATTTTCCCCATCAAATCTTTCAATGTTGCAACCAAAGACTTGAATTTTCCCGTTAGCTTTTCTTTCAGCTTAGGATAACATGAGCATGTTCTTCCGTTTTGGTTTTCTAACTCTAGGCCTTTGCATGTTTCATAATATACACATTTATTTATTTTAAATAATAAAAATCATTTTATTGGGGCTCATATAACTCATCACCATTCACCCATCCATTGTGTCAAGCACATTTTATATTTGTTTCCATCATCATTTTTAAAACTTTTTCTTCCTACCTGAGCCCTTGGTATCAGCTTCTCATTTTCCCCCCTCCCTCTC
>NW_022107432.1:10420461-10451266 GCF_000313985.2 Echinops telfairi | reverse complement strand
TAAGGGGATGTCCAGTTGCCTACAGATGGGCCTTGGGTCTCCACTCTGCACTCCCCCTCATTCACAATGCTTTGATTTTTTGTGCTGGGTCTTTAATGCCAGATACCTGATCATATCAACACCTCATGATCACACAAGCCGGTGTGCTTCTTCCATGTGGGCTTTGTTGCTTCTCAGCTATATGGTCGCTTGTTAATTTTCAAGCCTTTAAGACCCCAGACACTATATCTTTTCATAGCCAGGCACCATCAGCTCTTTTCACCGCATTTGCTTATGTACCCACTTTGTCCTCAGCAATTGTATCGGGCAGGTGAGCATCATGGAATGCCAGGTTAATAGAACAAAGTGTTCTTGTGTTGAAGGAGTACTTGAGTAGAGGCCAAATGCCTATCTGCTACCTTAATACTAAACCTATACATATATGCACATAGATCTATTGCTCCATCACCATATATAAATATATTTACATATGCACATGCCTTTATTTAGACTTGAATCAATGTCCTTTGCCTCCTAGTTCTTTCCTTTATTTCCTTTTACCTTACTCCTGTCCCACTATCATGTTCAGCCTTCATTCGGGTTTCAGTAATTCCTCTCGGTTACATTGCCTTTGATCAAGCCCTACCAGGCCTCCTACACCCTCCTCACCATCAATTTTAGATCACCTGTTGTTCCCTTGTCCCTGGGTTTGATATACACATTTATTTTCTGAAAATGTTTTGTTCCATTCTTTTCCTTCCATTTTCATTTTTATTTGCCTTAGCAACTTTTAAGAGCAAGTTTCAGAGTCTGTTCTGACATGCATGTTGCTCTTTTATCTCTATCTTATCTTTTTAATGACTGTTTTCTTGCCTTATGTAAGATGCTCTTGATGTATATATGTGTGTAGAATATATGCACACAACCATCAGGCTGCCTTAACTGACATATAGTGCACAAAGCAATTACCCTGCTCTTTGCTGCCTTGGCTGGACAGGTCCTGGAGAGGTGCATGCAATTACAGATGATTCATTTGGTTATAGGTACTGATACTCTGGATCATGTTCAGAGTAAGAAACCAGGGTAATGAGTGTTGCAAAATACTGTTGTTATACATAAAGGTTCTGGAGGTATTTAGCAGGAGAAAGCAAAGGCTTCTAAAATGGACACCTCTGTGGTCTTAAAATATTTGAGTGAACTCAATGTAGAAAAGTTGGTTTATTTATTTCTAGAAAAGAATTAAGAAGGAGTGAACAAAAGTGAAAGGGATGAAGATTTCAAGTCAGCTTGAAGAAGAATTTGTTAGTAAAGCCACCATACAATGAACCCTAAGATGTTTGCATGGTATGAATGCCTTGCTATTAAAACTGTTAAGCAGGATGGACTGAGAGCATTGCAGAGATGATGCATGCATCAGATGGTAGGTTATGAAAATCATGTCCAATGCCAATACCTATGATGATCTGTTACAATCTTGACAGATTGAGATTGGTATTTTCTTTTTTAATGATCTGCTTTCATCAAGAGTATATACCACCACACTATAGCATGGTGAATAAGATCTGAATTCAAACACTAGCACTCACTACCTATTTGGTTGGGTTCAGATTCTTATCTCTTACTGCATTCTCCTCTGTAAAATACAGATATGAATTGCATTCACATCATTATGTTATTATAAATATTCATGTGATTATTATTTTGAAGTATATAGAACAGAACATGCAAATAGCAATGTATACAATTACTAACCAACTGTGTGTTGACAACATATTCCCTTTAATATTGGTTTTACGTAATGACATTTACATTATCCTTTGATCAATGCCATTTAAAATAAGGAGAATTAAAAGTAGAACTAGAACTAATTTTGTTTTTAATAGACTGTTGTTCATTTTTAGATCCAAAGCTGCACCATTTGGACATTTCTGAACAATTAAGAGCATAGTATTTTCTGTGGCATCCTCACAGTTGTCCTTGTGTTTGAGCCCATTGTTGCCGACCCTGTGTCCATCCATCTCATCTTGGGCTTTCCTCTTTCTCACTCCTCCTCCACTTTCCCAAGCAGGACCTGGTCTCTCCTGATAAAATATCCAAAGTACATCAGACAAAGCCTCCCCATCTTTGCCTCTGAAGAACATTCTGGTTGTACTTGCAAGAAAGATCTGTTTGCTCTTTTGGGACTTTGAATATTCTTCACCAACACCCTAGTTCAAATGCATTGGTTTTTCTTTTGCCTTCATTTTTATTGTCCAACTTTCATTGTCATTTTTTATTGTCCAACTCACCAATTGCATATGAGGCATTTGAAAATACCATGACTTGGGTCAGGCCCACCTTAGTCCTCAAAGTAACATCTTTGTGTTCAGTACTGTAAAGAAGCTTTGTGCAGCAGAATCACCTAATGCAAGTTGTCATATGATCTCTTGACTGCTGCTCCCATGAGCATTGATTGTGGATCCAAGCATGATGGAATCCTTGACCACGTCAATATTTTCTCTGTGTATCATGATGTTACCTGTCGGTCCAGTTTTGAGGATTTGGGTTTTCTTTGAATTGATTTGTAATCAATACGAAAGGGTGTAAGCTTTGATCTTCATCAACAAGTGCTTCAGGCCTTACCACTTTCAGCAAGCAAGGTGGTTTTATCTGCATATCACAGATTATTAATATATCGTTTCATTCCTGATACAGTATTCTTCCTATAATCAAACTTCTCTGTTTCTTGCTCAACATTTAGATTTTAATAATAGCTTATTCAACTATTAAGGTGAGCTTGAACGTATGTGTGTATTATCAGTAGTTTCATTGTCAAGCAATAAAGTCGGTTTAACCTCCTTAAGCGTACTTGAATTTTATGGTACTAGTGAGCTAGAATGAGAGCTAGTTGGGATGTTTTCAAAATGAAGTCCTAAGAAATTCAAGTATTTCATTGGGGGCATCTGTTGGTGATCAAAGGGCCAATTCAAGTTTTAAGTGATAGGAAAAGCATTTCTCGGTATATGAAACTCTTAATAAGTGGTGCAAAAATGGCTAAAATCAAGCATCATTTGGAACTGAAATTTAACAAAATATGCTTTTATTTCTTCATTATATAAGATTCCTAATCACTGCATCATTTGGGTGTGTAGGTGTCGTCAGCTCTGACAGTTTGATGATATTCCAGGCTAATTCACAGTAACTTTCAGACCTATATAATTCTGGAATCAGTGATTATGTAACCTTGGATAAGCCAGACAGGGGAGGACAAAAAAGGGGGGGAAACAGGATGTTCTTTAAGTGAAGAACAACTAAATGAGATAGCAAAGTTTTTAAAATTGGGGCTACTCTGAAAGGCAATGAAGGACCCCCAACTGTGAAAGCATTGAAACGCATGCTTGATTTTCTCTGATGGTTCCAGGTCGGTCATTAAGAGTCCTCAAGCAGAAAGCATAGAGCTTGTAGAATGCGTATGCAAGGAGGAAGCCCTTTAGGGGAAAGACCGTATTTTCACTTGGAGTTCAATCTCACCTGTAACTAGTTGTGTGCTTCACAAGCCTTGTGCCTTTAGGCAACATTCGTGAATTCCCTGTATCTCCATTTCTTCATGTAGAAAATGCAGATAACGACACCTTCTTTTAGGATGGTTGTTGGGATTAGATGATCGGAACATGTGAACCATCTAGCTCATTGTTTGAAATTATAGTGACTAAATAATTCACTTTTTGCCTCTTCATCTGTTCAAAGTCCGGATGCAGAGATTGGGAGTGGATGCACACAAGGCAGTATCCTGAATTAAGCAAAATACAGTTCATTGGGGGGAGGGAAAGAATCTCTCAATTCCTCTCAGATCAGTAAATGCTTGTATTTCTTGAGTATCCATTACACAGTGAGTACTGAAAGAATTAAGGAAGAACCAAAGGCGGGTAGTTAACTACTGCTGGGAGTCTCAAGTCAAAATCAAATCAAAATAAAGTCATTTGATCCATGTACAAGACGAACGAACTGATTTTAAGCATTGGATCCATTATTCATGCAGATCGAGTCAGGGACAATCAGCATTCGTGCAGGTTGACTCAGGGACAACTGCGCAGCCCTCGTTTAGACTTACGTTTTCCTAAGGGGGAGTGGTCTTTATCATCGCCACCCTGTTGACGTTAGGTGCCACCAAGTCAATTCTGACTGATAGCAGCGCCATGTACAACAGCTAGAAATGCTGCCCAGCCTGGCACCTTCCTCCCAAAGGTTCTCATGTAGTCATCCTGAGCTTGACATTTTTGTTCATTGAAACACACACACACACACACACACACACACACACACACACACACTTGTCGAATTTCCTATTTGTGTTTTCTCTACCCGTTAGTTTGTGTGGCCGTGTGGAAGAACCATCACATGAGGACAGTGACCAACTATTTCATAGTCAACCTTTCTCTGGCCGACGTGCTTGTGACCATCACTTGCCTCCCAGCCACTTTGGTGGTAGACATCACAGAGACCTGGTTCTTCGGGCAGTCCCTCTGCAAAGTGATTCCTTACTTACAGGTACTTTCTCCCCCCCCTTTGGAATTTCATCCAAATAGAAACAACCATGAAAAAAGGCTTTCAATGTTAAGGTTGGCTCACAGGTAAATTACGCTCTGAGTTAAGAAAAGAATGTTGAAGAACTTGATGTACTCTTCTATAGTGGTATACTCTAGTGGTATACGATAGCAGAGTCTATTAAGTAAAATCCCACAAATCACCTGATAAGTCTGAAGTTCGTGTGTTTTTTTGGCATGCATAACACATTTCTTTTTCTTTTCCTTGAAGTTTCAAGAATCATTTTGGTAGTTAAATTGTGTATTGGGTGGCCCTGGAGGAGTTTTAGAAGCAAGTTCTCACTTGAAAATATTTTAAAGGCTAGCTAAATGTAATCATAGTCAAATGTCTATATTAAAATTTAAAAGAAAAGAAAAAAACATATGGTTCTAAATGGAAGTGTGGGTTTTAGTTCAGAGTAAACATATATCTCTCTCTCGATCAATTTGAGGCTGTGATTTCTTTTGTCGATGGAAATCTTGCAAGACAAAATAATGGAAGTAATTATTCAGAGTGTTATTTATAAATTAAAGCATCTAACAGAAGCAAGACTATAATATTTTCATAGAGCTTTTTTGTGTTGGATAAACAATGCATTGTTCTAAATAATGTGTAATATTCAAATGCATTTTAGGCTCACAGTTCAGACTAGAAAGTAATGGAAGAATTGTTTTATAGCAAATTTGAATCTGGTTATCAATAGGGTAAAAATATTAAAGGTGGTTATTGTAGCATCTGATGGTTCATCTGTGCTGTGTTCTGTTTTTATCTAGACCGTATCAGTGTCTGTGTCTGTCCTTACACTGAGTTGCATAGCCTTGGATCGATGGTATGCAATCTGTCACCCTTTGATGTTTAAGAGCACAGCCAAGCGGGCCAGGAACAGCATCGTCATCATTTGGATCGTCTCCTGTATCATAATGATTCCTCAGGCCATCGTCATGGAGTGCAGCACAATGCTGCCGGGCTTAGCCAATAAAACCACTCTCTTCACCGTGTGTGATGAGCACTGGGGTGGTAAGTCTATTATGGTCCATATGCTAACATTTATATTATAGCTGCAAACGGAAAATTGTATTCGCATAGCTTTTGCAAGTTTGGCTCGTGTGCTTTATCAGTCTTTGCTACTAGAGTTTTTGCCAAAAAGAGAAAGAGAAAATTATAAGGCCAAGTTGAAAACGTAAAGCCCCACCGCACATGACAGACTAACTCCCGCTATCTGGGTCTTGCAGACAGCATGCGTATTTCTGAGTTTCCCCCTTTCCACGTGAATGAAAAACAAACGACAAACTAACTGTCATCAAGTATATTCGGACTCATCGTGACCCTATCGATAGGTCAGTGTTAACCACCCCATGAGTTTCCCAAACTGTCAGTCTTTAGTAAGGTGACCAGACGTCCCGCTTTGGGCGGGACAGTCCCAATTTTTGGCATTTAAAAAAAGACCCGATTTTTGGAAAGACTGCACGACAAGCTAGGGAACGGTCTATTTGTTCCATATAGACCACATTTTTAAATCAAGAAACCTCGCCCCTCCCCCCCCACCAGTGGTGTCCCGCTTTAAATCTGGGCACCTTAGTCTTTAGAGGAGTAGAAAGCGTCCATGATTCAAACATGATTATTACCTTTTAAAAATTCCTTACAACAAAAAGCTCTCAGCTACACAAATGCAAATATCCAATAGAGAATAATCTAACATTTCACAAGGTAGTTTACAAGATGCGTTATCACAAGCGTTAGTTCCCTTGTTGTGTCTCTGAGTCAGTCTGTCTCCTAGTGACCATATGAAAGAGCAGAGCTCTCTGGGTGGGTTTTCCTGGGCTGAAATCCTTTACAGACGCGATTTGCAGCGCTTTTCTCCCGGGGATAACCCCGTTGGATTCAACCCCTACTTCTGAATTAGCAACCAAGCCCCTGACCATCACACCACCAGGGTGGCCTACAGGGAACACATTCTATATAGTAAGACTGCATGGCAATAAACAAACGAATTTTGATAAAGGATTAGTATTTCAACACCTCTGTATCAAATGCTCAGTTCACAATGACTGAGCCAATTCAGTGCTGGCCATCTCAGCCAGGGTTTGCAGAGTGCTTGATAAAGGGTTCACGAAAGCATGGAAGGATGAGTTCTTCTCCAGGCAAGGCAGAGGGCGAGAGGCTGTCCGCAGAAGTGAGAAACTCACACCATGGCACCACAGTTTGAAAAAGAATCAGAAGAGTCCCAACTTGGAGGTGCGGCTATGTTGGATCGAGCAGTCTGAGGAATTGCATATGGAAAGGTGGACTTGGAACAGAGGAGGAAATATCTTATCTTTTTCATACTCATTTGCTTAATTCACCAGGAAACTGAGATCTGGAAAGACTGTATTTGTACAATATGATGAGGAAACAAGCACATTTAAATCTAAAGCCGAGAGAATTGAGATTCTATAAGTTCATGTTGAGTCAGTTTTGACTCATAGCAACCCTATATATGTACAACATATTTACAAACTGTATAAGATGAAGTCTTGCCATTCTTCCTTCTAAGTAGCATTCTGGCTATATTTCTTCCAAGACAGGTTTGTGGCAGTCCACAGTAGAGTTAACATTTTTCACCTATACCTCATTTTTTCAACTGGTTTTTCTAAAATCAGTACAATTTTCTCTAACACATTTTGATATTTTGTTTCAATTATACATTGTGGATGGCTTTTATCAAATTTTTGGTTTTGTGTTGGCATTGCCTTGAATACTTAAATAGCAGTGACCTCTATTAAAAAAAAAAGGAGACTTGTTCTCACTGTAGGATGAGCCCTTGGTTTTAAACTGAAAGGCCAATAGTTCCAATTTGTCACTTGTTCCACAGGAGAAAGATGGGGGGTCTGCTTCCATCAAAATTTACAGTCTCCAAAGCCATACATACGGTGGTTTTGTGTCCAAATTTACTCAAAGGCACTGGGTCTAGTTTTGAACAGAAATATTGCAAAGTTATGGGATCCTGGTAATTATTCGGATGAAGTAAATAGCCACATCATATTCTAATTACCTATGCACAATGAATCCGCTAACAGCCATCACGTCAATTTTGACTGCCCCTCTAGGTTTCTGAGACTGTGAACTTTTATCGAAGTAGAACCCTTTATCTTTCTCCTGTAGAGCTGCTGGTGGTTTTGAACTACTGACTTTGCACTTAGAGGCCTGATGCATTTCCAAGGCTCCATTGGACAATGCATACGAGGAGACAATTTTTATATCTAAAATTTTCTTATCTAAGTCTAGCATGGAGATGCTCTTAAAGTAAGCAGCCCCCATTGAATACCTATAAAGTCTAAACTCCGCCCTCAGAGTCATTTAGAAAATCATCTATTTGAAAGTGATTTTATAATAGCCGTAATTACCTTAAGTGCTCATAAAGACTAGAATTAAAGTGATATTGAATTAGGGCGATCATCCACAAAATGAAACATAATAAAAGCTACAAAATTAGCTTTTCCAATATTAAAGGGAATTGTTAATCTCTTAGCATTTTCAAAATGAATAGAAAGCAATTCAAAGCAGTTGCTTATCATTTTACTCATGAGACATTTAGTTTTCTATAATGATTTTTACATAACATGAGCCTTTTTAATGTTGGTTACTTATAAGTTCATGTCCAGGATAAAATGTTCAAATTTAGACATATGTTTGATAGCCACAAACTAAAAATATCACATAAAGTTATATTCTATCTCATCGGCATTCTAAAATTTAAGTATTTTTAAATGTCACATACTGTCATGTAATTTAAAAAAATCATTGGGAAATATTTTCTATTTGAAGTTAATTAATAGATATTTTTTTCATCTTTATCTTAAATTAAATTAATAATATACTTATAAGTTAAAAAGTGAAATCATAATTATACTACTGTCAGTAAGAAAAATTGCTAGTAAATCCAATTGTACCAAATCAGAGATGGGCAAGTCCTACATCTGCTGGGTTGTGGAGGAGAAAAGGAGACCTCTAATTCCAATGTAATTTACAGAGACACATTCATTAAGTCTTAAAAAGGACAAAAACAAGATAAGACAATGACACATGATTCAGATGAGGAAGGCCATTTGGTGAAAGCCCATAATGGCATCTAGGGACTTGCAGAAATGTTACTACTTAAACAGGACACAGAGCACAAAGGAAACTATCACAAAAGCATGGCTAGTAGCAGTTATATAAACACATCACACTTGTAGACAAGAAGGCAGAAGCAGAAAGGGACAATGGTTGGTTGACCTACACTATTGTAGGGAGATAAGCTTCCAAGGCTGGCTCAGGGCCCTCCAACCAAAGCATTCAGGGTCTGATTCAGGATCACGTGGACACTAAGTGCCCCAGATTCCATCAAGGGCACATCCAGGCAAGTCCCTAAGGGTTAGGATGCTCCTCACTGGACTGGCTGGGGAAGCGATAGTAATCTAATTTCTAGCACATTCTGCCTCAGGGTGAAGCTATTTGAATTGCTGGTGAGTGATAAATAATTCAGTGGATGCCGAATATGCTGTTAGGTTATTTTTAGGAGCTGTGGAGTTGATTTATTCTCATATGTCTAACAGAAACACGGCCTGGTCCTGGGCCATCCTCCCATCTGTGCAGCCACTGTGTCAATCCATCTTGTCAAAGGGCCTCCCCTGTTTCACTCTCCTGCTACTTTACCAAGCAGAACTCACGGAGGGGCCAAAACAATGACTGTAAGGCTTTCACTGTAAACTGCAGCCTTCTGCAAGCCTCGCGCTCAACATTTAAACTTGAATATAATGTCCCACATGTGGTGCAAATATAATCAAGAGTTCTTGTTTAATGAAAGTCCTGCCACAAATATGTCCTCTTATGGATACATGATTTCTAAAACACCTTGTGTCCTTGTTGTCTGACTTCTTCAAACTAAGGACCATATACCCTAACTTCTGACAGATACATCAGACATTTAAGAACACATAAAAAGTAAAGTAAGTGTCTGAATCATTATGTTAAAGATCTGTACAAATATACCTTTGTGCATATTCATCATTTACTTCAGTCAAATCATTCTAAACATCCCAAAATTTAATTGCTGAAGCATTATATCCACACTCAGTTGTTTGCTTGATTTGTAAAGGCATCTGCCACAGGAGGAAAAAAACTTAAAGGAAAGTTACTCTCCCTTTTTGCACACTCTTTAATTAATGACAAAGCTGGCTCACTATTAATCCATCCAACTTATTTAATAAGCATGCACTCTGGCGAAACATTGGACTGCACAGCAGGGATTTATGGCCACTCTCCTCTAGGATCTTTCTGCCAGAAATGTTCTTTGGTGGTCTGGCAAAAAAGGAGGCCTTCTTACCAGTTAAAGTAATTATGACATCTGGCCTACTAGGAAATTTTGGAAGTATATAAATATGTGTGATGTGTATTAATATGAATGAAACAAAAACATCTATTAGGAACTAGATACTAAAACATATTAAAGACTCAGGTAAACTTTACTAAACCCACAAACTTTGTCCAAAAGGAATATTTGGGAAATTATTTTTAATTTACTTGATCATTCAATTTCCCAAAAGTGGAGTCTCTGTTTGTAGTGTTTTCAACAGGTTATAGTACTTAATTAGTTTGTAGAACTTTTTTAAAAAGTAAATTAATGTGTTGACTGAATAATGAACTTAGACCCATTAGCGGATATATTTTTAGGCCTATTTAATATATGCTATTATTCTCTAATCTTATTTCATTATTTTTTATTTGGGTGTGTGTGATTGTTTGACGTGAGCTTGTCTGTCACAAGACTCCAAGTCCATTTCCGTTTCACTTTCCTCTGTTTTTCTTTAAGCCGCTCAGACCATGGTTTAGGTTTGAGGTTTGAGGGCTAAGGAATCTGTAGGGTCTAATCTCTTATTTTAAAGACCAAAATAAAATTCGTATTAGGTACTAATTTAGATGATATCTTTTCATCAGTTGCGTTAGAGTCAATAGTTATATTGACTAGCTCTTAATTTAGACAATACTTAAGTGGAACAAATTTCATGAAGCTATGTTCTAAACCCAGACTCATTGTTGTCAAGTGGATTCTGACTCACAGTGCCCTTGTAAAGGGGAGTAGAATGACCAGATGGGGTTTTTCTAGGCTGTAATGTTTCCTGAAGCCAAATGCACTTCTTTCATTCACAGAGTTGCTAATAAGTTTGAGCTGCTGATCTTTAGATCAGCAGTCAGGCACTTTAACCACTGCTCCACCAGTGCTGCATTCTAGATTACATACAAATGTCTTAACATATAGTGGTCATCAGTTAAAAAGAGACAAAGGGAAGTTTCATCACTTTCAATTTAAAGATGTTTCCTAATATCTAAGCATGGAATATGAAATGTGATATTGTCATGTGTCCACAATTACATATAATAAACTTTTTCAATGAAACAGTCTTTCCTAGCCTTCAAGTATAACAAGTCTGCCGGATAGACCTTTTTTTCCTTTGTGGGTGCTCATGGGTAAAATACATATTCATGAACCAGTTATACATTTTTTACAGATATTTATAAAGACACTAACCAAAGCTTGAGCTCTCCCTGCTTAAAACTCCCAACTGCAGTTAAAAAGAAAGTTATGTGTTAAATCTACCTTCTTCCACTGCCTCCCTTTGGTGCAGGCATCAGGGCTTCCCAGACACCTCAGCTTCAAAGGTATCCTTTGATGTGGGACATTCATGTGACACCTTCTTCAAAACCAATAAAAGTTCAAAGTCACTCAGGTGCCTGGGCAGTGCTGAGGTCATCTTCGAGTTCCTTTGAAATTGTCCCACCAAATGCTTCTCAGCTTGTAGCACTTCAAAGGGAAAGGCTAGATTGCTATTCCTTCGGACTGGCTGTGTGGATTCTGTCCTGCTTTATGGAACTGGTCTTTTTCACCGGATAAGCCTGAAAGGAAGTGAGAGACTGATGAGCCACCTTAACAAGAGAGAGGATAAAAACAACACCTCAAATGGGTGTCTCAGACATCCTAGCGGCTCATGCACCCTGCTGTCCTCTCCAATGATTATAGTGTCTCCACAAGAGAGGAGGAAGGGAAATGAAAGAAGAAAGAGTAGGGAGAACAGGAAAGTCAGACAACTCTGGAAATTGACTAAGGAATTAAGATTGTGGAAGACATTAAATGCCAGTTACTTTTACTGTTGTGTGCCAGAGAGATGATTAAACTTTAAGGAATTTTTATTAAGAATAAAGTGTTCAAATTCTCATAGATTCCATATTATCTAGAGCCATGGAGGATAGATGTATCCCTGAGACTATGCCCTGAGATAATCTAGAAACTTCGAACCAAAAATATCCCCTTAAGGCTTCATCTTTTTCTTAAAAAAATTCAAAAAACAAAACAAAACAAAAAACCCCAGAAGAACAAAAACTCGCTGCCATCGAGTTGACGCTAACTTATAACCTGCCTGTATCCGTTTCACAGACTGTAGCTCTTGAAGGGAGTGGAGCGTCTCATGTTGCCATCTTTCTTCTTCAGAGGGGTTGGTAGTTCTGCACTGCCACCTTGAGATTAGCAGCTCAATGTGAAACCCACTTAAAACCCAGCAATAGTTTAGTTTAGCTCATAGCTATTGCCTCAAGCTTTAGACTCTTTTAAGATCTGTCTACATGGAGTTAAAATGGCAATAGCATCCATCTCAAAATTTAGATAGAAACCTGGAGAGCAATGACCTTATGTTAATAGAAAAAGAACAATTCAGAAGAGGAGGGTGAGAATCATTGAAGGTATCAATGTCATGGAATTGTTTGTCTGGAACCTGCGGACCCAATGCATGTTTCCAGGGACATTCTTGACAACAAGAGAAAACTAACCTTTTAAAGCAAGAATTAAATGAGTGCATGTTCAATAAATATCATCAATTATTATGGTTTCCATCATAATCTTCATTGGTTGAGCTCAATTAAAATTGCTAACATCACAAATTTGAGCACATCATCGGTTCTCCCTATTTTGATGCGTTATTTCTGAAGTAATGAAAAGGGTAATGTCTGGGAGTGATAAAACCTGATCCCTCAATAGGAGTTTGGAACTATGACCACTGCCAGTGGTGTCAATGGGAAATAAGGCATGTGATTTTTACATTTGAAGAAAGCCTCTTCCATAGATAGAATTCATCTGGACTTATATCCGGTTACTAGATTTAATGTCTAGGGAATTCAGGTCAAATGTATTCTCTTCCCTGTTTCACACCATGGTAAAAGGAGATAGGTAACTGTGTTATATTCAACTACTAGTATATGGAAAATATTCCTTAGCATATTATTAAAAATTAGTGGCAGACATGTTATAGCAGTGCTAGGAAATTAATATTAGTCCAAACGATGTTAATTATGTGATTAGTTCACTCTTTAATCAATATTTATGATGGTTATCACCTGTATACATGACTTGGATGCAATGGGGTCATAATCTTAGAGGTGGAGATGGATTTAAAAACACAGACAGAAATAATAACAAAACCACTACCTATTAGCAAATAACCATAAAAATGACCTAAAAATCTAATATTTCACTGAAATCACATGGATACACACATACTGCATGGACACACACATAGACACATTCTAATAAGTAGCAAAAAGAAATGATCATCATGTATTTGTTGTATTTACTTTTTAAAAACATTTTTCCACATTTATACTTAGAGATGCAAGTGGGAGTAGTGTTTCATTTCACAGGAAAGTTATATCCTAATGAGGAATCAATTGAGTTTACCATCTCTTCCCATCTTAACAAAAACTGTATTAATTAGATTTTGATTGAGTCATGTCTGTTCTTGTAAATGCAAGCATAAGACAACCCAATTTAATTTTCATTAATTAGGCAGATGTAATTGTGACCAAAAGGACCTTCTGATAAATGAACATTTGACTTTAGCAGGACGGTGGTAGCACAGACTAAGAAATAGCTGATTGTTATTTCTCCCTGAGTACATTAACTGAAATTATAATTTCACATTCAATGTACAATTCTATGTATATGCACATACTGTGTGAGTGTACGTGGTGAAACACTGTAAATTATTTTATTTCCTTTTGAGTATATAAAAATAAATATTACCAAAGTACATATGCTCTCAAGGAGAGACACAGAGTGACATATTTTATTTTTATTTGTCGAATTACATTTTATGACCTTACCTCTCGTTCCAGGTGAAATCTACCCCAAGATGTACCATATCTGTTTCTTCTTGGTGACGTACATGGCACCTTTGTGTCTTATGGTTTTGGCCTATCTGCAAATATTTCGCAAGCTCTGGTGCCGACAGGTATGTACGTTCAAAGAATGTTCCTGCAGTTGCTTTAGTGTGTGATTGAAAACAAAATGTAGGAACATGGCACATCTAGTAAAGGCGTGCATTTTCTTCTACAGTCAAGGAGACACTAGTCATGGAACTATGTTTAGGCTTTAATTTAGAGTAATATTTAGGGAATGTATTTTATGAGCTGCCTTAATGACTTTAAATGTTAATGCACAATTTAAATTCTGTGATTACTTGACTTCTTTTATCTCTAGGAGTAATATTATTAATTTTACTTTTTATGCGAAAAAGCACATAAAATTTCCCTGAAAGTATCCTATGACTGTACATCTAGCACATTATATTTTCATGAGATTCGTTTAATAACATTCTTAACATAGGCTCTAAATGTCAAGTTCAAAGATCTTTTTTTCCCCAACATTAGAAGAATGAGGCAGAATTTAGAATTTTAGAAGCCATAAGGCTGATTTGTAGGACTTGCAATTTGTTAATTCTATACGATTCATTTGGATGTTTATATCCATCCATTCTGCCATTGGGTCTTCAGACATTTATATGTACTTTCATGCCTGCAGGTCTGATAAAAATCTAAATGATCAAGGCCAGCTCAGTCTTAGGTGGGGACACAGTGGCAGAGAACCTCCTTCATATATATCAGTTCAGCAGGACAGGAGGAGGCAACACAGAGGGGGATCTTATCCAGCACAGATAACATTTAAGTGGATTCTTGCTGATTTCAACAATGTAACCAACAGACATAGGTAGTGGTTATTTCATAAACACATAGTTAAAGGAAATTTCTCAACCCCTTCAATTTATAAGTTGCCTTTCAGACGTCACTCTTTGGAAGGGACTTTATAAATGAAATTACAACTTTATGGTTAGCTCCAGTTTTAGGGTTCATAAGAATACAGTATAATAGATATGTTAATAAGCTTCAAAGTGGTTCCTTCAAACTCAGTAGATTTTAATAAGAAGGGGTTATTCCTCATGCTTCTTACATGTTGTTGAGTGAGGTTTGGCTGCTACAGCTCTTCGTTTGTTTTCTTCCTCTGGGACCCAGGCTCACGGAGGAACCCCCTCGGGGACTCATTATTGCTGTGGCAGAGGAGGGAGCAAGAGGTCTAGTGGAAACCTGCAGTGGCTCCTACCGAGTCTGGCTGGAAATAGCAGGCATCATTCTGCTCTGACAAAGCCAGCGCCAATCTTGACCAAAAGGCAGAAAAGTCTGTTCTCACTGCAGAAAGGCACAGCGCATAATGTACAAATGGGTAAACTTGCTGAATCCTGATATATGGAGGCAATAGTCTATTGTGGTCCACCATCTTGGTCACAAATATTCACTTTCCTTCTTCATGAAAAATACCCGTCCATCCCCAGAGAGCTCAACAACTGTATGATCTGTTGTCGTGGGAGTTTCCAGCGCTGTAATCTTTACAGAAACACCGCCCCACAGTGCTCTCGTGGGGTGTGGTGGAGGGTTCGAACTTCCAATATTTAGCCTGTTGATTTGCAGTCGAACATTTGGCCAGGGCTTGCGACAACTCTTGTCACCCCAATGTAATTTTATACCACCACCCCCAAATCCAGGATCCAATGATAACCCCTATATCCATATCGAACTATCACTTTCGTTGATCAGCTAACTATCAACTAAAAAGACTCTTTATCGGCACCATCCCCACAAACATAAAAACATATAGCCACCCAAAAACCAGTGAGACAAAGGCCACAATAAGCACTTACATTTATGAAGAAGAATGGAGACGTTCGTTTTCAATCACTTGATAGCTGCTCTCCGGTCCGTTCCAACCCAGAGCCAAGATGCCAGGGTGGAGGGTAGCACTGGGTGCCACAGTGGTTTAAAGGCCATGCACTTTCCGAAGCAGAACAATAATTAGTCCTATTTTCCTAGGTGCCTCTGGGTGGGTACAAACCCTCAACCTTTCAGCTAGCGATACAGGTCGTAACTATTTGCATCACCAATATTTCTTTAAAATCGTATTATTGGCAGGTGCTGTTGAATCAGTTTCTTCTCTCAGGGAGCCTCGGTCCAGAACCGCCCTTACAGTTGTTGCTAGGCTTAGGGTCTTCCCCTTTTTGTGCTGACTTTCTGCTTCACCAGGTGTGCTCCGGTGGCACTTTGGGATAAGCTTCGGGTCACTAATCATCCCCAGCCACTCCAAAGAAAAAAGATGAGGCCGACTACTCCCATGAAAATGTACAGTCTCCAAATTTCTCTCTAGTGGCACTATGCGTCAGAATCATCTCAATGGCAGTGGGCTGGGGTTAGCAAGCGTGTTCCTCTTCTCCAGAGACTGGTTCCTCTTGATTATCTGAACCCCAAAGCTCAGTGCCATGGTATTTAGTGACCCTCTAGCACAGGTAGGACTGCTCCTGTGAGTTTCGAAGACTAACTCTGTGGCCATAGATGGTGCTGTCTTTCTCCCACAGAGTGGCTGGTGGTTTTCAACTGCTTACCTTACAGTTAGCAGCACAGTGCGTAACCATGACACCACCAGGGCTCCTTATATTTATAGTAATCCTAATATCTCATTGGACTGGCTTTGTAAAGGTGCTCTGTCCGTGGAGGGGTATGGGAACCTTGCGCTCTGTTGCTGCTCTCTGGGGAAGCCCTGGTGACAGAGTGTTGAAAGAACTCGGCTACAAATGGAGCGGTGCACCCTTCAGCCTCCCAGCTGCTCTGTGACAGAATGACGTGGCAGCTTGCTTCTGTAGAGATAAACACCTTGGAAGCCGATAACATCCTTCTGCTCGTTCTTTCAAGTTGCGTTGAGTCTAAAGTAATGGGGTTTTAACTCTGTTTTCTTAAGGCAGTTTCTCAATCCATCTTTCTGTTAAGTCCACTCCTCAGTAGGTCCTTCCCGTCCTGTCATTATTTGCCATCTTTGCCATCTTTTCTAGGGTTTAGATTAAGATGGAAAGCACCTGAAAAGCACCCAACAATACATTGAAAAAGATGTTTTCCTGGGAGCTAAATGGAATTCCAGCCTGCTTTGTGAGCTAAGAGATTTTGTTGACCAGAGTAATTTTACATCTAAAGCAATCAAGCTTTTTATAGGCTTTTCTTTTAAAAACAAAACTATTCTTATTGGCTCTTAAAGCCAATTGGTGGTTATAACTGATGACCACGCCTACAAATTTTGAGCTGAATCACTCCCTGGCTAAACTTACTGCCCGTACTTTGAGTTGATCCAACTTCTGTAGAGAGGCATGTTTTACTTATTTAGAATGTATTTCGTGTGATTGGAAGGATTTCCTGGGCTCCCTTCATCCATTCAGCGTTTTTTTTACAAACTTCTTATGTTCTTGGATGAGGTTATGGTTATTCATTTGGATAATCAGCCCTTATTACTCACAGCCTTTTCCAGATCTCTTTTACTGGTGGCATATAAGCAGTACTTGCGTTTTTCAACAGTAAACCAAACTTCCTGCCTCCAGTCAATTCTGACTCATAGCACCCTACAGGACAGAGTAGACCATTACAGTCTTTCCAGCCTTTAAACTTTATGGGAGCAGACTGCCTCCCTTTCTCTCACTGAGAGCCTAGAAGATTTGAACTGGTCACTTTGCAGTTTATAGCTCAGTGCTTAACCCTCTATACCACGAGTTTCACAATTTTAATATAACCATTTTTACCTCTGAATCCCCCACAATTTTTTAGTACCTTCTTTTTTTTTTTTTTTTTGTAGTCATGTATTTCCTGACTTCTAAATGTAGCCAGTTAGGCACTTGGCAGCAACCTTCTGCTTTCCAAACATGTTGCATGCAGTAACAAAGGTGTACCGCTGGGGACAGTATGGGGCGGTTTTCTCAACACTCACCACCTGGTCGTTAGGTCAGTAGCACATATCTAAGGGTGTTGGTTAACTGTGCTCCGTTTTTTGGGGGCACAAGATGTTTGTATTCAACGATTAAGCAAAGAGCCCCTGATGCTACATTGACTAAGCTGTTAACTGAAAGGGTGATAGTCAACGTGAGTCAGAATGGACTAGATTGTAAGCGCTTGGGTTTTGCTGTTGTTATTGTAGCATCCCATATCTTGCTTCCTATTTTTGTTTCAGTCAGATTTTGCCAGGTTATTGGGGTTGGGGGTGGGATGGGGGATAACAACATCGGGAAAATACCCTCAATAGTTTATGTCCATTGTTAGGCTTGCCTACGTCTCTGTTCCACATGCCCTCTTACGCCAGAAGCAGGGCTAAAGGAAACGTTCTCCCTGGTGCATGCCATGCTATGAAAGAATCTGGAGGAAATGTATAGTATCTCTGAAAATTTCTGTTTTGAATTGGCATATGTTACATCTGTTCATTAAATAAAACCAATTAAGCCATGCAGTTAAGCTTAACCATAAAGATGGAAAATATTGTTTTACCGAAAGATTTTGAAGTCACACAGCATTGAAGGCATTTTGCCAAGCTGAGTATTGGAGAGTGATATAAAAACATTGAAACTCAAACTCAAGGGCCAGACTGAATGAGTTCAAATGGTGACTCTGCCAATTGCTAATAATACAAATGTCAATTACTTAAATTCCTTTGCCTCTGTTTAATGATTTCTAAAGTATGACTATATGGCATCTACCTCAAAGAGTTGCTGTGCATGTCAGATAAATTTATACAAGTGCTTAGAGCATAGGAAGTATTTAGTAAATGCAATACCAGAATAGCACAGGTCATTAGTTAGCACCCAACTGATTTGGCATATATTTCTAAAATAGTAGGCCTTTATTAAATATGTGTATATACTACTTTCATAAGCCTGCCTCTAAGACCTGTAAGTTGCATTATAACGATTTACTTTTCTACGTCCTCAGTTTACAAGGAGTAAAGGTACACTTTGACCTTCACCTTCTATCTCTCCAATGGCACCTGCATAGCACAGATTAATTGTTTAATACATGATTTATAATATAAAAATGCATAGAAGAATAAGAGAATGATTGAAAAGAAGAGGAGAGGGGAATCTAATGCCAAATTACTCAGAGAAACATTCCTAGAACAAGCGTTGTTGTTGTTATTGTTGTTGTTGTTAGGTACCATTGAATCTGTTCTGGCTCATAGTGACCTCTCTGTAAACAGAACGCAATACCACCGAGTCCTGCCTTATCCTCAGATGTTTTCTTCTCCGGGAGCCCATTGCAGCAGCGACTGCATCAAGCCTTCTTGTCAAGGGCTTGCTTCTTTTTGCTGCCTCCTGACTGAGCATGACGTGCTTCCCCAGGGACTGGTTTCTCTTTACAGCATGTCCAAAGTCTGTGAGAGGAAGTCTCACTATCCTTCTTCTAAGGCTATATTTCTGAGACAGACGTTTTTGTTCTTTGGAAAATTAGAATTTAAAAAATTACCTGAAGCCAAGGGAAGAAAGCCGTCTAATGAACTTGCAGTAATAAAGGTCGTTCAAGGCTAGTTCGAGAGTCTGGTTTAGTTTTAATATTTTTTCCTATTTCCATATTTTTACCAGTAGCATAGAGTACATACACATGAGCAATGCTCAGATTGGCTTGTTCCTTCATTTCCAGACTGCCCTAACTACACAACTTCCTTCAGGCTTTACCTGCGCCTGACTTCCTGACCATTATAACTCCGACACTTAATGTAGCTCCTTGCACGAAAGACAATTTTTTAAAAGTTTTTTCAATAAATAGATGACTTTCAAATTTCAACCCACTCATATTTTCTGTAACTAAGCTTAGAGTTCTAACTATACAAAACTCTGAAATAAGTTCAAAATTGTTCACAAATACTTGACATTCCTTTGATGGATTGCTCTGGTTAACATAAACCACATGATTCAGAAGATCTGCAGTAAAATGCCTGAGCTGTGAAACAGAAAACAATTAGAAAACAGATTGAAGTAGAAAAGGGAAAGTTCAGATGAGCTCGCTTTAGAAGGCATGATAAAGTAAATGAATCCCAAATGGGTGATTAGGTAGAATTTTGCTTGAGCTACTCTCAATTTCCAATTGTTCATGGCTCATGCAGAGCCCCGGGCATGATGTGTGCCACAGGCTACATCAAGGGATAGCCAAAATAGTTATTTATTAATAATTTAAGGTTTTACATTCTTTCCCAACCCCCTCTCATTCTTTTTTTAAAAAATTATTTTATTGGGGGCTCATGCAACCCTTATCATAATCCATACATACATCAATTGTATAAAGCACATTTGTACATTCATTACCCTCATCGTTCTCAAAACATTTGCTTTCCGCACATGCCCCTGCCATCAGCTCCTCATTTTGTGCCCTCCCTCCTCCTTCCCCCCTCCCTCATGAACCCTTGATAATTTATAAATTATTATTTTGTCATATCTTACACTGTCCGATGTCTCCCTTCACCCACTTTTCTGTTGTCCGTAACACAGGGAGGAGATTATATGTAGATCCTTGGAATCAGTTCTCACTTTCCACCCCACCCTCCCAGTATCGCCACTCTCAGCATTGGTCCTGAAGGGATCATCTGCCCTGGATTCCCTGTGTTTCCAGTTCCTATCTGTACCAGTGTACATCCTCTGGTCTAGCTGGATTTGTAAGGTAGAATTGGGATCATGATAGTGGGGGGCAGGAAGCATTTAAGAACTAGAGGAAACTTGTATGCTTCCTCGTTGCTGCACTGCACCCTGCTGGCATCTCCTCCCCACGACCCTTCTGTAAGGGGATGTCCAGTTGCCTACAGATGGGCTTTGGGTCTCCACTCCGCACTCCCCCTCATTCACATTGACCTGATGTTTTGCTCTTTGATGCCTGATACCTGAGGTGTCCCTTCGACACCTTGTGGTCACACAGGCTGGTGTGCTCCTTCCATGTGAGGACAGTACTGAAGCTGCAGCTCAGGGAGAGGTCTGACATTCTTAATAATAGTTTCCAGCTCAAAACTTTACACCATGAACATCATGGAGCAATTTACTTCTCCCTTCTTCACAATCATTTGCATGACAATATCATGGGTACCCATGCTCACACACACACACTTCCAGTGTTATACAAATTGTTTTTTTTTTAAAGAACAGAAACCAACTCAAAGTATTACATTGTGGTGACACCCCCGGAAGCAGTCTCTGCAGAGGTCAAGGCTGTTTAGCACAGCAACAATTTGAAAAACAAAAGTGAGTCCATGATTCTGGTGTCTTTTCAAGAGTTCCCCTTTGAGACAACAGAAGTCAAACTATTCACAGAGAAGGCATCGTCACACTGAGGGGGCGGGGGCCGGGCGGCAGAGACTCACAAGGAAAATACATGAATACCAAGGACTGCACCAGAACAAGGTTTTAGTGGATATTGTCCATGGAAAGGTCAATTGAAGTTGGTACAGTGAAGGCCTGCCCTGTGTCTTTAAAATTACAGAGGTGCACAACATGTGTGACGTCCTTTTGAATTTGTGGGGCAGTTGTATTAATGCACAGGTCATGTGTCCTTGCCTGACTCTCTTAAGAACTTGAAACCTCCTTAAAACCCTTGATCCCACACTTTGCTATAATCATTCGATCCAATGATTGCTTTTTTTGACAACGTGACTCAGAGGATTCAGCCCCCAAACTTTACAGGCTTTCTGCTTAATCCTAGCATGCAGCTTCATCTCAATCTGTCAACATGTTTTACATTTCCAAACTTAATACAAATCCAAACTTTTATTGTTAAATCCACTCAGAGGACAGAAGGATATAAAATAAATGAACTATATGCATGACTATGGAAGTATGCACATGTAGTTTTGATCATAATTCTTTTCTTTTCCTACTTTATTTAAAAGCGAACTGCCTACATAAAGAAGTATAACACAGTAGCTATTGGCATCCACCACTTGTCTGCATTTGGTTGTATTGTGGTGGCCTCTGTGTTGGTGTTATGCTAGGAGCTATGTCACTGGCATTGCAAATGGCAGCAGGGTTACCAAGAACAAGCAGGTTTCGACAGAACGTCCAGACTAAGAACAAACTACGAGGAAGAAATAAGCCGGCCACTTCTGAGGAATTAGCCACGGAGAACCTTATGAACAGAATCAAAACACGGCCAGCTAATGAAAACCTCAAAAGAGAAGCGGAACATTGTCAGTGATCGTGCCAGAGACACGCCACTCAGGCCAGAAGGCGCTCAAAAGACGAGCAAGGAAGAGCTGCCTGCTGAAAGTAGCGTCAACCAGAATGGCATGGATGTAGGAAAGCCTGTGGAAGTAAACTCGTCAGGACCTTCATTTGCTGATGAGTCAGGACTCAAAATAAGAAGAGACAGCTATGAACATCAATAAAATTCTGAATTGAGGAAGATTAAAACATAAAAAAATGAAATGGAATGCATAAAAATCCACCTTCGAGGTATCAGTGAGCTGAAATAGACTGGGATTGGCCATTTGGGATCAGAAAATCATATGGTAGACTCTGCTGGGATTAAAGCAAGCTAGAGGGACCACATTGCATTCATTATCAAAGAGGACATTTCAAGATCTCTCACAAAGTTCAATGCTGTCTTTGATCAGATTATATCATCCACATTCAAGGAAATCAAGCCAATAAAACTCGTGTTCAAATGTATGCATCATCCACTAAAGCTAATGGTGAAGAAATTGAAGGATTCTGTCTTCAGTCTGAAATTGATCAAATGTGCAATATTCATTGATAATTATTGGCAATTGGGTTGCACAAATTGGAAGCAAAGAAGGAGAAACCATATTTGCAAAGTATGGCCTTCGTGACAAAAATGAAACCAGAGATCGCATGATAGCATTTTGGAAGACTAATAGCCTTTCATCACCCTTTTAAAACAACACATACGGTGAGGATGCGTGTGGACGTTTCCAGATGGCACACACAGACGTGAAATTGACTGCATCTGTGGGAAGAGGTGTAGAGAAGCTCATTATCAGCAGCAGAAACCAGGCCAAGGGCTGATTGCGGAAGAGATCATCAATTGCTCCTAAGTTAGTTCAGGTTGAAGTTGAAGAAAATGAAAACAAGTCAATAAGAACCAAAATATGATCTGGAGTATATCTCACTCAAGTTTCCAGACCATCTCAGCAACAGATTTGCTAGATGAAACATTGATGACAAAAGGCTAGATGACCCGGGGGACAACACTGACTGGGAGAGATCCACATTTGTCCCCATTCCAAAGAAAAGTGAAGCAACACAACGTGGAATCTATGGAAGAATATCAATTACTAGCACAGCCAGATAAAGTTCTTTTGAGGATCATCCAACAGCGCAGCAGTACATTGACAGGGAGCAACCAGAGGTTCAGGCTGCACTGAGAAGAGAATGTGTAACAATGGAGACCATTGTCCATGTCAGTTAGGTCTTGACTGAAAACAGAGAATACCAGAAAGATGTTTACTCTTGTTTTATCGACGATGCCGAGGCATTCAACTGGGTGCAGCATAACAAACCATGGATAACTTTAAGAAGAATGTGAATTCCAGAACCCTACCTGGTTCTCACAAGGATCCTGTAGTGGGATGAAGAGACAGGTGTGCGAATAGAGCAAGGGCACACTTCATGGTTCAACATCAGGAATGATGTACATCAGGGTTGCATATTCTAACCATACTCTTTCAATCTCTATGCTGAGAAAATCATTAGAGAAGTGGGATTGTATGAAAAGAAATGGTGTATCAGAATTGGAGCAAAGCTTATGAGCAAACTACAATCAGCAGATGCCACAACTGTGCTTGCTGAAGGACTGAAAGCCCTTGCTGATGAAGATCAAGGGGTGTGATCTTTAGTATGCCTTACAACTCAATGTAAAGAAAACCCACATCCTCACAGACTGGCCCACAGGTGACATCATGATAAATGGAAGTTGTGAAAGATCTCACCCCAGTTGATGCCACAGTCCGCGCCTATGGGAGCAGCAGTCAGGAGACCAAAAGAGGAGTTTGCTTTTCTTAAATGTGCTGCACAAGACCTCTTTAGGGTATTGGAAAGCAAGGATGTTACTTTGAGAACTAAGGTGTGCCTGATCCAAGCCGTGTATTTCAGCCACCACATAGGCATTTGAAGGTCAGACATTGCCAAAGGAAGACCCAAGAAGAATCGATGCATTTGAATATTTGCTGGTGAGGAATATTTAAAGTACATGGACTGCCAAAAGAATAAACAAATCTGTCTCAAAAGAAGCACAACCAAAATACTCCTTAGAGGCAAGGATGGCGAGATTTCCTTCCAGGTACTTTGGAAACGTTCTCAGGAGAGACTAGTCCCTGGAAAAGGATATCATGCTTGGTAAAGTAATGGGGCAGTGAAAATGAGGAGGGTTCTCAGCAAAATGGATCGATCCAGTGGCTGCATGGATCAGCTCCAACATCAGAATAATTGTGACCATGCCCTACGACCAAGCAGTGTTTAATTCTGGTTTCTATAGGTTCGCTATGAGTTGTAAATGATGCACCTAATGGCAAAAACAAAGCTTGAGATTATAATAGATAAATTGTGATTATAATGTATTATATGAAAATAAAACACAATGATTGGAGGGGAGAAGTTACATTGGAGCATTTTTTTCATTTGTTTTCAAATTATTGAAATGGTTAGCTTAATTTTGATCAGACAGTTTAAGTTAAAATATTAATTATAATTCCCAGGGAAGCCACTAAGAAAATAACTAATA
The DNA here is from genome assembly GCF_000313985.2 of Echinops telfairi. Lineage (NCBI taxonomy): Eukaryota > Metazoa > Chordata > Mammalia > Afrosoricida > Tenrecidae > Echinops > Echinops telfairi. The sequence continues at coordinate 10,426,813 of NW_022107432.1, read as the reverse complement.
CAAATTTTCATGAAAAAATAGCCATGAAATAAAAATAGCCGAGTGGAAAGTGTCTATTTAACATAAAAACAGAATGCAATGATTGGTTAGAGAAACAAAGAAAGACATACAAAATGTAGAGAATAAATATCAAATTGGGTAACGTAATTCATACCCTACCCAATAATTACATTGATTTTAAATAGGCAAAACATTCTAATAAAAAGACAGAGATTGGCAAAATGGTGACACAAACATGATATGACTATATCTTATTTACTAGAAACACACTTGAGATGAAAAGAAAAAGAATGTAAAAAGGTGTACCATTCAAATAGTAAATGAAGGAGAGCTGAGTGACCACACTAATATTCCTCTCCTTTCACTGCCGTCCTGGGAGAAAGATGAGGCTTCCTACTCCAGCGGAATTACAATCTGGGAGACCCACAGAGGCAGCTCCCACCTTGTCCTGACCTACTGGGTCACGGAGTCGAAATCCACTGGATACAGAGTTGGGTTTGTTTTCTCTCACTGCCTTGAAGACAATCCTGACGAATAGCAATCCTATACCTCACAGTGAAAACCCCAATTGCCCCATCAGGGTTTCTGAGACTAACTCCTGCGAGTAGAAAGCCTCATTTTCCTTCTGCCGACTGGCTGGTGGTTTCAAGCTGCACACCCTGAGGTTAGCAGCCTAATGTGTAACCCATTACACCATCAACGCTCTCAGAAATCTTAACAAAAATCACGACATAGACAAAAGGGGCCATTTATATTGGTAAAAAAGCCAAACTATTAAGAAGTTATAAAACTATTAACATACTCTTCCTAAAATCCCATCAAAATAGATGATGCAGAAACTTCCAGAATTGATGGGAGATAGAGTATTCAAAATAATTACAAAATTCTCAAATCAAACCCTAGACTTCCACCTTAACAAACTACAAAAATAAAAGACAATGAAAAACCAAAGCAAGTAGTGTTGCTTTTAATGTAATTATCTGATTGTTTATTAATATATGGACACATATTTAATGTTTATTTTATCCTGTATCTTGTTAGATAAATCCATTTATTAACTGTAGTAACTTTTTTTGGTAGATCCTTTAAGCTTCATTATGTTATCTGTGAAAAAAAGATGCTAATACGTCACTTTTTCAATCTGATGACTTTGATGTATCGTTCTTGTTTGTTGTAGTTAGCACCTCCTCGAGGTTGAGTGCAAGTGGTGTGATAAGAATCCATCCCCTGATTCCAAATTTTAGAGGAACATGCTCATTTGTCATCATTAGTAAGAAGGAGAACTCAAGCTTTGTCATCTATTCCCTTAATCAACTGGACAAAGTTTTCTTAGATTACTTGTTTACTGAGAGTTTTTACTTTTTTGAAATTGAAGTGACCATAGATTTATTATTTTAATATGTTAGTATGCGACATTATGATGATTGGTTTCTGGATGTTAAACTAACATTGTATTACCTGAATAAGACCCAACCGGTTACAAATCTGTTGCCATATTAACACATATCTGTATTAGATTTGAAAAAAAAATTTTAAGGACCTTATGTTTCTGTTCCTGATAGATATTTGACCTATGATTTTTTTTTCTTATGACTACATCTGTACATTTATTTAGGTAAATCGTGCATTCCTGTGTATCTTGAGCTTTTAAAAAAATATCATTTTATCGGTGGCTCTTAACACAATCCATCTGTCCATCCATTGTGTCAATCACATTTGTACATATGTTGACATCATCATTTTCAAAACATTTCTCTCTACTTGAGCCCTTGGTGTCAGCTCATCTCTCCCTCCCTCCCCCATGAACCCTTGATAATTTATGTATTAGTTTTTTCCATTTCTTAAAATTACTGTTGTCTCGATCCACCCCATTTTTTGGCCATGATTTTCTTTTGTTGTTTATCTTTGTGTGATTGTCAGAGTAACTGTGGCCTTATAAGATTTGTGGGATAGTGTTTCTCTGAATTATAGAGCATCTGACTAAGATAGCACTATTTTCTTTAATATGTGATGGAACTTATGCATAATAGTTTCTTCACCTGGAGATTTCTTTACTGGAAGGTTTGTCCTTACCATGTCTACTTTGGTAATGTCTGCCTTTTAAGGACTCTGTCCCTTTTAAGTTGGCAAATATGTGAGTTATTCATTATATTCTCTTATTCACCTTGTAATGCCTGCATGGTGTTTTTCCTTGTATCCTGCTCATAAACACTTCTTAAAGTAGGGGTTCTTTTAAAGCTCATTATTTTTGTGCTATTTCTAATTCATAAACTGTCATAATACCTCTTCAAAGATGCATTTTCACATTGATTTGTACAGCTGCTTTATAGTAGTAGAATAAAAGTGATACATGCATGTGTGTGCATTTGTGTGCAGGGGAAAGCCCCCCCCCCCCCCCACTGAGCCACTCAGCTAATCTCAAATCTCTGATCATTGTTGTATGATGCTTTTTTGCATTTATAAAACTAGGGTTGTAGCAAAATTCACTGGCATTCATACCACAATGTCTTTGGTTTAAAAAATGGAAACCATTATTCAAAATGGAAATCTATGCACTTTGTCATCAGAGAGAACTGGGTGTGGGTTCTGACCTGGCATTTATTAAAGATATGGACTTATATGTTTTATTTAAAAGCTTTGAGGTATCTACTTGATCATCTAAAAAAATGGGATTTAAAATGGCCAATTTTCAGGGGTATTTTAAAGATTACTCAAAAGTGTCTGTAGTGCTTTGGTGCACACTTGACATCAGTGGTTCATGTAGTTGTATTGAGTGAGTAGCTATCGATGGGGAGGTTCCTATGTCACATAAGCTGAATGTGGAGGTGCTGGGTGGTGTAAATTGTGAATTTACTCAGTTGCTAACTGAGAGGGCAGAGGTTCAAGTACATCGGCAGCTATCTTGGAAGGAAGATTTGGTGATCTACTTCTGAAAAATCAGCCACTGAGAGATTTGATCATCTATTTCTAAAAAAATCAGCTAAGAAGTAGAGTTCTACACTGACACTCCTGGGGCCACTGAAAGCATCTGTGTGTGTTTGTTTTGATTTCTAAATGGCATGAAGGATTAAGCATCTCGTGTCCTCATCTACATGAAACGCTTAATTCTTCACTCTATTTGCAAAATGAAACCAAACATGGTTGCCTGCATTGACCCTATGTGTGTCTGTGTAGTACTGGCTTCATCTAGTTTACAATGGCTGATGTTCCGAAGTAGATCACCAAATATTGCTTCCAAGACAGCTCTGTGTGGCCTTGAACTAGTGGCATAGTGGATTAATTACAGGGCTTTTAACTGCAAGGTCAGCCGGTCAAAACGACCAGTGACTCCATGGGAGAAAGATGAGGCTTTTTATTCCCATAAAGATTTACATTCTGGGAAGCCCAAAGGGCTGTTCTACTTGTTGGCAGAATCAACTCCATGACAGTGAATTTTTTGAGCCTTCTCTAGCTCACCTCCCCCAGAGCCGTGCACCCCGTGCCAATTTCTCTTTATGTGAACTCTGTGTCTGATGATTGCACAAGTTATCAGACACAGGACATTGATTCTCTCCTTCAGGGCAATTCTCCACAATAGTCACTGAAGTTGATGTGATCTCTCAGACATCATTTAGAGAACAGTTCAAGACCATTTAGCAGACACTTACAGGCTTACTCAAGCTAAAGGTCTTCTGGAACCTTCCACCATCATTGCTGCTCCCCACAAACCTTCTTTTAAAAGAGACACTCACACTCGGGTTAGAAGTGTTTTCCCACTAGTGGATTAGAAGTACAAGGCACGTGCTCTTTGCTAAGAGCAATTTACATGATAAGGCATGCAGTGTTCCAAGGGAAATACTTCGTCAAATCTTTTTCTACTAGAGGGTAGGCATTCATTAGCTTCATCTCCTCTTTTTTTCTTGGAGAAAATAGTTACAGACAAGGAAAAAGTCATATTAATTCATCTGAGTGGACATCACAGTAAAATGTTGTCCTCAAATTAAAGATCATCTAGCGGACTTGTTCTTACGGTGTCTAAAATGGCAGGTGTTCTCCAACTCCTGTCCCCAGGACCACACTGGTCTGCGCTGGCTCACGGAGCAGAGACGAAAGCAGCCATTGAACAATCGTAGTAGACCTCAAAGGGCCTGATGCTGGACTTGCTGGCATAGTCTCTGGTTTAAAAAAAAAAAAAAAAAAAAGACGCCTGCTGACTTTTAGTGTTTTGTTCCCTAAACCCATCCATCTTCATAAACTTATCATTGAGAAAGTATTATAGCTTGGAGGGGCTCCCTGCTATTATCAAAGAACCTTGAACATAAATGGAAAAGTACAAATTGTGTAACTTGTTACAATTCTACCTATTTGAAAAGTTAATGTAAGACCAAGGAGGGATCCCCATGTGTGTGTGTGTGTGTGGGGAGGAGGTTTAAAGACCTGGACTATAAAATTGGCTTTAAAAATAATAGAACAACAGATAGAAAGCCACAGAAAATGTCGGTTTGTTTATTATTTCCCATGTTCAAGGGTTTCATTCACCATAGCCGGAGAAGCAGGCAACCAAATCAGAGCTATCATTAGGTAGTGACGCTGCATTTCGCTCTGGCAGTAGATGGCAGTATTGATGCATGCAAAATGATCTATCCAGCTCACCTGGCTGTTGAATCACTTGTTCAGGGTTTCTGTATTAGTACATTTAGGTATCTGAGCTGAACCAGCATTTATAAGACAACAATATGGAATTTATCCCCTTTTATCTCTCCTTCTCTAGTTTTTACTTTTACTTTCGTAAAGATGTTACTTTCCATTTGCTGTGCCCTTTAGTCCTTGGCAAAAAAAAAAAAAAGCGATGTTTTCCCTGTGTTTGAGCCCAAACTGTTATTTGGCCCTCAACTTTATTATCAAAGATCTTATTCCACTTTTCTAGTAATCTGAAAAAAACAACCCCATCTGACTTCTCAGATGCTGTCAAAACTGGAACCTCAGGCCGCAGGGACCTTCTCCTAACTAATTGCATCTTTTAATTACTTCTCTAAAATGGAATTTTCCTAAGCCAGATAGCTGGAAAGGGTCTGATTCCCACTCTCCTTTCAGATCCCAGGAACATCATCTCTAGTTCAGAGACAATGGAAGCCCCTGCATCCTGTTTCACAGCCTCGAGGGTCAGGACAGCAGACCAAGTCTCGGATTAGTGCTGTGGCCGCTGAAATAAAGCAGATCCGAGCCAGACGGAAAACAGCCCGGATGCTAATGGTTGTGCTTTTGGTGTTTGCAATTTGCTATCTACCAATTAGCATCCTCAACGTGCTAAAGCGGTAAACTTCACCACATTATTTGTCAATGGAATTACTTGTTATTTCTTGGACTTTTATTAAGGTTATTTAAAAAGCCAGAGAATGAATGAGAACCCTTCTGCCTGATTCTTTGTCCAGAGGGATGATTCTGTGTTCTTATTGATTATAGGACCAACAGGTAAGAGGAATATAGCATTTTGGACGCCTGACACAAAGGCTTTTGTCCGTGGTCAGTGTCTGTTGGATGACAGACATAAAACAGATGTTTCCGTCTACCTCTTCAAACCAAGTGCTAAATCTTAGGTGCAGAAAAAGTTCTTATGCACACACACACACACACACACCCCTCATTTGCCGCTTTGGACTTCTCTGTGTTGAGGTTTCCAAAACTCTATTCGCAAAGTTATACAAAATTGTTAAGGAATTATATCTAGAAGATAAAAAGAGATAAGAGTGTTTTGTTGTGATTCTTATTATACTTTAAGGTGGATTGGTGAGCACTAAAAATAAATGAAACCAAGGCAGATATTGTGTGGAATATTTAAATAGTGAGGGAGAAATTCATTTCCTGAGGTCATGAATTAGGCGTAGGGTGAATATTAATACAAATCAGCACACAGTTTTGGTTTTTTAGTGAAGAAAATACATTATTTTACTCAACTGAGGGCCCAATGATGAAAGTAAAGCAATTGGCTGATGGCTTGAATAGTACGCAGATGTCGGGCGATGGTGTGCCCTGAACTTTACAGCCAGTCGATTTCCCGGGGACTGATTGTAGCTGCCGCACACCCGTGGGTCACAAACTAATCCTATTTCTGCTTACAGGAAGGTTGAAACTGAAACTAGGCTTAGTGCTCTCACTTGTTCTTGATTTAGAGTCAATAATTTACTGCTCCCACCCGGGACTGAGGAGAGGCAGCTTTGCCCGGAGTCCCAGAGGCGACTGCCAGTGGGAGCAGCTGCAGCAAGGTCTCCTGCTCTTCCACCCTTGTTTCCGATGGCTTTATATTTCTTCACCACCACCACCACCTCTACCACCACCACCTCTACCACCACCACCTCTACCACCACCACCTCTA
>NW_022107432.1:10312155-10420285 GCF_000313985.2 Echinops telfairi | reverse complement strand
CCACCACCCTCACCATCACCACCACCACCACCTCTAACACAACCACTTCTAACACAACCACCACCCTCACCATCACCACCACCACCACTTCTAACACAACCACCACCCTCACCATCACCATCACCACCACCACCACCACCGCCCTCCTACACTGGAAAAAGAAGTACAAGGCATTGTTGTGGAGTAGTGGTATTTACTGCAGACTTAGTCTTACAGATTATGATTTTAAACAGCTTCAGTCTTTTCCTAGATGGTGTCTTTGGATCTTAAGAACTTTATGAGCATGAAGCGGTATTCTTCTTCTTTTTTCCCCTTGCATACTCTTTTATTTTTTTTCTGTATGATCTTTTAATAATGCTCAAATCTATGGAAATACCACTCACATTATTGATTCTATTTGTCTGTGTTGTACTTAGATTTGCCATGGCTTCTTCAACTCTTTACAAATAACTACTTGTGCATCTCTTGTTCTGATACCTTACACCTTTCTTGCTTAGGGAAACAAGTGACTTTTCATGGAGAAAGTAGATTGTTAAATTAGAATGATTTTGAAGTCTGAACATAATGTTCTCCACATGTACACATTCACAATTAGCAAAGCACTCAGAAAATTACTTTTTTTTACCACATACATTTTCTTCAAATTATCTCTTTTATTACTTTTGCAAGTATGTTGTTCTTGTGCTTTCTTTACTCTCTCACATAAATTCCTAGAGCTTTTTCCTTGCAACATAACAGTTTTATCCCATTAATCAGAATCAAGTTCTTTAAAGCAATTCTTGTTTGTCCTATAGATGCATTGACATTGAGGGTCAAAGCATATTCCTCATTCTATTTGTCTAGGTTTCATATAGAAAGCACTGGTACCACCTTATTCAGTCAATTCATTTCTGACTTATGCCTGCATATTGAAAAGAAAACATAGCAACAGTACACAAAGTATATTACTATGATAGAGATTCCTGCAGGAAACACATTATCATTTTCAGACTGTATGTTTAGTAGACAGCCACAAGTTACCTAATATAGGTTAATGCTTGACTTTGGACAAATCAGACATCTCTAAGTAGGAAGCCCATCTTAACTGCTCCTCAGGGATTTGGAGACTGTAACTCAGTATAGGAGTAGAAGGCTCCATCTCTCTTCGAAAATATTCCTGAATGATATCATAATGAATGATTATGGGATTTAAAAGAAGAAACAAAAACTCAAACTCATGAACTTTGAGAAATTACCAGAAGTTTTTCTAGCGAATCATTCTTCTTCTTTTCCAAAAAGAAGAAGAAAACAAATGTCAGCAAGTCTGAGAAGACAGGAGTGGGAAGAAATGTAATACTTGGATCAATATACAAGTTACAGGACAATGCAAGCACTTCGGCGCTGCTGTTTAACGAGCATGTGTAATGGAAAACGAACCGAGTTCCACTTGGTTATTTTTAAAACCAAAACAAAATCAGAGAGGTAGACATGTGTTGCAACTTCTGTATTCTTCTCCACAAAATATGTTTAATTTCCCCTTTACTCGAAGGAGAGGCTTTTATTTTTTGACTGAATCAACTTCTGATTTACTAACCATTTCATGGAGAGTAGGGTCGTGAAATGATCTAATGCCATGTGGTCTCCAAGTCCCATTAGTGGTCAAAATCTGCAGAGGTCAGGCAGTGCCTACAATGATCCTTGTTCAACACTGAGTTGCATTATTTAAACTTTTTGTTTCCCCCCCAAATTTCACTATGAATGTTCTGTTGTTTCTTTTTCTACAGAGTATTTGGGATGTTTACCCACACTGAAGACCGAGAGACTGTATATGCCTGGTTTACATTTTCACACTGGCTTGTATATGCCAATAGTGCCGCCAACCCAATTATTTACAATTTTCTCAGCGGTAAGTTTTCACTGTTTCTCTTTGTGTTAGTCTGGGTTGACTAGAGAAACAAATTCAGAGAGACTCATATATGTTTAGGAAAGAACTTTATAACAAAGAACATTTGTATATTGAGAAACATCCTAGCCCAGTGCAGATGAAGTCCATAAGTCTGATATTAGCCCATATGTCTACTAGTCCATAAATTCCTCTTTGGACTCATGCAGCCATGCAAGATGCCAAATGCAGGAAGATCACAGTCCAGTAGTGGAAAGTCTTGCAGATCCAGTGGCGGTGGAAGCATCTCAGCACTGGCATGGGTCTGCACATGACTCCTCCAGCCCCAGGGCTCTGGCTCCATCAGTATGTCTCCATATGGCTTGTCAACAGGAATGTCAAGCAGAGAGAGTGTGTGTCCTGTATCCAGGGAGGAAGACAGGAGTTCCCAGAATCCTCATGAGAAGGTCATGCCCCCACAGAAGCCTCATGGGCTATGACCTGATTGACAGGCTAGACTCCATCCCTTCCCTCAAGGTGACAGGAGATTATGTAACTTCCACACTCTTGTATGAACCACAATTCTAACTAATGACAATGAATCAATGGCCAGAGTTCTTAGAATAGTCAAACTATGTGAAAAGTGTAATAGCTACACAATGAGAAAAATCTGCCCTAATGGTCGTGATACTTTTTCCTTGCCTTACGATAGGGAATTCACACTGTCATGATTCACTGAAGGAAAGACTGGGGTTTTGTTGTTGTTGTTTGCTATAAGACATAGAAGAAGTGTTAAAACAGAAAGAATGCAAAAAATTGTTAGAAAGGAATGATATAGAACCTTGGTGTCATATTAAAGTTTAAGATTTTCAGAAGTATCAAATAATTTCATCTAAAAAACACACCACTACTCGTGTATTGTGTCCTTAGCCAAAATACATGTGTCATATGGTTAATAATTAAGTCTATCAAAAGGTTTTGCACTGACCACAAAAAATAAGTAAATATATTTATTCCTAAATAATATATTAGCTAACTGACACACTTACATGTTTAACAGTCTAATTCTATTTGTGGAATCAAGTGGTTATCAAAAGTTATTTAACTAATTACTGTGTCATTTATAAACATCTGTGGTTTTGATGGAAACATTTTTTTTCAATTAGTTACACGATTATATTGTCCCTCCAATCAAAACTGTGGGTTACGTCTTTTTCATTTCTATCTTCTAAAAGATAGAAATGTATTTATTTATAGGACAGATTCAGTTCTTGATGTTGTTGTATACTTAATAAGTACATGCATTTTTCCAATGCCATCATTGACTTTCTGGTTGAATCCATATGAACAAAGACAACCAACCAGTCCATTAGATTAAAAAACAAACAAACAAAAACCCCACAGGCTTTTGTCTCCGTTTTCTGGAGAATCATGGGGCATACAGTGACGTATTTGGTTTTTACAATTCACTCGCTTCTCCTACACGGCTTCTCTACCCCACTAAACCCTGCTTTTGTGTGTCATGGAGTCAACACCAACTCGAAGTAAAACTGTAAATAAGACAAGGCAGAAAGGTCACTAAAGATTTTCTAGGATGTGATCTTTATAGGAGTAGATCGCCAGTTCTTTTCTCCTAAGGAACTGGTGGGTTTGAACCTCTGATCTTTTGATTAGTAGCCAAGCTGTTAGTCACATGCCACAAGGCTCCATTTCCTAACCCAAGCCTCCATAATAAAAGCCATATTTGGTGTCAGAGAATTAGATGTTGTTCTTCTTGGGTTAAGGGAGAAGAGGCAATAGAAAGCTGTGGTTCTGTAAGCCTAGGGAAAGTGAAGCTGATTTGATTAAGGCAGTGGTTCTCAACCTTCCTAATGCCGCAACCCTTTTAAGACAGTTCCTCATGTGGTGACCCCCAACCATAAAATTATTTTCGTTGCTACTTCATAACTCTCATTTTGCTACTGTTATGAATTGGGCGACCCCTGTGAAAGAGTCGTTCGACCCCCAAAGGGGTTGCAACCCACAGATTGAGAACCGCTGGATTAAGGACATTTAACACTTTAGATTGAGACAGTAAAATTTAGTGGAGAAAAGCCATGAAACCAGCAAAGCCCCCATGTAGGAGTTAAGAATGAAGCAGGGAAGATGTATGGAAATTATACATTTAACGTTCATTTGATCATTTAATTTAATCAATTAATTTCTCAATTACCCAATGGGCTCACTGAGGCTCAGAGAGGAGAAATAATGATTCTCAATTCTGTCACAAATCTTTGTAATGATGACTCTTCTATTTTCTTTTTCTTTAAATCATTTTATTGGGAGCTCATACAACTCTTATCATAATCCATATATATGTATATTATTGTGTCAAGGACATTTGTACATTTGTTGCACTCATGACTCTTCTGTTTTCATAGATCTATGACCTTCCCTCAGAAATTAAAAGATGAGTTCCTTCTTAAGTGCCTATTTCTTTTTCCAGCTAGAGCGTTTGTTCTGCCAGACGGAGATTGTGAAAATTTAGATATTTTTCTGTACAATGTAATGTCATGTAGACATTTTCATGAACTGATTGTGTCAGCAGAACAGTTTCTTCTGCAGAGTGCAACACAGAAGTAATTTCTGCATGCTTTTCACTTTGCATAACCGGTTTCATTATTTCTGATATTACTAAATGCCTCTGTGACTCTTTCTTTAATGACCAAATATATGATACCTGTAGATTTAGAGAACTTGGTGACATCAATAGTTAATGAACTTGGCTGCTAACCAAATAGTTGAAGTTTTGAGTCTACCCAGATACACAGTGGAGGAAAGAGTCCAGAGATGTACTGGTACTTCAGCTCTTGAAAGCCCCGCAGAGCCCAATTCTACTTCGACACAAGAGAGGCTGCCATGCATCCAAGTCTACCCTATGGCAATTCATTGAGCTGATTTTACACATTTAAAATATGCTCATGTCCACACATCTATGGTATTTGACTAAAAGTGAAATATTTGACTAAAAGTGAATAAAACAAACTCCGAGGGTCGCAAAGGAAAATCAATTCCATTTTATGGAAATACCTCATTGTATCAAAAGTTTACCATGCTTCCAATAAACCCAATTTCCTTTTCCTATTTCCCCCATCCTTACCAATACTACACCTCATTGTTAGTTGGACTCAAGGGAACAACTAAGTTGTACCCTCTACATGATTTGTTGAAACCTCTTTTACACCTAATTCCTTTTCCTTTCTGTCTCCCTGGTTTGCCAGGAAAATTCCGAGAGGAATTTAAGGCTGCGTTTGCTTGCTGTTGCCTTGGAGTGCACCATGGCCAGGAGGAGAGGCTCGCCCGGGGGCGCACGAGCACCGAGAGCCGCAAGTCCCTGACCACCCAGATCAGCAATTTTGATAATGTCTCAAAACTCTCAGAACAAGTTGTGCTAACCAGCATAAGCGCCCTCCCGGCAGTCAATGGAACAGGGCCACTTCACAACTGGTAGACTATTTCTTCAGAGGTCAAGGATAGCTGAGTAAAACGATTCTTTTTCTAAATTTCTGTAAACCCCCATTTTTTTTTACCCCAATAACCTAAACCTAATATTACTTTGTGGATCATTTTTTTAAAATCTGTTGTTCTTTGGAAATAAAAAAGGCAGTTTAAAATAATTTCGCAACTTCTGATTTAAACATGTATGAAATTTAACCTCCCATTGAACTTCTTTCAATCAAGTTCACTTTTATTACAGTTAGTATGATTTAAGTACCAAGTAAATGTGTGAACATTTCTAAAGATTTTTTATAATCCCTTGTTACTTTAATCCCTCACATTCCATGTTATGACTAAAAATCACCAGATTTTATCCAATAATTTTCTTTTATGCATAAAAAGAAGTCTAAAATATTTACTGCATTAACAACAGGCACACATTCATTGATATTTATAGTTTTAAAGAACACAAAAGGCTAAAGTTACAATATGAAGGCTGGGAGAATATTTCTATGTATAAATAGATCATTGTATTAAATAATTCAAAAGGTATGTCTCAAAATATATATAAAATAAGTCCTAAAGGATGCTATTTTTAATTCAATTTATCACATGTTTACACAATTTTCTCAGCTTTATAATCTCCCCATTGTTAGCTTTCAGTTTTCACACATGACAAGTAAGGCTCTATTAAAACTAAAATGTTGAAGTAGCTACTGTAGTTGGGGGCCATGGGACCACGTCTGACTCACAGTGACCCGATATACAACAGAATGAAACCCTGCCTGGTTCTATGACATCCTGACAATTGTTCTTAACGTTTGAGCCTCTTGTTGTAGATAGGGTGTCCATTCATTTCATCCAAGGCTTTCCTCGATTTTTCTGCCCGTCCAGTCCACTTTACCAAGCATGATTTCCATCTCCAGGGACTGGTCTTTTGTGACAGCATGTCCAAAGCACATGAGAGGAAATCTTGCCCCACTTGCCTCTGAGGAGCATTCTGATTGTACTTCAAAGATGGATGTTTGTTCTTTTGGCAATCCATGGAATTTTCAATATTCTTCATCAACACCACAGTTCAAATGCATTGATTTTTGTTTGGTCTTTCTTCTTCAGTATCCAACTTTCCAGTGCATAGGAGGCAATTTAACAGACTGTAATAGCTTGGGTCAGGTGCACCTTAGTCCAATAATGTCTTCACCTCTCAACAGGTGTAGAGATCATTCGGGGAAAGAAATGAAATGCATCGTTTGATCTCTTGACTGCAATGATCTCATGAGCATTGATTGCAGATACCGGCAAGATAAATTTCTTGACAAATTTGATCTTTCTCCATTGATCACGATGTTACCTATTGGTCTAGTGAGGATTTGGGTCTTCTTTCCATTGAGTCCTAATCCATACTGATGGCTGCAATTCTTTGTTTTCTTTAAAAAATGCTAAGTCCTACTCACTTTCAACAACAAGGTTGTCACATATCACAGGTTGTTAATAAGCCTTCCTCCAATCCTGATGCCACATTCTTCTTCATATAATCCACCTTTTCTAATTACCTGCTTAGCATACAAATTGAGTAAGTACCCTGACTCACACCTTTCTTGATTTTGAATCATATTTGTTTTTGTACAACTGCCTCTGGATCTAAGTACAGCTTCCCGACGACCATCATGAAGTATTCCAAAATTCCCATCCTTCTCAAGCCTACCGGTATTTTATTATGATCCACCCAGTTGAATGCTTTGGCATAGTCAATGGAACATAAGTAAACATCTTTCTAGTATTCTCAGCTTTTAGCCTAGATCCATCTGACATCAGCAATATCTCTTGTTCCACACCTTGGTCGGAATTCCACTTGAACCTCTGGCAACACCCTGTCAATGTACTGTTGCAACAGTTGTTGGGTGATCCTCAGTATAATTTTACTGGTGTGTGATATAACTTGAGCATTCTGTCGGGCCACCTTTCTTTGGAATGAGTATAAACATGGATCTCTTCTGGTCAGTTGCCCAAATAGTTGTTTTCCAAATTTCCTGGCATAGAAGAGTGAAGTCCCATCACTTCATCTCTTGTTGAAACATTTCACTTGGTAGTCTAGCAATCCATGGAGACTTGCTCTTGGCTAATGCTTTCAGTGAAGCTTGGACTTCCTCCTTGGGTACCATTGTTCTTACTCAGATGCTGTTCTTGAAATGTCAGAATTTTGACCAGTTCTTTTTGGTACAATGACTCTGTGTATTCTTTCCATCAACTTTTGAGTCTTCATGCATCATCCAATATTTTGTCCATAGACTCTCTAAATCCTATCACTTGAGGCTTGAATTTTCTCTTGATTCTTGAATTTTAGGATATGCTGAGTGTAGTCTTCCTTTTTGGTGTTCTAAGGTTAAGTCTGCACAGATCATATAATATTTTACATTGTTCAAGCAGCCCTTTGATATTTCAGTTCTCTTACTTCACCAATTTTTTCCCCACCTGTTGCAGCTACTTTTATTATTAAGAGCAAGGTTCAGGGCTTCTTCGAATATCCATACTGTTCTTTTCTTTCCTGTCTTTTGAATGATGTTGTGTTTTCTTCATGAAGTCTTCCCACACCTCATCAAGTTTTCTGTCATTAGTGTTTAATGCATAAAATCTGTTCTTGACATATGGGTGGAATACACTCAAGGTCATATTGTGGCTTTCTTGGACTTGTTTTCATTCCCTTCAACTACAATTTGAACTTACATATGAGCAATTGATGGTTTGTTCCACGACTGGTCCCTAGCCTGGCTTTAGATGCTGATATTGAGCTTCTCCATCATGTCTTCCCACAGATATTGTCAGTTTGATTTCTTTGCATTTCATCTGGAAAAGTGCATGATGTGTAGCTGCCTTTTGTGTTGTTGAAAAGTGGTATTTTTGATGAAGAAGTTGTTGGTCTTGCAAAGTTATATCATACAATCTCCAGCTTTGTTTCTATCACCAAGACCATATTTTCCAATTACTGTTTCTTCTTCATTTCCAACTTTTGCATTCCAATCTCCAATAATTAGTGCATCTTGATTGCTTGCTTGATAAATTTCAGATTGAAGTCTTGAGTGGAATTCTTAGATTTCTTCATCACTAGCTTTATGGTTGGTGGTGCATATATCTGGTGAATTATATTTCTATTAATTGGATTTCCTTATATGTGGATAGACATGATCCTGTCGCAGATAGCATTGAACTTTAAGACACAGCTTTAAATGTCCTTTTTGAAGATGAATGCAGCATCACTCCTCTTGATTATCATCCCTTACATAGTAACCGTATGTTTTTCTGATTCAAAATGACCAATACCATTCTATTTTAGCTCCCTAGCACTTGGAATATTGATCTGTATTTGTATCTTTTCATTTTTAATAACTTCAAATTGTTCTAGATTCACAAGTTCCAATTATTAATAGATGTTTGCAAGCATTTCTTTTCCTTTTCAGTCATGTCCCACGAGTAAATGAAGGTCCTGAAGGTATTACTCCTCCATCTGTGTCACTGTGGTTGACCATACTTTGAGAAGGCAGCTCTTCGTCAGTCGTAGTTTGAGTGCCTTCTGACGAGTTGCTCATCTCCTGGCACCATCTCTCACAATGTTCTTTTGGCTTTCAGTAACTGCCGGTGTTTTGATAGTATCTGTAGGGTATCCAATAGCACTCCTCTGAAGTAGACAATCTAATCTTTCTTTATAGTGTCTATTTGTCTGGAAGCTCTACTCCAACTAGTTCACTTTGGGTGACTGCTGGTATCTGAAATACCAGTGACATAGGTTCCAGCCACACACCAGTCACCACACACTACAAAGTGACAGAGAAGTGGTGGTTGACGTAACTATTGATACACGTTTTCCACCCCTAAGGAAAGAGCTAAAGAAATACTTCAACATTAAAGAACAAGATAAAATCACATTTTAAAAACGTATATGTTTTAACAAACAGAAGTGACACAGTCTATTAAATTGCTGGATTAAATTAAGAATGCAAGTACAAATAAAAAGGAAGAGTGGACAACTGCATCACAGTTGTGTCCCACATTGGAGAGGATAATGCAATGGAAACTTTGTGGGACCAATTGGCATTTATTTAAAATTCACAAATATATTTTTAAATGCCTACCCCAAAGCATCCACAGGACTAAGGGCTAAATCATTGTTAATAGGGAAATAGGATTTCAAAACAGATATTGTCTACTGAGGGAGATGGGTCCACCAGATCTGAAGTGCTTCAAATATGCTCGAGGAATAGCTGGATGAAGATGGGCAAATGTGAAGAGACCCATCCATCTCCCTCACAGGTAGGAACACTGCATCCTTACGCCTTCTTGCAGTGATACGTTCGATGACAGCAAACTACCCGTGTCTGTTGCTGAGCATGTGCTTAAAAAATTGATAGCCTTACTACTCCTTAACCCCATATAAAAAGTAGGAATCTGTATAATGTGTACAACAGTAACATCTTGGATTTAAACACTAAATATTTCAAATTTATACCTCTAAAAATTCTAATTTTATAGCTAAAAATTAAACTTTAAAATAAGTGCTCCTGAAAATATGCTTATCCTCTCATATTATAGAAGCAATTGATCTCATATTATGAAAACGAAAGATAAAAAGCACAACATTTAAGAGATTTCCACAGAAGATAAAAATCAATATGTTGCCCCTCCCTCCACCCAGTGGCTCTGTCAGAGAAAAGTAATACATCCAAATATTATACAGTTAGTTTTCATATCGTAGCATGAAAGATTTTATCATTTTGTGCTTATTTTTTTACTACTCAATTTAAAGCACAAACGAACTTCTCATTTGAGGTATGTTGAAAATATTTGAATATCACCGAAAATCAGTCATGACTGAAAACAATATCATGAAAGAAAAACATTAAAACTGTCCTTTTCTCCCTATCTAGTTTAAGAGCCTCCTTTGTGTTTTATTCACACCACATCAAAGAAAGCGGAATTTTTCAGATTGTGCTGAAAGAAGTTAACTTTTCAAATAATCTAAGAATAACTTCAAATAACATTGATATTATGCCTTAAGAGTCAAGCAACATTTCAGACGTAAATTATTTAGATCCTTATTTTTTCTAGTACGTAGAGAGGGGAGAGCACAGAGAGAATGTGTGGGAGAGAGCAGTCGTTTGTGAGAGATATTGGTGGTAAGATTATCTGCTAAGGACAACATGAAAGTCAACATTATTTTGCTCTCATCAGTGGTTCTTAACATGGTTGTTCCTGAACCATGATATTAGCATCGGCATCACCTGGGAATTGATTAAGAATACAAATTTCCTTCTTATCCAAGACCTGCTGAACCAAAACCTCTAAAACTAGTCATCTGAGTGTTACCAACTCAACTGGTGATTCTGAGCATCTCAAAGTTTGAGAATCACTGTGCTGAATGACCAGGAGGAAGATGAGGCTGCTTTCTTCCTTAAAGTATACAGCCTTGGAAATGCAAAGGGACAGTTCCATTCTGTCCTATAGGGCCTCTGTGAGTCTGTGCTGGCTAACTGGCAGTGGGTGGAGTGGGTTCTAAATAAAACCACGTGGCACCTGCTAGCCCATGTGAAATAAACCTCTTTCACTATGCAGGTATCTAAAACAAGGGCCGACATCATCACTCCTGTCCACCTGGTTGGAGGTCTAAAAGAAGAGGCTGAATAGCACTGTTGAATCTTATGTGTCTTCTCACTTGAAGAGATAATTTTTGTAAATCAATTGCCACTGTTCTATAAGTGCTATGTGATAAAAAAAAAAAGACTTTTCTAAAGCTTCTGTGTGCTTCAAGGTTACCTGGATGACTTGAGTATCTCACTAACACATTCAAATCCCCAATTTTATTTACATTTACTAAAGTCTAAGTTTTGTGGAAGAGACATTTTCTAAGAATGATTGCTGTATGGCAGGGGAAACACACACACACACAAGTAACCCTCAAATTAGTACTTACTAGAAATGCTGGGAATGAAACAATGGACCACACATGTAGCTCTCAACATGTGGATCCAGGAATCCTTGAAGAGGTCTAGATGATGACCGTGATGGGACAAATGTTAAGGACACGGGTGTTCCCTGCCGACTTATGGACAAAGGGTCAACTGCTTACCTCATTGTGTGCTCAAGACACAAATGAGAGTTCTTGTCAGAGGAGTGTGTTATGACTGGCTCATGTCTGACGTTGAATATGTATGTCTTCTTTTTCTGTACTTCAAGGCTTTCAGTGTAAGATGTCAATGTCATTCGCCTTTGCAACTGATAGGCGTTAAACGTAATTTTATCTAATTTATAGTTTACATCATTTGTGCATTTCGAATAACCCATGAAAATCTTAATATTGCAGTTCAATCCTGGCAGAAGAAGACCCCTGCCACGGTTTTGAGGAGACTGAATTCTGAAATCTCCAAGGCTGGGAGGCCTTTTTGGACATTCAATAACTATTACAAAGCATTGATGATTTGTGAAAGTATCAAGCAGAAAAGAGTTGAATTTAACTCTCCAAGTCTGTTGCTTTAATGAAATTGAGGGAAAATATGTATTTTAAAAATTGTCTGGTCTTGAACTTTAAATATCAGAATGACAAAAACCTTAAAGTTGCTAAATGGACCCAAATTTTGAGGAAGGCTATTATAATTTTCATATTGTATGCTACTGAAATGTTTTGCACCTGGTATACATCATAATAACAATCAAATGCATTTCCAAATAAAGTGACCAGTTGCTAAAATGTAGAATGCTTTTCAATTCCAATTAATTTTACAACTGATGAATTTTGTACTTCCTACAAGTCACAAAGAAATTAAACACTATTAGGTTATGTGCAATTAGTCTCAAATTGCATGAGGCAGAATAATAGATTTTTTTTTAAAAAGAAACTAATATATAAAAAGAGAAAATATCATCAGTTTTAGTCTATTACCTCATCCACTGCAAAAGCTGAGGTGCAAAGGCATGAAAACCCTGTTATTTCCCAAAGTTTGAAGGGGATTTTTTTCTACAGAGCCATTGTTACTAACGACAGAGGGCAAGCTACCCCTCTGATTGCCACACATGTTTAGTCTCTTAAATTTTCTTTATAAGCTCTGGATTTAGATTTTCTCTTAAGTTTCTCATGATATGTATTAATGCCATTGTTGTATTTCATGTGTGTATCTTCATATGATGTCACTTATTTAACAATTATCTTAAACATTTAAATTTTGTATGCCTGGTTGTGCTGTGTTTTATGACAAAAAATGTTTTTATCAACTTCAATGTGGTTACACATCTGTTATGAAAATATGTATTATGTAATTATAAGTAAAAATCATATTGAGAATTCTATTAGCACATCAACATTGCCCTCTCTTATATGAAACATCTCATTGTGGTATATTAGATATTTACTCATAATTTTTGTCAAACCTTTGCAGTGGAGATTCAATTAAGTCCTCCGGTACAGTGCTTAACGGTTACCACATTTTCCCAGGAAGTTATATAACCTGGACTAATCATGATATAAACGTTTTTTTATGTTATTTGTGGAGTAGGTATCATTTTACAAAAAGGTTAAGATTAATATGTTACTTTTTCATAAACGTCAAGTAAAACCACATAGATATATTATTCCATTTTGGAGCTTTTATCTGATTCAAGAGTTAAACTAATTTTAGCTGAAAGATAATGATGCCACATCAATCTCCATTATATTATCAGAATAAGAAGTAGGCATAAGTGTGCATAATTACATAATTCTTCTATATATATAGTTTATATATTACATATGATAATATATAATAATTAAAATATGTACATATGTCCAGTTTGGCCTAGTGTAAACTCCTAAATAATTCTTACAAATTACAGAATCAAGTGCCAAGGATTTTAATAAAGAAATGCATTTTTATTCAGCATTGCTTACTCTAAACTTTATCAAAAATGTATCCCAAGTGATTGAGCAAGTTAAATGTGTGTGACTTTTTCCAGTTTAATGTAATTGGATATGGATGGTTTTACAAGAAAAAATGAACCTCCCATAGTGCAATCTCAAATATGAACTGGGAACCTCATTGCGGGGAATGCTTTGCTGTGAGGCGCCTATTGTCACAGATGAAGTACCAGGCCTTTTGATAGTCCTACTCCTAGTTCAACAGCTCCAAACCCACTGCTGTCGATTTGATTCCAGCTCCTGTGACCCTCCCTACCCTCCTGAGGCTGGAAATCTTGATAGGAGCAGCGAACCTCATCTTTTCCTCATGGGGTGGGTTAGCATTTGGATTTGGCATTATCAGTCCAATACTTTCTCAACAGGTTGACCAGATCTCTCCTACTTCCAGAGGCATTCCGAAAACAAGGTCACAGTAGCTGTAGAAACTTAACTCAGGCCAGGGAAGTGGGAAGCAGGCTCCTTCTATTTTCTAAAGAGAACAAATGGTCAGTATATCCTTTGAGAACAAAGAAAGCATGTTGCTAGGTGCTTCCGAGTCATTTACAACACATAGCAAACCTGTGTACAACGGACTGAAACACTGTCTGGTCCTGGGCTATCCTCTTAATAGTTATGTCTGAGCTCATTCTTATATCTCCTGCACCAATTAGTCTGGTTGACAATTTGCCTCTTCTTTCACCTACACTCCTTGCCGAACATGGCGTCTTTCCCCAGGGACTGGTCCTTCCAAAGTTCCCAAGATGAAATCTCATCGTCCTCCCTTGTAAACACATTCTCTCTGTACTTCTTTTAAGACATAGTTGTTCACTCTTCTGGCAGCCCAGGGTATATTCAACACCATCATTGACAGGCAACAATTCTTCAGTCTTTCTTGTATGTTGTCCAAATATTCATCATGTCAGACCATTGGGAATACTGTAAGTTGGGTCAGGTACACCTTAGCTCTCAAAGTGACATAGTTCAAGGGGGAGCAAGTTACATTTTCATAACTATTCTTTCACTTCCCCCCAATGTTCTATGCCTATCAATGGTTTCGACATTTGTGTTAAAGCTCACTTTCCAAGTCTCAACTCAGGTTACTGCTTCAAACAGGATGGGATCTGATTTCGAGACCCTTAAAACACTGTGCTATCCGGTCAGTGGGGAGAGATGTCTAAGAAAATGCCACTTTTTCCTCCTGAAACGAAACACCTCTCACATTACGTTGGATAAAGACAGCTCCTGTGAAATAGTAGATAGATGAAACCCAATTCAAAGATATTACGACGAAAAATCCCCCAAATCTTTGCTTATGAGATGATTGCCTTATTAGCTTCACAATGTTTGAAACCATATGTTAATTAAAAGGGAGACTGGGTAAAACAGAATATTTGTGGGCAATATTTGTAGGCTTGCTCAATTGTTGACAGTGTGACAATATAAAACTTTCTTTATTACATATGTGATAGGGAAACATCTTTACAAAGAAGTGATACTCCCCTCTACATGGTGCAAAGATGTAAAATTCTCTGATAAACTTTGAGGAATGCTAGCAGCATAGCAGGTTAAAACCTGGGCAGTCTCAGAAAACCCAAGCCGTTCTACTCTGTGGTATAGGGTGTCTAATGAGTTAGAAATAATTCAATGGCAGTGGATCTGTTTTAGTTTGTGCAGTTCAGATAGACACCGTAGAGTAATTATATATAAATCAATACCTAGAACTTAAGGAATATCTATTACCGAATGAAAAAGCAAGCATTTTGGAATATTAGCCATGCATTCATTATAAGAGCTGCAATTTCTGTGCGACAAACTTCTCCTGTGAATTTTCATGCCTCTGTCACTTAAGTTTTATAATCACTGTTTTGGATACTGCCATCCCCATGTTCTAAATGGAACATTTTAACATTGAAGTTTAGAGAATAAGTCATTTGCACAAATGCGCACAATCCATACGTGCAGAAAATGGAAGCAGCACTCAGCTCCTTCCTTACCGAGATGAAGTCCAGTCACACAGTCTCACTGTATATACATTTGGTGCTATTCAGTGTGAGTTACACATACGTAGCACGTGGTGTCGTTAGGTGCCATTGGGTTGGTTCACAATCAGGGTGATCATAGTATGTGTAACAGAACAAAACCTTGTCCAGTCCTGTGCTGGCTTCACCACTGTTGCTCAATCTTAGCCCATTGTTACAAGCACTGTCCAGTCATCGCATTGAGGGTTTCTTTCTTTTCCACCGAACTCCTATGAGTCTTTCCTGATAACATGTTTAAAGTAGGCGTGACAAAGTCTCACCATTCTCAGGTCCAAGGAGTGTTTTGACTATCCTTTCTTTTTTTTGACTGTCCTTTTTTTTTTTTGCAATTGTACGGTTTTTAATATATAAAGATCATAGTAAAGTCATGGAAGATAGGAGAGGGAAACCAAGAAGCCGTCTTATGGTAGCACGCTCACCTCCGCTCACCTCTGGGACAGCCATGATCTAAGCAGCCAGGTCCATGCAGGGAGTGTGAGGATGGGGGAGGGGGGAGAGAGATCTCTATTTCTGACCAAGGCCTATATATACTTAGGGGCGTGATTACAGGTAACCACCAACTATCATTTCTTAAGACAGAATTGTTTGTTCTTTTCCCTATTCATACTCTTCACCAACATTCTTCACCAACAACATAATTCAAATGTATTCATTATTTCCAGTATTTCCTGTTTATTGGTGAGCTTTCACATGCGTATAGGGTGATTGAAAAGGTCACCACTTTGGCCAAGTGCATCTTTGTTCTTTGTACAAATGCATATGCCACCCAATGGGGGTTGAGTGCTAGAAACTATGTCAACTATATTTCAAATATTAGAGGGATACCTTTGGTGGTCAGTTTTCATTGGCATTTCCAGACGAAGACAGAATAGAAATAGGATCTCTTTCCAAACTTAACCACTGAAAACTTTGTAGATCATAACAGAATAGTATTCCATATAGTGCTGGGAGATAAGCACCCCCTTCTTAATTTCTTACCATTGAGTTGATTCAGATTCATGGTGACCCCGTTGGATAGAGAAGCACATCCTCTGTGGTGTCCACGGCTGTAAATCAGTGTGGGGACAGCCATCTTTCTCCCTTGGAGTGGCTGGTGGTTTCAGACTGGTAACCTTGCATTTCTCAGCCCAATTCATAACTCAGTACACCACCCGGGCTCCTTGATGATCTCCCTAGGTTGAGGAAATTCAAAATATATAATAGCAAGAAAAACATATTTGAGCATGATCAATCGACTGGAGCCCAACAATAGACTTGAAGATGATGCACAACCTGGTAACCTTTTGTTTTGCCAGGTAAGGGGTCCATTGCCATGGGTCAGAGCCCATTAGATAGCAGCTAACCACACACACACACACACACACACACACACACACTCACACACACACACAGTATAAAATGAACTGTATAAAATAGTTAATTCTAGATTTTACCTAATCACTAGTGATCATTGAGCTTGAAACAGTTATACATAAAGTCATAAAACTATAGTGTCAAACACATGACTTTATACTTAATCCATCAATACTTATGCCAATTGTGAAGTTCCAATGAGAAATTCCAAATTATAAATAGTTACTTTTTGTACTTTATTATATGTGGTCTGAGTTCCTCTGTGTACCATCTTTCTGTAATAAATATTCATTTTGAATTCTAATTAGTTCATAATTCATTTATTTTGAATGCATCTGTCAATCTTTACATTTTTTTCTTTTACATTCCTAATCCCCACCCCCACCCACCCACCCACCCCCGCCTTCCTTTTTTTTTCTTTCAGTGCTACTGTGCTTAGTCTTTTTTCTTTTTACTTTCTAGAACATTCAGTTCAGTTTTATTTTTTATAAATAATTTTATTGAGGGCTCTTATAGCTCTTGTAATAATCCATACATCAAAGATGCCTGTTCCCCCCCTCCCCTGCCCCCTCCACACACACCCCTAGCTCATATTGACCCTTCCCTTTTCTAAGAATGACTTACACTGTCTTTGGGAGGTAATTGAGAGAGATAACACAAAATGTAAGAAAGCTTAGGAACAGGATTCCTATATCCTCTACATTTCTTGTTTCTCTTTTATGTCACAAAACACAGAGATATTGACAACACTGCCTATGAGAGCCTCATATATTTTAGCAGTTTTTTGGCTAATCATATAATGAATTTGCTTAGCTTTCTAAAAATATCATTATGGAAACATCATCAATATTTTCCCACTACCCTCTCTGAGTATTTACTATGGGTGTTCCTGAATTCACTAGTATATGAACACCAATTTTTATTCACATCCTATCACTAGCCCATGTGTGCATTGTATAGATGATGCTAAGGGGAGTGTTCTACAGTCTAGAATCATCGGCCATGGATCTAATATCAACTAAAATTTTCATTTCTTCTGGCACTTATACTTCATTATGGAAAACAAAGGGCACCATGAAAGGTGTGGAGTCATTTCACTCAATTCACAAGGAAGCCTGTAGCAATTTGGGGTGAGTGCAAAGGAGGCTTCTTTCCTGAAGTACCCTACAACAATCCAAAGTAAGCTCCCAACCATCTTGTCTTGTTTACTGTGGATTTACTGATGCTGAGAACAATGGCGTAGACATAGAAAACAGTACCTCTTGAATAAATTTTAAAATAATGATTATATACCAGTTTTCCCCAAACCCAATTTTTGTTTTATTTTCTCCCGATTCTTTCTCCCTCTAGAGCATCTCTTCCATGATGAATACACTCTAGATTGCTTGAGTGAGAGAATGACATCGGTGCCACACTTACCATCCTCCAGCTTCAGCAGGCAGGAGAGTCCAGCTGCCAGGGCGGAGGCCCCAGGACAGTAGTGAGGCCTGCCTTCACCCTCCATCCTTCTGTGCCCTGTTCTTGCCCCAACCATCTCTGCCATGGCACTCTACTTTGCTGGGTGCGATAATCTATTATTGCACATCATGTTCTTGGCTATGGGGGTTTAATAGAGAAGTTAATAGGCTACATTAAGGCCTTCCCAAAAACAAACACATTGCTATCAAGTGCATTCTGACTCAGAGTTTCCCTATAGGACAGGGAACAACTGCCCACGTGGATTTCCAAGCCTGTAAATCTTTAAGAACAGAAAATATCATCTTTCTCCTGAGGAATAGCTCGAACACCTGACCTGGTGGTTCGCAACCTGATGTGTAATCCACGATACCACTAGAATAAATGCCCAAAGGCCACTCTACAGTTCTGTGGCAAGTAAGGCACTCCCTTTTATTTGTTCTGTGCCTGGGAAGCCCGCCACTGTGCCTCACGCTCAGGGAGACTCCTCAGCTGTGTCTCACTGTCTTAGTTCTGTGGCCTTTGGTGCTTCGGCTGTTTTCACCACTTTACACAGGGACATCTCATGATTTCTGCTGCTAGGCCATCTGGGTCCTGGCCTTCTCTTGCACCATACATCTGAACTGGATCTCTAATACCCATAATGGACTAGCAGGACTGACTAATCACTTTCACACATCTCATTTACACAGTCCATCCAATCATCTGGAGGGAGTTACAAACACCTCCATAGAAGAGCTGTAAATATGTAAGTTCACTTTACCACAGTGAGTGTACACAGCACATACTTTATTTTTTGGCCCAAATTAACTTTATTTTGAAAACACCAATCTCATTCTCTAATCACCATTGATGTGTAACAGAGAATGTAATTGCTAATGTTACATAGATCTTGGTAGAAACCAGAAAATACCAAAAAAGATGTCTACCTGTGTTGTATTAAGTATACAAAGGCATCTGACTGTGTGGTTGATAATGCATTATGAATACACTGCAAATAATGTGAATTACAGGATTACTGATTGTGTTGAACCTATGCGTAGAATCATGCAGAACCTATACATCGACCAAGAGGCAATCTTTCAAACAAAACTCATGGATATGACATGGTTTAAAATCTGAAAGGGTGTCTATCATTTCATCCTATTCATTCAATGTATTCTTAGAAGATAACCTGAAGAGATGGAACATATAAAAAATAAAAAGGTATCAGTACTGGAAGAAGACCTTAACAACTTGATATACACAAAGGGTACAACTTTGCTTGCTGAAAGTGAAGAGCACTTGCTGATGAAGATTCAATAGTTCATTATGACTTAAACTTCAGTAGAAAGGTAGGAGGGAGCCAAGCTGGAGACGGGAGACGGGGCCCTGCAAGACAATGCAGAGAGGCAGAGGAATCTGCATAGAGTAGCTCCGAGAGTCTCAAGGGCCAGGCTAGTCATGTGAGGAGGTGGCGGACAGTTTGAAGCACTTAACAAGGGACTCTGATGCTTTCTGGTTCCAGGGAATACTGACGGTTCAGCTCAGGCTTTTGATAGACACATTTACTGGCTGAATGGCCTCAAAGGAGGATAACTAGGCCAGTTTGGTTGTTAGCATCACGCAGATGGAAGATAATTAGAGTGCCCATTAGTAATAGAAGTATGTAAAGAAGGAGTAAAAAGAATGAATACTTGGGAATCATCCAGAAGCTAAACGAAGAACAGCTTGATGGTTAATTGCATGTGGTGAATGGTCGTGACACATGAGGTTGGGAATAGAGAAAGAAAGAACAGGCTTAACCAGGAAGACAAGTCATTTGATTTTGAGTGATCGAAATCAACATGTAGGAGACTTAGGTAGAGGTGACGCCCGAGGAAGAAGTCCGAGCTGAAAGTAAAGGGAACATTACCCAGGGCAGCAACACAATTACAAGAGCAGCTGAAACCCTGTCCGTGGGTAGTAGGTCTGAAGGAACATGGACAGAGTCAAACAAAACACGCAAACAACAACAACAAAGCCAGAAGATGCGTACACTAAAGAAGAACCTTAGAGAAGTGATAATGTAACCTTTAAGCACTTGGCTGCTAACCTAAAGGCTAGAGGTTCAAATCCTCCAGCAGCTGAGCTGGAGAAAGACACAGAGATCCTCCCCAGTAAAGATGAACCGAAACCCAAATCCACTGCCATGAAGCCAAGACTGCTCACAGCGCCACCCTAGAGGTCAGGGTGGAACTGTCCCAGTGAGTGTCTGAGACTGTCACCGCTGACAGGAGTAAAAGGGCCCACCTTGCTCCTACGGTGAAGCTGGTGGTTTTGAACCAATGCATACCCACTACTCCAAAGATTACAGCCTCCTCAGCCCCCTGCCAGAAAACTAAAACAATCCCATGTGAGGGCAGTTTTACTCTGTCCTATGGGGTCATGATGAGTCAGAATCGACTCTACCTCACACAACAGAACATGCACAAGGATAGGATGGGCAGAGCTAGGAGATCTTGTGACGAAAGGATCAAAAAGAAAGCCGAGCGGTACCCTGGAGAGTGATATAGATAAGACCTGAAAAGCTATGCCGTAAACCCCTCCCTGGGGGACAGACAACAGAAAAGTGGGTGAAGGGACACATCAGTCAGTGTAAGACATGAAAAAATAACAATAATTTATAAATTATCGAGTTCGTGAGGGAGGATGGAAGAGGGAGGGATGGAGGGGGAAAAAAGAGGAGCTTATCCCAAGGGCTCAAATAGAAAGAAAATGTTTTGAAAATGATGATGGCAACAAATGTACGAATGTGTTTGACCCAATGGATGGATGTACAGATTGTGATAAGAGGTGTATGAGCCCCCAATAAAATTATCAAAAATTTTAAAAATAAAGCAATAAACAACATCATGATAAGGTGATAAAATACTAAAGTTTTCAAATATTTCATTTTACTTGAATCCATAATCAGTGTTCATGTAAGCAGTAGTCAAGATTTAAAAATTGCATCTTGTATTGGACAATTCTTCTGTGAAAGTATTTAAAGTATTCAAAACCAAAAATGCCATTTTGGCAACTAAAGTATGCCTGACTTATGCCATGGGATGTTTAATCATCTCCTCTGTATGTGAGAGCTGGACAATGAAAAGGACAATCTGAAAATGGACGTATTTGGATCATGGCACTGGTAATTACCTGAAAAGCAAACAGAACTCTCATGGAAAAAGTACTGTCAGATGCTCTTTAAGCGTGAGGTTGGCAAGACTTTGTCTCACTTCCTTTGAATATGGTCCTGAAAGAGGGCGATTCCTAGAGTAGCGCATCACGCTCGGAACAGTGAGAAGGAAGATGGCCCTCAACAAGATGATTGGCGCAATGGCTGAACAAAAGACCCAAACAGTAATACCTGTGAGATGGCACTGGACAGGCAATGGTTTCTTCTGTTGTGCATAAGGTTGCTTCTTATCAACAACAATAACAATCAAATGATTACATACCACCAAGTCTCCTGGTTCATTTTTATGCTAAACAACTGTTCTTCCATTCATATCATTTTCCTGGGTTAGGAAGGTGAATTACGTCAATTCAATTCTACTGGAACTTCTATTTCCTGTATATTTTTCCCCTTCATCTCCGCTAAGGACATGTGTGATCTTTATGAGACTATTTAATGAGATGGACATTGAGCATGCTTTAGTCTCTAGTTAAACCTTGAGGAACATTCAGGAGGCTTTTACACCGCTAAGTATTCTAAATGGAAAACAAAGCACTCTGAGTATATATTTCACTTCCTTTAGCATTTGGCTTCTGTCCTTTCTTTGGAAAGGTAACATCTGAAATCAGTACACACAAAAGAAAGTAATTGAATTTGGACATCATTAGGAAAGGCCACAGCTCAGAAAGGATGGGTGAGGAAATGGTCGCAGATGAAGCTAACTTGAATCAGCGGTGCTCTCCGGAAGCCAGAGCAGAAGCCGGCATGTGATTCCGGGCAGGCATTGCCAGGAAGGTGGTGGGAGTAAGTAGATCATCAGCGCTTTCTTCCAGCCTCAACTCACTCAGCATGAGAGTTCTCATTTTCCTAGGTAAGTAAACTGTATTTATGGTTTATCTGAGTTCAGAATAATGGTAACTCTTGGTAAACCAAATACTATTCCATCTAATTTGTTATTGATGAAACTAACGGGGATTTATAATATATAGTGCTAGTTACAAATCTATACTTCAATATGCTTTGTTAATGATTAAAAAGGTTAACTCGCTTTTACTCATTTATTTCTAACTTTGTGGAAAATTCTTAATTCAGTAATACTATGATCATTCAGATTGTTTCTGTTTTATTGTGTCAAATATTCTAATTACTTAGTAGGATTAATAGAAATCACATATGGACTAGAGTTTTCTAGAAGTAAAACCTTCCAATATCTATTTACCAGTTATAAGATGGCAAATTTCAAAGTATTCTTTATTTTACACTGAAATTTAATAAAGTAACTTGAACCATTATAAAGCAAAGTCACTTAGTACTACTGATTTGAAAGGATAAATATTTACTAAGCATCATTTAGTTTATATAATTATATAATTTACATCGAATGCTTCACATTTCAAAACGTTTTTTATTTAGTGAACAAGTGTGAATTTCTCCTTTTTTGAAGAAAATACCATAAATTAATTTGTAAATTTGGTGGAAAATAATTCTCTTTTTTCTAAAATAGAATGTATAGATAAATATTTATAACTTTTAAAATATTAGTTCAAATCCAAATATTGAATTCAGGAAAGGTAGTATTTGTAGTAGAAACTGACTGTTAATAATGCACTGATTAAAAATAAAGGGAACATATTTTCTAGTTATTCTAAAATTATAGTAATAGATAGGGGGGTATAATTATGGGTGAGAAAACAAAGGAGATATTTCAAATTAGGATGAATATAAAATGACAGTAAACAAAAATCAAGCCCCCAAAAATGTCAAGAAAGAGAGGAATCTTTTTATATACGTCTAGTTTTCTTTTGGTTAATTAGTAGTTCTTCAATGTTTCAAATGGCATTCCCATATTTAAAAAATAATTTTTAAATTGCTACATTTATTACAAAGATATTTCTAGGGAACTTTAATTTTTATTAAAGATTAATAAAATTAACAAACTGACCAACACACAAATAAACCACAGCTTCTTTATGAATCCAATAAAAAACACAATAGCTTTCTGCTTTCATCTTTTACTTCTGGTTTAATCTGGATAACTGTTGGAGGGACAAAAAAAGGTATTTCTAAGCCTGTTCGATCAAATTTATTATGCTGCTTAATATGTTTACTAATAGCTTCGCAGTAAATTCTTCAGAACTCTAGTTTAACACCATATGAGATGTTGCTGTGTTTGGGAGGAATTAATACCGGGAAGTATTAATATGCTAAGAAGCACATTTTACATCTGTATGAGGGGAATGTAGCATACTTCAATTTTGTTTACAGTATGTATAGCATACTTCATTTTTATTTTTAAATAGAAACTCTTATTCAGTGGAATCCATGAAAAGTTCTGGATTAAATACATGTAACAAATTACAGTTAAAAACAAATAAGGCAGATTTTAAAAAGCTTAAGCTTTAGAGTTGGTTCTTGTGGGAGAAATTAATGAGATAGTTCTTCCTCAATCTAACATTTTAGCCAAATGGAAGGTGTGAAAAATATGTAAAATATTAAACCGCATGGATTTTTCAATAACAGTAAAATAATGTAAAGAAGATAAATTTTGAATGGATAAGTAAAATTCTAATGACTATTGCAGTGAGGTACCAATGAGGTTTTAATGATTTCTTCGGAAGAACATGAACTATAAATTCCTTGAAAGAGATTCAAAGCAAGTGCTGAATTCACCCTGAGGGATCAGCTTCGTGCTGAATGAGACTGGCCTAAAAAGTGAATAAAGAGGACTGTATTCTTCAGTAGAATCCACGATACGAAATCTATAGGCAAAGTTTGCCCCGAAACAAAGCTCAGAAGGCCAAACGAGGGAAGGGTAGAAGGCTGAATTGAAATGGGAACCATGGGAAGGGAAACGTGTACTGACACACGGAAAGGTGACGAGCGTGTCACGACATGTGCATGCACGGTGGAATGGAAAACTAACATGCTCTGTAAAAGCCTACCCCGATTACAATAACCCATACAGGGGCCTTCATTTCTAGTGTTGCTGTAATAGACACATCATGAATGGTATCTTTAGCAGGCTTATTTTCTCAAAGTTCAGGAGGCCAGAAGTCCAAATTAAGGACTGGCACTAAGAGAAGGTTATTTTTTTAATCTGTGGACGTCATGTTTTTTTGCCACTTCTGTTTCTCCGATTATCTTCATGTTGCATGCAATCTATCTTCTGCTATATGTATTTGCCTAATATGCTCTTTTTATTTCTATAAGTGGTTTAAGACATATTGCACACTGATTCATTCTTAGTAACCTACAAAGAAAACCCTAATGTCAAGTAGGATTCTTTCTACAAGTATAGGTGTTAGAATTTAGAACACATATTTTTTTGAGACATAATTCAATGCATAACAACAAGATATAATGATTAATGGCAATTAAAATGTCAGTTCTCCACACTTAAACATATTGAATTTATAGCATTAAATCCTGATTTCACATCTTTGACATGCTGGATTCAACCAAGGAAACTTAGGTTAGCATAAAATGGTCTCTTGTTCTCCTTCTGTTGGTGTGCAAATCTAAGATCTTAGGAAATTGAACCTGTGTGGCTTTCATTGAGCACATGGTAAAACAGAAAGCAGATATGTCCATTTCCACGCCAGGCTTCAATAAGAAAAATTAGACTAAGGCACACGCATGAGCCTAAAACAGAAACAGAATAGTCACCAAGCAATACAAAGTCCAAAAAGTTGCCTTGGATTCTCTTTTCAGGGGTTTGGAAAGGTAGGAAATAAGCAATGATTTTAAAGCTTTATTGGAAGCCTAAAACTCTGTTAGCACAAGTCAGCATAATTAACAGGTCTCCTTGCTTCCCAAATTCAATAAATTTGGATCTGATCAAGATATAATTTGAAGTTTTGTAATTAGAGTTTCTACATTGTCTCAGTTAAATTATGGTCTCTATGTTTTTCTATGAAATGATCAAACTAATTTCAGCCTGCATAATTTCAGAGTCAATTGGAGTTACTTCTACAACACACTAAATTAGCATTGTTATTTTTTAAGTTTTGTTGGAACCTTTTCTTTTCTAACCAAAATGAATTGTAAATATCATTGGAAATGTTATTATAGTTAA
The DNA here is from genome assembly GCF_000313985.2 of Echinops telfairi. Classification (NCBI taxonomy): domain Eukaryota; kingdom Metazoa; phylum Chordata; class Mammalia; order Afrosoricida; family Tenrecidae; genus Echinops; species Echinops telfairi. The sequence goes on along the minus strand of NW_022107432.1, from coordinate 10,394,932 downwards.
ACTTTGTTAGCTCCTTATCTTTTAGTAGTCCCCAAACCAGTATGCAGTTTAATGCCATATAATACACACTATTTAATAGCTATAGTACATTATTGTGTTGGGGTACTGGCTTAAAATTATGAACAGCATATACATACAATACCTACCTAATAAAACTTTAGAACATAGTGGTAGAGTCAAACATATATTTATATAAATTATAAACCAGTAAACCTTTTAGGTGAGCTATGACAGAGGTTCTAAAGACACAAATGAGGGGTGTTAAGTGCAAGTTTGAAGTGGAGAAAGGAGAGCGGAGTTCAAGTAAAGTTTTGTTTTAAATAGTTTATGATTGTGTTGAGAATGATATGATAGAAGGAGGTTGTTCCATAAGAAAAACAAAACCAGCCCCAAGTAGAGAGCAGAAAGTTTAGGACAACATAGTTGGGAAAGCATCCATGATTACCGTCTTAGGAAGATGAGAGCCAGGTTATAAGGAATGCCCCAACGGAGAGAAACAGTAATGATGGAGAATGTCACAGCAAGGATATCCGGAAATATCAAGAACCTATTTGAATAAGATGAAACACAGGTGACCTGACCCACTGAGTTAACCAAATAGTCGAAGTGCCAGAGTCAGTAAACTGTATATGAATGGATATGAGAGACTGATGTAGAAAAAAAATCTATCATGAACCTATTTTTTTGTGCGCGTGTGTTGTGTGTGTGCATGCGCTGATGTGAATGGTGAAATTGCTGATGAATTTGGATGTTTGGGCAGGGGGATTAAATTATGAGGCCAATGTCAAAATAATTTATAGTATGGAAGTTTGTATGGAATGGACATGTAGGTGGACATAACAATTAGCTATGCATATGGCTTGAGTATTAGAAAACATTGGAATTGAATTTACATTTAAAATTTCATCAGGCTATAGATGGCAGTTAAACCCATCAGAGTGTGTGGAATTGTTCACAAAGAATGCTTAAGATGAGAATGAGAAAAATATATGGATGATGTCCAACCGAAATCTATACACTGAAGGAAGAGAAAGTGAGTCCATACTATAATAGACAGAAAGTAACAGAAGTGAGACGTCGCAGGTTAAGTGTGTTGCTACTAATGGAAAAGTTGGTGGTGCAGACTCCCGGAAAGACCCGATGATCTACTTGCCAAGGATTCCTGCCACTGTAAACCCAATGGAGTGCAGTTCCAATTTGAAGCACAGCAGTTGGAATTGACTCAAAGGCAGCTGTTTGGTTTATTGGCTTATTAACTAGATAGGTCCTAAGAGAAACAGAAATGAAAGTTGCATAAGAGAGATTTTAAAGAAAATGTCAGCAATGCTTCCAATGGTGACACAGTCTTAAAACTATTAAACTTGATGTGATAGAGATCATTGTGGATGTTGTTGAGAGCAGTTTCCACGGAGCTATGGTGAGAAAAGTAAAAGACAAATTTAAAGATGAATGAGAAGTTAATAGAAATTGCAAATATAGACTTCGTTTCTGAATTTTAGGCAAGAAAAATATGGATTTATAACTAGAGGAGAGGTCATGACTCATTCCCACCTTCTAATGCTTTTCATCCTACTTTGTTTTTTACAGTTCTTCTTTCCATTAATAACTTATATTTGAGATAAATGAAATTTTGAATATTTCTGTTGTTGTTTTGCAAGCTGTGGGACTATGTTTGAAAAATGGATCCACTTCTCAAATCATGAATTGCTTCCATGTAAGAGAGCAATGCCTGCGTGATACAAATGGATGTAAACATGCATGGACGAATGTAGAAGGTGCCTGCACGATTTCCGGTAACAAATTGTTTAAAAATCACTCACATTATTTCTGTTTCGATAGATAAAAATAAACTTTAATATTTTATTTCATTGTCCTAGGAATTTTGTCTTGCTCTAAATAATGTATTTGAATTTGATATTCACTTTATTTATCTTCAAAAGTTTATTAGTAAATTTTCAAAATGGATATTATTAATCTCTTGAGGCTCCTCATGTATTGACACTGAAGAGATCATTTTGCATGATTTCAGATTACGTTCTTAATATTCCCCCATTTATAATACTCTGATTATATGAATACTTCTCGAATGATTGTAGAAGCTGGCAAGTCTAAGTCTAGGCAGTTTCCAATTCCTGAGTCAGATGTTAGTCTAGGGGCTTCTCTGTACTCGCCTATTCTGGGGACAGATGATCAGCATGAAGACCACCGGCTAGTGACTGCATAGGAGGAGGAATCCCAGGTTAGTAGATTAGGTTATAGCTGCAGAGGTGATGAACCTAAGCTCAGCAGGTCAGATGGCAGTTTTTTTACTTCTGGGATCAGTAGGCAATATCACTGATATTGGCCCAAATCCGAAGAAGTAGAGTCAGATGCAGGATCCAGATGCAGCAAAAAGCAAACAGGCTTTCTCACAGAGTCTTCTTCTATACAGGAAGCAGTCCACATCCCCGAGGCGCTTAATTTTATCAGGGCTGTGACCTTACAAAGGGCATTGCATTTGACCTTAACCTTATCCTATTAGAGAGGCTTAAAACTGATGGGCTGTGATTACACTGTATTGGATCAGGGCATGGGAGATCACTAAGTCTTAATTGCCAAATCACTGAGAATCCTGGCCCAGTTAGGTTGACATAAAACATGTAGTATTACAGTTATTTTCAAAGGCATGATGAATTTATTTGAGTATTAAATGCATTTATAGTCTTGTTATATATACATCATTTTTCCTTTCAATTTTGACAAGAAGTTCAAACATAACTTCATTTTTATTGTACTTTCTACTGCAAGGATTCGAAGGGAAATTCAAGAGTTGGAGAATAAGAGCAGAGACAAAGATTTCTTTAAAAAGAAAAGAAAAGGGACAATTTATGATGCCCTGGAGAAGCAAGTAGCTTAATAAGAACTGAATGACGGTAGTATCTTCATACTTCATTCACTAAGAGATAAATTAGTGGTGGTTGTTAGAAGCCATTGCATTGATCCTGTTGAATAGTGATCTTACATGTCAGAAAAGAATTTTTCTATAGGATGTTCTTAGACATAGTCATAACAAGAGCAGTTGCCAGATTTTTTTTCCTGTGGAGCCACTGATTAGGTTTGAACTGACAAACTTTTGCTCAGCAGCCAAGTGCTTAAGCTCTATGCCAGCAGAGCTCTTTTGATAAACTGGTTATATAATGACGAATTGCTCTTACATTGCTATTTCAAAACTCGTAACATGATAGTATTCTACATAAGATAAGTTTAAACATCTGGCATTATGAAAATTGTAATATTCTGAAAATATGTATGAAGATTACAAAAGGAAACGTATAAATATATTATTCCTTGACTCCTTCTGCTACTTCCCCCATGCCATGAAAAGGAAATGCTGAAATTCTCAAGTCCCCAGCCTGGGCTTCTTTTACCTCTCCCCAAGTATGGTATAACCATATACAACCACAAGTTCTAGCAATGCCAGTGTTCACAGTCTTCAAGGGAAGAATTCCTGACCAACAACCTGACCTCAAGGGTTTAGATGGGATGTGGAGGGAGGCAGAGGATCCTTGATGGTGCAGTGGTTAAAGTATTTGGCTGATAATCCAAAGGTTGGTATTCCAAACCCCTGTTGGCTTCTTGGGGAAAAAATTTGACAGTACTTCTGTAACGTTGACATCCTTGGACACTCTTTGGGGCAGTTCTCTGTTCTATAGAATCACCATGAGGCCAACTCATTGGCAGTGAGTTTGTGGATTTGGAAGTAGAGGGAGTTCATTCTCTTCTCTGCCCTTGAAGCACATGCAATATTCATACTCAAGCACATGCAAGCACATGCAATATATATGGCTATATAAATCGATACTCATACTACTATTCAGAAAAAAGAGTTAAAGGGGCAAGATTTGCTCAAATAATACATTGTGTTTAAAATGAGGAGAAAGTCAATTATTAAAAACACTGTTATTTGAAAATTTGTTATTTGCTTTAGTGCTGAGGTTCTTTTCTATATTTTCTAAGCCAAATTTAACATGTGTTTTTAAAAATAACATATTCAAGTCTCATAAATTATAACTTATTTACATATTTAAGTATACAAATAGCAAATTATTTATAGTAAATTGCACTGAAGATTTGCATAATTACTCTATGCATGAAGCTGAAATAGAAATAACCTCAACTACCAGAATGAAAGAATTTAAAGTAGTTTCCTTTGTGAAAAGTGAATCAAAGAAAACATTTCAGTTAGATACATTTTTTAAATTAATGCAAAAAAGATATATTCATGATTATAAAAGATTTGTTTGTTTATTCAGTAAATACTTTATTGAGTGCTTTCTAATAGAGGAGCAATTTAGTTCTCAAGATTAATTTAGAGCCACCTGCACATATTCTACTATAATTTAGAAAATATGTCAAATGACCTAACAAGTGATGATGAAATAGCAAATAAAATAACCCAATAGTAAGAATAACCTGGTTCCCTTATATAATGGTAACCTTGACTGTTTTTGAAAAGCAACAAAATAAAAATTCTAAGTATGACAGGGAATTATTTTTAAATGTGAAAAGCATCGGTTCATCTTAGAAAGTAACCAATTGAAAAAAAATCAGAATGAAAATAGGTGCTATGCTTAAAAACCGAGTACTGGTGGCTTAGTGGCTTAGTTATATGTTGGGCTGCTAACCTTATGGTTAATTGTTCAAACACACCTCAGCTCTGCAGGAGGAAGGCAAGGCAATCTCTGTTCTTAAAGATTTATAGCTTCAGCTGCAGAAACACTAGGGATAAGTTCTGCTCTGTCCTATAGGGTTGCTATGAGTCAAAATTGGTTCAGTAGCAGGTTTTTTGTTTGTTTGTTTCTTTGCTTTTTACTTTTATATTTAAAATTTCACTTATATGATATGTTAGGCTGAATTTTCTAGAGAATGAAAAACAGTGACACTCATAAATGTATAAGAACTGTATATCAAGAAAGAATTTTATATGAAGAAAGCTCTCCAGCACAGTTCAACGCAAGTCCATGAGTCAGATGGTCGCTCTGCCTACTGATAAAGCAAGAAGGTGACACAGGACGCCAGGCTATCACAGGCGAGTGGGTGCAGAGTAGGTTGAATCCAAAGTCTACGGGTTCATAACAGGGCAACAAAAGCCCTCATGGGCAGCCAGCTCCAAAGTCAGACACAGAATCCAATGAGGCATGAAGGCCAAGTGGGGCAAGACAGAGAGAAATTCTCCCCAGCATCTCATATAAACGGTATACCCCCAAGGAGCCTTTATTAGACTGTGTTCTGATTGGGAGGTTGGACTTCCACCCACACTTTTTTCACATTGACGTTATATCTGACCATCACATATGGACTCCAAAACCCAAACTCACCACTGTTGAGTTGATATCCACTCATAGTGACCCTATCAAACAGGATCGAACTGCTCCTGTGGATTTCTGAGAGGAGAGAGCCATGTCTTCATCCTGAGGAGCAGCTGCTGATTTCGAACCGGGGACCTGTGGTTAGCAGCCCGACACACAACCATGATGCCACCAGACGCCTCCAGATAGTCTTCATGTACGAATGAATTACTCAGGCTACTGTCTTTTAAAAATCCTTGAGGAGGGGATTAAAAATTACACTTGGACTAATCAGAATATTATGTATTCAATTGCAAGATCCAGGTAACCCTTGCAAACTGAAGGATTCCTTAAGCTGTAACCTGAGCATCCAGTCTTTAGTGGAAAGCAATTCCCTGTTTGAAGAGTGTCTCTGTCCTGATGGCCTGGATTGTACTGTTAACAAACTGCTTGGGAAGCAGTGCATCGTTCAGTCAGGTAATATTTGGTAATATGGAGTACTTGCCGTAACCTCAGTGAATACAAACAGGGGATATTTCTTTTTTGGAACTCTAACGATTTATTCAAAACTTATTCATTGATCACTTCCCAGGTGCCAGATACCTGCTGAAACTCTGAGTATGTGGCAAGGACACAATAAGTCCTTGTGCATACAGATCTTAACATTTTTTTTTTTTTGGTAATAAATCACCTTATTGGGGGCTCTTATAACTCATAACAATCCATACATCGATTATATCAAACACATTTGTTGTCATCATCATTTTCAAAACATTTTCTTTCTACTTGAGCGCATTGTATCAACTCCTCTCCCCCCCCCCACCTTTGACCCTTGTGAACCCTGGATAAATTATAAATTATTATTATTTCCGTCTTACATCCTTCACTGTCTCCCTTTACCCATGTTGTTCATTTCTGTAATAACAAAGCTCAATTTTAAGTTTCATTGCACTTATAGACTCATTCATTCCCCACATATTTATGGCTTTGCAGAAGATTCAGATGATGGACAACAAATAAAGCTTTAGCTTAGAGTCATCTGAAAGAGAATGAAATATAAGTCTTTACTTCGAGTTATCCTCAGTGATGAGATTCAGGTGGTTCGCACCAGTTTGGCAGAACCCATACATAATTTTTTGTTGAGTTCAGCAAGCCAGTTATTAAAAATGGCACTTGTAATCAAAGTTCTTTCTACAGTGAGTGGCTGGGCAGTCACCCAATGTGGAAATCACAAATTTACCTTCCTTACTCATATTTAACATTCATCTGCACAGCAATGTATTCTAAGAGTCCCTAATAATGTTCATTTTGTCCATCAAACCAAACCAAACAACTCACTGCCATTGAGTCAATGATAACTCATAGAAACGACCTCCATGCCATGCCTTCCAATCTAAGACTGTAACTGTGGAAGCACAATGTTCCATCACATTTAACTGCAGGCTGGACTATGCGGATCACAGCTGAATGTAACACTCCACCTCCAGGCCTCCCCATTCAGTCAATAGGTATAAAAATTTAGACAGACTATTCTTGTAATATTTGTTTATTCATTTCATAAACTCATTATAGTCTAATACTTCATTTTTATTCCCATGATTTGTTACTTCAGTAAACAAGCATAAGATAAAGAAAAAAAGAGCCAAACAACCAGAGGGACATTCATTTTATCGTTGTGTTACCCTTCCAATTCACACATGATATTCTGAGTAAAATACATGATTCCTGAAAGTGATCAAAGGGCTAAAAACATTGTCAGAACAATTGCTCTAAGTTCAGCAGAAGCGGAAAGGGGTTTTTCAAAGATGAACATAGTATGTACAGAGAAGAGAAGTCGCTTTTTCTTATATATCAAACACAATGACTGTAGTTTAGATGGCCTAATCCAAACGAATAGGTGCTTACTCCTACCAGAATAAAATCACAGCTTTCATTGCTCAGATAAAAGTGAAGAATATTACAAGTGAGGATACCAATCAAGAAGCAATATAGAAATAACTTAAATAGCAGGGTTTTTTTGTCAAGCATTATTCAATATTTTTCATTCATATTTTAACATTCTTTCTTATAGCAATCTAGTTTTGTGTTCCTACATATATACTCTTGTATAAGCCGAGTTTTTCAGCACATTTTTAATGCTGAAAAAGCTCCGTTAGTCTTTTATTCAAGTGACAAACTCACTTACCTATTCTCCGGTGCAGTACAGGTGTTCTCCAATCTCTCCCGCTCATCTGCAGGTGCCTGCCACCTCTGTGGGTGGTCTGATGACTGCTGATATCACCGCTCTTCTTTCCTCCTGCACGCCGGGAGCCTTTCTGTTGTCTGTGCCAGACTGGGCAAGAACCCGTCCGCTTCTGTGTGCTGTAGCTGGGGTGCACCGCATCCTTGTCAGATGAATGTCGGATGCGGCTGCTCTTCTCTCACTCTTCTCCAGGGCTGTGACCAATGACGTAGCCTTTACAGTCTTATGTGTGCTTGGTCACGCCCCGTTGCTCCGCCCAAGCATTGCTGAATACAAGTACCGGTATATCTCTGGTCTTGGATGTACAGTACATTTATTTACAGTACTTAGTCTGCTATATTTTATATTTTATTTTCTTATTAACAACTATCTGGACCCAGTGTTGACTACGCTTGCATAGAGCAGTCTGTGTTAGGGCTCATAATATACATGCTGCATTGTGTATTCACTGTTACTGCATGTGTTGTGTTAGAACTTCCCATACATATGCGGTAATGCTGCATATGCAGTAACATGGTGCATGCAATAATACAGTGCATAAACAATGGAGCTTGTATATTATGAGCCCTAACCCAGGCTGCTCTATCCAAACTGCTCTATTCACATTCTGGAATATCATCAGCCTGTGTTAGGCCTCAAACTATAAAAGCTGTGTTGTGTACATGCGGTAAGGCAGCATATGTAGCAATGCAGCGCTTGTAGTAACACAGTGTTTATAGTATGAGCCCTAACACAAGCTGCTCTATGCAAACATAGTCATGATCACATTCTGGAATATTATCATACCAAACTCTCCAAACCCTGAATTACTATAAGCTCCCTTGATGATGCAGCATGTTTTGGGTCTCCTGGTTTCTTTTGAGTACGGTTCTTTTGGGGGGTATCTGTTTTCTGTGGTGAAGTCTATCTGTCTTACTGCATTCTACTGACAATTGATTTTACTTGTTTATATGTATAGTTGCCCGGCCACCACCATTGTTACTGTAAATTGACCTCTTTTTAAGAACTTAAATAGGGTTTATTTTTGGAGTAGGGCTTACAGTATATTTTGAGAATTCAATCGCTATGATATGGCATTCTTTTTTCAGTCTTTTTTTTTTTAATCCCGTTAGAAATGAATCCCAATACTTTCTAATCCTGGATCAAAACAAAAACACAGGTCATAGAAAGTTGGTTTCAAACTTAAGATTGTGTCAAAGCAGAAGAAAGCAATAGCAGTTTTGCAAGTAGGGAATTTTGTGTTGACAAAAAACAAATGAGGAAGTGGGGGAAATGAAAGCTGACTTGGAAGATATTCCAATGGCAAAAAAAGCTTGCAGCCTCCAAAGGTTCAAAAGCGATAAAGCACTAGAGGAAGTGAATTCCAAGATCCAAAGTGAGGCTATTAAACAATGCCAAGAAGATCCCTTGCTTTCAAAGGTAGAGAAAGCTAAGAAAGAAAGCTAGCAGAGTAGTAAGAAGTCTATAAGCTACCCAAACAAATCTGGTGAGAGGCAGGCAGAATGGGTATCAGGCTGTTTGGAAGATTTCAGACAGAACTGAGAAAACTAAGCCTGAAAAAGGAGACATCAGACTGGAGTCATCTGCCCACTGCCAAAATATAGTGTAGAGATGTCTAGGTATCACAAAATAATCAAGAAAGTCAGTGCTTGGGAGAGAGAGATATAATTAGACCCAATGAAATGCAAACTGAGAGCGTTAACACAGAAGATGAAGTTCGGGAAGTGGAGTTTCAAGATATAGGAGTCAAGAAGACCAGTGCAGGAAATAGAAGCACAGAGGCAAAGTATAGAAAAGCCCTGTATTACTCTGGGTACTTTGGAGAAACAAATCCACGGCGACTCACGTATAAGAGAGAGTTTTATGTAAAGAAAGTGTGCATCACGAAAACATCCCAACCCAATGCTGCCCAAGCCCACAAGTCCAACATTAACCCATTAACCCAACACCAGTTCACAAAGTCTTCCACCTCACAAAACAGAGGCAATGATGCCGACTGCAGGAGGAAAGCTGAGTCCGTGAACATGTAAGCATCTCAGCCCTGGCAAGGGTCTCCACACGGCTGCTCCAGCACCCAGGGCTGCATCGGGATAGATCCATGCAGCTTCTCCTTGGGGATGTCTTGGAGGAAGTCAATCTTGCAAGCTGAAGCAGGGAACTGCTAAGGCAGCTGCACCCTGGTGCGACCATCACAAAACAAGAGACCCGAGAACTAGAAAGGTGAGGCTTCACCACCCATTTATCCCTCCACCTTTCAACCAGCACCACATGTGATTATCGGCCAGGCTGGCACAATTAACTAATTCAAGCCCCTTGACTTTCAAGGGTAGAAAGAGGGATTTCAGAAGGAGACTTAGAGATTAGAATGTCTTATCCTGTCCAAGTTATCAACAGAAAGCCCGGCTAGCTCAGTTGGTAGAGCATGAGATTCAATCTCAGGGTCGTGGGTTCATGCCTCACGTTGGGCGCCATTTGTGGGGAAACCAGCTCCTCACACTATCATGGGTCCAGTAAGCCCAATTGTACAGTTTAAATATATAAAGATTATAATAAAGTCATAGAGAATAACAGAGATAGGAAAGAGCATAAAACAAAGAAGTCAGACACATTTCATGATCGTATGCTTACCTCAGCAGGAGGAGAGGAAGGCAGGAGAGAGTGATTTATTTCTAACCAAGGCTTATATATCTTTTGGGGGTATATAAGCCCCCTGATTACAGGTAAAGATACACGTCATAGGAAGGGGTTGTCTATAGGTAATACAGTAATGAGAGGAGGAAATCGAAGGGTATACATGCAGTAGGAAGGGGAGGGATTGGAGGTATGCATGTGACATATTGACAGATCCTAGATTCAGGACAGCAGCCTAACTTTGGATATCACTGAGCAGGTTTGACCTGTTCTAAGCTCTCCAGGGAAACAATCACTATCTTATCAATAGGGTATGCGAACCCCACCTACAGTGGACCAGAGAGTAGTCTGATTGTTCTGGATGGCTGAATGCCTTCAGGAAGAATAGCTTGACAAGCAGTGTCCTAGGACTGACATATATTTGGGGGAGACAAGCTGGGGAACAATCTTTTTATATCCCACAATGGTCCAATCCTTCCAATCATGCATAGTGGCTAATTAAACAATTATCTTGTTTACAATATCTTTTCTACAATGTCAAGTGGAATTACAGTATTGTACTTAGATTTTAGAGTTCAATGTCAGACCACATTTATCTAATATAATAATGTATTTGAGGTTCATCAGTACATTTGTTTTCTTAACTCCCGGTGCATTGAATGGATAGTAGATTCACTACCCATTCACTTGTTGAGTTCTTTCTATTTTGGGAAATCATAAACAAATTTATTTTCTGTATATTTACACATATAGAATTTGTAAGAGCATTTCATGTCTCTTTGTGTGAAACTTTTTATATATACTATAAGTGTACACTACCTGTCTTTCATTTTGTCTTACTGTGGTGTCTTGTGTATTGTGTTGTTGTGATACTGGGAGCTATGTCACTGGTGTTTCAAATACTAGCAGCGTCACCCAAAGTGAACACGTTTCAGCGGAGCTTCCAGACTAACAACCGAATACAAAGAAGGAGTCCATTGGCTACTTCAGAGGAAGTAACCACTACAAAACTTAGGAATAGAATTGAACCATTAGACGAAAATGAAAGCTTAATAAATGGGAACAGAACTCTGTCGGAAATAGTGACAGAGGATTTCTGACTCTTGGGTCAGATGGAACTCACATGTGACAGATTTGAGCGTGGTGAGGTGAATGGGGTAAAGCCTGTGGGAGTAAAGCATTTGGGATCTCCATTTGCTAATGGGGCACAATTGAAAATGAGAAGAAACAGCTGCACAAATCCACTAACAATCAGAATATGGAATGTACAAAGTATGAAAATAGGAACATTAGAAGTCTTACAACATGAAATGAAATGCAGAAAGATATCTATCCTAGGCATTCCTGGGATGAAATGGCCTAGTATTGTCCATTTAAATCATGTAGTTTACCAGGCCTGAAATGACACAATCAGGAGGACATTGCATTACTTGTCAAAAAGGACCTTTCAGTATCTCTCTTGAAGTAGTATGCTGTGATGGGATTATACTTATCCACCTTCCAGGAAATCCATCATTGCAACTATTATTCAAATTTCTGTAACAACCACAAAAGCTAGTGATGACGACATTAAAGAATTCTACTAATATCTACAGTCAGAAAGTTACCAAACATACAATCAAGACACAATGATAATTATAGGCAATTGAAATGCAAAATTTGGAAACAAAGTGGAAGGAAGAGTAGTTGGAAAATAGGGCCTGGGTGATAACAATGAAACTGCAGATTGCATTGTCTGGCCGGATCAATATCAGGCCAGCTCCTAGCAGCAAGTAACCTTGAATCTCCCCAACACACCTGTGGAGCTGACCAGAGCTGGCTAATGTAACCTGTCAGCAGCTTTGCAAGTTTTTTTTCCCCTTTTACTCATGGCCCGTTTTGCTCACGGCCTGTTTGGCTCATGGCCCATTTTGTCCTCGGCCCACCACCCTGCACCCAGCATGAATACACCCGGAACTAGGAAGACACCTTACATTCTAAAAACCCAGACATACCTGTATCTCCCAATCCCTGACTACTTTAATTTATATGGACTCAAGGCAGCCCAGTCACATGTTCCCCGGCAATATAAACACCACTCCTGTAGCCTGGAATGCATGGATCAAGAGGCAGTTGTGTAAATAGGACAAAAGGAATACTGCATGTTTTAAAATCACGAAAGATTTCAGGGTTGAATGCTCTCACCACAATTATTCAATCTGTGTGCTGAGCAAATAAACAGCAAAGCTGGGCTATTTGAAGAAGAATGTGGCATCAGGATTGTAGGAAGGCTGCATATCTCCAACATGCAGATTATACAACCTGGCTTGCTGAAAGTGAGGAACTTGAAGCAATTGACGGTGAAGATCAATGACAGTAGCCTTCAATAGACGTGCAACTCAGTGTAAAGAAAACAAAAATCCTTACAACTGGACCAAGGGCAACATCACAGTAAATGGAGAAAGAATTGACATTATTAAGGATTTTGCTCAATGCACGTGGAAGCAGCAGTTAAAGAGGAAATGACCCGTTGCATTTGGTAAATCTGCTACACAAGACTTCTTTAAAGTGTGGAAAAGCAAGGATGTTACTTTAAGGATTAAGTTGTACCTGACCCAAGCCATGATATTTTCAATGGCTTCAAATTATGTGAAAGTTGGACACTGAGTAAGTGCGATAGGCCAGGTTGACTAGAGAAACAAATCCAGTGACACTCACATAGAGAGCTTAATATCAAGAAGTAATTGTATATCAAGCAAGCATCCCAGCCCAGTCCATATCCAGTCCATAAATCTGATACTCTTCCTCAAGTATGATGCTGGTCCATGAGTCCCTCTTCAGACGCACCTAGCCACATGCAAAGATGCAGAATGCAGGAAGATCACTAGCGGTGGATGGAAAATCTTGTAGAGCCAATGGCAGTGGCTGCATCACAAGACTCACAAGTATTAGCATGGCTCAGGCAGCTTTCCCAGAGACTCAGCAGCAGGAAAGTGAAGGCTGAGAGGAGAAGCTCCCAGGATCCTCCTTTTGGGGAGGTCACCTCCACAAGGAGGCACTATCAGACCATGACCTGATTGACAAGCTAGACTCCACCCCTACAGTTCAGGTTGACACAAAATTATGTAACTATCACACTAAGGAAGACATAGCAATACTTGATGTGTTTGTATTGTGGTGCTCCAGCTGGAGATGAATGCTGGAACTACAATGGCACTGCAAAAGGACAAACACATATTCTCAGAAGTGTAGTCAGAGTGCTCTCAGAGGCCAGGCTGACAAGACTTTGTCTTACATACGTTGGACATGTTGTCAGGAGAGCCCAGTCCTTGTAGTAAGAAATAGTGTTTGGCACAGTGGAGGGGGAGAGAAACAACAAGGCGGCCCTCAGTGAACTGGGTTGACACCATGGCTGCAACCATGGGTTCAAGCATCAGAACAACTGTGAGGGCGGGGCATGCCCGGGCACTGCTTTGTTTTTTGTGCACAGAGTCACTATGGGTCCGAACCAACTTCATAGCACCTAACAAACGTGGTAAGTGTATATTTAACTTTATCAGAAGCTTCCAATCTGTTTCACAAAATTGTTTTTAACATTTGCATTTCCATAATCAATATCTGGAAGTTTTTCAGAGATTTGTACTAGTTTTTGATGATTTTTCCATTCTAAACGACCACACTGTATTCTTAATTTGCATTGTGGTCTTAATATGGAAAAGTTATTAAGTACTGGTGAGAATGTTGAGCAACTGGAACTTTCATATATCAATGGTCAAAAGGAAAAATATTGCACAAATTTGAAACCTAGCTTGGAAGCTTTTTATAAAGCTCAACACACACTTTCCATAAAAACAAGTAATTTCACCAGAGATAACAAATGTTCATACAAATTATAAATGTCAATATTTGCAGCACTTTTATTTCTAATTTAAAAAAAAACAACAATAGGTTTTTACTTCCTTAATCATTAATAAAAGAAACCCTGATGGCAGTGTGGGCTAGGCATTGATAGCTCAAACCTACTTTTGATAACTACAAGGTTCATAGCTCAGACCCACCAGCCACTCATACTCACTAAATTAGACTGTCTGCTCCCGTAAAGACTTAAAACCTCTGAACCAAAAGATAGTTTTGCTACAAACTGTAATTAACTCAGTGACAGTGGATAAAGATTAACAAAAAGACCCCCCCGTGATACAGAGGATAAAATTCTCGGCTGGAAAATCATTAATTCACATCCAAAGTTGGTGTCTATAAAGATTTCCAAACCCCAAACCTATCTCCTACCATCTAATTCACTCTGTGGCATAGGGAGGCTGTGGCAGTTACATCCATAATCTCCTGTCAACTTGAGCGAAGGGGTGATTTCTAACCTGTCAATCACGTCATAGCCAATGATGCCTCTGTGTGGACATGGCCTTTTCTTTAGGATTCTGGGATCTACAGGACAGAGGGAAACTACCTTGGAGACGAGACACACACTCTCTCTGCTTCACTCCCTGTTGACAAGCTATATGGAGCCACGCAAATGAGAGCTAGTGTCCTAAAGATGAGTCTACTACCATTGGATCCACTAGGCTGTGATCTTCCTACATTTAGCATCTTTGCATGTGCTATGCAAATCTAAAGAGGAATTTATGGAATAGTATCAGACATATGGGCTAATATCGGACATATGGACGTGATCTGGACTGTGCTGGGATGTTTTCTCAATATACAATTGCTCTTTGATATAAAGTCCTCTCCTACACATATATAAGTATCTCTGGATATGTTTATCTAGTCTATCCAAACTAGCACAGACGCTATAGGACAGAGTGGAACTGCCCCTTTGAGTTTCTGAGACTGTAACTCTTTAAGGGAGTATTTAGTTCCCTGAAATGGCTGGTGATTTCAGACTACTCACCTTGTACTTTGCGGCCCAATGAGTAATTGCATCGCACCTTGAAAAGCTCAGTGGAGCACATCTAAATCAGCTTGAGTTGAATCTAAATCAGCTCACAGCAATGGCTTAATGATTAATAAGGTTGACCTTTTTTTTAATGTGCTTATCTGCCTTGCAGATGTATATTTTCTGGTAAATATTTCTTTAAAACTTTTGCCCATCTTGAAAATTGAGTTTTCGTTTTCTTAATTTTGAGAGTTGTTTCTAGAAATTGAGTCATTTATCAAACTTTTTTATAATAGTATTTCCCAGTTTGTGTTTAATTTTCTTATGGAAATCCTTCAAAAAAGGAAGTTCTTAATTTTTATGATGTCCAATTTATAATCTTCTTGCTTTATTAACCACACCTTTGATATTGAATCTAAGAAATTATGTAGTCCATGTCTATAAAGATTTTCATTTATGTTTTAGAAGTTATGTAGTTTACGTTTTCTGATTTATTTTCAGCGTACATCTTTGATTTATTTTGAGTTAATTTTTTTGGTATGAGGTATAAGACACAAGTCAGATTCCTCCATGCCTGTAAGCTATTAAATGGTGAACACCATTTGTGGAAAGATCATCCATTTCACTTTTTGAAAAATTAGTTGGTCATCTATCTGTAGCTAGATTTCTAAA
Organism: Echinops telfairi; assembly: GCF_000313985.2. NCBI lineage: Eukaryota > Metazoa > Chordata > Mammalia > Afrosoricida > Tenrecidae > Echinops > Echinops telfairi. The sequence continues at coordinate 10,379,190 of NW_022107432.1, read as the reverse complement.
TTGTGTCTTCTGCCTATATGAGGGACTTCAAAAAGTTCATGGAAGCATTTGTTATCTTTTAATTTCACTACAGACTTATTGTACTTTACAGGAAGTCTTTCCGTCAAGTTTTGTGATTACTCTAACTTTGTTCTGTTTAGAAAAGAATTTTGACCCTCCTGGATTCCCTTCCTTTCCACATCCATTTGAATCAGTTTGTCAACTTTTATCAAAATTCTACTGGCATTTAGGTTTGACTTGCATTGAAAATAATAGATCAATTTAGAAACTTTTAACATCTTTACTATGTTGAATCTTTTGTATCAATTTAGTTAGAGACTCTCAGTTCTCTTATCAACATTTATTACTTTTTAGTACACATTTTCATACTTTTTGATTATTGATACATATGTACTTGATTTTTAATACTGTTATAAATAATTTATTATGTATGTGTGTATATATAATGTAAATATATGTGGGTATGTGTATGTGTACATATATATTTCTAATATTTCCTCATTGTCTCCTCTACCCTACTTTCTCACACCCAGCCAATCTCTCTGTCTCATTCTTATCTTCTTTATGTCTTTCTCCCTGCTTAACTGGAATTCATGTTGCTCTTCTTTTTCTGACTTCACAAGGTAAAACTTTAAGTCATTGATGTGAAGCTTTCCTTCTTTTCTCACGTATACATTTAATATTATAAAATGTCCTCCAAGGACTTTATAACTAACTACAGCCATACATTTGACATGTACATTTTAAATTTTCATTTCATCAGAATATGTCATTGTTTTCCCTGGGACTTTCAGTTGAACTCATAGTTTGTTTGGAAGATGTGTATTTAATTTTTAAATATCTCAGGAGTTACCAAATAGGTGTGTTATTGATTTTTAGTTTAATTGCCATATAATAAGAAACATCCTTATATAACGTCAATTATTTAAAAACTGTGAATATTAAAATGATCAGTTGCCGTATGACAAATACACAAAATCAGTGCTAGGCAAACACAGAGGGAGCTTGAAGTCACGGAGTAAAAGCCATGACTTGGGCTTCCTGGAAGAAATGACAAACGTGGGCCTTCTAGTGTGAGTTGAGAAAGAGAAGGCAGCACACATTTAGGAAACCAAAAGCCTCAGTTAGACTGACTTGTAAAACGCTTAAGAGAGGACGATGGTGGAAGGAAACCAGATGTTTATAAATAGGAGAAGAGCTGAATTTGTATATCTTGCTAAAGAGATTAGACCTTAAAGTGTTGTTACGAGACTCAATTAGTGGAATTTCAGATGAGGGTTGCTGAACCAGCTTTTCCAAGGATATCACGGTGAGTGGTGTAGGGAATGGAATGAAGGAGAGATAAAGATGCAGACTAGGAAGATCCGTTAAAGAGCCACCAAAAGCAATTTGGGAGTGAGATGATATCTGCCTATGCTCACACACTTGTGCTGAAGTTACAAGGAGAAGACATAATTAAGACATATTTATAAATAGAGTTAATAACCTTGTTAAACAGTTGACATACAGAGTAAACTTATGTGAGACAAGATACTGAAACTGCTGTGTTTGAATAAGAAAGGGCAGGCCTGAGAAACAAAAATAAAGCGCATATTTTGGGGAATATTGCATCTGACATACCCTTTGGAGTATAATACACATGCTCAATGTATTGTCCTCATCATTTGCTTTTATCATTCCAATACATTTTAATGACTGCATGCATAATTTTATCTTAAACTATTTTTAAGATAAGTCATTATTTTTTTTCTGTGTAAAGTTATTTCCCCTGGAAATTCAGAAAAACTTCGTTTCTGCAACCTTTTTTCATGATTTCCCCCCTTTGTAAAGATTTTTTTTTCAAATTCTTCTACCTCCATAAAAATTTAATACCACAGATATACTATATGTTTATTTAGAGACAATCTGTATCATTATATATGTATCTATGATTTATATATAAAACAGTAAGGGTCTTTTTCATTCCCACCAAAGCCCTGGAGGCACTATCACAGAAGGACCCAACCCCTCAGATGTTTTGTGGGAGAGTGATGAGGCCATCTGCTCTCAGAAATAGCCTCTGGAATCCTGTCTAAGGTTGATGCGACTCATAATCAACTTGATGGCTCTTTGTTTTGGGTTTAGGGATATGGAATCACCATCCCTGAGAGTACATGCCCTACTTAGTATCTCCAATATTCCCATAATTATATACATTTTCTAGAAGAAGATAAGAAAAACAAGTTTGATATATAGGACTTTGGGTAAGTTTTCAGAAGTACTCCATTTGTACAATGTCTTCTCTACATAAGGGCCCTTGCAAATGGAAATCTACCATGAAATCTTCCATGAGCCTACCATTCTACTCTCAGCCAACATCACTTTTTCCTCTGGAGTTTCCCATGCAGTCTATTCTTATATAAATCCAGTTAGGAATGTTTGATAGTTCCTAAGTTTTTAGGTTTCACATGATAGGGGGGTTGCAAACAAAGAAAAATAAAGAAAGTGATAGGAACTTTCCTCTTCTGGCCTCCAGCTGAGAAGGCAGAAGTCGCTGAATATATCTACAGTCAAATGTTTGTATGAGGCAAACAAAAGCGTGAAAGTGGATGCAGTTACCAGGGAAGAAGATAGAGCTATAATTAACTGTAGCAGCTAAAATCTCAATCTTTAACATGTCAAAACCATTGACAAGAGCTCTTAAAATACCGTTCAATGGTTTTAAAATGTTTTGTCACACATATGTGCTTATTGGTCTATATTTAACACAGTCAATAGTTTAATCATACCAAGAAGGGCTGTGCAATCACTGTCCCAAACAGTTTTGGTCATTTTTGCTCCTTCCTTTACACATTGATGTCGGTTCTCTATTCCCACCCACTCCCACCTCCATGTGCCCAGTTTATCAGCAATTCCATTTCAGGTTCCCTTTACGGGTAAGTACACAAGACTAAAGCAGACACCAAAAAGATCCATTAACAATGACCACATAAAACTGATAGAGGCCCCAATCTAAGAGAAAGGAGAAAATATCAAACGTTTAGAATAAATTCACATGGGTGCCATAGGGAGATCAGATTATAAAATGTTCCATTCCGGCCTAAGAATAGTTGCTAAAATCCAGTTTACATTGCTCACTGTTGGATTTTTGGATTATTGATGGCCCTATGTGCATTGGAAATTCACCAGAGGCTCATCCCACGTAGTGACCCTGAAAATGGATTTGGGGCTACCACTTTCATCCATAGCTTTCAATAATCCATTCTTTAGGATGTAGACACTGACCCCGCTCCCTTTGCCTGGTTTAGATCTTAATATTAGCTACCTTGGATCACACAGGCTTGTGTGCTTCTTCCATGAGGACTTAGCCTGAGTCTTCCCTTACTGGCCTCCTTGTTTTGAGACAAGCCTTAAGACCACAGACCTTATTATTATTGACAACTGGGCATCACCTGGTTTCTTTGCCACCCTTTGCTGTGGCACCATGTCTTCAGTGATCTCTTCATGAGGGCAGGGCCATGGCATAAGAACTAATTATTTCTATATTAGGGCTATGATCAAAGGAGATCTCAAAATCTACTTTTTAAAAATACTTTTCTTTGGGGACCTTACATCTCTTATCACAATCCATACATTCCTCCAGTGTGTCAAGCACCTTTGCACATATGCCGCCATCATCATTTTCAAAGCATTTTCTTCCCACTTGAGGCCCTGATATCAACTCCCTATTTCTTGCCCCTCCCTCCCCCACCCACCCTCCCTCATGAACCCTTGATAAGTTATAGATTATAATTTTCCATATCTTACATCTTCCAACGTTGCCCCTCACCCACTTTTCCATTATTTGTCCCCCTGGGAGGGGGTTCTTAGTTGATCCTTGTGATCATTTTCCCCGTTCTCCCCCACCTTCCCCTAATCCTCCTGGTATCTCTACTCTCTTTGTTGGTCCTGAGAGGTTTATCTATCCTGGATTCCCTGTGTTTCAGGCACTGTGCGTGTTCTGGTCTAATCCAATTTGTAAGGTAGAATTGAGGTCATGATAGTTGGGTGAAGGAAGCACCAAAGCACTCGCAGGAGTTCTCAAACTTTTTAAACAGGGGCCAGTTCACTGTCCCTCAGACTGTTAGAGGGCCTGATAATAGTTAAAAAAACAACAAAAAAAACTATGAACAAATTCCTATGCACACTGGACGAGTCGGCTGCTAAGCAGGACAGGCAGCGGTGGCAAAACCACTCGGTAGGCTGGATACATTTCCTCGGCAGACCGCATGTGGCCCATGGGCCATAGTTTGAGGACCCCTGCATGACTAGAGATAAGCTGTGTGTTTCATCAGTGCTATACTGCGCCTTGACTGGCTCATCTCTTCCCTGTGACCCCTCTGTGAGGGGCTGTCCAATTGTCTACAGATGGTACCTGATACCTGATCCCATCGATTCATGATCACACAGGCTGGTGGGCATCTTCCATACTGACTTTTTTGCTTCTGGGCTAGATAGCTGCTTGTTTATCTTCAAGCCTTTAAGATCTCAGACGCTATATCTTTTGATAGCCAGGTATCATCAACTTTCTTTACCATATTTGCTTATGCACCCATTTTGTCTTTAAGGACATGTGGGGAAGGTGAGCATCACAGAATGCCGGATTGTTAGAACAAAGTGTTCTTGTGTTGAGGGAGTACTTGAGTCGAGGCACAATGTCCATCTGCCACCTTAATTCTTAACATATAGATATGAGTACATAGTTCTATTCCCCTCTCATTATATATATATATATATGTATATATATATTTACATATGTACATGCCTGTATTTAGTCCTCTATAAATGTCCTTTGCCTCCTGGTTGTTTCCTCTATTTCCTTTTTACTTCCCTCTTGTCCCACCACCATCAAGGTCAGCCTTCATTTGGGTTTAGTAATTCCTCGCTGCTACATTGCCCTTGATTGAGCCCCAGTAGGCATCCTACAATCTTCCTTCCACTGATTTTGGTTCACTTTTTGTTCCCTTGTCCCTGGGTTGGTCTCCCCTCCCCTTCCTTTCTCCCACCTCCCCTTCTCCCATAATCCCCCCAGAAGGATTGGTCCCATTCTTTTCATCTCCAAATTATTGATCCCGACAATCTTATATAGATAGACATACAGATACATTAATAAGTGCAAAAACCAGGCAAAGCCAAATAAAACAACAAAGGAAATCAAAACCAACAAAACAATAATAATAACAGCAAAAACCAAAAACAAAGTAACAATAACAAAAATGGAAAAGCATACAAATAGCTCAAGGTCTGTTTGTTGGCCTTTATGGGTATTTTCCAGTCGAGTCTGATGGGGTACCACACTCTGTCTCCCAAGTCTATTTTTGGTATTCCCCAGGGGTTTTATCACTCTGCTCCCCCTGCTGTTCTGCTGCATACCCTCAGTGTCTCTCCCCAGTATGATGGGGCCAGACCTGCACTATTCCCACACTGTGTCTCCAATGCTGTCCCCCACAGTGTCATGGTTCAGTGCGGGAGGCCGGTCCTGTGGTGGGGCCAGCCCTACAGTCTTTCCCGTGCGTTGTTTGCTCCTACCAGGAACAGCTTCCTTGGGGCTTGGTGAGCCAGGATGTCCTTTCCGCCTCCCCCCCCCCCCTTTCCATTGCGGTTACTCCCATGTGCTCTAATCCAACGCACACCTCTCCCCAAGCTGTATGTAGCCCCAGTGCTGTTATCTGAAATGCGTTCTTCTGAGGGGTGGAGTGGGGGGTGTCCACATAGTTGGGATTGGGTCCGGCCCCACAGATCTCTATTGGTTCCCTAGTACATGCCGGTAGGTTGTAATCATGTTTTGGAGCATTGGGTTGAAGCCTGGTCTCTCTCTCCCTCTCCTGTGGAAACATAAACAATACCCACCCCTTGGGTGGATTAGTGCCCCGCTTCCAGCACTACCTATGGCTTTCCCCCCACTCTTTCTTTCCCCCTCTTATTTAGTTGGCTGTTGTATAAATCCCTGGATTGGGTTTGGTCCCTGTCATAGTTGCTGGACCTCACCCCAGGGATGTATGTATATAGTAGCTTTTCCCCTGCGTCCCGTTTTTTTTTTAAGCTTACCTCAGTGGATTCATGTTATACTTGTCCTTTTGTGCATGACTTACTTCACTTAGCATAATTTTCTCCAGTTCCTTCCATGCGACAATGTGCTTCATGAGTTCATCGCTGCATTTTAGGTACACATAGTACTCCTGTGTATATATGTACCACAGTTTTTTAATCCATTCATCTGTTGATGGAAATTTGGGTTGTTTCCAACTCCTTGCAATTGTGAGCTGTGCCACGATGAACACTGGAGCACAGATGTCTGGCCGTGGTTTGTTTCTTGCCTCTTCTGGGTATATGCCCAGTTAGGGGGGTTGCTGGCTCATATGGTAGCTCAATCTCCATCTGTTTTAGATATTGCCAAATCGATTTCCATAATAACTATACATACCTACAGGTCCACCAGCAGTGAATGAGAATTCCTGTCTCCACACAGCCCCTCCAGCACTTGTTACTTTCTGATTTTCTGAATTGGGCTATTTTTGAGGGTGTTAGGTGGTATCTCATAGTTGTTTTAATTTTCATTTCTCTTATGGATAATGATCAGGAACATTTTCTCATATGTTTATTGGCCATTCGGATTTCTGCCCCTGTGAAACTTCTCATTAGGTCCTTTGCCCACCTCCTTAGTGGGCATTTAGTTTTTTTTCTTATTGTAAGCCTGCAAAGTATTATAGATTTTAGTAATAAGGCCTTTTTCAGATGTGTGATTGCTAAAGATGTTTTCCCAGTCTGTGGGCTCTCTTATTACTCTCTTGGTGAATACCTTAAATGTACAAATGTACACATGTGATTTATCTTCTGTATATTCCACTTGTCAATCTGTGAGTTCCCTGTATTTAAATCCTTCCGTATTTCTGAAAGCCTATGCATTCCCTGTGCCAAGGTTCTCAGGTTGGTCCCAATTCCATCATTAATGGCCCTAATTGTTTGGGGTGTTACCTCAAGGTCTGTGATTCACTTTGATTTATTCTTGTGCATGGAGTGAGGTAAGGGTCTTGCTAATTTTTTCTGCAGGTAGATATCCATTTCTTCCTGCATAACTTATTGAAGAGGGCATCTGCTTCCCCTTTGATATTTTTGGGGCCCTTAACAAAAATCAGTTGCCTGTATGCTGATGTTTTTAATTCTGGGTTTTCAGCTCTTTTCCATTGGTCTGAAAATCTTTCATTATACCAGTACCATACTGTTTTGACCATTGTGGCCATATAAGACATGTTAAAATCAGGTAGAGAGAGCCTTCCCACTTTGTCCTTCTTCTTGATGAGTTCTCTGTGAATTCTGGCCTTCTTCCCTCTCCATATGAAGTTGGTAATCAGTGTTTCCAATCGTTTGAAGAAGGATGATGGCATTCTTATTAGGATAGCATTAAACTTATACAGTGCCTTGGGCAGAACTGACATCTTTCCCATATTGAGTCTTCCAATCGTCGAACATGGAATATTCTTCCTTTTGTTGAGGTCACTCTTGGTTGCTTGTAATAGTGTTCTGTAGTTTTCCTCATATAAATCTTTTGTTTTTTTCAGTCAGGCATATACCTAGACATTTAAATATGTGCATGGCTATTATAAATGGTACTACCTTTTAAATTGCCTCTTCTGTGATCTTGTCTGATGTGTATAGTAGTCCAATAGACTTCTGTTCGCTGATCTTGTATCCTGCCACTCTGCCATATTCCTATATCTATTCCAACGCTCCACTTGTGGAGTTTCAGGGATTTTCGATGTATAAAATCATATCGTTTGTGAATAATGATAGTTTTGCTTCTTCCTTTCCCCAGACAAATACTTTTGATGTCTTTTCTTTGTCTCATGTTGTTAGTTAGGACCTCCAGTACTATGTTAAATAGGAGGGCTGGACAAGGGGCATCCTTGTCTGGTACCCTTTTTCAGTGGAATTGTTTTCATCTCTTCTCCATTGATTACCACAGTGGCTGTTGGTTTTTCATATATAGCTTGTGTAATATTGATGAATTTTCCTTCTATTCCTATCTTCCTGAGTGTCTTAAACAGGAATGGGTGTTGGGTGTTATCAAATGATTTTCCTGTATCTATTGCTATTGTCATCTGGCTCTTATAATTTTTCCTGTCAATGTGGCAAATAATACTGATGGTCTTTTATTTGCTGCTGAACCATCCATCCCTACATCCCTGATATGAATCTCACTTGGTCACAGTGAATTTTGTTTATAGGCTTTTGTATGCTATTGGCCATTATTTTGTTAAGAAGTTTTGCATCAATGTTCATTAGGGATATTATTCCGTAGTTCTCAATTCTTGTGGGATCCTTGCCTCCTGTAGGTATCAAAGTTATACTAGCTTCATAGGAAGAGTTTGGGCATTTTCATTCTTTTTCTATGTTCTGGAAGAGTGTGTGTAGGAGTGGTGTCAGTCCTTGCCTGAATGCTCGGTAGAATTCTCCTGTAAAGCCATCAGACTCAAAGAATTTTTTTGTTGGTAATCCCTTGGTAACTTTGTCTATTTCTTCCATTGCTATGAGTCTGTTGAGGTTCTTGACGTCCATCTTGGATAGTCTAGAGAGGGATTGTTTTTCCATGTATTTGTCCATGTCTTCCAAGTTGTTGAATTTGTTAGAGTACAGGTCTTCATACTTCTGTGTAATTATCCTTTTGATTTCATTAGGGTCTGTTGCAATGTTCCCTGTTTCATCCCTCATCCCTTACTATTGAATTTTTTTCCTGCCTGTCTTTGGTTAGGTTTGCTAGCAGTCTATCAATTCTGTTAATCATTTTGAAGAATCAAATTTTAGCTGCATTAATTCCCCGCCCCCCATAGTTTTCTTCTTTTCCCTCTCCTGTATCTCAGCTCTGATTTTTATTATTTTTTTCCTTTTGCTATTAGGATTGTTCTGTTGACTCTGCTCTATTTGGTGTAAATTTTGTGCCAGCATATCAACCATGAGTCTTCCTTTTTAATATGTGTATGTATTTCTAGCAGTCATCCTCTGATAAATTCCTTTGCTGTATGCCAAAGGTTTTGGTACATTGTGTTTTCATCCTCATTGTTTTCTAGAAACTTCCTGATTTCATCTCTGATCTGGGACAATACCTACTCCTTTTGCAATAGAAAGTGATTCATCCTCCAATTGTTTGCCCTTGTTTTCTTCATTGTCCTTTTGTTGATTTCCAGCCTTATGGCACAGTGGTTGGAAAGAGACTTCTGAATCTCTATGTGTTTGAATTTATTCAGGTTCGACTTGTGTTTCAGAATGTAGTCCATCTTTGAGTATGTGCCATGTGGACTTGAAAAGAATATGAATCTTTTGCATTTGTGCGGAAAGCTCTGAAAAGATCTATCAAGTCAAGTTGTCCAATTGTGCTGTTTAGCTCTGTAGCCTCCTTGTTGAATTCCTTTCCCTGTGATCTGTCTTCTTCAGAGAGTGGTATATTAGTCACCTACTATAATTGTTGAGCCTGTGATTTCTCTTTGCATCTTTTGGAGTGTTTAATTTATGAATATTGTGGGTCTCTTGTTGGGCGCATATCTATTTATTATGCTCACTGGTTCTTGGTCTACTGTTCCCTTGAGCATTATATAGTGCCCTGCTTGTCTCTTGTTATGGCTTGTACCTGGAGATACATTTTGTCCGAGATTAAGATTGCTACCCCTCCTTTTTTTTGCATTGGTATTTTCTTGGTACATTTACATTTTTCTCCAACCTTTAATTCTCAACCTGCTTTTATCTGAAAGCTTGAGATGTTGTCTCCTGTAGGCAGCAGATGGATGGGTTATGTTTTCTGAGCCAGTCTGTTAGCTTCTGTCTTTTAATGCCTGAGTTCAGTTCATTGATATTTAGTGTGATTACATCCATCTGTGGACTCTGATGTCATCTTGCACCTTTTGTGTTGGGTGTTTTCCTATATACCCATCTCATCAGTTTGTATTGTGTGTGTGGTTCATTCTTGTCTTCTTTAAACTTGAGCTAATGCTATCTTGGAGGCTGTTTTCTCTTTGTTGCCCTCTGGGTGGAGTTGTTCTATGTGATGGTTTCTTATTTGTGCTAGGTGAGTGTTGATATTCTGCCCATAATGGGTCAGCAAGTATATTTTGTCGGGCTGGGTTTATTTTTATGTATTCTTTGAGTTTTTCCTTGTCTGGGAAGACTCTTACTTCTCCATCTATCTTAATAGATAATTTGGCCAGGAATAGTGTTCTTGGGTTTGCATTATGTTACTTCAATTTTTTCAGATATTTACTCCATTCCCTCCTCTTATTCATCATGTCCTCTGATCGGTCTGAACATATTCTTATTTCAGACCTTTATAAGTGACTATTTGTTTTCCCCTAGTTTCTCTTATGATTTTTCTCCTTTTCCTCATAGTTGGATAGTTTAACTATTATGCGTCTTGGTGACTTCTTCTTGGGATTTAGTCTGGCTGGTGTTCTTTCAGCCTCCTGAATTGTTGCTTGCTTTTCATTTATTAAGCTTGGGATGTTCTAAGAATTTCCTTGCTATTTTCACTGTTGACTTCTTTGTTGTGTATTGTTCTGGTAGTCCAATTATTTTAATATTGTTCCTATTCATAGCATCAGACATGGCTCTCAGTTTTTATTCAGCTTCTCTGATTGTCAAATAAGACACAGAGGGCAGGCTGGAGCTCCCCCTGCTATTTGGGCTGAGTTTCCCTAGGTGGAGGGTAGTGGCCTGGGAGCAAGCAGTGGTGTATGATAGGAAAGAGAGGGAGAGAAGAGGAAAACAGAGAAAAAAAAGAACAAAAAAGGAATCAAAAGAGAATAAACAAAACAAAACAAAAACTGAGCCCATTGAGCCCGACTGCGGTGGGAGAGACAGAAGGGTGAGAGAATAAAGAAAGAAGAAATAGAATGGTAAGTAAGGAGATAACTGAGGCTTGATCGTCATGGGTTGGAGGAGTTCCAAGCCTGCCTCAAGGTAGCTGCTTGGTGTGCCTGCTTGATGTAGGGTCCCTCAGATGCTACACGGAATTACCCTTGAAGGCAAGATCACAGCAGAAGTCAGGCAGTGGTTCAGGCAGCGGTGTTGAGTGTTGGAGTTCACTGGTATAGCTGTCTTGTGCTGTGTGCAGCACTGAAGCAGGGGTGGGGTGGGGTGTTTCCTCATCCTCGAATAGTCCAAGGACAGGCAGGACCAGGCAGGGCCTCCCCAGTTTTGTGTAGGATCACTGAAAGTGGACAGTAGTCCTGTTCCCAGGCTTGTTGTCCTAGCTTGTCCCAGGGCCACTGATGCCCTAATAGCTCAGAGGTTTTTGTTTTGTTTTTCTCCCTTGCCAGCCCTAATTGAATTAAGTTATTCTGAAACTGAGGCTTGCTCCAAGGGGTCTTTATTATGTTGACAGTCTCTGAGCTCTGTAGCTAACTTCTGGCATTCCTTAGCATGCGCTCCCTTCTTATGCTAATGTATGGTAAATCACTCATTCTACCAGTAGTCTTGGAGTTAAACAATGCCTGGGATTTGCATTTTTTACTGAGAACATATTTTTGTCTCTTTTTTATATTGGGCTTATGGGGTGCCCTGATTTGGGGGCTGTCACGCTGACCCCCAGAGGGCCAGTTTCAGCTTATCAGACAGGTTGTTTGTTTTCTTCTCAGCCAACTGGAACTGAAGTCGGCCCCCTCGTAGATGACTATCTGCTTATTTTCTGCCACACTGAGACCTGTCTCAGGTAAATTTCCTTACGTCTTTTCAATTGCTCCAAATCAATGACTACCCACCGACCTGATCCCCAGGCTATGAGCTCAAGGCAGTTAACAGTGTGGGGAGCTCTGGTGTGGGATCCTGTGACTAGATTGCACAGATTCTCCTTGTGTCTGGGATTATGCCCCCTTTGGGGCATCAGCCCGAGGAAATCACTACTCACTGCCAAACCAGGGTGCTGGTAGCTGCTCAGCTGGAGTCCGCAAGCCCAGCACGCTGAGCCTAGAGAAATTTAGTGCATTCTCAGTTCTCTTTGTGAGTGGAAATTTTTAAAAAAGCGGGGTTCAGGACCCTAGTACCCTGATTTTAATTTCAAGACTCTGCCTTCCTGTCTCCTTCACCTTACCTCCCAATTTTCTGGTCTGACAGCAGGAGTTCCAGGCAGGTGAATCTAGCTAGACACTATCTTCTTCCATCTCAAAATCTATTTTTTATAACTGTTATTTCTATAAGTCCCTGGTTCATTTTATTATATCATAAATCATCTCTTTGAGGTATAGTACAACTTTATTGATAGTAGCATTATTTTAGTCAGTGGTACAGCGTTGTTGAGCAGAGAATGTCATGTGTGTGTAGGATTGATCAGACTTGGTTACATGACCAGTTAGCTATATCTCCAAGAAGTGGTAGATTGGGTTCTAGTAACACTTGTCATGGGGCTAAATACATGGCAATATATTCAGTAGCTCTCATTTACAGGAGAAGACATTATCTGGTAGACTAACCCCTATCGAATAAAATGAAGAGAGAGCATGAAAAAAGTCAATATACATTAGTCTTGGCTCATCATTCCTTAGGTACCTTCAGAGCAATAGGTCCAAACCCACCTATAGTCCAATGTTCACTCTTTCCTTAATTTTGGTGCAGTGGTCATCTGCATCATCTTCCATTCGGGCTTTTCGGTTTGAATTTCATGGAGTATTTCAAGGCCTGGGTTCTGATATAAGTTTATGGTGAAGTCCAGTTTGCTTAGTGAACTTTCTAATTTGGGTCTTTCTGGTGTAGCCTATAGAGGGCGTTGTGGATCACATAGCTCAGAGTGTAATCTTTGCGTTGTGTATGGCATATTGGCTGAGTCACTGGGGATTGGCTAGGAACTGGGTCCTAAGAACCCAGTTAAGAATAAAATATGCATTTTCCCCTTGAGGTCTCAACAAGCAAGAGCGAAGCATTTTTCACAATGTCTGAGTGCCTGCATGTCCCACCAACCATGTGAAGTGAATTTTCCCCTTCCAATGCATATATGAACCGCATCCCCCACCTCCTCTTGATCTGATCTCCCAATAAGTTTCACTAACTGTTCTTATACAACTATCTATTAATTTGGGGTGACCATAGAACACTGCCATATGCTGGAAATTAGTTGGTCTTCTCCTTCTTCCTCCAACATAGGACACTGATCCTGTCGGTAGTGAGCTGCCTCTCTTGTATTTCTTGAGGTGTTCCAATAAGGGGTAAGGATGCCCTGGCAGAGTGGTTACATGTTGGGCTGCTAATTGCAACATCAGCAGTTGAAAGCATGAGTCTCTGCACAGGAGAACGGTGGTGCTTTCTGTCTTGGAAACCCCCAGGAGTCGTTCTCACCTACCCTATAGTGTCACTGCAAGTCTGAAATGACTCGGAGGTAGTGAATTTGTTTTGTTTTTTGTGGTGGTTGTGGTTGTTTTAAGAAGGGGGTGATATATAATTTATTGGAGCTAGGCATATATATTGCCTCAATGATTGGGGACCAGTTTAGGCTACAGCTCCTGGGAACTGGAGCCTGTCATTGTCTTGTAATGGACTCATACAATATTTCTTCTTCGGTGATTGACCAATTTCACTCAGCATAATAGTATACAGGTTCATTCCATGCCAGGAGATATTTTGTGATGTTAGCAGTTTTTTGTTTTTAGTTTTTAGAGATGCACAGTATGCCGTTGTGTGTATGGCCATAGTTTCTTTATGCATTCTTCAACTGAGGGGAATATGGATTGTTTCCAGCTTCTTGTTATTGTGAATTGTGCTGCTATATACATGGGAGAGCTTGCCAGTTCATGTTGTTTCTCTTGCTTTTGGGGGGGTCTCCAACGAAAGTATTGCTGGGCCCTATGGTATTTCCATTCCCAGTTGTGTCAGGTAGTGCCACCTCACCTTCCAGGGTAGCTATACAGGTTCAACAACTGTGGCAGGTTTTGAAATAGAAAATATATTGGAATGTTTCTAAATGTCATGCTTATGTCCCTGTGAAAAATATTAAAAGGCTATAAGTAAGCAAACTGAGTTACTTTTTAGTTATTATACTTTATTTTTAGGTGAATCTGCGCTATCTCCAGACCTGACTTCACAATCAAATATGACACAATGGCTCCACCCTAATGATGTCAGTAGTGGTTGTCAAAAAAAAGACTATGTCATGGCAGCACGTATCTGCCAGGAATCTGACTACTGTATACTTTTGTATGAGAATTTTCAGAAAACCTAAGGAAGCGAAAGAGCCTTCATGGAGGCCACATGTATGTAGCATTAAGAGAACATCTGAAAGAAACAGTTCTCTGAAATTGCCAATGCAATAACTCCTACAAAGTAAACTGCATGGAAATTTGGAGAAGTTTATTTGAAGGCATTTGTATCCAGGATGCCCACGGAAATCAAATCCCAGCCTTGAGGGAAGATTATGAGGATGGATTCAATCATGACACCATGGCCGGTTGTTATTTAAGAACATTAACTATGATCACAAATATGTTAATAAAGAATATATTATTTCTGATTCAACCATGACACTTCTGCCTCAATTACTCCTTAAAAAAATCAATATGTAATTTCATTACTCCCAAAGGGGTTATAGAGAAAGAGGTAGCGTAAAGGTTGGCTATAATATCAAATTTATTTACATATCAATTTTTAAAAGTTAATGAGGTATTTGCAATGTGATGGATTTTATGCAGTCGGGTATGAAAGACATATCATTATTTAAAGAGTTATCTTTTATGAAGTGTAAAAAAATTGTGATTTTGTCATCATATATCTGTCCCAGATGATAGAGGACCCAAGCAGGAGCAAATTGAATCGTGGGGATTGTATGGCACAACAAACATTAGGAACGTCACCTAGTACTTTTGTGATGCTCAGTCCTGCAGTGGATGCCAGATCCTGCTTCCAGTGCAAGGTTGTTGTCCATTGGGGTGGTAGTACGTCTGATGTCAGAGATAAGCCACTCTCACGCACACATACAGAGCAACAGGAGTGAAGCAAATGTTTTATCGAAGCATAGCGGAACTTCAAAGTAGAACGGAGCAGGTCCCCTTTGCAAGGTGAGAAGGAATCCTTAAGCACAGAAAAGTGGGATCTTTCGAGTCAAGAAAGGACCCTGTCTCAGAAAACACCTCTTGCTTCAAAGGCACATTCAAAGGGGTGGGGGTTGCATCTCCATAGACTGTCAAGCTGCTTTCTAATTAATTGCTATGTTTATCTTTTGGTCTCCTGCATATCGCTTCCTCATTTAGCTCAGACTATAGTTCTGCGTCAGGATTTTTCAAGTTTTATGTCAGGCTACAGTTCCAGTCTGATGGTATCCACCCAGCTTGATGTCAGGTTGAGACATTTACCAGGCTTGTTATCTCAGGGTGCATTGTTTATTCTCTTAGCAGGCAGAACGTTTGCTCTCTTAGTAATCAGGAGTCCCTACCCTGTCCCTGTCAATTGTAAATAGCTGGATTTCTTAATCCACTAGCAGACTTTCCATACATACTTCACTTTATGCATATCGCTACTAGTGCCCCTCACATTTCACCTTATTTGGTGTTCTATGTCTTTATCCCTTAATAGGCTGTTAGACTCTCAGTGATAATGGCTGCAGATTTGTGCCTTCTGTCTGATGCCTAGTACATATAGGGATTCAGACGATGTTACTTGAATGTAAGGGTCTATCTAAATGTAAATGCCCTTTGAGGTTACTTCCATCAATGAGATTCTCTAATACTATAAACATCATTCTCAAGAACTTGTGGAAGTTCAGAAGAGCAGAGGTAGGAGTCATCTTTAAATTGCATTTCAATATAATTAATTTTAAGTGGGTACATTTTTTATTTATTTGCTTTTTAATTTGTTTGCTTTGCTTTTTCTGTACAATATTCTTATCCCTTTCTGGTCTTTCTCCTCAGTCTTTGCTTACTCCAGTGTCCAAGGTCTAGACATTAACATTTGTTTAAATCTTTAAATAACTGAATCTGCATAGCAGGGCTGCTTTACTTGTGTGACTGATACTTCAGGGTTTTGTCTATTTTCCTCCTTTCCTATGAGTATCGCTAAATTTGAATGTGAAAGGTTAAATAAGTGTTAAGTTGAGTTTATACACTTTTGCTTCATAACTTCTATATAAATTTATTCTATAGTCTCTAATTACACTTACAAAATCTCAATAATAAAATAGTTGTTTTTGTTTTGTTTTCCTTTTAGATAATACGAAAAAGGATAATGCATTCAAATGGAACCTAACTACTCTTTCTCATCATGGTAATGTTTAAAAATTTTAATTATGGCCTGCAGTATAAATAGTTAAATATAATTAAAAGTGTAGTTACCAGGCTTCTTAAAGATTTGCTACTACAAAATTAACTGTGGTTCTTTAGCAATTCCAATACAACAAAATCATCACCTTTCTTTCACTAACGATGTATCAAAGACAACTGTCTATCCATAATTGATTTATTTATGAGCTTGGAAATACAGTCCAGTGAAAATCAAAGAATTCACCCAATTCTATAGATATTTTTATCTCAGAAATGGAATAATTTTGTACCGTTCAATGTTGTATATGAGAATGTGTTGTGTTCTCATGTACCTGTGACTTTATATGACAGCAAAGCAACATCAAGTGTTTGGTTAAGATTCTCTTCCAAATAGAGCACACCAAAGAATGAGTCATTGAGACTTTAGCCAAAACAAACTACATAGTTCAGTTGCAATTTTTGAAGATTTATTGTTTATATTTGAAACTTGGACTCAGAGATGTTTCCTTTTGTGCACTTTTGGCCCTATATACTTCCCATCACTTCTGGATCCTAATAAGTATCCATAGAGATGAACGAGTTTTCAAATAGCTCACTACCCAGTAAATTCATACTTATTCTTTAAAAAAAAAAGGCATGTTGGCCCCAAATAGCATATTGTTATATCATTTGCATTTTGTTCACTGTCTTCTCACAGGGTTCTGCAGACTCCATGCATATAGCATTATGCTTACTTTCCTATGACCTGGGCATATTATTCCTTTCAGGTTTCAAAGGAATCTGGTCCTGCTTGGAAGTGGCAGAGGCGTGCGTAGGGGATGGGGTCTGTAATGCACAGTTGGCCCCTTACCTTAAAGCTTGTTCAGCAAATGGAAATCTGTGTGATGTGAAACATTGCCAAGCAGCCATAAGGTTCTTCTATCAAAATATGCCTTTTAACATTGCCCAGATGTTGGCTTTTTGTGACTGTGCTCAATCTGATATACCTTGTCAGCAGTCCAAAGACGCTCTTCACAGCAAGCCATGTGCAGTGGATGTAGCTCCAGCCCCTACTTGTCTCCATGTAATTCGCAGCTGCAGAGATGATGAATTATGCAGGTGAGTAAAAACACGCATACCTTACTTTCTGATTTCGGCACCTTATTTGTTACAGTCCAGTCCTAACACTTGATCTCATTACATTCGCTTGCGTTCCCACCGTCATCCAACATGGTGCAAATAAAGCCAGACAATTCTTACTTTTGAATCCGTGGTACATGTGTCGTATCCATTTTACAATTCAAATGCAGAACAGGTTTTTGGAACAAAGACATTCTGTATATCAAGATTTAGTAGCCATCAGGTAGCATTATTAAAATTATGCATTCAGTTCAGACTGAAGAATTGGCTAATATAATACCCATCTTGCATGTCAGTTTGTCTATTATTTTTTCTGTGTGATTTTATCAAGCCTCTAAACTTTATAATACATTGGCTCAGTAGTTCTTCAGAGTAAATCTATTCAGTAACAGGATGGTGATGAGGTAAGAGACGGTGGCTTCACTGAACTTTAGGCATCCCCAACACATACATATGTGATGCCGCATTTTCTTAACCTCTTCGGCTTGGTTTTCTAAGGAGAGCTTTTATTTGGTTGTTTATTTAAAAAATATGAACCAAGTACCTACTGCTTTCCTAGGTAAGAGGAATAAGTTCGTGAACAGAAATGAAAATAACATCTGCCCTGTGGAGTTTATTTTCTGGTGGGATGAGAAAGACAATGCAAAGATAAATAAAATAAAATGAGTGTATCATATAAACTAATACGTGCTCTGGAGAAAATAAAGAACAGAAAAGGGGTCATTATAAATGGATGCTAAAAAGGGTTGCAATGCAAGTGGAGTGATTTCAAAAGAGAGCATTTTACCCAAGACCTGAAGAAGATGAAGGAAAATCCACTGTATTGAGTCAACTCTGGCTTACGAGGGTATTCCCCTCCCCCACACAATGGAAAAAAGTTCAGCTCGGCAGAGCTTTCATAGTATGCATTTCCCCGGCAAGCCCAGCACAGAGCAACTCGCTCTGAGTTAGTGCATCCGGTAATGTCACCTGGGAAGGTTCTCTCTGGTCACAGTGAATTTTTTTCATAAAAGCAGTTTCACTCACGCCTTGTTTTTGTGATGGCCGATTTAAGAGAACAGTGTGCGGCTGTGAAATTTTGTTTCCTGCTCGGGAAAAGTGCCACGGAAACTGTTGTAATGGTGAACACAGTTTAGCAGGACAGCGCTATGGGAAACACTCATGTATATGAGTGGTTTTCTCATTTCAAAACAGGTGAAATGTCCAGTGATGACAAACCTCGGTCTGGAAGTTCGTTAACTTCCTGAATGGATGAAAATGCCAACAAAATTGTGCACTTTTGCTTGAAGACCAGGACGGGTCATTGAAGAGACGGGGAAGTTACCTGGACTGTCTTGGAGCTCGGTTCAGCAAATTTTAATGGAAGATTTTGGAATCAAAAGGGTCACTGAGCAATTTGTGTCTCAAGTTCGGACTGACCAGGAAAAAGAGCGTCAAGTGGAAACATGCTGTGCTTTGAAAAAACAGGTCCAAACAGACCCAGACTTGTTTTCTGTGGTCATTACTGGTGAGGGCACACAGTGCTATTCTGAGGACCCTGACGGCAAACATCAATGAAGCAGGTGGAAGATGCCATTGTCACCTCGAGCCAAAAAACTTGTCAAGTGAAATCAAAGATCAAGGAGATGATCTTTTGTTGTTTTGATGGGAGGGGGTTAGCGCATTTGGTGTTCATTCCACCAGCTCACACTGTTAATCAAGCTTTCTATTTGGAGGTTCTGAAAAGATTTGGTAACAGTGTGTGACCGAAAAAAAAAAAGGCCTGATTTGTGGCAGACAGGTACTGGTTTTGCCACCACAACAATGCGCTGCTCACGCACCATCTCAGTGCACTTGTTTTTGGCAAAAAACAGCATTCCTCTCTTGCCCCACACACCTTACTCACCTGACCTACCTCAGCGTGACATCTTTTTGTTTCCACAAATGCAGAGGAACATGACAGCACAGCAAATTGGTGACACAGAAAAGGTGAAAGAAAAAACGAGGGAGGTGCTATCAGCCATCCCAAACAGCCATTTTCAGTTTGAAAAATGTTTCCGAGAATGGAACCACAGATCTGACAAATGTACTAAGTGTAAAGTATTTTGAAGGTGATAATGTTGTTTGGTAAAAATACATATATACATACGTAGTTTGAAAAACAATTCCATTTTTTGGGGGGGGGTGCCCCATTGTATAGCTACCCACTAAGACAGAGTAGAACTGCCCCATATGTTTGCAAGACTGTAAATATTTACGGGGGAGCAGACACTCTTATATTTCTTTCCCGGTCATGATAGTTTTTAAAAAAACTCAAGTGAGGTTTTTCCTCTGTTTTGTTTAGTCCATGTTGTTGCTGTTTTTTATTTAATTTTTGTATATTTTCCCAAATAAGAATGCCAGGATCAGTGAATTTATTGCAAGCCTGGCAGGGGAGGCTGGGAGGAAATGAGGAGATATAACTATAAGTACTAGAAAGAAGAAAATGGCCTGAAATTGACTGTGTTGATGATTGTACATTTCTTTTGAATATGATTAAAATATAGAAATCAAATTTCATGCCAATAAAACTATTTTAAAAAGCCATTGAGTTGGTTTTGATTTATAAAGACCCTATAGGACAGGGTCAAACTAATTCTTTGGGTTCTGAGACTGTAATTCTTTACAGGAATAAAAGTCATATTTCTCCCTCTACTTCAGGAACGGACTCCTTCGATAGCATGTCTATATTACCTAAGAAAGTCTCACTATCCTCCATTCCAAGAAGCATTCTGACTACACAGCTTCAAAGATGTATTTGTTCATGTTTCTGGCAGTGCAGACTGGACGCACTATTCTTTACCAACATCACGATTCACATGCATCAGTTCTTCTTCAATCTTCCTTTTTCATTGCCCCATTTTCTTGCATCCATGTGAAGTGATTGAGAATGCCAAGGCGTAAATCAAGCTCACACCATGGATTAATATGCAAAGTGATACATTTGCTTTTTGACACTTCAAACATGTCTTTCACAGCAGATTTGCGCAGGGCAGTTGCTGTTTGCTTTCTTATCTGCTTCCTCCATTGGCATTGATTGTGCATCCAAGTAATATGGAATCCTTAACAACATAACAATTGTTTTTTCTCCACGTATCACAATGTTGCTCATTAGTTCAGTTGTGAAGATTTTTGCTTTCTTTATGCTGACTTGTTATCTGTCTTAATATTGCCGTCTTTGACCTTCATCCAAAAGTATTTCAAGTCTCCTTCACTTTAAACAAGGTTGTGTTATCCACTTACTGCAGTCGGTTAACGAGTTTCTTCTCATGGTGTTGCTGCTATCTTCAGATAGTCCAGTTTCTGATATTATTCCCACAGCATACAGAATGAATAAATATAGTGAAAGTGTACAACCATGACACACACTTTCCTGATATTAATCCATGATGTATTCCCATAATTTTGCACAAATGCCTCTAAGTCTGTTTTCATTTTCTGCATGAACTCATTAAGATCTATTTTTAACAAATCTATCTGCAATTTGTTATGGCCCACACAATTGGATGCATTTGCTTATTAAACAAAACCCAGGTGAACATCTTTGTGGCATTAGTAGTGAAATATCTCATTCCACATCCTTTTCTAAGTCATGATTGGATTTCTAGAGATGTCTTGTTTATATACTGCTACAATCATTTTAAAAAATATCTTCAGCAAATTTGACGTGTGTGATGTTAAGGAGTCTTGGTGGTACAATGGCTACAAGTTGAGCTATGGCCTGCAATGTCAGTCATCTGAAACCACTAGTTGCTCTGGTGGAGAAAGGGTTTTTTACTCCCCCAAAGAGTTATAGTATCAGAAATTTACAGAGGAGTCCAACTCTGTCCTCAGAGTCATAATGGGTCCACCTCGACTTGATGGCAGTGAGTTTTGCTTTGGTTTTTTTTTTTTTTGCATTTAAGGATTTTTTTTATAGCTTTCTGATTTTTTCAGTTCACTTTTCTTTGGAATGAGCAAAGATAAAGTGTGTTTTCCTGTCAGCTAGGTAACTGTCTTCCAAATTGCTTGGCCTCGAGGAATAACCACTTGTATTGTATGCTTTTGTTGAAACAACTCAACTTATAGTTAGTAAAGGCCCCTAAGTCTTTTGTGGAGCTTGGATTTTTATTAATACTGTAAATCATATGCTTCCTTGTGAAATCAATTATTTTTGGTACATTTCTTTTGAAATGTCCTCTGTCATTCAATATTTAGTCCATAGACTCCTCAATACTGCAATTCAAAGTCAGAACTTTTTCTTCGATTCTTAACAATGTCAAACATGTTCTATCCATTTGTTTTTTTGCCCCAGATCTTTGTAAAATTCATTCTAATATTTTGTCTTCCTGAGCCACCCTCTGAAAACTTCTGGTGGCTCTTTTAATGTACTGTTTCTCTTTCATTTTAGCTCATATATTTAACATCAAGTGTCAGAGTCCTTTCTCACATCCAATTTAGTATTTCTTTCTTTCCTGTATTTTAAGTGACATTTTGCTTTCTTCATGTATGATACCCTTGATCTCATTCCACCATTCATCTGGTCTTTTGTTGTTTGTATTCAATGCATAAAGTTTATTCCTGAGTGGGCTGATAAGATACACTCACCATCTCTGATATACTTGTTTTAATTTTCTTCAGCTTCAACTTTAACTTCCATATGAGTAATTGATGGTCTGTTTCACAGTTGGCCCTTGGCCATTCTGATGATGTAGACCTTCTCCACCAGCTCTGTCCACAGCTGTAGTTGATTTTACTCCTGCATATTCTGTTGGGAAGGCCCACTATTATAGTCACAGTTTATGTTGCTGAAAAAAAGGTATTTTCAATGAATACATTATTGATCTTCCAAAATTCTGTCATGTGCTACCCAGTGCTCCCAAGTCCCTATTTCCTAATTACTGATCTTTCTTTCCAACATTCATCTTCCAATCACTAGCAATTATTAACGCATCTTGATTGCATATTTGGTTAATTTCACATTGAAGAAGTTGCTAAGAATCTTCTGTTTGTACTGAAATAACTCCCGGGCTAATCTTTCAGCCAAAAGATAGATAGACCTATAAAGTATGCAATGACTCCAGGGAGGTACATCCTCCTTAGAACAATCAATCATCGCAGATCAAAAGGCCATCTGCCCAGATGTAAAAGTCAAAAGGCAGAGAGTGTTAGGAAGAAGAATGAACATAAATGGTGAAGAAAGGGAAGACGTGGGAAGAATGCCACTGCACTGTGGGGATTTAATCAATGCCACAAATCAAAATTTGTATGAGTTGCCAAATGGAAAATCAATTTGTTATTAATTTTAACCCGTATCACCATACAAAGTTGAGGAAAAAATGCACTTCTTTAATTTTTGGATTTGATTTTTGAAGTATAAGTTTAAATAATAGTCATATTAAGTAGCCTTCCTTGGAAAGGTCTGAATACTGCCCTATCATTGACAGGGATATACTTCAGGATAGATTTTTCACCACAAATATGATGTCATTTCTCTTCAGTCTTGTTATTCCCCATTTCATATGCTTGTCTGTGTCAAGATGGCCAAATCAGTCCATTATTTAGCATAGTGATTCCTAGGGTATTGATCTTAAAGCATTTCATGTTATTTTTGATGAATTCAAGTTTCCTACAGCTGTACTTCCTTCAAGTTCTAAGTACTAATGGATTGTTTTACAGCGTTGCTTTCTCAGTTTGAATCATGCCACATCAGCAAACTAAGGTCCTGGAAGATTTGCTCCATCCATGCCATTAAGATTGATGATACTTTGAAGAAACTGCTATTCCTTGGTTGTGATTAGAGTGCCTTCAAACTTGAATGTTATATCAGAAAATGTTCTGCTGGTATTTATAAAGTTTTCAGTAGTGATTTTTTCAGAAGGTGGCCTGTCAAGTCTTTTTTAGTCTTTCCTAGTTCGGAAGCTCAATTGAAATTTGCCCACCATGGATGGCCCTACCGGCATTTGAGATACTGGTGCAACACTCTGTAGTATCATAACAACACAAGCCACCCGGCACAATACATTTAGAGAATTATGCAAGCAAAAATCTTTATGAGTAAGATTATTTTCCATCTGCTTTAAATGCCTATATTTTACAATCCTTCAAATTTATGTAATGAATATCAAGGTCAATGAGAAGAAAGCATTTTAACCACTAATTTTAGTTGTATCTAAAATGATCATATGGTTTAATATCAATGAAATATTCTGAATCTATGTAACTAATATCACTTTCTCATGTCACAAACAAAATAGTTCTATCATAAATATCTCCATCTATTTATCTATACTAACAATGAAATATAAAAATATCTTCACTGGTCAAGACTGGGAGCTCCGCTGACCCAGTGGATTGAGTTAGGCTGTGATTGCAAGATCACAAGTTTGAACCCACCTGCCGCTTTGCAGGAGAAAGGTAAGGCTCTCTGCTTCCATAAAGACTGACAGGCCCAGAAATCTGAAGGAGCAGTTCTATTCTGTCCTCTAGGGTCACACTTGCTGAGGGTTGACTCAATGGCAATGCGTATGTTTTGAATTAGAGTCAAGAAAAAGCAATATATGTGAAATTCCCAGATGCATCCATAGATAGCTACCCAACTTTGCCTGACCCTAGGGCCCTGAGCATGAAGCCCAATTATTATCCTGAAGCCTTTTCACTTGTTCTTCCGAGCATGCTATAGCTGAGCATCTCTGTTAAATCAAATAGCTTAAAGGTAAGTGGCAAAAGCTGTTGCTATCTCTCTTGAGAAGCCCTTCTTGGATTCAGATGTAAACATTTTCACTAACTTCACTTGAGCTCAGCTCCTCCCTAGATGAACTGCTACAGAGTTTGTGACTTACCTCAAAAAGAACTCCAAGGCTTACCCATCCCCTAAAGTGCTCAGATCTCTCACATGGTGGGAGCTCGAGAACTGCTATCTGCTAAATGTTTTCTATTTTTTAAAAGTATCTTGTACTTAGCTAACTTTTATTATGTTTTAATGTACATATGTGGGTCTCTTTTAATGGGATGTCTATCTTTCTTAGGTTGGTGCAGAGTATATGGGCTAGGTGACTTCCATGTTCTTTTGGCATGTGCTAATAATCCTGAAATGAATATTATTGTGATAATATAGTCGTCATGCACTATGAGTAGTCTAAGTGAAAAAGATAAATCCTTTCATATTCTCAATCAAATTTTGCCTTAGGAAACTCCATTATTTTCTATTAGATTATTGTTCATGTAAATCAGATGTAAAATCTCCGAATGGAAAACCACTTCTTCCATGAGGATGTTAAACCCTCTGTCATCCACCTTTTAGCACAAGAGCCCCATGCAAGGTGCAAATTGATAATATAATTTCTTGTCTGATTTCAGCTTAAATTAATGATGTTTTCTTAAGTACTTTTTGAAATTGATGTATGTATGTATGTATGTATAAGCCATTTCTCAATTAAGTTTATCTAATAAAAAGACTTATTGGGTTATGTGGTAATGTTTTATAAATTATAAATGTTTAGGACCTCATTTAAAATAAATGCATTATATTACCTATGTATGAACTGAAGAATATATAAAATCATTATTTGCTCAGAAAAAATATTGATTTTAAATGTTATGGAATATTTATAAAATTTGACTATATGTATTGTTATAAATGCAAATGTAAACTATTCAGAAAACTTCAGAAATTATGAAGGCCACATTCTCTTAAATTTTGCATTGTCAGTAGAATAAAATTTTTGTGTGTGGGGGTGCATCTCTATGACTCCAAGAACCCTGCCAGGCTCACCCCACCCCCATCCCCTGCCGGCTCCCCAGCTGGATGATTAGGCCAGGCATGCACGCCACTAGAAATTTAATTTTTGAATGAAATAGCATATTGAGTAGATAAGACTCACTGCCACCAACTCAGTTCTGACTCATTCAACTCTAGTAGCATTTCTGAAACGAAGTATGTGGGGGAAAGTAAGACTCATCTTTCTCATGTGGAGCAGTTGATGGATTTGAATTGTTGACCTTGCAGTTCGAAGCCAAATGCTTATCCCACCATGTCAGGCCTTCCTACTGAGTAAATATAAATTTCAAATTACTATTCATGAAACACATTTAAAAAAGATTAAACATCATGTACGTGCCACTCCACCAACCTGCAAAACTGCCAATATTTATACTTAGATGGGATGTAATGTTTATATGGATTAGTGTGTGTATAGAGATAAAAACCCCAATGACATTAAAGGAACATATCTTTTTCTTCTAGTTTCAGAATTATGCACTCATTGTGGTATTTCCTTAAGTATATACCTTAATATGAAATAATTATTTTACTGTATTTAAAAGCAGATTCCCTAAAAAATGACTGAAAATATATTCATGGAAACAATGTAGTTTATTATTATTCCATCATGCGGAAAAAGAAACTCACAATAAATATCATGTACTCAGTGAACTTTCATACAAGTCAAAAGATGACTTATTCAAAAGGGAAAAAAAAAAACAATTTTAGGTGATAAATATTAGGTGGAACCAAATTCTTGGTTCCATTGAGAAGAATACTCCCTTTGAAATTTCAATAATAAAATTACAATAACAGGGTGTTACTGCATCAATGAGAGCTGGAAATCACTGAATGAAAATCTTTCTGATTCCCAACATGAAAGACTTCTAGTCCACGTGAGTTCTTCTGGATGACTTCTTAATTGGCCACTAGTCTTTGCGGTAAAACTCAGGGTCTAAAAATGTTTTAATGAATAAATAAAATAGCACTGCTATACCATATCCATACTCTCATGCAAAGATATAATAGCAAGAAGCCAATATGCACTTAGGGAAGTAATGGATCGAAGTGGTTCTAATGGACTTACTTGGCCAACGAAGAAACCTGTTTGCTTTGTTAGAAGTTAGCTCTTACTGCTAGAGAGACTCAAATTTTCTTTAGTCTGCTTCAAATTGTTGAAGCAGAATACAGTACAGTACTTCCTACTGTGTGGGAAACTGGTCTGGAAGTTCAGGGCCCTTGATGTCCGACAATGGCTACCTGTAGCCAAAAAAAAACTACATTCTGCTTCTAAAGAAAACAAAAACAAGAAAATTCTAAGAAATCTTTCCATTGCAAACCAGGATCCATTAAAAGGACATTAGTAAGGAAGCAAGTCTATCCAAGAAATCCTAGACTTAGTCTCTGTGTTTTATCATAAACAGAAATCAGTCACAAGGCTCCTTTGACTTTTCTTCCTCACTCCTTATTGTTTGAATGTACAAATGAATGTGAAATACTATTATTTAGAGGCTAACTCACCTCGATTGTTTTCTAGGGGGCGCTATAGGATATTTAAGTCAAAATGTTGGCAGCATGTGACTATAAAGTGCCATGACGATGAGACCTGCATCAGCACCTTAAGCAAGCAAGACCTCACTTGCTCCGGAAGTAATGACTGCAAAGCAGCTTACATTGGGACCTTTGGGACGGTCCTGCAAGTGCAGTGCACCTGTAGGTCCATTACACAAGGCGAAGAGTCTTTGTGCAAGATTTTCCAGCACATGCTTCATGGGAGATCATGTTTCAGTAAGTCCCCAAAGTAAAATTGCCTTTAAATCACATAAATGTTTCTTGTTGTGTCTATAAACACAACATTGTAAGCCAGCATAGACAATGTGCTCACAATGACATTTGTTTGCTATACTATTTAAAATTGTGTTTATTAATTATGGTTTGCACATTTGCTATTTTCCTGATTTGTTGTCAAGTAGTATATGTTTTCAGTTTGTGTGGTAGGCTTCTTCTCATCATCTCTTATTGATAGCAATATCCCTAGAACAGAGGTTGTATCCTATCAGAAAGTTTTATCAGTTATCTATTACTGAGTAAGAAATAGCTTCAAATTTAGTGACCTGAAGAACTATTTGCTAAAAATTCTGCACTTTGGACTTGGTTCAGGTGTGTTGTTCTGATGTTCTTTATTGGGATCCTTATGTAACTGCAGTCATGTAGTGGCTCAACTGAGACCAACTGATCTAAGATTCCTTCTACTAGGGACTGTTGGCTCAGATATATTGACTTTCCACTACATGACCTTCCAGTAGACTAGCTTGGATCTCCTATATGGCAGTAGTGCATTCTGAGTGACTCAATGCCAAAGTGCAAATACTTCTGTACCACGGTCTCTGTCATATTTGCTAATGTCCCAACAGACGATCTAACTCTCACTGCCAACTCTAGAGGCACTGTGGAAGGTGACTCTCCTAGCCACCGCTATTGAGGCCAATCTGGCTCATGAACCTCTAGCACGGAGCAGAACTTGGCTACTTTGCATATCGGAGAGGTTAATCCTGCAGCTTTCTCTGTTAACCCACTGTTGACCTTGCCAGACCTCCTTGAAGGGACTACACAACAATGCAGATAACCGAGGTGGAATTCATCATGGATCATCAATGTCACAACTCCCATATGGCTGTTCCAAACTTATTATCTATCTCTTGATTTACCTATTACTCCCATGGCCATTAGCATATCTGCTCATCTACCTGTGAGGATGGGATGCAAACACAACTTTGGAAGGAATTATTTAGTTTAAAGGGTAAGAAAATAGATTCAAGAAAAAAGATTAAAGGGTAAGAAAATAATTACTCAAACTCTCATAGCAAGAATTGAACAATAATTTGTCTATGAGTCTTATGGAAAAAACCCAATGGAGCAATAATAGGTTAATTTTTATTGTCCATCTTCAAGAGGGTATATACACTAGTTCTCTAGTGGTTACCACGTAGCCTATAGGAACCCTCCCCAGGAGGAATGATGGTTTAATGGTGGCATTGCAAACCTAACTTTTTTATTTGTGGAAAATGATCTACAGATATGCTTTTATTTTCCTTTATACCTACATACATAGACAAATTAGCCACTATGTTCAAAATTGTGATTTCCTGTGTGCATTACCCAATGCACATACAATTTGCAGGATATGGTTTATATTATAACAGAATCCTCTGTGGAAATAGTTCTGTAATTTTTACAATTAGCACTACAAATATATTTCAATTGAAATTAGGAAAAGAGTGAATTTTAACATTATACTTGTTGAGTGCTATTTTCTAAATAATCACTTCTCTGATTAATGTTAAGTGGTTGGCTATGTTGAAACTTTAAGTACTAATAACGAATAACATATTGCATTACAGCAGGAAATATCAGATGACAAAATAACTAATAGCCATTTACACTGTTACTTTATAACAGTTAATTACAAGTGGTTTCTAGATATAGTTAATGACATGCAAAAAAAATTAAAAAGCATATCTTACAGATTACTGACAATTCAGTATCTAAAAGAGTCTAATTCTTGTCTGAAGTCTTTTTTTCTCTTATGTAATTTAATTATTATTGTATTTTATCTTTATTGTTCTTGACAACTATGTCTTATCCTGAGTAAAAAAATATTCTTGGAGAGACAGTATAAGTGAATTTTTTAATATACATAGACATACTACATGAATGTTCTAGAAAACATGAAAATAATTTCACTTTTTTTTGCATCTAATATGGCTAAGCTTTATGAAGTTTCCTCCTTGATCATTCCCTAAATTAGAATTGCCAAGTGACAGGATTAAAGGTACCTCAAAGACCTTCATCACAATTCTAAGTACTTGAATTAACAGTAACTTTCTCAAACAAAAACTAACACCTAATGTTTAAGCTTGGCTAGTTCTAACCAGCCCCCATACCCTGCTCCAATCTTAATGCAGCATCTCTCTGACCATTGTCCCCTGACTTCTCCTTGTGGCCCAACACTTAGAGTTTTGAGAAGAATCATCAGTTCAACATGTTTCCACGATTCTTTAGCTTCTGCTTAATTTATTTGAAAGGAGCAGACTTGAGAACTTAGAGGACAAGGGAAGTTTCATTTGTTTTTGAGTTTGTCATGTTTGTTCAGGTTAGAATATCTCATACACACTCATTTGATCTCAGGCCACCACAAACAATAGATAGTAACATACATATTGCTACTGGTAGTTGTTGCTGTCAAGTTGGTACCAACTCCCAGCAATTCCATGCATACTAGAGCTGCTTCATAGGATTTTAGGACAGTGATATTTCAGAAGCAGATAACGAGGCTTTTCATCGGAGGTGTTTCCGAGAGGTTTCAAGCGGCTAACCATTTGGCTAGTGGCAGAATACTTAATATATATGTCACCCACCACTTTTATGTATAATGCACTCTTTGTTACTTTAGTCATTTTATTCAATGTGGAATACTATCTACTAATAGATTTCTTTCTAAAGTTTCAAAAGCACTTGTTTAGAGCATACATACTTCTAGAAATAAAATGTTTTCATCCAAATCAGTCATATAACAATGATAAGTAATTATAGATTAACCACTATTTGATGTATGTTGATATTTTATCAAGAGCATGGTGTTTTCTCATTAAGTCTTAACATCATTGTGTTATACAGGGTTCTCTAGAGAGATAAAACCAGATTGCTGATAATTTTATATTTATATTTATAAAGATAGATATATATAACACAAAAAATGAACTGCTAAACTATAAACAGATAGTAGATATATAACACAAGTAAAGAACTGTTAAATTATGAACAGATAGATCGATATATAATACAAGAAATGAACAGTTAAATTATAAAGCAGTACCAATGGCTCAGTGCAACTCACTCCCGTGAGAGAGTTGTGGGACACTGGCAGTCCTTCAAGTCTTGAGGGCCATCCGGTAGTCCTCTGTAAAGAGAGAGTTAGGCTATCCCAGCACAGGCAGCAAAACAGCCAGGCAGGTCACCAACTGTCAGCCAGGTCACCAACTGTCAGTCCTCAGCTCCAGAGATGTAAATTTCAATCATGTGGTCTTAAAGGGATCTTAACTTACAGCAACACAGTCCACAGGCTAGGCATCCCACAGGTAGTATAGCCTGTAAATTAAGGCACAGAACAAGCAAGGCAGCTGCACACTGGTCCGATGATCAAAGAGCAAGAGACAAGAAAGGTGAGGCTCGCTGAGCTATTTATCTCTCTGCCCTTCAATTAATCCCACTTGTGTTTATTGGCCAGGCTGGCACAATAAACTAACTATCTCAATCATCATGAGCTAGGTACTTTTATTTACAGTTTTACATACGAAGATAAAGGAGGAGCTAAGAGATTAAATGTCTCCTCAGAGTCCTACCCAAGGATGAAGCAGTCACCATCCAACCCCCTGCCGACTGATTTCAGAAACCATCGCCTGGGTGTTGCAGTGACTATGCACTGGGCTGAATCATGAACCCAGCAGTTTGACCCACTAGCTACCCCACAGGAGAAACACGAGGCTTTCTGTCTTGGAATTCCACAGGGGGCAGTTCTATTCTGTCTTATAGGATCATGCTGAGTTGGGATTGGCTTGGTGTCTATGAATTGGGTTTCATGTTTTTCTGCTTTTGAAAGGTAAATAAGTCAAAATTGTACCTGTTCAGTATGCCCCACAGCCCTTTTGGTCAGAAAATTTTAGTTCTGGATTCAGACTAAGTTTTGAAGCATGCTGAAGAGTCTTGGCTTCTTGGCGCTTGTGCGCTGGGTCAGATTTACATGAAAGAGCATCCCAAAGAAAGCACATGTTCTACCACTAAACTCCACTTCACTCCCACGGAGCGGCTGGTGATTTCAAATGGCTGATCTTGAGGATCACAGCCCAAGATGTGAGCACTTCATCACCTGTGCTCCTTCGATATCATGTAAGATAGAGAGGGAGAGACAATCTGTGACATTTAAAGCTGGCAAAGAGATGGCAGCAATGGAACAAAGAGAAATGACGTGGGAGGAAGAAGACCATAGAAATATAGTGAGTCAAAGAACCATTAATGCCTTCCTACTGATACAGAAGTATTTATTCCATGGAATATAGTCTACCTCCAGCTGACAGGAGTGTTGTCTTTTCATCATCTCTATAGCTGTCAGTTGGTATACATTCTTTTGAATCATTAATCTACCTGCATGTAATGCATACAGGAGCCCTGATGACACTGTGTTTGGCACTGGGCTGTTAACCACAAGGTAGGCAGTTCAAACACTTTGGCCAGTGCAGTAGAAAAATTTGAGCATATCTGTACCCATAGAGAGTTATAGTCTCAACAACACTAAACAGGGTATCCATGAAGTCTTGGTGGCATAGAGGCTATGCATTGGGTTGTTACCTTCAAGGTTCAGCAACCTTTGAAACCACCGGCTACTCTTCAGGAGATAGACTGGGCTTTCTACTCCTGCACAGTAGCATTATCATCTCTGAAACTCACCAGGGAAGCTCTACTCTTCCTGTGAAGGTCGCTCTGAGTCAGCATCTGCTTGATACCAGTGAAGTGGGTTGTTTTTTTTGGGGGTATGAGGAGCATCTGCTTTATGTCAATGAGGTTTTGTTTGTTTGTAATTGTCTGTAGACAAACACTGAATGCTTTAAACACACATAAACTCATTCTACATACACACAAATATCACTGCACCACCTCACTCCCACATGTTTTAAAAGTAGAATGACCCGACACATTTTGCTGTACAATTTTCTTTCTTTTTTTCTTTTACTTTCAAAATACAAGGTGGTGTTAGGTGCCATCTAGACATTTTCAACTCACAGGTATGGTGTGTACAACAGAATGAAATACTGCCCAGTTCCGGGGCGTCTTCACCATTGTTAACGTATTTGAGTCCTTTGTGGCAGCCACTGTGTCAATCCATCTTGTGGAGGGTCCTCCTCTTTTTTTACTGCCCCTCTATTGTAGCAAGCATGATGTCCTTCTCCAGGGACTGGCCCTTGTGGATAACATGCTCACAGGGTGTGAAACAAAGTCTCAGTAGACTGTCTTTGAAGGTGCAGTCTGGTGACACTTCAAGAATAAATCTGTGCACTCTTCTAGCAGTCTATAATATACTTTCTTTGCCAACACCATAATTCAATTGCATTGATTCTTTGCCAGCCTTCCTTATTTATTGGCCAATTTCAGCATGCTTATGAGGCAATT
The DNA here is from genome assembly GCF_000313985.2 of Echinops telfairi. Lineage (NCBI taxonomy): Eukaryota > Metazoa > Chordata > Mammalia > Afrosoricida > Tenrecidae > Echinops > Echinops telfairi. The sequence continues at coordinate 10,346,850 of NW_022107432.1, read as the reverse complement.
AAAAATACCATGGCTTGAGTCAGGAACAACTAAAATTTCATGTTCACATCTTTGATTTTCAACACTTAAAGAGATCATTTGCAACAGAATTGCCCCATGCAATGTATTCCTTGATTTCCTGACTGTAACTTCCATGGACATTGGATTCATTGAGATGATTTTAGTCTGTGATTTATTTACTTTTTAGTGGGTCCACTTTCCATGATAATTAATTAATTAATTTATTCATTCATTAAATTTCTCTCAGTTCTTCAGCCTGCCTTATGAAGGAGTTTAAAAGTTTATGGAGAATTGAATTCTCCCCTGAATTTTTTGAAGTCCCCTCTTATTTCTTTGCTTCACTTTACCTCACTCATCCATTGATCCACAATTGACTGATTTGTTTTAAACCAATCCAAGCAGTCAAGTTGAGCAAAAGAGCTAAACCCTTAATCTCATCTTTGTTACATAGCTGATTTTATTTATCAAGAAGTTCTGTAATTTGATCATTCAAGATCTTCTTCAGTCTGAAATTTTACTATTTAAGATCTAGAAGGAATCCATTGTTTCAGTATTATAGTCTTTATTTTAGTACATCTTAATAGTTGCTAGAACAGTAACCCATTTCGGCCTGAGTTTATATATCTTTATTGTAAAACTGCACAATGCAAACAAGAGTAACTAATCCCTATTTTACCTCTATGACTTTCATACTGGATCTTGTTTCTGGATCCTGTTTCTGACTACTCAGGGGTGGCCATCTGGGCCTTACTTCCCTGGAACTTTCAGAGAGTGTATGTTAATGCCAAGTGGAGTCACATGCACAGTTCATGCTTCAGTCACAGAGAAGAGCTGGGGAGTGCATGCAGAGTCCAAGGTCAGTATTCTCAGATGGCAATGACACAAGGATAGATCAGATACTGCTAAGCCTTTCGACGATGGTGCGACAAGGAAGGCAGATCTGTATTCAGAATAAGTATAAATTACTGTAAGGAGACATCACTGCCTCTTTCAATGTAGAACGGTTATTGTAATGCATTCACCACCAACCTGCCAAAGTGAGGCCTCAATACATACCTTTACTGCTACTTGGAAGTTAGACATTCAGTCAGGACAGAACCTAGAACAGACGTAGGGAGAGAACAATCATTGTGTTGGGTCCCTGCATAGACTCTATTTCTGCTGCTATAGTTTCTTCATGCCCATTGCACAAGAATGGAGAGGCTGGTTAGGGAGCCTGGTTGACCTACACTGTACACTTCACTAGACCATCTGATTGTTTAGAACCTCATCTGAGGCAGATCTATGGTAGGTCTTGACTTGAAATATAAGGATGTACTCATCTTATGCCGCTAACATGAATACTACTATGTGTCTTGTCCCTCGACTACCTTGTTCATCATATTTTATTTACTATTTATTTGTTAAAATTTTGTTGTTGAAAATATATACTGCAGAATATACACCAATTCAGCAATTTCTACACATACAATTCAGTAACATTGATTAAATGTTTCAAGTCATGTCACTATTTTCACCCTTCTCTTCTAAATTGTTAATCCTTTATTAGCTTAAAGTCACTGGTCCCTGGGTTTCCTGTCTAATCTTTCAAGTTGTAGTTGTCAATTTGATTTCCAATAGATAGTTTATAAGATAAGAGTACTCAACATACATTCTTTATTCTTTTTCTGTGACCAAATTGGAGTTGCCATTGAGTCGAAATTGCATCAATGACAACCGGTTTCTTTTCCTTGATCCTTTTAAAAAAATTAATTCATTTGTGTATTTTTGACAGTTTCACCAACACACAGATCACTTATCGTACATCTCACTAGTTCAGTCACAGTCATAGGAGTTGTGCAAGCAACCACACTTCTGCCATATCCAGGATAGTTCTTCTTCTTCCTGTACTTACTGTTAGTTCTCCATTCCCACGCACTCCCCCTGCCATGTCACTTTCAAACTATTAACCCAGCGGTTGTCTTCATGGTTCATCTATCCTGAGTTTTATATACAGAAGAAAACATACAAATTCAAAATGAAACAACACACAAATGTCTCAACAGCAATGACTGAAGGAAACAGAGAAACTTCATAAAAAATAAAGAGCTTATATTAAAAACTAGCGTAATGATACTTTAGATCAAAAGGAAGCTCAAATGACGTTGTCACATGTTGTCCTAATTACACCTGCAGTAATCAACTCTGCAGTGTGCTCTGTCTGATTTTCAAAGCCTTTTCCATTCCTTGGCCTTAATATTCAGCAGAGGCTCGATCTCCATGGGGATCCGAGATACATCTTGGGCTTTCACTATCATCCATACCCTTCGTCAAACCGGCTGTTAAGAATCTATGCTCTAATGCCATCCCTTCCTCTGGGTCTGGCTTTTATTACTTAAACTTGTGGATGAAGTGGGCGAGTGTGCTTCTTCCATATGGACTTGGTTGATGCCTCACTTCGATGGCTGCTTGTTTAGATAAGCTTTAGATAAGCTTCCAAGATCTCAGAGCATATCATTTCTGGTATCTGAGCACCGTTTGCTTTCCTCATGACACTTTGCTGTAGAAGCCCCGTCTTCAGTGACCACTTCATGGGGCAGGCGTGGAGTGGGGCCATGCTGTAAGAACCAATTGTTCTCAGATTAGGGCTCCAAGTAAATGCTAGCTCAGGCCATTCCTATGCCTGCTGCTTATGTATACCTGTGGGTCACTTTAAAGATGTTGGAGCTCTCTCGTGGGGGAAATACCTCGGTCCTTGGCTTTGTGCGAGAGAGAATTCACTCTGAAGCCTGGCTTGCGATCCAAGTGAGTTTTATAAAAGATAGAAGTTTCAGGTTTCCACAGGCAGCCTCACGGCACTTCAACCCCGCACATGGAGTCCTGAAGCCAAAGGAGATCGCTGCATGACCTCTGGGGAGCAGCTTGAGAAGCATAAGGGGCTGCAAGGCTCTGGATTCTGGTTTTCAGGTTCTCCACTGGCGGGTGTGGTCGACCATCCTGGTCAACCCCATTGGCTGAATTGAATTCACCTGGCCCAGATGGGCCAATCCAGGTGTAATACCCACCTAGGTGTACCACTCCTTCCTGGCTGGAAGCTCAAACCTCTGAGCATGAGCAATGGACACCCCAGTCCCTGTGCTAGCTACCTATCAAAGACATCACCGTGTTAGTTACATAATTTCATGTCAACTTGATAAAAAGTGTAGGGCTGGAGTCTAACCTGTCAATCAGGTTACAGCCTGATGATGCCTCCTGATGGGCTTGGCTTTCTCATGAGGATTCTCAGAACTTCCTCTCTTTCTCCCTGGAAGTGGGACACACACCCTCTATGTCCTATGGAGGACTCACACTCGGAAAGGTAGAGGAGCCACGTGGAGACTTGTGCTGTTGCTGAGATGCTTCCACTTCCACTGAATCCACAATACTTTTCACCCACTGGCTTGCGATCTTCCTGCATTCGTTATCATTGTATGTACTATATGAGTCTGAAGAGGAATTTATAGACTAGTATCAGACATATAGGCTATTATCAGCCTTATGGACTTGATCTGGACTGGGCTGGGATGTTTTCTCCATATACAATTGCTCATTGATATAAAGCTTTCTTTTACACATGAGTGTCCCTGAAATTGTTTCTCTAATCAACCAGGCCTAACACATTATGGTGCTGAGAGTGGGATACTAGAGAAACAAATACAGAAGATAGGGAGTGGACACTTGTTTATTTTCTGCCTTATGGTAGTTTTTCTTTGGCTAACCTGAGGTCAAATATGGCCACACTGTTTACTAGATTATTTTCTGGAAAGGGCACGGAAAGTGAATGTTTTGATTCCTAGAAGTTGTCTTTGGTTAATCCTGTCTGAAGTAGCAAAAATAATGTGATAACTTTTGAGCTAAGGGGGAAAAAGAGCCCCTGGAACTTCTCCTCTGAAACCATGATGCTTAGTCAAAAAGGCTGAAAGAAGGTCTAAATGGCTTACAGAAGCACCTGCTCTGGCTTGATGCAACCAGAGGTCTAAGCTCATATTGTATAATAGTGAGATAGTTTATCTAAGGATTTAACTTGACATTTAAGAATGTGTTTAGGATCTGGCTCTTCTAGGTTTGTATTGATTTCTGCTGCTTATTGTTCTTGATATACCATATAATAAAAAGGAACATTGCAAAACAGAAAATAGTTTGTAAGGCTGAAGGCAAGCAGCCATTAAATTGGATCTTTAAATGAGTGTAGGACATACCTGCAAACAAGGCTCTGAAAAGATAAGCCCCACCCAGTGCTTTCTGTTCTCAGGGCATTTGTTTTAGAAGAAGAGACTTGCCTGGAGGGCTGCTGACAGACAGAAGAAGAAGAAGAAGAAGAAGAAGAAGAAGAAGAAGAAGAAGAAGAAGAAGAAGAGGAAGAAGAAGAAAAAGAACCCTTTGGATTTTAAAATTTTGAACTAATCTTTTGTGCCTGAAGGTGGAAAAATCTGGAGCCATGAAGGAACCCTCCTCTCTAGGACAGAATGTGAAAGGGAGCCTGTGGGCAGCTTGAAGTGTTTGCTAGGTGACCAACTGGATCTACTTGTTGAATGTAGCAATAGAGAGATGGGTTGAGTCTGGCCACTGACACCCACGGACCTGGTTCACATGGACTAGAGGAGACTATATGAGAGTTGGCTGCTCGGAAGTTCATGCCCTAGCCCAAGGGGGCTAGGGTTGTTGAGAATTTGTGAAGGGGCCCATGGTCAAAATGCAAGGCAACCAAAGGACACCCTGGTGAGGTTAAGCAAGGTGGCCCACACTGAGTCGACCAGAACCAGACCAGATGAAGAGGTGGGCCACACTATCTTTCTGCTTCACCATCCTACTGAGGAACCACACTCAGAGAGCTGGAGGAGCCACAAAGAGACTCATGCCAGTGCTGAGATACTTCCGCTGCCACTGGATCCAAAAGACTTTCCCCCTACCATCCTGTGTTATTCCTGCAGTAGCCATCATTGCAGGTGCTGTATGAGTCTGAAGAGGAATTTATAGACTAGTATCAGATATATGGACTAATATCAGGCTTATGAACTTGATCTGGACTGGGCTGGGATGTTCCCTCAATATACAATTGTTGTTTGAAATAAAATTCTCTCTTATATGTGTCCCTGGAATTGTTTCTCTAGTCAACCTGGCCTAACATACTATTATTTTGTGGAAAGACATTATAAACCATCCCCATGGGGTATATGGTATAGTCAATGATATACAATTTTAAACACTGTCAAGAAAAAGAAAGTATACAAGTACAGTAGTGCTTTTTAAGACCAAAATACATCACGTGTTAATTTGGTACAGGTGACTGGACATTAATTACACAAACATTCAGGGTTGGGGATAGGACACAACTTTTCAATAATGTTCATTCATAACGGTAGAACTGCACTAAACATCCTATAAAAAGGCAAAGAGAATATAGAAATAACACATATATGGTAACCTTGAGTTGCCTTTTATTGGGAGTCCTCAAGGCATGAATTTTTAAATAAACCCCGGTGACTTTCTCATTCATATCCTTGGGATAGTAGTTGTCTGCTTCTTCTTACACTAAGGCATTTATCCTTAGGCCCATGGGAATATTTATTTCCTTTAATCTTCTATTGGCGTGTTTAAGGTAAAATCCAGTTCACTTAGTGGGAGTTCCGAATCAGATCCTTCTGGTTGGGCGTGTGAAGGATGTTGTGAGCCTTGAAAAGAGAGTCTAAAGTCCTGATTGTCTATAGTACATAGCCTGCATCACCAATGACTGAATGCAAGCTGGGTAAAAAATTATCCAACTAGGTTCATAATACCAAGCTTATTCCCCATTGGTATTTCCCCTAATGGCAGGAAGCCTGCCCACTCAGTTTACCCCTCACCCAAAACGTAGTCAACTTCTCCTGAAGAGGTATACCTCCAACCTGCCACCTTTTGAATTGGATTTCCAGTCAGGTTCACTAATTATACTTGTGGGAGTGTCTGTTAATTTGAGGTGACTGTAGAATAGTATTATATAGCAGGAACTGACTGGTCTTATCCTCTTCACAGCATTGTAGGCAATTTCCCAAGATGAGGTGAGGCCTTCCCTCTTGAAGTGGTTTGTAAGATGTACAAATAAGGGATTGGTATATGGTTCCTGAGCACCAGGCAGGCACACTACCTTGGTCCCTGGGAAACCAGACTATAAGATTAGATGACCTGAGAATGGAAGCCTGTCTTTTTCTTGGAGTTTATTTTTATCATATTGGTATCATACAATACTTGCCTTTTTGTTATTGATTAATTTCACTTGGTTTAATGAATATCAGGTCCATTTATGTCAAAAGGTGTTTCATGGTTTTACCGTTGTTTTTGAGGGATACATAGTATCCCATTGTGTATATATACATCAGAGTTTCTTATCTATTCTTCTACTGATGAGTATTTGGGCTATTTGCAGCTTCTCTCTATTGTGAATGAAAAGGGAGCGTATACATCTGTTTATTTTCTGTCTCTTAATTTTTTGGAGTATATGTTGGGTCCAATCACCAGTTATTTTAGATAGTTCCATATCACTTTCCACAATGGTAGTGCATATTTATAAGTCCACCAGTAGTTTGTAAGCATTCAAATCACTCCACATACCCTCCAGCATTTATTGTTTACTGCTTTTTTGAATTGGAATATCATTGTGAGTATTAGGTGATAACACTCTTGATTCGGATCTCTTGGATGGCTAGTTATTGTAAGAATATTTTCATGTGTTTGTTGGCCATATAAATGCCATTTTTGGTGAACTAGCTATTCATGCCTTTTGCCCAATTTTTAATTGGGTCATTTTTCTTATTGACGTTTTTCAGAATTCTACAGATTTTGGTAGCTAGACCCTTCTCAATTGCTTCATTGCTAAAGACTATTTTGCTAGTCTCTGGGCTCTTGGTTTACTCTTTTGATGAACTTTGTTGATGTGCATCAGTGTTTTATTTTTAGTAGGTCCCACTCATTTGGTTAGCCTTCCACTGTGTGTGCGTCCTTTATTATATTGGATAGTATGTGTATGCCCTGAAATGTGGCCCTAAGGTCTGTCCCAGTTTTCTCATTGACTGTCCTTTCGGCTCTCAGTGTAATATTTAGGTCTCTAATCATCGTGAGCTCATTTTTCCACATGGGGAGAGGTATGGGACCGGTTTCCTTTCTTCTGCTTATCAAGATCCAATTTTTTTCTAGCATCAATTTGTTGAAGATGCTGCCTCTAGCTTCTTTACTATTTTGTGTTCCTTGTTGAAAATCAGTTGCCTGTAGATTGGATGCACATTCTTCTGGGCTTTCCCTTCTGTTCCATTGCTTTCTGCAATAATCATTGCACCGGTATTAGGTTGTTTTTACTACTACAGTTACATAGTAGGGTTTGAGGGCTGGTAATGGGAGGCCTCCTTCCTGGTTCTTCTTTTTAAGGAGTTCTTTGCTTATCCTAGGTCTCTATCCTCTTCGTATGAAGCTGGTAATTGTTTGTTCATTTGTTTTTTCATTTTTCACTTCTTTAAAGAATGATGTGGGATTTGGATCAGAATTGCATTGTAGTATTTACATTTTCATAATATTAAGTTTTCCTAACCATGATCTTGGGATATTCTTCCATTTAGCCAGATTTGTAAGGTAGAACTGGGGTCGCGAGAGTGGATGGGGGTGGGGAGGAAGAATTAAAGAACTAGAGGAAAGTTGTATGTTTCATTGGTGCTATACTGCACACTGACTGACTCGTTTGATCCCCACGACTCCTCTGTAAGGGGATGTCCAGTTGGGTAGAGATGGGCTTTGGGTCTCTACTCTGCACTCCCCCTCATTCACAATGATAGGATTTTTTGTTCTGGGTCTTTGTTGCCTGAGACCTGATCCTATCGACACCTCGTGATCACACAGGTTGGTGTTCTTCCTCCATGTAGGCTTTGTTGCTTCTCGGCTAGATGGCCACTTGTTTATCTTCAAGCCTTTAAGACCCCAGATGCTATATATTTTGATAGCTGGGCACCATCACCTTTCTTCACCACGTTTCCTTATGCACCCGTTTTGTTTTCGGTGATCGTGTTGGGAAGGTGATCATCACAGAATGCCAGATTATTAGAACACAGTGTTCTTGCATTTGAGTAGAGTATTTGAGTAGAGGCCCAATGTCCATCTGCTACCTCAAAACAAAGCCTATAAATATATATACATAGATATATTTCCCCATCATCATATATGAACATATTTACATATGTACATGCCTGTATTTAGACCCCTATAAATGCCCTTTGCTTCCTAGTTCTTTCCTTTAGTTCCTTTTACTGTCCTCTTGTCCCACTATCATGTTCAGCCTTCCTTTGGGTTTCAGCAATTCCTCTCAGTTGCATTTCCCTTGATCAAACCTCTTCTGATTATATCAAGCCCTTGTTTATTTTAAAGAAAGGCTTTATTTGTATTCATTATCCTTTTTATTCCTAATTTTAAAAATGCATGCTCATTTCAAGCACTTACCTCCTTTAATTACAACTCAGCATCTACCAACTCTGTCTACTGATTTCACAAAAAAACATAGCAAGATTTCTAGTACAATTTTTATTCATCCTACTTGCCTGCTTTTAATAGCTAGGTAATTTCATCTGTATACTCTCAGTGAAAGTTTGGGTCTAAAAATAACATTCCTTTAGTGAATGCTTTTATGAAAAATCCCTTAAACACAAACACATATATATATATAGAATGTGGATGCCATTTAATTTTTTATATTTTTTCAAAACTGCATAAATTTGATATTATGTGCCAGGAAAATAAAACTTGTGAAAATGGATGAATTCAGGTTCAAATGCACTTGTATACATTTTTATCTTAATTTTGTTGTAGTTGACCACTGGCGGTCTGAATAGGGAAGATTAAAGTCTAATAGAACAGTGAAATAAGTCAATTGTGAAAGACATTTCAATAGAACCATTCTCTTTCTCCTTCTCTCTCTCTCTCCTCCTCCTCACCAGCACCACCACCAGCCACCACCACCACCTTCTCTTGTAGCCAATTCATATAAACTTGTCTTCCAGGGGCTTTATGCTAAATTTTGGCTTTAAATAACACACTTCATCTAGCCAAAACCACTGACTTTTTCTTGGTTTCTACACAAAACTTTAATTCAAGTCTAGTTTCCTTCAAATTCAGTCCAGGTGTTAACATGTCTCTTCGTTTTTCAAGGGACATTCAATATAATTTCTCTCCTCTGCATTCACACTTATGTCACAAGTTCTAAACAGCCCATATTTTCTATTTCTGGATTAAAGTGACTCCATGGTGAATGTCTAGTTCATCAAATTTGTACACACTTCTGTATAAGTGTGTGTAAGGGTTTGTTGTTCCTTTTAGAAATCAGTGGTTATTCCTTTAAGATTTTGTTTTTCATTATTAGAAAACTCTGACTTTTTCTGAGAACAGACATGCATGTTTTAAGTTAGCAAGAAAAGAATAATGGAAACACATAAAAACCATTTCTTTACATTGAGTTTAGTTACGACTCAGTGTGAAAATTCAAATCCATGGTAAATTCTGTAACATATGTTTTTTATGATATTTATCTTATATGCTTAAACATGAGATTCAAATTTTTCCTTGAGGTTTGGGCCTCAGGGATAAATCATGGAGTTAAATGTTGATTAGCTTTTAATCCTAAAATATTAGCATGTCTGCCTCATTTCCTACCACCCCTTTTCTTCGTTAGCACAATTTAAAAATGTTGATTAAAAACAATGACCAGAAACAATGCACTCATGGTCAAATATCATGTTGGAAGTGTTATTGTTCTGTGTGATGAAGTCAATTCCATCTCAGAGCCACACTGCACAATTAGGTAGAATTGCCTGCACAGGGTTTCCAAGCAAACCTTCAGGTCTATTTTTCCCCACAGGGGAAACAGATGGTTCTGTTATGGTTGTGGTCAGGTGCTATCAGTCAGTTCTGACTCACAGTGACGCCATGAACTAGAGAAAACACACTGCCAGGCTATGCACCATCCTCATCATTGTTAGGTTGGTGCCCATTGATGCAGGCCCTGTCTAACCACATGTTGTTGAGAGTCTGCGTTTTCCTTGCCTTTCCACTCTGTGACTAAAGAATGATGTCCTTGTCTAACGACTGGTCTATCCAGATAACATAGCCAAAGCACACGAGAAAAAGTCTTGCTTCTAAGGAGAATTCTGGCTATACTTTTTAACGATAGATGTGTTTATTGTTTGGCCATCCATGTTATTCTCAATATTCTTCATCAGCACCTTAATTAAAATGCATTGATTCTTATTTAGTCTCCCCTGGTAGTTGCTCATCAATCACGTGCTTATGAGGCTAGAGAAAATCCCATGGGTTGGGTCAGGTGCACCTTAGTCCTCAGTAAAGACTTAGAGAGCACTCTATTAGAGAGACAACATAACATCAATATACCTGGATTCAAATAATGTATCCATCATTTATAAAACACGCAGCATCTTCTTTTTCACTGATTTTCTTTGTGTCAAATGGAAATTGTAATAATCATGCCTATCCTACTATATGAGTATAAAGATTGTATTAGCAAAGTCATGTATAGAATATCTGAAACATAACACTTAGATTTAATTCTTACAATTCTTAGATAATTCTTACAATAATACAATAGATTGTAGTAGACTGAGGAATCATGCAAACTGAAAATATTTTAATAATTATCATAATGTCACACATTGTTAGAAGATTGACACTCATTTGGGGAAGATAAAAGGTGTTATAATTTCTCAGGATTAGTGATTTCATAAATATTATGTTATTTATGGATGAATTTAGGTTTGGTAATGAATTAGATCACTCAGTCTCGTACTTTTATGCCCTGAATAATCCTGTTAAAGGGGATCTTCTTTAAATTTGGATTCTGAATCAGTAAAGCTGAGGGTTCATGTGAGAATTACATATCTAACAAGCGACAGGTGATGCTGATGTCACTAATCCAGTGATCTCACTTTGAATAGCAAGAACATAGATGGTCCTTATCACTCAAAAGATAAACATCTATGTCTTTGTAACAATCTCTCTGTTGTTGCGTAATAGATCAATATGATTAAACTGATGTATTGTGTCAATCTAGTAATCTTCTTTCCACGGACACGGGCTGTCATCATGATATGAAAAATTATTTAAGAAACCGTCCACAGCATTTCCTAACATTCTTCTTGATATAGGAGCCAGAACAGTGGTTCTCAAACTTTAGTCATTTTCAAATCAGCCCTTGTTGTTGTTAGTTGTCATCATGTCAGTTTTAATTCCTAGTGATTCTGTACACAACAGAGCCAAGCACAGTGCGGTCCTGTGCATCGTCACCACATTCTCTATGTTTGAACTCATTGCTGCAGGCATGGTGTCAATTCCCCTTGTTTGCTGACTTTCTCCTCTACCATTCATGACCCTTCCCGAGCTGAGATGGTGCCTCATCATCTCCACTTCTATGGAGATTGTGGTTGAGCTGCTAACCACATAGCTGCAAGTTTGAAACCACCAGCTGCTCTACAGGAGAAAGATGGGCTTTCTACTCTTGTAAAGAGTTACAATCTCAGAAACTCACAGAGGTAGTCCCAACCTGTCATATAGAGTTGCTATGAGTCAACCAATGCTAATTCAATGGCAATAAGTTAGTTTTGGTTTAGATCCTGGTAGAATTATTTGTTCTTCTGGCAGTCTATATGAAACATTTTTCACCAACACGACGGTTCAATGCATCAGTTCTACACAGGTCTTATTTACGCTTTTTCCAGCTTTCACATAAATTTGAGGGCATGGGAAATACCATGGTGAATAAGTTTGGATTCCCTTAGAGAAACAAATTCACAGAAACTCATATATATAAGAGAGAGTTTTATATAAAGGTTAAGTGCACATCAAGAAAACATCTCAACCCCGTGCTGCCCAAGCCCACAAGTCCAACAGTAACCCATATGTCCAACACCAATCCACAATATCCTCCCCCATCTCACAAAACAGATGCAATGACGCAGACTACAGGAGGAGAGCCGAATCAGTGAATGTGTAAACATCTCAGAGCTGGCAGGGGCCTCCACACAGCTGCTCCAGCACCCAGGCCGGCAGCAGGGTAGGTCATGCGGCTTCTCCTCAGGGATGTCTTTCAGGAAGTGAGCCTTGCCACCTGAAGCAGGGAACTGGCTAAGGCAGCTGCACCCTGGCCTGACCATCAGAAAGCAAGAGACCAGAGAACTAGAAAGGCGAGGCTCAACGAGCCATTTATCTCTCTGCCCTTCAATTAATCCCACATGTGTTTATCGACCCGGTTGGCACAATAAACTAACTACATCACATGGCTTAGGTCAGGCACATCTTAGTATTCAAAGTGACATCTTTATTGTTTAACACTTTAAAGAGGTCCCATGCAGCAGATGTTCCCAATTCATTACAGAATCCTCTAGAAAGCTTGTTAAATGCTGCCTAAGCCAGTGTATCTGAGAAGGAACTTGGGCATCTGCATTTCTAAAAATTCCCCAAGTGATGTTGGTACTGCTTGTCCAAGTCTGAGACTTGGGAACTTCTGTTTTAGGATACTTATTGATACTTGCCTACAATTCAGCCTTATGTGGCAAAATTATCTTTAATTAAAATTCCTCAATATAAGTATACAGTATTAGACCTTCATCAAACAACTTCAACACAGGTTTCGTGATAGCATCCCTAGTATCACTATTCTAACAGATTTTTCAACTTGCATACCTAGTCAGTGACGTCAAAGCTCAGCTCTCACCTCCTCCCATTTAGCCTCACAATAAAACCTGTCAGGTGAATGAAAAGAGGCACACTGGTTTTAATGAAAGAGGATTAAGGTGATATCTAATGTTTTTTCCTTATAAATAAATTGTGAATATAAAACTGTACCCGATAAACAGGAGAAAGCAAGCATGGGTCACAGGAAGAACTTGCATCGTCTCTCTCCTCATTGAGATCACCACACCTCTGATGGATAAAAGGGTCCATCCGATAAAACAGAATAGCGTCCTCACTTGAGGTTCAGTGCACACAGCATCAAGCAACAATATTCAGACAGTGTGTCTTAATATGTGATTTGCACTGAGTGAAATCAGACATGGAGGTGAACAACAACAGGCTCAGACAACAGAAACTGTCAGTTTAGCCACCATACCTTGCTTCTATCACCCAATGAGGTGAAAAATAGATGACAAGTGCTACATCCCCAGGGGTCCACATTTGCATACAGGCACCACTTGGAGATGGGTGTAATTGGAGGCCGTCTCTTTCACTACTGAGAAATGGAGCTTAGGAAACAAGCTCTGCCCTAACTGCAGCCCTACTAATCAGGTGGCACAGGGCACATCCCTTACTCCCTGCCTCATTTGTCCTGCTTCACACATGTATATTTCTTAGTATTGCTTTCACAGACGTAGGTGAATTTTTATATTAATAAAACACAAATGAGTTGCTATCAAGTCAATTTTGACTCACGACCACCTATGTGTTGCGTACTAGTACTGGGTGGAAAGGATTTTAATGGCTGTAATCTTTCAGCATCACATTGCCAGCTCATTTTTCTACAGCGGTCCTGGGTGAATTTGAACCAATGACCTTTCAAGCAGTAATTGAGTGCTTAACCAGTTGAGACATCCAAAGAATCTTTCTCTGATATTACACAAGCTCAAACATTCTTGGATTGCATGATTTATAATGTGTTTGATGACAGTACATTTTAGGAATGATTATATCCCTTGTCCCATGCCCTTAGAAAATGCTCATCCTTTTCACAATTGATTCTAAATTGAGATTTAGAATAAAAAGTATTGTCTTGTGCTGAACTACCTTTTCTTGCTTTGTCTTCCAAATTCTAAATGGCTTTAGAAATAATGAGTACCAAATTCCACAAACAATACCATAGTATTAGGGCATATTTCTTTGCTTCTACTACTAATATGTTTAACTACATTAAAGACCTTTTGCTTTTAAACAAAGAATGTATAACACTTTGTACTTAAAGCAGAGTCAAAATATGAGATGGGCTTTGGCCATCTACAGATTCAATAACTTGGCCATTATTTGCCACTTTGATGAGTTACTGCTATGCCCATGTGCTTGTGTGTATGTCTCAGTGGGTGTGTTTGCATAACTGTGACTTTTGTATTCTGGATGTGTATATGTGCAAGTATTATCTATTTGGAGAGTTGAAAAATCAGACTACCCAGAGAATCCCAGGTTTAAATTTTTCTGAACATTTGAAAGAAAGAGCGGTAACATATCTGGTTCCACCTTTCACCTACATTGGCTAAAGTTCCAGTCAATTTCCCTAAGGCATTATCTGGCATGCTTCATCTTACAACCTTTCAAAAGTCAAAACTCCCCTCAAGGAAGGAGCTATGGAGAGATACTCCTAAAGATACAGCCTGTTCAATGGAGACAACTGTTGGCATTCATTTCTCCACTAGGTTTACTTGCACACAAAAGTTCCCAATCAAACCCAGCTGGTTTAAATTTTGCACGCAGACCTGAAATCCGGAAAATTTGGCTTGGCTTCTTATTTTGCAGAAAATGTTTCACACAGCTTTAATCTGGAAGTACCGAAGGGTCTGAACTTTCCACAGAAACAACAGGCGAACAGCTGCCTCCTACATTCACTTTCTCCCAACTCCGCCCTTAGAGGCTTAGGTGTTGTTAAGGGAAGGAAACAGTGTTTGCCACTGAGCATGAAAGGTTATATGCCTCATCCATGACTACCTCTGTTGTTTGCTCTGAGCCAAAAGGCAAGATTAAAGAGTTGCCATTGATGAGCGAGACAACTCACATTTTGGCATAGCTAGAGAAGAAAGGGGTATTTAAAATCATGGAAGGAAATAAAACAGCAAAATAGAACTGTTACAATTTGAACAATAATAGGCTTCAGTATGTGAAAGTGTGGTATTATCTTTTCCATTTTCCACCCTTATGCTTCCATTGGCTGCAAACAATCCCCTTGTTGCCCATAATTGGGAGTAGACTTAATGCCAAAGCTGCATAAAATAAGCAGTCTTTCCTTTATACTTTCTGTGTATCATGATTGTGTATGTGAAGCCATAAAAATCATTTACTATGAGCATGTGTAGTCCTGGCTTAAATAGCCAAGTATTCTTGTGACAGCAACAGAATAGAATCAGATGTATTCCCATAATGCACCATATGTGGGCACTTAATAGTTACTGCCCTGGCATCCACATGCTGAGATATCATCTTAAAGGGGGATGTCTTTAGACTATGCCTAAGAAAACATAGGAAAGAAGTGGCCAGGACGTTGTTAAGACTCCACTGATGATAGCGATAATTCATCTTCGTTAGTATTATGTTTTCTCCGAACATCTACTAACATCTTATCATGGGTTTAAGAAAATCCTTTGTGATACTATGAAAATCAGCAAATTACTCTTTTAGTTTTAAGTTACAAGAATGCTGTAACATCATAGTGACATTTAGTGCCCTATGGCATTGGGCACAGCATACATTGTATTCATCTCACCTATTACTTTTGGAAAACTCTTATTTGGGTCTTTATGGTAAAAAATTATAGTAATAAAATTATTTTTCAAATGTAATGAAAAAATAATGTAGTATGGATAAAAGTCGCTTCAAGGGACAAGGCACATGTTGCCTCTGTGACAGAAACGATAACTCATTTTCTCTTTTTTGCACTTGCCAGTTTTAGCTTAGGGCTGAATGACCTCCACTGGTTACCACTGAAGCTGGAGACTGCGTTTTCCCAACTACTGACATGTGCTGTTGGCCATCACTTGGACACTGATGTTTTATTGTTGCCTAATCATGCGAGTAAGGAAGCCAGACACTTACTCTAGGCATCTGCTACTCAGTGACAGCTATTGTTTTTTGTTATTGCTTTTGTTTTCCTCATAGCAATCCCATAGAGAAGGGTAGAACTATTCCTGTGGGTTTCCAAGACTGGATATTTATTGAAGTAGAAAGCCTCATCTTTCTTGCACGGAGTGACTGGTAGGTTCAAACTGTGGACTTTGTGGTTAATAGCCCAACAAGGAATTCACTACATCGCCAACTCTCCATCTCTAGGCGTAGGATGAAAAACAGCCAAACTCACTGCCACCTATTCGATGCCACTCATGGGGACCCCTGTGGGTTTCCCAGAACGTAACTGTTTAAAGCAGTAGAAATTCTGTCTTTGCCCCACAGAGAGGCTTTTCCCACAGAACAGCAGGTGGTTTCCAATGCCGGACCATCCGGCAGCCCAACATGTGACCATAGTGGTTACAAGCAGGACTCCTAGGCATAGGATGGGATTTAAACATTAACTCACTCAGTTGCCAAAAGAGGCAGAGCCCACGGGTTCCTCACTGTCGATCTCCCTTATTGGGAGCAGAGGAAATCGTACAGGAGGGAGGCTACATAAGCCCGACTACAGGCTGCAGACTTTATCTTAGGGATGCACGGCTTTGGGTGTGTGTCCTTGCAGATGGATGAGAAGATGCCTCTATCCATGGTGTGAGGGTGCAGGCCGGTTGTGATTCAATGCCTGCATCTCTAGACACTCACTCTTTTTAGTGTAAAAGACATCCTAGAACATACAATGACGTTCTGTTTAATGTACATATGGTAGTTATTACTTGAAAAATTACACTAAGCATATGTCCACAGCCCTTAATAGTGCTTTCCAACACTTCGACATAGCTGTTTCAACCTAATTTCTCTCACCGTTCTCTGACCAGGATTTCTATTCCAGCAGCGTCCCTCTGCAATAGAAATATTGTTGAGTTTCTTCTTTTATTATGACAAGGAAAAGTATTTTTTAGCTAGGCATCACTCATTTTAATGCAAATTGCTTTTTCAATTGATAAAACCATATTTATCATTATAAGCCTCAATGTTGATTACTCTCCACTAATTACTATATAATTAGAAAAATCATTTTTATCGAGGGTTCTTATAGCTCTTATCACAATCTTTACATACGTCCATTTGTGTCAAGCACATTTGTACATATGGGGCCATCATCATTTTAAAAATATTTTCTTTCTACTTGAGCCCTTGGTATCTGCTCATTTCCCCTACCCCTGACCCTCCCTTCTTCGCGAACCCTTGATAATTTATAAATTATTACTTTTTCTTCATGTCTTACACCAACTGCTCTCTCTCTTAACCCACTTTTCTGTTATCCATCCCCCATGGGAGGTGACTATAGTTAGATCATCGTGATCAATTCCCCTTTTCTCCCTCCACTTTCCCATCCTGGTATAGCTTCTCTCATTATTGGTCCTGAGGGGTTCATATGTCCTGGATTCCTTGTGTTTTAGCTCTTATCTGTACCCAGTGTACATGCTTTGGTCTAGCCAGATTTGTAAAGTAGAATTGGGGTCATAATAGTGGGGGAGGAGGAAGCATTAAATAACTAGAGGAAAGTTGTATGTTTCATTGGTGCTATACTGCATCCTGACGGACTCGTCTCTTCCTTGTGACCCTTCTGTAAGGAGATATCCAATGGTCTACAGATGGGCTTTGTGTCTCCACTCTGCCCTCCTCCTCATTCACAATTATATGGTTTTTCTTCTGAGTCTTTGATGCCTGATACCTGATCCTGTTGACACCTCATGATCACACAGACTGGTGTGCTTCTTCCATGTAATCTTTGTTGCTTCTCAGCTAGATGGCCATTTGTTTATCTTCAAGTCTGTAAGACCCCAGATGCTATATCTTTTCATAGCCAGGCACCATCAACTTTCTTCACCACATTTGCTTAGGCACCCATTTTGTCTTCAGCGATGGTGTCAGGAAGGTGAGCATCATAGAATGCCAGGTTATTAGAACAAAGTGTTCTTGAATTAAGGGAGTACTAGAGTAGAGGCAATGTCCCTCTGCTACCTTAATACTTAACATATACATATATGTACGTAGATATATTTCCCTATCGTTATATATAAACATATTTACTTATATGCATGCCTATATTTAGACCTCTATAAATGTCCTTTGCTTCCTAGTTCTTTCCTCTATGTCCTTTTACTTTCCTCTTGACCACTATCATGTTGGGTCTTCATTCAGGTTTCACTAACTCCTCTTGGCTACATTGCCCTCGAGGAGAGCATAGGACTTTATAATTTTTAAAGCCCTTTGCCAACTTCTCTAGTTATCCCACTTCTTCCTCATTAATAGATGCCACTCCACTAGCCTTTGGTGGCACAAACAGTTCAGCAAATAGGTTGCTAACTGAAAAGTTGGCAGTTCGAAACCACCTGAGGTCTCTGAGGAAGAAAGCCCCGGAAATCTGCTTTCAAAAAGATTTCAGTCAATCCTAGCCAGTCATGGACCCATCCAGACTACTTGGGATATGTACTTGGACTTGTCCTCCACAGGTCACAACTCCCTGCCTCCTACACACAAAATGTAACATTGGTTGTCTTTGGGTGATTGCTTTTCTACAGATGATTTTCTTCCTTCCTTGTTTTTACATTTTTCAATTTATGTGCAGAGGAATATATATTACTTTATTTTAACATGTATATATTTAAATGACATGGGACATTTATACTCCGTTACATGGGGTTGCTATGAGTCACAATCAAGTTGAGGAAACACAATCCAATTTCTTTCTCTTTCTTTCTTTTTAAGTTCATATTTTACGAATTTTGTTTTTCCCATAAGTGGAGAAAAATATATAGTTTTTAATTTTCAACAGTTTCATCAGCATATAACTCACACATCATAAAATTCAATAGTTGAATCACATTAAAAAGAGTTGAGCAGTCATCACTACACTCATTCGTCCAGTCTTTACCAATAATTCTCCAGCGTTCTGTCTTTGCTACTCCTTTGTCAGATAAAATCAAATTGACAGTGATTGTACCCCCAAACCTTTCATTTCAAATGTCCCCTATATTGTGCTGATATTCAGTGTAGAAGCACATTTTTCTAAAAATATGTGTTTAATTTTGTGATTGTGGATTATTACACCTAATTATTTTAACAGAGTGCTAAACCCAAACTGAACTCACTGCCTTTGGGTCAGTTCCTCCTCCAAGTTGAATGGTTTCCATGGGGTCCCGAGGCTGTAAATCTGGACAGGAGGACATGCTGCCTCTTTCTCACATGGAGGAGCTTGCCAAGAGGCTAGTGTCAACTTTTGCTTTACATCGTGAAGTGTGTTAGTTTTAATTTCAGATGTATGTCATTATGTGCAAAATAAAATAGTTGGGTAGAAGATTGCCTTGCTATGGTTGCAATGAAGTATCGGACAATGAGGTAGTTGACGTGAAGACTGTATATAAAACCACCACTTGTCTGTCAGTCGGCTTGTGTGTTGCTGTGATGCTGGAAGCTATGTCACCGGTATTTCAAATTTCTGCAGGGTCAAAGGGAACAGGTTTCAGCAGTGCTTCCAATAAAAAACACACGACAGGGAAGGAAGTTGCCACTAAAAACCTTGTTCGTAACAAGGAGGTAGGGTCAGATACTGAAGGCCTAGGAAACGGAAGCAGAGCCTTGCTGGAGACAGTGCACAAAGATGGGCCCCTCAGGCCGGGAGGCAGGCAGAGTGTGACTGAGGAGGAGCTGCTTTCTCAAAGTGAGAGGAGACCATGGTGACCGGGAGGGAGGAAGGCCTGTGGGCGGGGAGTCTCAGAGACCTTCATTTGCTGATGGGGATTAGTCAAGATGAGAAGAAAGAGCTAGAAAAATCTACTAATCATTAGAAGCTGGGATGTGCAAAGTATAAACCTAGGAAAATTAGAAGTCCTGAAAAATGAAATGGAAACATGAAGATCACTTTCCTCTGTGTTCATGTGCTGCAGTGGATTGATATTGGCCATATGGAATCAGCAAAGTACATGGTTTACTCCGTTTTCTATGACACAATCAAGAGGAATGGTTTACATTTATTATCAAATAGGCTATTTGAAGATGTATCTTGAAGTACATTGCTGTCTGTGATAGGATTATAGCTATCCACCTTCAAGGAAACCCACCGATACAAATATTATTCAAATTTATGCACCAACCACAAAAGTAATGAAGAAGAAATTGAAGAATTCTACCAACATCTTCAACTAGAAATTGATTCAATTAGAATATGATTGCAATCAATATTTATTTTTAATGATTGGCAACTAGAATGCAAAAGTTAGAAAAACGAAGAAGGGACAGTAGTTGAAAAGTATGGTCTTGGTGACAGAAACAAGCTGGATCTCACTTGACAACATTTTCAAGAACAACAACTTCTTCATCACCATCACATTTTTTTCCCAACAACACAAATGGTGATTATACATGTGGATTATCCAGATGGGTTACACATAAATCAAATCGACCACATCTGTAGAAAGAGACAATGGAGAAGCTCAACATCAGCAGCTAAAACCATGCCAGTGGATGGCTGTGGGACAGACCACAACTTGTTCATGTGTAAGTTCAGGTTGAAGCTGAAGACATTAAAACAAGTCCAGGAGACCGAAAACATAACCTTGAATTTAGAGAACATCTCAAGAACAGATTTGATGCACTGAATACTAAAGAGAGAAGACAGCATGAGCTATGGGGAGAGATCAAGGACATCATTCAGGAATAAAGCAAAAGTTCATTAAAAAGACAGGAAAGGAAAGAACAAAGTGAATGTCAGAAGAGACTGAAACTTGCTCCTAATCATAGAGTAACTAAGGCAAATGGAAGAAATGATGAAGTCAAAGAGCTGAGAAATAAATTTCAAAGAATAGCTCAAGAAGACAAAGTGAAATATTATATAGAAATGGCCAAAGACCAAGAGTCAGAAAACCAAAAATGAAGAACATGCTCAGCATATCCTAAACTGAAAGAACTCAAGCCAGAAGTTTAAAGATTCTATGGGTAAAATATTTCATGATGCAAGAAACATTAAAAGAATACACACTGTTACTGTCCCCCAAACAGAACAAAAAATCTCCCCCAAAACCTAGTCAACCTTCAACCATTTCAGGAGGTAGCACATGAATAAGAACCAATGGTGCTGACAGAAGAAGTTTAAGCTTCACTGAATGAATTAGCCAAAACAAGGCTCCAGGAGTTGATGGAATCAACATTAAACATTAAAATGTTTCAACAAGCTGAGGAAGCACTTACTCATCTATGCCTGGAAATTTGTCAGACAGCTACTTGGCCAACTGACTAGAAGAGACCCATATTTGTACCCATTCAAAAACCGAAGATGAGCCAACAGCATGCTGAAATGATAAAACAACATCATTGATATTACATGTAGGTAAAGTTGGCTAAAGGTTATCTAATAGGGGCTGCAGCAGTCCATTGACAAGGAGCTACCAGAGGTTCAGGCCAGATTCAGAAGAGGACATGGAATAAGTAATATAATGGCTGACGCCAGGTAAATCTTGACAGAAAGCAGAGAATAACAGAAAGATGTTTACTTGTATTTTATTTACTATGTAAAGTATTTGACTGTGTGGATCACATCAACCTGTGAACAGCTCTGAGAAGAACAGGAATTCCATAACACTTCATTGTCCTCACACAGAACTAGTACAGGGATAAAGAGAGAACAAGGGAATACTGCATGCCTTGACATCAAGAAAGGTGTGCAGTGAGGCTCTGTCTTCTTATCATATTTATTCCATCTGTGTGATGAGCAACTATTCAGAGAAGTTGGATTATCTGAATAAAAATGTAGTTACAGGATTGAAGAAAGGTTTATTAACAACCTCATATATGCAGATGACACAATCTTGCTTTCTGAGAGTGAGGAGGACTTGAAGCACTTGCTGATGAAAATCAAGGAACGCAGCCTTCAGTATGGGTTATAACTCAATGTAAAGAAGACTAAAATCCTCACAACTGCACCAGTAGGTAATTTGATACATGGTGAAAAAGTTGCAGTTGTCAAGGATTTCATCTTGTTCGCATCCACTATCAATGTTCATGGAAGCAGCCGTCAAGAGACCAAAAAAAAAAAAAAAAAATGCAGTCTGCTAAGTAAATGCACAAGACCTCTTTAGAATATCGAAAGGCAAAGATGTTACTTTGAAGACTAAGGTTTGCCTGACCCAAGCCAGGGTATTTTCCATTGCCTCATATGCATGTGACATTTGGACATTGAATAAGGAAGACCAATTCAGTGGCACTTAAAATAATGACATATACATAAATACATCTTGTGCCCACAGTGTCGTGGGGCCACCTTCTTTAGAACAGGTACAAATATGGATTGGCTAGGTGGGTTGGCCAGGTGTCTTTCAAATGTATTGGCGTGGATTACTGAGTGCTTCCAGTGCTCCATCAGTTTGTTGAAAGATTTCAATTGATATTCAGTCAATTCCTGGATCTTTGTTTATCGCTGATGTCTTCACGAAGCTTGGGCTTCTTAAGTTCTATATCATGCTATCTCTAGAACTGATTGAATATCAAATAGTTCTTTTTGATATTTTGACTCTGTAGATTCTTTCCATCTTCTTTTTATGCTGCCTGAATCTTTCAATGTTTTACACACAGAATCTTTTGATATTGCAATGTGAGGCTTGAATTTCTTTAGTTTTCTCCACTTGAGATATATCAAGTGTGTTTTTACCTGTGGATTTTCTAACTCCATGTCTTTAAACATTTCATTTTACTTTATCCTCTAGAACTACCCTTTGAAGCTTTCTGTTCAGTTTTTTTATTTCACCATTTTTTCCATCTGCTTAAGCAAATTTCAGTCTCATGATACCCACTTTGATCTAAGCTTTTAATGATCTTTTGCTTTCTTTGTGCATTATGTTTTTGATATCATACCACAGCTACTCAGGTCTTCTGTCATTAGTATTCAATGTGCCGAATCTGTTCATCAGTTATTTTGAAAATTCAGGTGTGATATACTCAAGGTTTTATTTTGGATCTCAAAGACTTGCTGTAATTTTCTTCAGCTTCATCCTGAACTTACGCATGAGCAATTGATAGTTTGTTCCATAGTAGGCTCTTGACATTGTTTCAACTGCTGCTATTGAGCTTCTCAATTTTCTATTCTCACAGCTGTGGTCGATTAGATGTCTGTGTATTTCATCTGGACAACTCCACATGCATAGTAATTATTTGTGTTATTAGTAAAAGCTTTTTGCAAAATTTGATCAAATGATCTCCAGTTTTGTTTCTATTACCAACACCTTATTTGCAAACGACTGTTTCTTCCTCTTTGTTTCCAACTTTTGTAATTCAATGAATCTTGATTACATGTTTGATCAATTTCTGACTGAAAATGGTAAAATTCTTCAATATCTTCATCATGAGCTTTAGTTCATGGGTGGTAAATTTGAATAATAGTTGTATTGACTGGATTTTTTTATATGTGGTTAGATATTATGCCACCGCAGACAGCATTGTACTGCAAGACAGACAGTGAAATGACCTTGTTGATGATGAATGCAAGTCCTTTCCTCCTGAATTTGTCATTCCAGGAAAAACAAACCATACTATTTACGGATTCAAAATGACCAAAACCAATCCATTTGAACTCATTAAAACTTAGACTAAAGAACCCTTGTGGTGCAGTGGTTACAAGTGGGGCCCGAGATCTGAAAGCTCAGCAGTTTGAAACACAAGCCCCTCAGTGAGAGAAAGATGAGCTTTCTACTCATGTTAAGAGTTAAAAAAAAAAAAAAAAAAGAGTTACAGTCTCAGAAACCTTGGCATTGACTCCATGGTTGTGAGAGAGAGAGAGAATGCCTAGAACCTCGATCCTTAAGGCTCCATTTTTGACGTCCATTCCATTTTGATGACTTCTTATTTTCCTATGTTCATATTTCATACATTTCAGTGTTCTAGTATTAATAGATGTTTACAGCTGTTTCGTCTCATTTTGAGTCATGCCCCATTGGTAAATAGAAGTTCTGAAAACTACTCCATTCAAGTCACTATGGTGGATTCTACTTGGAGAAAGAAGTTCTTCCTCAGACATATATTGATAGCCTTCCCCCCTGGGGGCTCATCTACCCACACGATAGCTGAGGGGGTTCCACTGTTGTTCATGAGCTTTCCAGTGACTGGTTCCTCAGAAGTGGATTGTTTATCCTTTCTTTGTAGTCTGTTCATAGTCTGGCATCCATGTTGCACTCTTTTCACCATAGGGGAACCTCTTGGTAATTGAAATACCAGTGACCTAGCTTTCAGCATCACAGCAACCTGGAAGCCACCACAGGGTGGTGAATTGATAAACATGCACCCTCTTAGGACTTCCAAGACTTTCAGTCTTTTCGGGAACAGATAGCCTCCTCTTCCTTTCGCAGAGCATTTGAATGGTCAACTTTTAATCTTTAATGGTTACTTGTCTAAGGTGTGCATACTTCACTAGGGTTATTGTTCCCATTATAGATCTATTATTTGGCTGAAAATTGAACCATGTGGGTAAGTTCATTCTTAGGTCTGAAAAATGACTAAGGGGCTTGTTCTTGACAAATAAGGGACTTATTCTGGTCTTTTTCTGACTTTGAGTTTTGTTCCACATTCTTCTCCCAGTCTATCCAGGATCTACTAATCTGATCCCTTTCAGAGCAGTTCTTGGTGGTAACCAGGTCCTCTGTAGTCCTTCTGATATCAGCGTCAGAGGTCTGTGGTTCCAAGTATCTGTCCCCATTCCCAGCTAAGTAGTCTAATGGGATAATTCATTCTTTCCATGAGTCTTCAAGTTTTTTCATTCTGCTTTCCACCAGACAGGGAGAGGTTGATAATTCTACGTTAGAGACCTGCTCACAAGCTTTTAAGATGCATTATTAACCAAAGTATTATGTGGAAGATTATTTTTGTGCATTCTGTGATGACATTGACCTAGGTCTTTTAACCCCTCAGCTCCAGTGACTAATTCTCTCAAGGTATTTAGTTAGACCTAAGTTTTCAGAACATTTGTCTTCTCTAAGTTTCACCACCCTCATGAGTAGATAGGCATCATACGTGTGTTAGGCTGGTTTGTCTAGAGAAGCAATTCTCATTCTTGTAGTATTAAGATAAAATGAATCATTGCACTGCATATTCAGCTCTTATTATAACAGTTAACTTTCTGTTATGAATTTATTGAAGGTTTACACAGTAGATCAATTTTACATTTAATAGGTCACACATGTGACACTCATGTGTGTCTAAGATCAACCTTTATGTCAAGAAGTAATTTTACATCAAGAAGGCCTCCCAGGTCAGTCCAACGTAGGTCCATGGGTCACATAGCCGGAGTGTCCTTCAGACTCACATAGCTGCAGACTGATAGTGCAGAAAGGTGAAGCAGGGAGATTACAGGCTGGCAGTAGCAGAGTCGCATGGACCCAAGGGTGGTGGGAACATAGTAGGGAGCTGACAGCTATCCAGGTCAGAGGCTCAGATGGAGCCCCCCCCCCCCCTCGAGGTAGACAAAGAGCCCTAGTGAGGAGGATGGTGAAGCACCAGCAAGGGAGAAGTTCCCAGCATCTCTCTGATAAACAAAGAGCCCCTCAAAGAGGGATCATCAGGCTATGACCTGATTGACAGGTAGGACATCATTCCTATATTTTCACACATGTGCAAGTTGACACGTCCTTTAATTGCCACAGTAGGTAAACACACGCATAGAAATATTTCTGATCAAACCTATATATGTATTCTTGGATGTATTCCTACTCTCTCAACTCAGCCTGCATGCCTACCCATGAATCTACTCACAGGTCACTGTTCGTATAGGATTTTTTATATAATAGGATTTGCCATTGTTATCTTTAACTTTGACACTTGTCCTAGTGTCTTCCCCAGTCCCAATCAATTCCGTAATGCTATCACACACACTCACTTATACACAAGTAGTCCCCAATTCATGACAAGGGACCCTAATGATGACACCCTTTTAAGTCACTTCAGATGTAAGTCAAATCTCTTATTCTTTTTAGTTGTAATTATTTTGTATTGTATGACCATTATCTTTATAAATATGATCTATGTGTGTTAGAACAGTGGATTTGGAATAATAATGGTGGTTGGGAGCAGGTACACTTCAATTGTCATTGTGCTAGTCTGGGTAAATGAGGGAAACAAATCCACAGAAACTCATATATGCATAAGAGAGAGTTTTATATGAAGGGTAAGTGTACATTCAGAAAGCATCCCAACCCAGTGCTCTCCATGCCCATAAATCCAACATTAGCCCATATGTCCGACACCGATCTATAAAATCTTCCTCCATCTCATAAAACAGATGCAATGATGCTGACTGCAGGAGGAAAGCCAAATCAGTGAATGTGTAAGCATCTCAGCCCTGGCAGGGGTCTCCATGCAGATGCTCCAGCACCCAGGGCTGCATCGGGGTAGGTCCATGTGACTTCTCCTTGGGGATGTCTTGCAGGAAGTGAGCCTTGCCAGCTGAAGCAGGGAACTGGCTAAGGCTGCTTCACCCTGGTCCAACCACCAGAAAGCAAGAGACCCAAGAACTAGAAAGGCGAGGCTCACTGAACCATTTATCTCTCCACCCTTCAATTAATCCCTTTTGTGTTTATCCACCAGGTTGGCACAATAAACCTTAACTATCTCAGTCATATATTGTTAGAGAGGAACATTGTCTAACATTCTATCCAATATAACCTTCAAAATAAATAGGCTTCACTGTAGACCAGGTCATGACTTGCTATATGATTTTGATCAGTAAATCACAACACTGACATGTTCAGTAAGTTTCTGAGAATGATAATAACAATTAATTATGTGCTAAAACATTGTATGTGGTAATATCCCTGACAATAATTTGTACAAAACAGAAGACAGTTATAAGTGCAGGTTGTCAAAATTTGAATACATCATAAATCAGGGACTGTTTATAGAAACATGCCCTTTGAACCATGAATATTCTATTGTCATTTTCAATCTATGTTTTTGTCATTTGTTTTGTCAGCCTCAAGCCAAAGTTGACACTTTGAAAAATTTTAATACTTAAAATTAATGCCTGCCAATACTGAAACATGTAGAGCGCTGGTGGGCTAGTGGTTATGTGTTGGACCTGTGATCTGCAAGATCAGCAGTTCAAGATCACCAGCTGCTGTGAAGGAAAGAAGGGCTTTCTACTCCCAGGCTGGTAGGGAATGGGCATTTGGGAAAACTAAAACCAGAAACCCTCATTGTACTATCATACAAGCATAAGACTGCTAATCTCATGGTCAGTGGTTCAAACCCACCAGCTTCTTGCTAGGATAAAGATGAAACACTGTACTCCCATAATGATTTACAGTCTCAGAAACCATCAGGAACATTTCTACTCTCTCCTGTTCAGTCCCTATAAGTAGTAATCAACTTGATGGCAATTGGTTTGAGCTTGGATTAATAAGGGGAATGGTACAAAATTTCAGATCTTTTAGTAGTAAAGTTGAAACAATTAAAATCAGCAAACAAATTCACTAGAAGTGTAAAGAACACACTGTAATTCTATCAAAGGTCCTAGGGAAATGGGCATGCTTGTTGGTATAGTCATTTATTGATATTAAAAATTTTGGCTTATGTCAAGGAATCATAGAAAATATTATCAAGAGTATAATTATTAAAAAAAAGAAAAAAAAGAGTATAATTATTACTGGTGTGTTTAGCCTTACTGTTTGTAAATTAGCCAGAGATTATTTTTTGTCTTCTTTGGAATTTTTTTGCAGAAGAAAGGAGGTAGACTAGATGAAATAAGTAAACGAATATGTCATGATGCAACTATGACTGCTTAACAATGTGTGAGTGTGTGTGTGTGTGTGTGTGTATGGCTTAGTATTATACTCTGTGTTCTGCAGCATTTATCTTATGTCCCGGTTATATGGGCTTATACATTATGGAATATATGGGACCTCACATTTGTTCAATAGTGAAATATTTCCAAATTTATTGCATATTTGAAAATGTGTATGCATCCAAATAAGACAATACTGCACAATATGTAAGAAAGAATAATAATAATGAGTCTTTAAAGAACCACAACAAATGGTAAGTCTGAAGGACATTATTCTAAGTTAAATAACCAACCACAGAAAGACAACTATTATATAAGAAATTATAATAGGCTTACACAAATAAAGAAACATTTTGGGTGGGGACTTGGCATGAGCTGGAGAGAGAATGAGAATAACTAGCTAACTAACTAGATAATACACAAGTGTTAAAGTGAAAGGCAATACACAATATGTGTGAAGTCAGTACAATATGACCAAGGTAAAGGAAGACAATGTTTCGTGCATGAGAATAAAAGGCACTATTATAGATGTACAGGACTCCTGGTAGCATTGTTGGGTAAGCATTAGACTGCCAGCTTCAGGGTTGGTGGTTCAAATCCACCAGTCATTCCTTGGAAGAAATATGATATTGTGTGCTCCCATTAAGACTTACAGAGGCTCAGAAACACTGTGAGTTACAATCAGCCCAATAGCACACCGTTTTTTACTTTCATGAAGAAAGCCTATGCTTAAGAATATTTATGTTATGAAGCCCCTACTATTTGAATACCTCCACTGAGTTCTCTCTCTCTCTGTTTGTATGCACATTTGGATCAATATTATTATCAATATTATTGCATCAATATCCAAAATAGCAAAAATATGGAAACAACCAAACTCTCTGATTAAAGAAGAATGAATAAACAAACGCTAGTACATTCACACAATGGAATATTGTGCATCCATAAAAAGCAATGAGAACACTCTTACACACAGTAAGACGTGGACAAAACTAGAGACTTCTGTCTCTGATGCCCCTCTCCCATATCATTGTAATGCCTTATCTTGACATGCTTCTTGGAAGTATACTATTTCTTTCTAGCAGACAAGATGTGGACTGGAGAAAGGTGACACAAGCCAGGACCCTCTTCAGACTCAGTGGCTCCCAGCTTCTGCAGATGCAGAAAGGTGATGTGAAACTCAAGAAGGTCATAGGCTGGTGGGGACAGCGTCATGTGGGTACAAAGTCAGTTAGTGGCTGCATGAGGGTGCCAACAGCTTAGGGTCAGTGGCAGAGTCCCAGCAGGAAGGGAGGTGAAGTTGCAAGGAAAGAGGGAGGGTCCCAGTTTCTCCTGCTTATGAGAACACCATCCCCCCAAGGAGGCATCAGCAGGCTGTGACCTGATTGACAGGTTAGTTGCCCCCACCCCCGTACGCTTTCATAAAAACTCAAGTTTACATAAAATCATCTAACCACTACACTTAGTTACATAGATAAGTATTTTTGTGGCTATTTCTACATATACATTTATAAATGTTGCATAAATATTTAAAATTCCCAAGTACCATTTTATTTACCTATATGTACACACACACACACACACACACACACACACACACACACACACACACGCATATGAATAGATTTGTATGTGTATATTTACAAACATACATATATATGCCTACGGGCATAATGCATACATACCCATGCATACATATACATAAGCATACAAACACATGAATACAAATGTGTGTGTGTATATATATATATATATATATATATATATATATATATATATATATATCCAGATGGTAGGGGGCTATGCATTGGGTGGCCAACAGCAAGGTCAGCAGTTTGAATCCACCAGTCATGCCACAAGAGAAAGAGGAGGCTTTCCACTCCCATGAAGAAGTACAGTCTCAGAACCCCACAGGGGCAGGTCTACTCTTCTTCGTGGGGTTGATAGGGGTTGGAATTGTGAGAGTTTATGCATTTTTCTTTTTTTGGTTCAGGGGATACAGTTCCAGAAACCACTTAGATGTTGCAATTGAATTACTAAGATATCAAGGAGCAAACCATGTTCACACAGGTACAGTTCTTCATGCTGCATCCTATCTGGGGTCTTAAAAGCTTGGGGCAGCTTTTAAAAAAGCAGTTCTCAAAAGGAGAAGGAGAAGTTGTCATTGGTCTCTTTGTGCCTGAAGCAAATGAAAATGTGGGAAAGTGAATACTCAAAAAAGCCATTAGTGCAGAAGACTAATGGCCCATTCAGTGCACAAGACTAATGGCCCAGTTAGAGGAAACAAAACAAACCTGAAGACTTCAATGTGTACCATCCATGCTGACTGGAAAACAATAGAAAGTCTTATTTAGAATGAATAAAAAGATTTGGAACAGCATTCAAGTTAAAAGTAAAAATTCATTCAAATTAAAAGTAAAATTCCAGCCTCCATGTACAAATGAAATCAAAGAAATCTGCCAGACCATCTTCTATATCAAAACTCAGGACACTCCATGAGCCTGTCCCTCAGACAAATATTAGGTAAGGTTATACAATGAACAGGAAGCCCTGATAGTGCTGTGTGCATGCATTGGGCTACTAACTGCAGGTCCAGGGGTTAGAAACCACCATCATTCTTCAGGAGAAAGGCAAGGCTTTCCACCCCCAGGGTAGTCCTGTCCTGTTCCATAGGATCGCTGTGAGTCAAAATCAACTCCATGGCAATGAATTTGGACAGAATGAACCACGGGGGAAGGAGGCAAGGACGCTTTGGTAATTGGATGATTTCACATCAACTACACATTCCTGGCTAAGGGTGGAGTTAGAACTATCAATCAAGTGGTAGCTTGATGACACCTCTTTGGGCGCATGGCCTTTTTAAAAAAAATTATTTTATTGGGGGCTCGTACAATTCTTATCACAATCTATACATCCATCCATTGTGTCAAGCACATGTGTACATTTGTTGCCCTCATCATTCTCAAAACATTTGCCTTCTGCTTGAGCCCTTGGTATCAGCTCCTCGTTTTTCCCTCTTCATCCCCCTTCCCCCTCCCTCATTAGCCTTCATAATTCATAAATTACTATTATTTTGTCATGTGTTACACTGTCCGTCGTCTCTCCTCGCCCATTTCTCTGTTGTCCATCCCCCAGGGAGGAGGTTATATGTAGATGATTGTAATTGGCTCCCCCTTTCTACCCCATACTCCATCCACCATCCAAGCATCGCAACTCTCACCACTGGTCCTGAAGGAATCATCTGTCCTAGATTCCCTGTGTTTCCAGTTCCTATCTGTACCAGTGTACACCCTCTGGTTTAGCCATATTTATAAGGTAGAATTGGGATCATGATAGTGGGGGAGAGGAAGCATTTAAGAGCTAGAGGAAAGTTATATGCTTCATCATTGCGACCCTGCACCCTGACTGGGCCATCTCCTCCCAACAACCCTTCAGTAAAGGGGTGTCCAGTTGCCTACAGATGGGCTTTGAGTCTCCACTCTGCACTCATCCTCATTTACAATGATATGATTTTTTTGTTCTTTGATGCTTATACCTGATCCCTTTGACAGCTCGTGGTCACACAGACTGGTGTGGCTTTGTTGCTTCTGAGCTAGATGGCCGCTTGTTTATCTTCAAACTTTTAAGACCCCAGATGTTCTATCTTTTGATAGCCGGGCACCATCAGCTTTCTTCACCATATTTGCTTATGCACACGTTTGTCTTCAGTGATCATATCTGGAAGGTGGGCACCCACTGATATGATTTTTTGTTCTTTGGTGTCTGATACCTGGTCCCTTCTGGGGGTGTGGCCTTTTATATAAGAGTGAGGGACTATGGGAACTTATGCCTTGCTGGGTCTTCACTGGGACTCTGTGCCTGCCTCCAGAGCTGGCTCCATGGGGGCTGCCCAAACATAATCCACTGACCTTGGATCAACTTGACTCTGCACTCTCCTGCCTGTGATCTTGCTTACTTCTTCAGAATTCTGCATTGCCAGCCTGCTATATGAGTCTGAAGCAGGACTATGGACTAGCATTGGATTGGAGGACTTGAGTTGGACTGGGATGGGATGGCTTCTTGATATATAATTATTTATTGACTGAAAGCTCTTTCTTATTCATATATGAGTGGTACTGAATTTGTTTCTCTAGACAGCCTGGCCTAACACAGAAGCCAAGGCTGTGATTGATTGATTGATTGATTGATTGATTGAATGAACAAACAGATAAATAAATAAAGAATAATACCTGCGTGAATGGGCTCTTAAGTACAATCTATTTTATGAAACCAAAAAGGTAATATTTGCCCCAAACCAAAGATGAGATATCAGGAAAGGACCAGGAACTAGATGTGTAAAAATGGGGACCTCAGGGGAGAAACAGAAGTTCTGGTATATAGGAAGGATTGCAACCAGTGTCTTGGAGCAATTTGTGTATAAATTATTTAGTCAGAATTTAATTTGTTGTGTAAACTTTCAAATAAGGGACAATAAAATATTACAAAAATACAGGGAAAATTAGAAATTGCATATATTAAAGCTTAAAAATAGATCCAACAATTGGAAAGACAAGAAAGTCATCCTTGAAATTTCATTCTTAAGAAGATACTGCCAGAAAATTGTCACTTCCTTGTTTAAAACTGATGGAAGACAATAACATTTTAGCTATGCCATCTGCTGAGTTAACACTGCAAACACCAGCCACAGCATGTACAGCTTTCTCCTGCTTGCATTTTATGAAAAGTTCCCATCACTCAATGTTTTTCCCCAAGCAGAGTTTCTAAATTATGCTTCAATAAAAATAAATGAACGTTTACAAATGTGCACTCTGTGCTATGTATAATATTTATACCAACCATTCTTTCCAGATCCCTCAAAAACATTACATTGATTTAACACTGTCACTCAATCTACAATATGCACTCCACATTCACCAGTTTCCCGAATGATATTAATTTTAGCATTGCTATTTTCTTCATTCAGGATCTAATCTAGAATCACACACTCCCAATCGTTGGTTTTAATGTCTTATTGTTTGAGAATTCATCTTTTTCCCCCTAAATTTTATTTTGCATTATTGGTGAGAAAATATACACAAAAACACATCAATCCAACAGTTTTTACATGTCCAGTTTCGTGACACTGATTATATTTTTAAGGCTGTGCAAAGATTTTTCATTCTCCTTTTCAGAGTTGTTCCTCTCTCATTAACTTAAATTCACAGTCCTCTAAGGTTGCTATTGAACCTTACAAATTGCTGTTGTCAATTTGATCCCAAATTGATAACCCTGCTCTGTCTCAAGAACATGGTCCACTTTTCAGCTGAGTTCCAGAATTCATTGCAATGGCCACATGGAACTCTCTGACTGTACTCACGAATAGGCAGTCCATTAGGGACGTTAACAGGTAACAGTGCTCAGGGCTTAGCTGTTTAGTCAGTATAGTCTTCTCTGCAGTGCCAACAGGCAGGCTTCTCGCTGGCTTGTCTTCTACGCCTGTCTGTCCTCTGTCCTACTCAGCAGGGCTCTTGGATCTGCTGTTGCTTCTCGACCACTCCTCGTGGCTGTCTTCTGGATCAAGACGGAATAAGGACTAGGAATTTCAGGGCTTAAAAGACACTCTCTACTTCCACATCTTCTCTTTTACTAGTAGTGAGAGCCCCATTACTGCTTCTGAGAAGGCTCACTTTATACTCAGCAGGATGTCAATTCAATGAACTCACAACAGAATCCTAGCATGGCTAGGTGAGTCATATTAAGTAATTCATGCACTGCGAGCATAATGCTCAAGGCACAGCCATTTCTACTAGTTAAGCTAAACGATTGTTCTGTTTGAAGATGACTGGGGCCAATACTTTGGGTGTAAGGTTAAAATGTATCTTTAAGACATAGTGGCAGGGGTTCTTTCTGTCTCTATGACTGCAGAGAGACTACAATACATGTGAAATGGACATTATGTTCTGCATATTCTCCCTTTTGATTAGGATTTTTCTATGGGATCTTTGATCAAAATGTCCATTAATGATAGCTGGGCACCATTCCTTTCAGTGAGCTCAGTGAGACCAGAAGTCTCATTGCAAGACAAGCAGTTGTAAATGGAAGTAATTGTATATTGTAGATATTGTCCTTTTTCCTGACTCCTTCCTCCTCTGTTGCTTTAAGTGACTAAAAACCAATCGTGCCTTTCGTAGCCACTTTCCCCCTGTATTCTTGTAATATTTTATTGCCCTTTATTTGAAAGTTTGCATAACAAATTAAATTCCAACTAAATAATTTATATACAAATTGTTCCGAGACACTGGTTGCAATCCTTCCTATATACCAGAACTTCTGTTTCTCCCCTGAGGTCCCCATTTTTACACATCTAGTTCCTGGTCCTTTCCTGATATCTCATCTTTGGTTTGGGGCAAATATTACCTTTTTGGTTTCATAAAATAGATTGTACTTAAGAGCCCATTCACCCAGGTATTATTCTTTATTTATTTATTTGTTTGTTCATTCAATCAATCAATCACAGCCTTGGCTTCTGTGTTAGGTCAGGCTGTCTAGAGAAACAAATTCAGTGCCACTCATATATGAATAAGAAAGAGCTTTCAGTCAATAAATAATTATATATCAAGAAGGCATCCCGTCCCAGTCCAACTCAAGTCCTCCAATCCAATGCTAGTCCATAGTCCTGCTTCAGACTCATATAGCAGGCTGGCAATGCAGAATTCTGAAGAAGTAAGCAAGATCACAGGCAGGAGAATGCAGAGTCAAGTTGGTCCAAGGTCAGTGGATTATGCTTGGGCAGCCCCCATGGAGCCAGCTCTGGAGGCAGGCACAGAGTCCCAGTGAAGACCCAGCAAGGCATAAGTTCCCATAGTCCCTCTCTTATATAAAAGGCCACACCCCCAGAAGGGACCAGGTATCAGACACCAAAGAACAAAAAATCATATCAGTGGGTGCCCACCTTCCTGACATGATCACTGAAGACAAACGTGTGCATAAGCAAATATGGTGAAGAAAGCTGATGGTGCCCGGCTATCAAAAGATAGAACATCTGGGGTCTTAAA
>NW_022107432.1:10290014-10311793 GCF_000313985.2 Echinops telfairi | reverse complement strand
AGGAACTGGAAACACAGGGAATCCAGGGCGGATGACGCCTTCAGAACCTGTAGTGAGAGTGGCGATACCGGGATGGTAGAGGGAGGGTATGGTGGAAAGGGGGAACTGATTACAAGGATCTACATATAACCTCTTACCTGGGGGACGGACAACAGAAAAGTGGGTGAAGG
The DNA here is from genome assembly GCF_000313985.2 of Echinops telfairi. Lineage (NCBI taxonomy): Eukaryota > Metazoa > Chordata > Mammalia > Afrosoricida > Tenrecidae > Echinops > Echinops telfairi. Next base: position 10,311,623 of record NW_022107432.1, on the reverse strand, counting down.
GAGACATTGGTCAGGGCAAATATGACAAAATAATAATTTATAAATTACCAAGGGTTCATGAGGGAGCGGGAAGCCGGGCAGGGAAGTGAAAAATGAGGACCTGATGCCAGGGGCTTAAGTGGAGAGCAAATGTTTTGAGAATGATGAGTACAATGAATGTACAAATGTGCTTGACACAGTGGATGTATGTATGGCTTGTGATGTGTTGTATGAGCCCCTAATAAAATGATTTAAAAAAAGAATCCAATAAGCAAAATAAATGTAAAATGTTAACACCTTAATAGCAAAATGATAATCCAATAATAAAATGGGCAAAGAATTTGAAGAATGCATTACAATATATGCAAAGATAGTTGAATAGGTCACCAAACATGAGATACCCAGCATCAAAGAAAGACGGGTCATAAGCACAAGTTGCCTCTGCACTCCTATGGATGGAGAGAATGAAAACACAGACAAGCAAAACATATGAAAAAATAACAAATGTCGGTATGGATGTGGGAAAGTTGAACCTGTAAACACTACCGTGGGAATGCAAAAATGGTAGACCTGTTATGGGAAAAATGGGTAGGAGTTCCTAAAAATAGACCCCCAAACTAAAAATGGACTGCCTGTATGACCCAGCAATTCGATTTCTAGGAAGACTTGACAGCAGGGATTCAAAAAGAGACATTTACACTAATGTTCATTGTAGCATGCTTTATAATTTGAGTCAAGAAGTGGAAGCAATTTTATGTCCATCAGGAGATGAAGGGATAACACAAGTTGCTACATACGTACAATGCAATACTACCCAGCCAGAGGTATAAATGAAGTCTAGAAGCCTGTCGTATAGGTGAAGCTTGAAGACAATATGTTGAGTGAAGATAATCACAAAAGGACAAATATTGTCTGGTGAAACCCATATGAAAGGACAGGGAAGGGCAAATGTATATAGACCAAAGTTTGTTAGTGGCTATGTCAGGCAGTGGGAGAGGAGAAAGGGAGGTTAGTAATGATGAAAAAAGTAATGACAAAAGTGCATTGCTTAAGAGTAGGATTTCTCAGTCAATGATGGCAATTGTTATCCATGACTGTACATCTTTAAAAAGTTATATTAGCAAAAGTCATGTAAGAGATACATTGACAATGGGGTAATTTCTTTTAAAAAATGTAGCTGTTGAGGCTGTTTAGGTATAACCAAGTAGCTCATGTTATTTGGCTTCTTGATTTGTAGATTTAGGGTCATGGTTTCATCAGAAGTTCTGATGAATTGGTCTAATACATATTTCATGGTTCTATTCTGCCTCCTAGTTCAATGCATAGCTCTTGAGGTCTTAAATGCTTACAATATGATTTTTTGTTCTTTGATACCTGATCCCTTCAACACCTCACGATTGCATGGGCTTGTGTGCTTCTTCCATGTGGGCTTTGTTGCTTCTGAGCTAGATGACCGTTTCTTTACCTTCAAGCCTTTAAGACCCCAGAAGCTATATCTTTTTATAGCCAGGCACCATCAGATTTCTTCACCACATTTGCTTATGCACCCGCTTTGTCTTCGGCGATTGTGTTGGGAAGGTGAGCATCATGGAATGCCAGTTTAATAAAACAAAGTATTCTTGCATTGAGGGAGTACTTGAGTGGAGGCCCAATCAATGTCCATCTGCTACCTTAATACTAAACCTATACATATATGCACATAGATCTATTTCCACATCCTCATATAAAAATATATTTACATATGTATATGCCTGTATTTAGACCTCTATAAATGCCCTTTCCCTTCAACCACTTTCCTCTATTTCCTTTTACTTTCCTATTGTCCCACTATCATGTTCAGCCTTCATTAGGGTTTCAGTAATTCCTCTGGGTTACATTACCCTTGGTCATGCCCTACCAGGCCTCCTACACCCTTCTTACCACCGATTTGGATCACTTGTTGTTCCCTTGTCCCTGGGTTTGTTAACACCATTTCCTTTCCCCCCACCTCCCCCTCTCCCATGTCCCCCTGGAACTGTCGGTCCCATTGTTTTCTCCTCCAGATTGTTCATCCAGCCTATCTTATTTAGACAGCCCTGCAGAGATAATAACATACACAAAAACGAGACAGAGCAAAACCAAGCAACAAAATAAAACAAAACAACAACAACAAGCCAATGACAAAAAAAAACAAAACAAAATACAAGCAAGAAAGAAAAGCTTGTAGTTAGTTCAAAGACTGTCTGTTGGCCTTAAGGAGTGTTTTCCAGTTGAGTCTGTTGGGGTGCCAAGCCCTGGCCCCCAAATCTGTTTTTGTTATTCCCTGGGGACTTTGTTGCTCTGTTTCCCTTGCTGTTCTGTTCCACGCCCTTAGTGATTTGCCTTGGTGTGGTGGGATCAGATCAGGTGGCATTCCCACACTGTGTCTCTAGTGTTGTCCCCTATAGGGCTATGGGTCAATGAGGGATGTTGTGTCTCATAGTGGGGCCGGCCATGTGGTCTTCTCTGTGGATTGACTGCTCTGAGTGGGAATATCATCCTCATTGCATTGTGGGCCAGGATGTGCTCCACTCTCTCTTGCTCCCCCTTCATTTGCTCCCATGGCTTATTGAATTCTTGTTGAATATATATTGTTCCAAGTTATTCCTCTAGATGGTAGCTTATTTTTTCACTTTTTTGGTAAAGCCCATTGATGGACAAAAATTTCAAAATCTTTGTGTTCTCATTTATTTATTTAATCCTTTGCTCTTTGTGATTTTGTTATTGTATATAGCTAATCCACTCTTGAAAGCTAAGCCTGGCAGCACTGCCACCTGCTAGTTCTTCTAAGAGTTTTAGGATTTTAATTTTCACCTTTTGGCCCTTGATCCCTTTAAATTTTATTTTTTAAATGTATTATGTGAGGAATGGATTCTATTTCATTCTTCTGTATGTGGAAATCTAATTTCCCAGGCCCTATTTCATTGCAGTAAGTTACTTACTTTCTGGCCATAGTCTTTGTAACTCCCACCAAATGACTTGGGAGGCGTCGCACATGTGAGGCACTTGTGGCCCACGACAAGCTTGCTAATAATGTAAATAAGGTGCATGGTACTCCTGTGGGTGGGATAATGAATATCAGGTGTATAGAGCCTAATGCAAGGGTTTGTCAGTTTTGCCATCCTGCTGGCTCTAATTGAGCCATGTTAGAGTTGGAGAAGGTGACGTCACTGTCCCCAAGAAAGAAGAGACAGTGGCGGAGCTATAATTCAGAGGAAGCACAGATAGAAGTTTGATTTCCTCTGTTCCTCCTCAGAAGCACTTCTGTGAGACCTGACATTGATTTCAGAGACCCAGTGGCCCCTGAGCAGTCTCTATTTAGCACCCTGCCTCTGGATTGCACTGTAAGGACCCCGCTGTAGGTATTCATATCCATTCAGCAGTCAATAGTTTCCAGTAAGGGGAGGCGCTGTCACACTCTAAATGGGCCCCTGCAGAGTTCTGCCTTCCACCTGTTGCCATGGAGTGTGTTGGCTTCTGGTATAACCTCTACTGAAGATGCTCGCTGCTTAGCCACAGCAGCCTCACTCCGTAGTCCTCATGGAGAGGACAGAACAGAATGGATTCAGCTGGCCTGTTGGTTTTAAAAGGGTGAATGGCTGGGGTAGTGGCAGGTTTGCTTGAAGAAACTATTTTCTTACCATAAGAAACGTGTTGACTTATTGATTGTTGCCTGTCTGTAGCTCTCTGTCCCTTTGTTCTACTCCCAAATTCCTAGTTCCTCAAAACTGAGCACTGTTTGCATTTCTTGTTTTGTTTTTATTTGGGGGGGGATGGGGGTGGTGAGAATGCTCTGAACTTGTTTATGCTGAAATCGTCCCAGATTTCCTGTATCAATCTTTCTGACATGCAATTTTTAAATCACTGACTTTGACCTGCTCTGTTGCTCTTCTCATGATGCATTCAACATTGCACGTGGATTGGAGAGAGGCTTTAAGTCTCCATCAGCTCCCGAACACTGTTGTGCATGGGTTTTTGAGGGGAAAAAAAAAATCAGTAGTATCACGTCTCAGCCACTCATCAGAGGAGAATCTTATTTAAATGTGTTCCTGATGCGTGGTTGAAATTAATCTTGATTTCCTGTCAAACGTACAGGGATTTTACAATGTAGTTTATAATAGCATTTAATTCCTCTAGAGTCCGGGTTAAGATAAACAAGTCACTGGCTGTGATTTCCTATAAATATAGCAGATGCTGTGGGACTGAGCTTAGTTATCAACTCTGCCGACTTTAATTTTATGGATATAAAATGCTGTAAAATACACTGTTTATAAAAGGCAGGGACAATTCTTCAATGGGCCTCAGTAGCCAAGATTCCTAACTAACATCAATCTCTCTAACTAATATTTGGTATCCTCCAAGGGTGTATATTTAAGATTGCAGAGTGATTGCTGGAACCTTTTAAATTTGCAGTGGGATCATTAGCTAGCATTTCTGTCATTGATCTATTATAACTTGGCTGAATGAATTCCATGTGCCTGAAATTTTGTGAATAAGGCCATTCTCTCAAAACTTTGCTAGGTGAACATTTAACAAGTAATCTAGGTAGTTATGTATTGCACGCTACCCTCCTACCTACATGAACGCTTGATTATATATATATATATATATATTTTTTTTTCTTATATGAAGATGAATAGTAATGCCTAACCAGGCAATGTACTTAGGAATAGAATTTCTTAAAACATGAGCGTAATTCAAGCAATCTGCTGTGTATGTTATATAAATTTAAATCTAGACCTGGAACATCACCTGAAAGCATAGAATTTGTAAAAAAATGAAAATTTTATCCCGTATATTCTGAATTCACTTAAAAACATCCACTCCACCTATTTAGTATTTCAACTGACATTTACATTTACAACAGCAATAAAACAATATTGTTTAATTTTCCTATCAACCTGGGTTTCTTCTCCTTGTCCAGCTCTTGGCCCACAGGACCACGTGGTCCGTGAGGCTCACAGCCGACCTTCACAGCTCTCCAGGGGCCTTTGCCAGTCACATCCCCACTGCCACAGACCCAAGCATCTGAGGCAACACACCAATCTTTTCCAACACCTCGATGGATAGACAAAAGTTACTCTCTTGGTGAATGTGTGTGTGGATTTCTAGTCTCGCTATAAGTTTTGAAGAGGTTTCTAGTCTCTGTACAAGCACGGGTAGCACTGTGGGTTAAGCGTTGGATTGCTTAGTTATAAGGTTGGTGGTTCAAAACCGCCAGCTGCGGCATGGAGGAAAACGATGGCAGTGCACTTCCCTAAGGAACTACAAAGTCTGCAACCCTAAGGCTCAGAGCTACTCTTCCTGATTGGGTCATTGGGAGTCAGTGTAGACTCAGTGGGTGGATTTTCTTCAGTACGAAGATAAAGTGAGTTGTCTTACATCCTGCAATTTAAATATGAATTTTTGTTATGGTTGAAAATATACACAGCACAAAGCACAACAATTCAGATACTTCTACGTGTACAATGCAGTGATGTTGATGGCATTCTCTGAGCTTGGGCAAACGTCTCGCCCTCCTTTTCTTAGCAAGTTTTACGTAAGCACGCTTTCCCAAATAATTAATTGTTAAGGAAAGCACCTGATTGAGAAGGGGAAAATCAACCTCTCATCAGAAATATGTTGCCACTACTGGTGCCACTGTTGGGTAAGAGTGCATCACCAACTGCGAGTTTCGGCATTGAAACCCAGCAGCATCTCCAAGGAGAATGTGCAGACTCTGTCTCCCATGAGGATTTAGACTTTGCAGTTGGAATCCATTATGGTGGCAGTGCCTGCCCCCAATCTTTTGGTTTCCACTTGCCCGCAAATGGATCGGACTTGATTTAGAAATTGTCACGGAAATCAATTGCTGCTTAAGAGCTAATCAGTGGGTAAAGACAATGGATGACCTTTAAACAACTGGATTCATTGGGCTTTCCTTCTTTTCTCCCAGATTATCCAAGCCTGTCCAACATCAAAAGCATTGCCTTGTATCAAAGAGAAGCCCCGAAGGATCTCCCACTAACTGGATTACATTCCTCTTTCAATGGTCAGTTAAAAATTAATGCTGTAAACTATTTTTGTCCAGCGTTCTTTCTAAGGATGCAGTGCTTTATGTGTGCCATCACTCTCTCCTAGGAGACGTCGTCTACAGTCTCATGTGCATGACGGTCACCTGTGGAACCCTCCTTGTGATTCTTCTGAAACTGAGGTAAGGGGAGACTGGGCCAGCCTGGAAGGGAATCACGTTGCCATGGGAAAGTACATTTTATGACGGTAGAGTTTTAAAAGGGCCTGAGACCGAAGACACCATTAAGATACACTAAAAGACTCTTTATGTGGGATAAGTCCATGGAACGATAGCTCTCAGTTTTCCTCTGTAAGGAAAATGTGAGCAGAGTATTTTTTCTTGTGTTGCATTTTAATACTGCTTATGTGGGGTAAGTTCCCCAAATTCAACTATTATTAACCATGCCCTGGACTTCTTACAAAATCCAAATGGGATTTTGATATTGTATCATTTCCAAATCAATTGCAGCATGAATAAATTCACATAGTGTAGCTGCTGTGGACTTCATACAGTTTATATTTATTTGAATATTTGTCACTCTAATTTTACATACACTAATGGATTTATTCATATTATAACATTTACTTATAGAAAGAGACATTTAATGAGGCCACATAGGGTACATGCCAGAAAGACTCATTACTATTGCTGGACATTAATTTACTCCTTTTAAATCTACCTTTTGCCTTGGAGACTTTCATTGTTGGATTGTAGTTATGTTTCAGAGAGCATGTGGGATTTTTAAGATGAAAGAGACACCAACCTCTAAATTTCTAACTAAAATTTTGAATTTTTTTACTTATTTAGCATTGAAAACAGATCTCAAAGGTGTTCCCTAATTTACTTTTGATCCTTAAGAAAAATATAATTAATCCCATTTCAAAATGATTTCAAAGTCATTTTCTTATTCAGTATGCACATGTGTGCATATTTTAGATATAATACATGCTACTGAAGAACACACACACATTCACACTCACATGAACATATCTGCCTGTAATATTTTGTCTAGAAAGGAACAGAGGTACTAGATATATCTCTTATTTCACAAAACTTAAAGACTCAGTAAAGTATACGATGCAAAAATGTTAAACTAAAAGACTTTGAAGAGCAAGGAGATAGAACGGAATCAGGAGGTTAAGAAGCATAAGGCATATCTGAAGTATGTGCACCGCCTATTGACATTAAAACACTTTAAATGCAAGTGCAGTATTTGTTGGAACGAACTCTCTGAATGTTTAATTTGTCAATTCCCAACATTTATTCCATAAAAAAATCCAATGCCCTGAGGTTATATTTGAATGAAAAGATAGTTCCTGAGCGTCAAAATGCTCATTATAGGGCAAAAAAATTAGTATGGCTCTAAGAGGGAATTTGTTAACTTTTGCTTTATTTGGTAAAATATTATGACCCCCTTCATTTACTGTGTCTGTCTATATATTTCATCACAAGTGTTGTTTCAGAATACAGATTGTTTTCTGGTCTAGCAAAAATCTCTCAATTAATTTTTTCTTAGCCACACCCACAATTGTAAAGTTTACACCGGCCACACACACACAAGCTGGTGAATCCTAAACATAAATGTGGGACACAGTGAACAGGGAAAAGGTTTAGGTCATTCATTATTCCCTGGGTGTTAGCATATTTTCACTTCCCAGCTCTCCAGCACATAATGGTGTATCACTTTTCAAGATGACAGTGGACGTGTTATTATTATAGATGAAAGTCTTGAATGTACTGTAGTATGGATTCAAAAGACAATCATTCATACTCTCGAGTACATTACAATTACCATTAGGTCTCATCCTCTTTAAAATTGGTCGCAATCGATTGAAAACTGTAGACTCAAAATTCTGTAAACAATGAAAAAGTTGGCACAGAGGGAAAACAACAAAAACAAAAGAAAACATAGCAAACGCATCATCAATGACAAAAGTGTTTTACTCCCAAACTACAGGATAAGTAATGCCTTCCTAGTGGAACATTTGCTGTTATTTTCTGGTGGTCAGGCCCGGCATATGTCACCACTCTCTGAGTGAAGTTTCGGAGTTTTACATTGTTGGGTTTTATATGAAATTAAAAAAAACCTCAGATTTTTTATGATGTTTGTAGTGAGACCAATAGTTTGAGAATAAAACAGGATCCCTCTCTGTTTCAACCTTGAAAATGATTACCTGGAAAGCACATTTAAATGTATACTTGTCCTTGCAAAGATCAGGAATTATTCTACTATTGAGATTTCACATTCAGAAACTGATTCCCGTACCCCGCCTCCAGGGACTGAGTTTATATTAACTCCTTTAAAAATGTAAGCCACAAAGATGTTTGTAAAATCATTAAAATGCCCTATCATTAATGTTTACTTTTACTTTTATATAGAACCTGCAGGATATCTAGTCAAACAAGAAGTCCTTCACCAATCCAAAGACCTGGAAGCCTCATGATTCATTGAAAGTCATGGATCATTAACAATCACATTCTTTAAAGAAAAAAATTATAGCTAGTTTATAGATATGTTTTCATCAATAAAAATGTTAGAATGGATTTAGTGATACTGTTTCATTAACTATAGCAATGTAAGTACACTATAATAATACTGCACAAAGATTTTAGATTTTATAGAAATATTTAAGTAAAATTATACACTCTTATAGATATGATATTGGTACAGAGTTAAACTGTCCTCTGTAACAAAGTACATAATTTCATATTATGTTTCACAGAATTAGCTTTACTAGAAACATAAATCTGTGTAGTATTAATTAGCTGCATTATAATATGGCATATTTAGTTATCAGGAATTTTTTCTGATAAATTTATGATATTAAATTAACTTTCTAAAATGAGTGGCACGATGACATGAGAACATCATATATGAAGAAAACAAAATGTTATTGAAAAGACAAGAAAGAGAGAAAATATCAAACTGAATGTCTGAAGAAACTCTGAAACTTGCTCTTGTACATCGAATAGTTAAAGCTGATGGAAGAAATGATGAAGTCCAAAGAGCTGAGCAGAAATTTCAAAAGCAGACTGTGAAGACCAAGTAAACGATTCTAGTGAAATGTGCAAACACCCGAGAGTAGAGAACAAAGAAGGAATATGCTCCATGTATCTCAAGCTGAAAAGAAATGAAGAAAAAATTCAAGTAGTACTATTGGATTCTTTTTTTAATTTAATTTTTTTATTTGAATTTCTTTTTTTTAATCATTTTATTAGGGACTCATACAACTCATCACAATCCATACATACATCAATTGTATAAAGCACATTTATACATTCACTGCCCTTGTCATTCTCAAAACTTTTGCTCTCCACTTAAGCCTTCGGCATCAGGTCCTCATTTTTTCCCCTCACTCCCCGCTCCCCCCTCCCTCATGAGCCCTTGATAATCTATATATTGTTATTTTGTCACATCCTGCCCTGTCTGACGTCTCCTTTCACCCACTTTTCTGTTGTCCGTCCCCCAGGGAGGAGGTCACATATAGATCCTTGTAATCGGTTCCCTCTTTCCTACCCACTCTCCCTCTACCCTCCCAGTATCGCCACTCACACCACTGGTCCTGTAGGGCTCATCCGCCCTGGATTCCCTGTATTTTCAGTTCCTATCTGTACCAGTGTACATCTTCTGGTCTAGCCAGACTTGCTATTGGATTCCATGGGGTCATTAGGCATTGCCATCGACTCAATGGCCATGAGTTCGATTTTCGTTTGCTTGTTTGTTTGTTTGGTTGGTTGGTTTTATGGGCAAAATATTCAGCAATGCAGGAAGCATCAAAAGCAGACGGAATACACAGATTCACTGCATCCAAACAGTGGCCAATATTCAGTCATTTCACGAGGTAGCTTATGATCAAGAACTGAGGGTACTTAAGGAAGATACCCAAGTTCCACTGAAGGCATTAGTGAAAAACAAGGCTCCATTACTTCCAGAATACAATTGAAATGTCTCATCAAGTTGATTAGGGAGTGAAACGCTCCATCATCTGAGCCAAGATAGTTGAAAGAAAGACCCCGAGGGAGTTAGCTGAAAGATAGCTCACTGGGAGAACTTTGGGAGGCCATTCAAAGAGAGGTGACCTATCAGAATGCAGAAATTATTGAATAATATCATATGCAACTATAATTTTTATGAATATAATTCAACAAGGGTTACACCCATACTTCGAGAGAGAGCTGCTAGAAATTCAAGGCAGATTCAAAAGAGGAATGGCATGAGGGACAATATTACTGCTCTCAGATGGAGCTAGGTTGTATGCAGAGAATACCTGAGAGATGTTTACTTACCTAATTTTATAGCACTAAATATTTATTAAGTTACTAAATATACTTGGTTTTAAGTTACTAAATATACTTGGCTAGATGATTAGTCTTAAAAATCAAAACATCTTTAGATTTTTATACTTTGAATTTTGTTATTTTCCCCTATGTCTTTATTTCATATTCATAAGTTGTAAAGCTGGTGAATTATATTGCTTGAAAATAAATCAATGTGTAATTCAAAAATGATATATTATTATAGATGTCTGCAATAAAAAACAGTATCATTCTCCATGTTATTTTCTATAGTTGGCCTGATTTGACATCAAGATACAATTATGATTAGGATAATCTGTAACAGATAATTTTAGTTAAAATTTTAATAAATATGTGTTTTCCAACTGCTCAAAATAATATAGTAGTCATTGCTCAGAAAAGTCATGATGTTATATTAGCTATTGAAGCTGTTGAATTATATGTTTGAAAAACTGAGGATACCATTCTAATGGCTCCATTAATTGACAGAATTAGTGGCATAGTTATAATAAGTGACATAGTTATAATTAGTGACATAGCTATAAGAGTTCAAATTATTTTTGCAAATTTTATCTCATATCTATTGTTTGCTATACTTTGGCCAAAACTCCCTACATTACATTGACTTGAAGTCATCGTTTAGTTTTGCTTATTCATTTGCAAAGATACCATAGTTCCTTTTAACCCGGATGGAATTATCCAGTAAGTCATTGATCTCATTCTTTCAAGGAGTTCTACGTGTTCACGTGGTTGTTCAGAGGATTATGTGAAAAGTATGCATATATTGCTACTTCTAAACCACTGTTATTAATTTAGATCTGCTAATATCGGGGAAAACACAAACTTTCTCAGAGGGAATCTGAGGAAAGAAGTCCAGTTTATTTTCATCAAGAAGAGGGGGAAAATACAAAATCAAACACTTCCCTTCACACAAAAAAGCCCCTCTTTGCTCAGTAAATTTAACTAGTCCATTATCTGCAGAATTGCAGAAGGAGGGTGAGCTTTAAGATCGTGTGGAACTCCACAGAGCTGGGAGCCCACCTTTTGCAGGGCATAACACGTATAACCATCAGGACTGGAAAGCTAAAGAGTCTTAAACACGAGGTTAAAGAGTTGTCTTAGGCTGGATTCTCCAGAAAAGCAAAACAAATGACACATATATCTCTATATAGAGAAAATTTATATCAATAAAATTGCTGGCAGTTGTAGATACAGGCTAGTCTGAACCTAGGTAGAGAAGTTTCAAGTTTGTGGCTCAGATGTTAAAGTGGGAGCATGCTTCTGACTTGGGTAGCTTTGAAGGCTAATGAACCCAAGATCTTTGGGGAAACCCCTGGCTAGTTGGTGGTTGCATATGTGCATAAATCTAATAGCAGCAAATCAGATGGTAGGTCAAATGAGTTCCAGAATCATCTGGCAATATGACAGGCCATTGGCTCAAGTCCCAAGAACCTGAGGTCAATGAGCCAAATGCAGGACCCAGTCCCAGCAAAAAGGAAGTAAAATTTTCCACATGCAGGAACCAAGTTTTGTCTCTGAGGACACTTCCTTTCACTTGCTTCAGAGCTGTGATCTGGAGAAGCATTCTACCCTAATATTTTGACAGTTAATTGAATGCTCACAGGTCTTATGGTGAAGTGGATTACATGGGGTTATATCACACCATGTGAAAATTCTAGGCCTTAACTGCCAAACCACTGAGAATTCTGACGCAGGCAAGTTGATACAAAACCTAATTATTATAAGAGACAAGACATTATAAACATGGCTAATGAATACAATGTCTTGAGTTATTATTGCTTTGTCTTCTTTGAAGAGTTTTAGGGCTATGCGGCTTACATTTAGGTCTTTAATCTATTTCGAGCTGATTTTCACGTAGAGTGAGAGGTCTGCATCCAGATTTGTTTTATTCCATGCAGAAAATGAGTCCTTCCTGAACAATTTCTGTGTGTTGATGGGTGCCAACAAGTCAATTTCAGCTTAATGGGATTGACCCAGGTGGCTTCTAGGCTGTGATATTTGCTGGAGCATACCTCTAAGGTTTTTCACCTGTGCAGTTGCTGGCTAGGTATGAACTACTGAACTTTTTAGCAGCTGAGTGCTTAATCATTGCGCCAACACCAGTGCGTCTCAATGTTTATCACAGTAACGCTATTCTTTCCCCATTAACCAGAGATGTGTAGGCTTATTTTAGCATCTCAATTGTATTCCATTAGTCAACAAGGCTGTCATTATTCACAGTATCAGACTATTTGGATGTATATATCCTTCAAGTATGTTTTGAGATTGGGAGGTGTGTTTGACCCTACTCTGTTCTACTTTTGCAAGATCGTTTAGTTCCACTTCTGCCAAGACAGATATTGAAATTGAGATAGGTAATCCCTTGATTCCAAAGATTGCTTTAGGAACAATTGACATCTGAACAATAGTGAATTTTCTAAGGAGGAAAGATGCCTTATTTATTTCGTTTTCCTTTAACTTCTTTAGCAGTAATCTATAGTTTTCTGAATATAAATCTTTCATTGAACTAGTTAAAGTTATTCGGAGGGGTGGAAATTTGGCCTCTACTCAAGTACTCCCTCAACACAAAAACACTTTGTTCTAATAATCCAGCACTCTGAGATATTCACCTTTCCGACAAGATTGCTGAAGACAAAGTGGGTTTATAAGCAAATGTGGTGAAGAAAGTTGATGGTGCCTGGCTATCAACAGATATAGCGTCTGGGTTCTTAAAAGCTTGGAGATAAACAAGTGGCCATCTAGCTGAGAAACGACAAAGCCCACATGGAAGAAGCACACAGCCTATTTGATCATGAGGTGTCGATGAGATCAGGGATCAGGTATCAAAGACCCAGAGCAAAAAAATCATAATGTGAATGAGGGGGATGTGTGTGGAGTAGAGGTCCAAAGCCAATCTGTAAGCAATTAGACATCCCCTTCTAGAAGGGTCGTGGGGAGAAGATGGCCAGTCACTGTGCAGTATAGCATTGATGAAACATACAGTTTTCTTCTGGTTCTTTAATGCTTCCTCCCCCCAACTAATTCTACCTTACAAATCTGGATAGAACAGAGAATGTACATGGCTACAGATAAGAGCTGGACACACAGGGAATACAGGACAGATAAACTCCTCAGGACCAATATTGAGAGTAACCACACCAGGAGGGTAAGGGGCAGGTGGGGGGAGAAAGGGGGAACCAATGACAATGACCTAACTATAACCCCCTCCCAGAGGGATGGACAACAGACAAGTGGGTAAAGAGAGACATTGGACATTGCAAGACATGAAAAATAATAATAATTTATAAATTATCAAGGGTTCATGAGGGAGGTAGGGGGAAAATGAGGAGCTGATACCAAGGGCTCAAGTAGAAAGAAAATGCTTCAAAAATGATGACAACTGAGTTAGTTAATTATGCCAGCCTGGCCGATATTCACATGTGGGGCTAATTGAAAGGCGGAGGGATAAATGGGTGGTGAAGCCTCGCCTTTCTAGTTCTCGGCTTTCTTGTTTTGTGATGGTTGCACCGGGTGCAGCTGCCTTAGCAGTTCCCCGCTTCAGCTTGCAAGATTGACTTCCTACAAGACATCCCCAAGGAGAAGCTACATGGACCTATCCCGATGCAGCCCTGGGTGCTGGAGCAGCCGTGTGGAAACCCCTACTAGTGCTGAGATGCTTGTTCGTTCACTGACTCAGCTTTCCTCCTGCAGTCGGCATCATTGCCTCTGTTTTGTGAGGTGGAGGACTTTGTGGACTGGTGTCGGGTTAATGGGCTAATGTTGGACTTGTGGGCTTGGGCAGCATTGGGTTGGGATGTTTTCATGATGCACCTTTTCTTTACATAAAACTCTCTCTTATACATGAATCACTGTGGATTTGTTTCTCCAAAGTACCTAGACTAATACAGCAACATATGTACAAATGTGCTTGAGACAATGGATGTATGTATGGATTGTGATAAGAGTTGTATGAGCCCCAAATAAAATGATTAAAAAAATTTATTCTGAGGTACTTAATTAATTCAAATGTTATTGTAGTTGTATTGTTTTCTCGATTTTATTTTCATTGCCAATGTTGAGAAACCCAACAGGATTTTGTCTGTTTTCCTCTATCTTCTAATGTTGCTGAATATGAATATCAGCTTTAGTCATTGCCTTCTTTCTTTAATGGGCTCACATCGTCTGCAAAAAGGAACCATTTTCTCCTTTTATTTCAATTGGGAGAGCTTTCATTTCTTTTTCTTGCTTAGGTCCTTTGGCTAAAACTTCCAGCACCACATTGAATAGCAGGTGCAAGAGCAACACTCATCTTCTGCTCCTAACTTGATGGGGAATTGGATTAGTCTTTTTCCATTGAGCAAGATAGTTCATGCTGATTTTTCAGAAATGCTTATTGAGGAATTTACTTTCACTTCCTAGCCTGTTGAATTTTATATCAGGAAATATTGTTGTATTTTGACAAATGCCTTCCCTAGATTGATTGAGATAAACATGTGGTTCTTTATTATTGTCCTATTAATCTGGTGTATTATATGGATTAATTTTCAATTGTTGAAATCTTTCCAATGCTATCATAAAACCCTCTTGATTATGTGTCTAGTCCTTCTGAAGTTGTTGTGGATTTGATTTTTCTAATATTATTGCAGCTATATTCATAAGGGATATAACTGGGACGACCAATATTAAAAAGAAAACTTTGTCGACAACATGAAGAAACAGCTAATGAGGTCAAGAGAAAACTGAGGGAATCATACAGCTGATAAGGGTTCACCATCAGTTTGTAGGTACCGCGGAGTTCGTGCTGACTCACGGTGACCCCATGGGCAACAGAAGGTAACACGGCCTGGTCTTGCACCATCCTCACAATTGTTCTTATGTTTGAGCTCCCTGATGCCGTCACCTTGTCAAGTCATCAGCTTAAAGACCTTTCTCTTTTTTGCTTTTCTTCTACTTTACTAAGCACTATGACCTTCTCCAAAAAGTGGTCTCTCTTAAAATGTGCAAAGTACATGAGACAAAATAGCCCTGTCCTTGCCACTAAAGAGCATTCTGGCTATACTTTTTCCAAGACTGATATATTTATCTTTTGGGAAACCCATTGTACTTTCCATATTCTATGCTAGTAGCATAATTTGAATGCATTATTATTTCTTTGCATAAGGATTTAGTATTCAAAAATATAAAGAATCCCCACCACTTAATAACCCAAAGCCAAATAATGCAATTTTTTCAATAGACAAAGGAATTGAATGTGCATTTCCCCAGGGTTGTTCCATTTCCATAGCTATTCAACTAAAAATCAAATCTTATTGAATTGATTTTGATGCATAGTGACCATATAGTACCCCACCGGGCCACCAGGGCTCCTTCTTTAGCCTTTACGGAAATGCGTATTCAAACTACAGTGTGATATCACCTCACTCCAACTAAGATGATTATGATTATAACCAAAAGAAGAAGAAGAAGAAAACAATAGGTGTTGGCAAGAATGTGAAGCAATTGAAGCATTCATCCTTTACTGGTAGGATGATAAAATAGAACAGTTGCTCTAGAAAATATCTTGTAGATTTCTCAAACGCTTAGAAAAAGAATTACCACTGAATCCAGCAACTTTACTCCTAGGAATATGCTTAAAAGAACTGAAAGCAGAAGCACAAACACATCCTTGTACCCTGCTGTTCACCGACTATTTATAAAAGTCAAATGGTGAAGACAACTCATATGCCCATCAGTTTATTAATGTATAAATAAAATACGGTACTGATATCCAATGAGTTATTACTCTACCATCAAGGAAAATGAATATGTGCTAGATACGACAATGTAGATGAAGCATAAATAAAAGTTTTCAATGTAGTGAGTGTAATATATCAGTGACAAAAGGGCAATTTTTACACCAGCCATTTACATAAAATATATTGAACAAGCAAATGTATAGAGAACAAAGAAGGTAGTGGTTAATGGGCAAGGAAGGAGGGGAAAGGAGTTAGTAATTCCTGAAGATGTGGGGAGCGCTAAGCTTTTGTTAAAAGTGATTGACACATTTAGAGACAGATTTCACTGACGGTTGCATAAAATGGTGAAATAAATTGTTATTGTTGTTGGGTGCCGTCAAGTCTGTTTCTACCCATAGCAACCTTATACAAAATAGAATCAATATGGCCCAGGCTGCACCATCCTCGCAATTGTTCCTAATGTTGCAGCCACTTTGGCAATCCATCTCCTTGAGGGCCTACCCTCCTTCATTGACCCTCCACTTTACCAAACATGATGTCCTTTCCTGAGGGAGGACTGGTCTCTCCTGACAACATGTCAAAGTACGTGAGATGATGTCTTGCAATCTTTGCCGCTAAAGAGCACTCTGGCCATACTTCTTCCAAGACAGATTTGTTGGTCCTTTTGGCAGCCCAAAGGACTTTCAATATTCTTCACCAGCACCACAATTCAAATGCATTGATTCTTCTTCAGACTTCCTTGAACATGCCTATGAGGCAATTGAAAATACCACAGCTTGAGTCAGGTGCACCTTAGCCCTCAAAGTAACATCCTGGCTTTTCAATCCTCTGAAGAAGTCTTATGCAGCTTTTCCTCTCTTGACTTCTGCTCCCATGAGTATTGATTGTGGATCCAAGAAAGACAACTAATCAATGTAACTGATTTATATATGGTCTATATATGGTCTATACATATATATCCACACTCTATACCGTCATGTGGTTACACTTACATGTCATCACTCTCCTTCCTTCAGTTTCTCTGAGGCTAGATTTAAATGTGCCTCTAGATTTTATATATACTCCTTTTGCCCAAAACATTTCAAACGCTCTTGTTTCACCTAGCTGACCCCTACTCACACTTCAGGTGTCACCTGTATGCTACTTTTGGCAAACCTTTCCTAATGTTCTCTCCACTGGGCTGTGGTTGACGCCATTCTTGCGCAGCACCCAGTGCTGTTCCCTAGGCTGTGGCCCTTACCTCCTGTGTTTTCCCCTCGACAGCATACAGTATTGGGTCAACAAATAGCCATTCGATCAATTACTTAATTCATTTAAAAAGCTTTGAGGTATCCTCGAAGAAGTAGAAAAAATGTTTATGGATTAAACCAATGATGGAACATGTAAATAATGGGATGGAAGAGCTAAGACATGTCAAGTGGCCTACTTAAACATGCATTGCCATGTTCAGGTAAGAAGTCATGAGAGCATGTGTTAATTCATGTGTTTGTTACTTTTGTACTGAGCACATATTGTGCCACAGCCACTGTAACACTTACTGGAGATAGAATTCAGAACAAAGTCCTCTTGGAACTTGATATATTAAAGCATAATCAAAATAATTTATAAAAATGATTAGGGCTTTGGGGAAATAAACTGGATAGTAATGTGAAGAGAAGCAGCATTTTGAAAGAGAATCATGTACTTGGTAAATATTTTATTTGTTAAATGGGCAGTGATTTGACATGCGAGGCTCACAAAATGTTAAAGATGGTCAAGTTCATTGCAAGAAAACTCAAACTTACTGCCATTGAGTCAATCCCGACTCATAGTGACACCCTCTGGGTTTCTGAGACTATCACTGTGTACAAGAATTGAAGACCCAGTCTTTCTCCTGTAGAGCTGCTGGGGGGTTTGAACTGCCAACCCTGCGGATCCCAGCCCAATCCCAAACCACTACAGCACCAGGGCTCTATATTCACAGCAACAGGTTTCTTATGTATGAGATTGGATAAATCATGGCACTTTTTAGAAAACTAAACTAGGAGCCTGGATAGCACAAGTTAAGTGGTAGACCACCAACCAATAGTATACTGTTCAAACCCACTATGCAGCTTCGGGAAATAGACTTGGTAATCCGTTTCAGAAAAAGTATGACCTAGAAATCCCCGTGGGCCAGCCGTAGCCTGTCACATGAATTTCTCTGAGTAGAAGCCAACTCTATGGCACAAACAACAGTTTAGAAAATGGGGTCTTTTGGGGGGCTAGATGTGGAACGAAGACTGACAATATGCCAATGCTGTCTGATCTTTTTGTTTCTCTTTACCCAGCTCTACAATCCCAGGAGGCTGGCCTGGGTGAAACAGAGGTTCCCTTGTGGATTTGTTTGTTTGTTTGTTTTTCTTACAATTAGGTCCAGCTAGTAGTGAACACCGGCAGGAAATAGATTTCCTGATTGAGGAGACAAAATTCTGGTGGTTTATTCTTATCTCCCTCCTTGAAAGTCTTGTTGGGTTGGCACTGTCCCTTGGCAGAAAGTCACTGTTTCAGTCAGTGTGGCCATTTCTACAGGACTCTCTCATTTTAGATTCCATTCAGCATTCCTCTCCCTTCAGGATTAGTGGCTCTAACCACTGTTCCAAATCCAGATTTACTGCACTCCCCACTGTCTTTTCTTACAATCACTCACACCTATACAAAGACCCTCCTTATGTTCTCTAAGAGTCATCTGAGTTGGCAAACTACCAGGTATGTTCATTTGAGGGGAGCCTCTGTTTCCTGATGGTTTGCTGACTGGTAGCACGGAAATGATTTCAGTTTGGGATTGATAGTACTCTCCTTTCTTACAGAGCGTGGAGTAACCAGGGAGTCAACTGGAAAACATGAATCTGGCACTGTTAAGTGAGCTCTTAGCTGGATCATAAAATTGGAGTTTTCTAGTATCCCAGCATCCTCCTTACAGCTCTCCCTTCCCAGATGAGAAATCTTATTTACCACCTGAGGTTCCCAGGTGATTTTAAACAAAGAACAAAAAGCATTGTGGGGAAGTGTCACCAGGTCTCCAGGCAGCATAAGTCACTGAACTGCCCTTGGAAGTTGATCACTGAAGCTCTTCCCTCTAGGGAAGTCCATCTCAGCAATAAGCCACTTTCCCTCCATATACTCTTTTCCATAAAGCCCCACAGGCCTCCTGGCGGCGAGCTAGTGGCCAGCAGAGTGGTAACAGCTGGGCTGCAGTCAGGTGAGTCAGCACAGCCTCCTGGGGAGAACTGAGCGCAGAAGGAAGACTGGAGCTCTGTGGTTCCTCTCCAGTTGTGGCAGACATCTCTTCCTCCTTTTAAATGCCTGTGAGAGTCCTGCGAAACAAACTTTGGGGGTTATTGAAAGAGGCATCGCTTTCCTTGTCAGGCCCGTTAAAATGACATCGGGAGTAAACTAGTGTTTTCTTCCCGTAGCTGTTAGAGCAGCCACCATGGTGATGAGCACTGCACACTGAAGGATCCAACTCCAGGTGCTTGATGACCCAAACGAAGGCGTGGCTGCTTTAAAAGCAAGGCCACATTAGCAAGCGCCCTTTGGAACCCACATTGCTATTTTTCCACGGCCTTGTCTGGCTGGTCTGCTCTTTCACAGTTTGCTCTCCCTGGAACAATCTGAGATGAATACCATCTGGGCCGCAGTGATTTACGGCGCTTTAATTTCTCAAGTTGTTTCCTAAGTGCCTCTTTGAGACTTCAGTGTCTATTCAGACCACACTGCTTGCACCCTAAAAGGTAGGATAGGGGAGTCAGTTTCCAAAGTCCTCTCTACAGGCAAATCTGTTTTAATAAATATAGCTATACTCAGGGGTTTATAACACTGAAGGTGCCTATAATCTTAGCTTTAAAAAAAAGATGGAACTCTACCTTAAAAAAACAACAGTTCAAGGTTTTAGTGTGTCAAGATTGTCAGGTTTAAATATAGATACTCCAAGTCATAAAACTTAAGAGAAATTGTAAAGTTGTCAGATATAAGGCATATGATTGTGCTAATTTGTCTACCAAATGCAGGGGTGAGATTAAAGCACGTGATGGTCCTAAGCATTGGTCATCTACGATGCCCCTCCTGGGTTTACTCATTCATACAAATGGGATACGTGAGTTAGACACGCACAGGTATATATTTGTGTATTTGTTTATCTTATCTCTAAGTAAATGTCTTTTTAAATGCAACTCTAATATTAGCAATTGAACTAGAGAGTGACTGTCCCATCTTAGTGAGATGAGATAAACTAGACTATACAATTTTAGTGCATGTCAGGTACTAAGAGTTTTACTAAATACCACATATTCTACAAAAAGAATGTTCCATATATTACAACAAGGACATGAGTAGGTGAACTTAACTGTTTCCGAAATCAATGTAAAATTCAATTGATTTCCAATAACAAAAGCTTGCATTTCACCATTTTGCTATAAATGACTCATACTTTAATTTTCACACTGGTTTCATCATGAATACTATAATTATAGATAAACAAATGAAAAGATGTCATGAAAATAAATTTAATAATCTGTAAACAAATTACAATAAACTACTATAGTTTCGATAGATTTTACATGTCTCTCTTAATTAAAGCACTTCTTTTAATTCATTACTCTTTCTAATTCTTTGATGCTTTTCTTAGAATTAAAGTGGTGAACAGTATCTCCTCCCATACATCATGAGGATAGCAAATGGAGTCTTTCTTGAATTACTGCTGTCTACAGAGGAGGTTTCAGTCTTGTTAGGAACAAACTGAGTATTGTGTTGTGATTATTAATATTAGGAATATTCATGAGTCAGTTTCCACTTTGGGAAATATACATTGTAGATTACCTTCTAATATCGAATGATGCATACTGGCATGAGGCCAGTCCCTGGAAAAAGACATCCATGTTTGTAAAGAGGAGAGTGAAAGAAAACAAGCGTCAGATCTATGAGGTGGGCTGCACAGTGGCTGCAGCAATGACCTCAAGCATCACAGTTGGGAGGGTAACACACGACTGGGCAATGGTTTATTCTACTGCACATGGGGTCGCTATGAATTGGAACCAACTCAAGGGCACCTAATGACAACAATAACAAACAACACACGGGTAGATTTTGTCTTCCCTGCATCTGCAACTTTTCATGAAAGAATGAAATTGCTGCACTTCTCCATAAGATTTTGTATTGAAGTCAGTGGGATAGGTCTGCTATATTTTCCTGGATGCCTTCGTGCACTTTCATCAGGTATATTCACGTTGTTTAAGAAAAAAGTAATTTTTGAAAGAACTGCCATTTATTTGAAAAAATATGTTTGTTCTTTTTATGTAATATTCTGTAAAATTGATCTCTGGCATACTTTCTTCTAGTAAATTGGCATTCTATGATGCTCACCTTCCCGTCACAACCGCTGAAGACAAAGCGGGTGAATAAGCAAATGTGGTGAAGAAAGCTGATGGTGCCCGGCTATCAAAAGATGTAGCATCTGGGGTCTTAAAAGCTTGAAGGTAAACAAGCGGCCATCTAGCTCAGAAGCAACAAAGC
>NW_022107432.1:10287755-10289152 GCF_000313985.2 Echinops telfairi | reverse complement strand
CACTTTACACAATTGATGTGTGTATGGATTGGGATAACAGTTGTATGAGCCCCTAATAAAATGTTAAAAAAAAAATTGATCTCTGGCACACAATATTTCTTTGGTACTTAAATCATTTGCTTGCTTCTTTCCAATGTTTTTGCATTATAAAGCATTTGAAAGTATTTTTTTTTGCTATGTCTTCATAATTTTCAAAATATTTTTGTAAATGGTACAAAATCCTGTTAATGATTGATAGACGTAAATGCATTTTTTAAAATGTTAGCTTCTATTTTTCTATTTCCATTATATCTATCATCTCCAAAGTATTTTCTAAATTATCCATAATCTGAGTATTTGATTTCAAAATTGTACTTCATGCTGCAGCATGAACTTCCCAACATCTGTTTATAAGAATTTTTAATACATCTTATTGCTGACATATGTTTTAAGAACTGCTTATCAGTGAGTAAAGCCATTGCCATCTAATCAATTTTGACTCATAATGACCATATATCATAGGGTTTCCATGACTAAATATCTGTATGGGAGCAAACACTTCATCTTTCTGCCGAAGAGTGAAGAATGGTCTTAGGCTGCCAGTCTTGCACTGAGAAGCCCAATTTCCAATTCATATAAACACCAGGGTTCCTTGCCTTTCAGTGTGTAGAGATAGTAAAACATGTACACAGTAACTGAAGAGTAGTTTAAAAAAATCTTGATTTTGGACAAAAATCTACTATCCTACAAGATTAAGAGAGTGTGAAGTACATGTTATGAGAATGACAAATGCATCACATTCCAAAATTTTCTCTCCTATGTCTTTATAACACTGTGCTATATTGGCAGCCTTGTCAAAAGACTGGCCTCTGCACTTCAAAATATCAATCTTGCAAACTTGACATAAATAATAAAGTATTTTATTTGCAATTTTTTTCACCTAGGTGACTTTTTAAACTATTAAACATAATAAATTGATTGACAGGTTTTCTATTTGTTGGAAATATTAAAACATCTTTAAACAATACTTAGCTGATCCTAGAAATATGAGTCGTATCTATAGACAATCTGAAATACCACTGCTATATTTATTCCACTTAAAATTGTTGATCAAACCAAATGGATTTCCCTTTCCTGAGTTACTATATTTTGAGACATGACCTTCTAAAAATAGATCATTTGGATCAGCAAGTTCAAGGAATGACCCCCTTGACAAATTTCCATTTTATGGGAACACATCCATTTCAGTTCTTCCTAAGAAACATAGTCAATATTCTGCATTATGATAATGACAGTAATAACATGACTTTCAAGTACTGATATTATTCTTTTTTTTTTAAACATTTTATTAGGGGCTCATACAACTGTTATCGCAATCCATACACACATCAATTGTGTAAAGCACATTTGTACATCAT
>NW_022107432.1:10283055-10286326 GCF_000313985.2 Echinops telfairi | reverse complement strand
AAAAACAAGACAGAACAAAACCAAGCAACAATGTACAACAAAACAGCAACATCAAGCCACTGACAAAGAACAAACTAAAATACACCAAGAAAGAAAAGCTTGTGTTTTCCAGTCTAGCCTCTTGGGGCATCATGCCCTGTCTCCTATGTCCACCCTCATCATTCCCTGGGGATCTTGCTACTCCCCTCCCCTGCTGTTCCACTGCACTCCCCCAGTGCTTTGCCTCAGTATGGCGAGGTCAGATTGGGTGCAATTCCCACACTGTGTCTCTGGTGTTGTCCCCCGCAGGGCCATGGGTCAGAGAGGGGCATCATGTCTCATAGCGGGGCTGGCCATGTGGTCCTCTCTGTGGACTGGCTGCTCTACTTGGGGTCATCGTCCTCAAGGCCTGGTGGGCCAGGATGTGCTCCAGTCTCTCCTCCTCCCCCGTCATCTGCTCCTTTGTGCTCTGGTCAGATATATCCTTCTCCCGAAGCTGCAGATTCAGTGCCATTCTTTGAGATAAATTCTTCTCAGGGGAGGGGCAGGCATCCACTTAGTATTTGGGGCTGGGACCAGCCCTCGAGACCTCTCCACTGTTTCCGGTTTGTGAGTTATGCCAAAACCATGTAATTGGTTTAGATTTGTCGACATAAACTAGGTCTAGGGGCTCAGTGCCATCATTTAGGAGCCATCAAGGTCAACTGGCATAACATAGTTAGGAAGACAATGTGCTCTATCCTACTTTGCTGAGTTGTAACTGGGGTTTCCAAAGCCTATGAGTAACCATCTAAGGTGCCATCATGCCCTCTCCCCATCCAGTGTCTGTGACCCTAAGACCAGAAGAACTATATGTTGCCCACAACATATTGATAACTCTGAAAGAGATCACAATAGCAAGTCCAAGTTTGAGTGAGAACATGTGGAACAAAACTCAAAATTATAAAAAAAAGATCAGGCTTACTGTTATACAGAAACTGGTGGCTACACCAAGTCCCTGAAGAACTGTGGCCCGTAAACATCCTTAAACACGCAATGCACTCTCATGGCTAAATCCTCAGCCAACAGTAGGCCTATAAAGGGAATGATAACACCAAGGAAGAATGAACTCTTTTGAATAACAAACCAGACAAGATAAACAAGGGTAGCACGTACCGAGTGAAGATGCTTAGAAGGTGGGAGGGAGAGGTAAGAAGGACAAATGGCAGTGGTAAGCTCAAGGGGACAGAGGGGAAGAGTTCTGTTAGTTTGTGAGGACTGCAATCAATGTCAGGAATCAAAATATGTGTAAGTTGTTGAAAGGAAAGCCAATCTGCTGTGGGAACTTTCATTAGGATCACAGTAAAAAGATTGTGTATGATGATACACAATCTCAGTGAAGTGAAATGCTTTTCTATTTATCAATCATATTTGAGTTGGTCCAATTGCTACCCACATGAAGAGCAAACAGAAAATTAATTTAGGACTGAATTGTTATGATACATAAAGCCAATTGATGGAGAATACAATAGTGAATCCCTTAATTTTTAATATGAGCTTTTAAATTTTTGCTATGGAAATACATTATGGTTATAGAATTGTGTTTGTTCATTTCCAAATATTTTGACATAAATTTTCAAGCGGTCCACTGTGATGTTGACAATCTCTTCGCCCTTATTTTTATCCAATAGTTTGCATTATTAGAGGGAAAATATTCCAAAAGGCAAGAAAGATCTATATTTCTCTTATTAATGATGCCTAAAGATGCGAACATTTCAGATTCTAAAGTAATTTCCATTTCTAAACCATTATAATTTTGTTTTGTTTTTTTACTACAGCAAGGAATGGATACAGAATTGGGGAAAAATTCTTTAGTATTGCTGTTAGTAATTTCAAGAGTAGAAATACTAGTTCAATGGCTTCAATGACTTGTACCCTCTGGATACTAGCGAGATGTCTCTTCTGATTTATTACATTTTAAAAAGTAAGTTAATTTTGGAGCTGTCTTTAGGGTACATAATTTTTTTCTTCTTTTATCTTTTGTGTTCTACTTAGTAGCTATTTTATTTTACATAGCTATAAATTTATTTTAATTTTAAAATTTTGTCCTTCAATAGCAAATGAGCTTGAATAATTCAAAATAAATAAATTTCATAAGGGTAAAACTTATAAAATCATATTAAATTTTAATTTGCATGTTAACACAAACATTAGTACTTGAAAATCAGTAAGCAAAGAATTATTTGAAACATGTAATTTATTTCTTCAGGTCTAAGACATTAAAAAATATATAAGGTAGATCAAATAGTTTCAATCATTTGTCATATAATGTTATTGCCAGGTCCTCTCTGGAGATGGAGATGGTAGATCTTTTGAAAGTGTTTTGCCTTGAAATAGTACTTAAGACTGGCACACGCTCACTCCATCGTATGATGCTGCATCCTCACTGTTTGTCGGACCACTTCTAGTGGACAGAACAGGGTCGGTGGGTGGGGGTGGGGTGGGGGCTGACACAGAGGGCCTGATACGCGTATAATGGTACGCTCACATGGAAGGTGCATTTTGGTTTGCTTTGTTCAGGTTAAGGCCAGATTCACCACCTTGCAGCTGGCCTTTCGTTCTATGTTGACACGAGAAAGCAAAGTGAGGTTGTGTTCTGTCTCAAACAAGGCTTTCTAATTTTTCATCTAGGTTCTAACACGCATTGCAATGACCACACAGAATTCACAGACAATATTCATGCTTAAGGGGTTTTAAGGAAATTAAAATATAACAATGAAGGTGAGAAATACTTAAGATACAGTTGTTCTGCCAGGACCCCTAACAAAGTTCTTTCTGGGCTACTAATGAATGGCCAAAGGCCAAACCACCCTGCTTTTAGCCTCCACCTAAAGGTACCTAACTCCAGCTGCATGGCTCAGGGACCCAGCTCTCTGGATTCAGTGCCCAGTGGCGACCTCCTCCAGTAAGCCTCATCTCAAAGGCACGCATCTCTGATTGCCTCGGTCAACACACCCAGCTCCTCTGAGTTAGTGCCCAGAGGCGCTTCATTCCCAAGCCAGCGTCCTACCCCAAAGCAGTCCTTTGCACTTGCTCTGTGGTCTAGGCAGTCCACACTGGGACCCCTCTGTGGGCTAGGCAGTCCACACTGGGACCCCTCTGTGGGCTAGGCAGTCCACACTGGGACCCCTCTGTGGGCTAGGCAGTCCACACTGAGACCCCTCTGTGGGCTAGGCAGTCCACACTGGGATCCCACTGTGGGCTAGGCAGACCACCACTGGGACCCCTCTGTGGTCTAGGCAGTCCACAATGG
>NW_022107432.1:10193065-10282863 GCF_000313985.2 Echinops telfairi | reverse complement strand
TAGGCAGTCCACACTGGGACCCCTCTGTGGGCTAGGTAGTCCACCACTGGGACACCTCTGTGGGCTAGGCAGTCCACACTGGGACTCCTCTGTGGGCTAGGCAGTCCACACTGCGACCCCTCTGTGGGATAGGCAGTCCACACTGGGACCCCTCTGTGGGCTAGGTAGTCCACCACTGGGACCCCTGGTTCTGTGACCGCTGCTGCTCCCTGGCTGCTTGTCCATGTCACAGCTGTGCTCTGGATCAAAGAAATTCACTCTGCAGGGTCCAGAGGACTTGCACCAATTCAGGCTCTTGCAGGTAGTAAAATCCCCTCCTCCTGCTTCTCAGAGGACTACTTTTATACCCAGGAGGATGGCAACCACAATGCATCCCGTCAACAATCACTCACAGGTCAACCGTGTCAGCGTCTGTCGCTCATCTTCTTACCCAGACTCGGGAAGAGGTCCTTTGGTGAGAGTTACACAAACTTTGTCTAGAAGAACAGCATTAAAAAATGCACTACCCCTGCAGAGATTAAATCCCATAAATAGAATGTCATTTTGCACAGTATTTAAGAAATGTATCTTTTATTTCTTTGTGCAAAGGTTGAACTGCCATAATCAGAGAAGCAAATGTAATTGACGTCACAAGAGAAGCACTTCCTGTTTTGTTAGTTTTGTTAGTCATAACAATATCAATCAGTTTCTTAAAAAGAAGTTAGTTTGAAGGGAAATAGAAAAGAAAATATATTTATATGATAGCATTATCCATCCTAAATATTCATTTCATTTCTTTCCTGGAGGAACTGTTCAATTTCAGTGTACAGAATATTTACACATTAGCATTGTGATAAAATATTAATCTAATTTTCTACTAAGCACTCTTAGTCGGATTCTTGGAAGACACGTTTGAAAATGCATTGCTGTTTTCAAATATATATAAATATCATGATAAATAAATATTGAACTTTACATCCTCTTGATGTTATACATACCTCATTTATTAGCATATTTAATGGTGTTTCAAAAAATTTATGGAAAAATTTTATTGTCTTTTAATTCCATTTATCTCTGAATAATTTAAAGCCCTCTTGTATGGAATAGAAATTCTGGTGGTTATTCATTGGCCTGTGAATTACAAGGTCAGCAGTTCAAATTCATCAGCCTCTCCTTGGGAGGAACATAAGACTATCTTCTCCCTAAAAGATTTAACATTCTTGGAAACCTTAGGTAGTTGTGCTTTGCTCATTAGGGTTGGAATTGACTCAATGCCTGTGGGTCTTTGTTTGTTGGTTGGTTGGGTTTGGTGTATGTAGAAATATTAAGCACTATGTCCTTCTCACAAGGCAATAAAAACAAAACTAATTTAATACATAAATGAAAATTTTGTGTTTTACATAAATATGAATATTTCCAGTGTTTGGGTATATTTGTTATGTTAGCATTATATTAAATGATTACCCATGTTAGCATTAGATTAATGTTTGCTAGATTGTGTCTGTGTTTATGCCTAACATATTTTAAAGCTAATAATTTATAAATATTGTTGTCTGTGAGATGTAGGATACAAATGTACACAAGTGTTGTGTTAGTCCAGGTAGACTAGAGAAACAAATCCAGAGACATTCGCATATGTGTAAGAGAGAACTGTATATCAAGAAGTAATTATGCATTAATAAAGCATTCCAGCCCAGTCCAGATCAAGTCCATAAATTCGGTGTTAGCCCTTAAGTCTGATATTAGCCCATGGATTCCTCTTCAGACTCACACACCACAGGCAATGATGTCAAATGCAGGTCAGTGACCAGTGGGTGGACAGTGCTGTGGATCCAATTGCAGTAAACACATCTCTGGGGCTCTGGCAGCCATTAGTGTAGCTCCATGTGACTTGTCAACAGGAAGGTGAAGTGGAGAGTGAGTCCCACCGGAGGAAGCGATGAAGTTCCCAGAAACCACCTGAGAAGGTCATGCCCACCAAGAGGCACAATCAGGCTGTGACCTGATTGACAAGTTAAATTCCTGCCCTTCATTCTATTTATTAAGTCGATATGAAATTGTGTAATTAAGTGTATATAATTAAAAATAATTAGGTTTAATTCATTGCAATGGGCATTTATTTGAGTCTTCTTCCTTTGCATATCATCTGGGGCTATAGGTTCCTTTGGTTGTTTGCTAGGATGTGCAGCAGTGTACATGCGTGTGTTTATATCATGGCAAAAAACATTGCTGGCCCTCCTTGTTGGAGCACTTGAATCAGCAGACATGGATGTACAGGATATTTCTCTCAAAATTAATTAGAGGGCTATTTTCTATTAATATAATATACTTTTGTCCTGTAATTGTTCATGTTGGATCCCTTTGCATACTGGGTGAATAGTGTTATACTCAATAGCCCACCTCTTGTTTGCTATAAAGAAATAGAATAATTTTCAGACCTTGCTAAGATCTGAGGACTGCCTGGCAGTCCTCAAGACTTGAAGGACTGCCAGTGTCTCACAACTGTCTCACGGGAGTGAGTTGCACTGAGCCATTTGTACTGCTTTATAATTTAACTGTTTATTTCTTGTGTTATATATCTATCCATCTGTATAAATATATAAATATATATATAAATATATATATATTTATTGGCAATCTGGTTTTGTCTCTCTAGAGAACCCTCTAACACACCAGTAAACAAAGAAGATCAGGAGTGGTTAAACTGCTTCCAATATAATGTACTTTAAATGAAAATCTAGTGCAAAAGATACAGACAGGACATTGCATGATAATAAATGGGTGGATCTATCAAGATATAAAAATCATAGGTAAAAATGCATCTGAAAGCAAGTATGTGCACATTATCTATGTGCAGTTGGCAATAATGCACACTAAGGTGGAAGATATGTGGAACAGTACTGGCTATGATGGTTATTGTTGTCTGTCAACATGGTTGGACCTTGATTCTCAAGAGTTTGGCGCTTACATGATGATGCAATTTGGCAGTTACTTTCATGTGATGTGATCACTATTTTTGTGCAATACTGGTTTTTCATAAAAACTTGGTCTTTAAAATCTAATAATGTGCATTAATGAAGACTGACTAAATATAAAATTTAATTTTGAGAGTGTGATTAATGATTTACTTGATGTTTGCTTATAATTTAAATCCACACCAAAAGAAAGAGCAAAAGCAAGTAAGTAAAGTATTTCTTCATATTTCATAGCTATGTAAAACATAAGAAAAATAGAAAATAATCTTTTTTAAAAAGTCTTCATCTACAAAAACGTTTACTTTTGTTTCTGTAAATTTGGATTTATGGATATGCTACTGTGGATTTATGGGTATGCTACTAATTAAGTAGAATTTTTCATTCACACTTTAGTATTTTCTAAGAGAAACATCTCATTTCTTATTTCCCAAGGATGTTGTTGCCCTGGTTGTTCGTCACTGAGTCAGTTCCGAATCAGCACAACAGAAAGAAACGCTGTGATATTCACACTACCTGACTCCTTGGTTTCAGACACTGTGTTAATCCATCTCATTTAGGATCTGCCTCTTTTTTCCTGATCCTTGACTTGACCAACCGTGATGTCTTTATCCAGGGACTGGACCCTCCTGATAACATGGCTAAGTACCTAAGATAAAGTCTCACCATCATCTTTCAAAAGAGTGTCTGGTTGTATGTTCTCCCGGACAGATTTGTTCGTTATTCTGACAGTCCATGCAAATTTTGTATTCTTTGACAACATCATGAATTTATAGGCAGCAATTCTTCCTCAGCCCTCTTTATTCACTGCCTAGCTTTCACATGTGTATGAAGCAAATCGTATCAACTCTACTGAGCAAGGTAGAACTCGGTGAGTTCCCAAGACTCTAGCTTCTTATAGGAGTGGAAAGCCCTGCCTTTCTTCCACAGAGAGGCTGGCGGTTTCAACATTCTGATCTTATGGTTAGTAGCCCAGTGCCTCATAGGATCGCTATGAGTTGGCATGACTTGGTGGCAGTTGAGTTTTGTTTTGTTTTGTTTTTGATATGAAGCAAATGAAAGTATCATGGTCTGGGTCAGGCACATTTTAGTCCTCAAAGTTACATTTTTGCTTTTAATACTTTAAAAATGCCCTTTGCAGTAGATTTGCTCACTACAACTTGTCATTTATTTTCTTCACTGCTGCTTAGTTGGGCACTGATTACATGGGTTTAGGCCAAAAAATGAAATCCTTGTCAACTTCAATATAGTTCTCTATTTATCAGGATGTAATGTATTTGTCTAATTGTGAGAATCTTGTTTTGTTCGTTGCGAGGGGCAATCCAAAGTGAATACTGTAGTCATTGAACTTTATCAGAAAGTGCTTTGAATTCTGTTCTTCTGGGTAGCAAGTTGTGTAATCTGCATATCGCAAAGTGTCAATGAGCATTCCTTTATTCCTGATGCTTTATATGTCTTCATCATCTCACATCTTGGATTATTTATTCAGCATACAGACTGAATATGAATGGTGAAAATGTAACCCTGAGGTAATACACTCCTCATGTTTTTAAGACCTTCAATATTCCCCTCTTCTGTTTGAACAGTTACCTCTTGATCAGATTCTGCAGGAGCACAATGAAGTGTTCTAGGAGTCCCATCCTTCGTGTGGTTACACATTCTTTGTAATAATCCAAGACATCAAGTGCCTTTGCTTAATTGATGAAGCATAGGTAAACATCCCTCTGATTCTAAAATTAATAATGATAGCCCCCCCCCCCCAGGTATTTTCTGAATCTAGCTTGTTTTTATGGCAGTTCTTTGTCAATGTTGTGCTGAAATTTTTTTTAAATATCTTCAGGAAAATTTTATGTGAAATTAGTTGCAATATTTGCTAAGTTCCACATTCTGTTGGATCACTTTTCTTAACAAGGGGCACACGTGTGGATCTCTTCTAGCTGGATCAACAGGTAGTAAGTTATCTTCAAATTTCTTGGCATAGATAAATGAATACTTCTAGCATTTCTCACACTTGTTGAAACACCTCAATCAATATCTCACACACTTATTGAAATACCTCAATCAACATTAACTCAATACCTAGAATTTTTGTTTTACAACTATTGCTTTCAGTGGAGCTTGTACTTCTTTCTTCAGTATCATCAGTTCTTGATCATATGCTACCTCCAGAAATGGTTGAGCATAGACCAATTATTTTTGGTTTAATTTCTTTTGATGCATTTTGCACTGTTTTACGTCTCCCCCTAGAATCCTTCAATATTTCTACTAGAAGCTTGAGTTTTCTTATTTACATTTAAGAAATGTCAAAAACCGTTCTCTTTTGGTTTTCTAACTCCCAATCTTTGCACACTTCATTATAGTGCCTTTTCTTTCAAGCCACACACGGACATCTTCTGTTCAGCTCTTCCTCTCTTCATTTCTGTCATGCCCCTTTGCTGTTTGGCAGTCAAGTGTCAGTTCCTCTGATGTTTATTTTTGCCTTTTCTTTTTTTCAGATATTTTAAATGACAATTTGCTTTCTTCATGTATGCTTCCATTGATGCCGTCCCACAATTTGGGGGGTCTTTAATCATTACTATTGAATGCATAAAGTCTATCCTTGGTAGGGTCTCTGAATTCAGAAGAGATATACTGATGGTCACATGTGGGCTGTCTTGACTGTGAGCAACTGATGCTCTGTTACAAAGGCAGCCTGTGCCGGTGTTCTGACTGATGATCTTGAGTTTTTCCATTGTCTCTGTCCCATGTATTCCACCTGGAAAATCCACATATTGAGTGATTGTTTATATTGTTGACAAAAAGTGTTGTCTATGTTGTGAAGAATAAGTTGGTGGTCTTGCAAAATTTTATCTTGTGATCTTGGCTTCTACCACCTAGGTCATATTTTCCAATTACTTACCTTTCTTTGTTTCCAACTTGTGCATTCCAAAATGATTGCATTGCATCATGAGTAATGAGGAATGAATCCTGATTTCATTTTGAAATATTTCACATTACAGAAGTTGATAAAATCTCCCAATTTTTTTATCTTTGGAATTAGTGGAGGTGCAAAAATTTGGAGAATATTTGTCTTACCTTGTCTTCCATGTTGCTATATGGATATTATCTTATTTCTGAAAGACTTGTACTTCAGGATAGAACTTGTAATGTTCTTTTTGATAATGAGTACAATTACATTCTTCTTCAGTTTTTCACTTCTGGCTTAGTACCCCGTATGATTGCCTTATTCAAAATGGCCAATCCCAGGTTGTTTCATTTCATTAATATCTAGGATATGGATCTCATTGTGTTCTATTTCATTTTTCACAAATTTCAATAGTCCTATATTCATATTTTATACATTCCATAATTTGATTAATTATGGATGTTTGCATCTGTCTCATCTACTTTTGAGTTGTGCCACATCAGCAAGCGACAGTGTCAAAAGCTTTGTCAGTAAGGTTTACTATTGTTTGAGGAATAGCTTGCTCTTTCCAGTTATATTTTGAATGCCATCCAACCTGAGGGACTCATCTTCTGGCACTATATCAGATAATATTCTGCTGCTGTATATAAAGTTTTCATTGGCATCCTTCTAGAAGTGTATCATATGATACCACCTCCTAGTTTCTCTTAGTCTGGAAGGCTCCATTGAAATCTATCCGGTATCACAGCAACAGGTTGGCTACCACTGACAGGTGTGGGTAGGGTGGCAACCAGACCTGTAAACTTATATAACTATGTTCAATTTTTCATTTGACTTCTTTTTTCATTTTTTTTAAACCGAACACTCCAAACCTAAAGCAGAACTTCTCAACCTATGAAAATATTTGAACTCAACCAATTCGGAATTTTGTTTCCGTTAATGAGAAATAAAATGTCTATTAGGGGAAAAGATATTAGTTGCTTTATATAAGCAGAAGAATTTTATCTTTCACTGAAAACTTTTCAAGAAACTTGGAGATAATTCATTCACTGAAAAATACAAAGTTAATGGCTCTGCTGC
The DNA here is from genome assembly GCF_000313985.2 of Echinops telfairi. NCBI lineage: Eukaryota > Metazoa > Chordata > Mammalia > Afrosoricida > Tenrecidae > Echinops > Echinops telfairi. The sequence goes on along the minus strand of NW_022107432.1, from coordinate 10,275,927 downwards.
TAACCTGCGTGCCACAGAACAGAGAGGGTGGTGAAGTTCTCACAGCCTACAATTCACAAGGAGAGCTCTTTAGAAAAGTCATCATTCTTAGTAACCCTCGAATTGTGAAAGGTCTAAGAGTTACCCAGACAGTGATGGGAAAATAATTTCAGAATCAAAGAAGGAAGAGGTACCTGTTGGCAAAGTATAAGTGTACCATCAAGAAAAGAAGGGTGCTCCGTTGATACTAATTGTGAGGCACAAAGGCAACAGTAAGTCCCCAAGATGACACTTTGAAGTAACAGAACTTCTTTGGGATAAGCTTCATGTGGTTGTTAGTTACCTGCAGTTAATTCTGACTTGTGAGCAGTCCACGTATTCCCCAGTAAACGGCTACATAGAATTGGCTTGGCGTTAGGCTTGGTGAGAGGAGGTCTTAGGGCCTTCCTTCCATGTACGGCTGCCAAACTTTAGAATAGCAGTGAAGTGCAACCTGATATTCTACCTAGTCTAGATCCCCTATGTCTTTTTTTTTATACAATAAAATCAAAGTTAGCCTCAGCAAATTAAAAGTAATGAGGCTAACCTATTAGAACTTAAACATTAGTAGGAAAGGAAAGAAAAAAATGCAAGTGTCCCTAGTTCTTCAACAATAAAGGAAGAGTTTAAAAATACGTTTTTAGGAAACCAGCAGGATAAAATCGTTGATTGGAATAGTTTTCTCTAGGATGTCCATGTATGCATTGGGCCTTGATGGAACGGACTGAGGTAGCTCTGAAGCATAAGTTGAACTAAGACATTTTGCATTTAGAAAACACTGTTTTCTCTCAGAAAACCCCCACTTACAATGCTGTTTTTAATGTCAGCTTTACGGGGAACAATATCGAATTACTTGAGGATTTGGGGTTGTATAAATCGTAATTTTGTATTACATCCTAGTTCATTAGTGTGAGCATTCTCTCCTATTTATGTTCTAACCTTCAACCCAGGGTAAAGTTAACCATGCGTGAAAGGGGGTGGCAGGAGGATTTGGTGGGCGGGGCTCACACAAAAGGCAAACACTGCTGCTCTTGCATCCTGCCTTCTCTCCATCTCTCCAAGCTCTAAACTCCCCACGCTGTGAAAACTTCTCCAGCAGCGGATCCTCCAGTCTTTCTCAACAAGGTCTGGCTTTTCAATACTTTCATTTATTTCATATATATATATATATATATGTACTCAAACTGAACAATGACTGCTTTGTTCTAGACATATATCACACCTTTCTCAGGCATAATACATACTGTGGATTCACTGGTTTTAGAGTGAAGAGAATCACGATTTAAAGGAAATGAGAAAAAAACAACAATGGTGATTTGATATTGCCTGTTATTTCTTCCAACTACACACTACTATGAATTGAATTACTTTCACCAAGAATATGTCTGGGCCCCCAGTACCTGGAGATGTAACCCTTTTTGAAAATAGGAATTTTGTTTTCTTATGTTTGTAAGATCATTCCAATGTTAGTTAGGTCTTAAAAGCAATCATTTCTGATATAACGATAGATGATATAGATGTAGATGATAGAGATAGATATATAGAGATATACATACCAGAAGAGACACTGTGACACTCACAGAGGGAAGATACTTACAATATGAGAAAAGGTCTCTAAGCAAAAGAATGCCAGAAAATGCTGGCAGAAGCAGGTACTTGGGCAGATCCTACATAAAGAATTGGCACGGTCAAGATCGTGGTTTAGGTTTTAGCCTCTGTAAATTTGAAAAAAATGAATTTGTGTTTTTCTTAATTCTGATTTTAAGGCTATCCATTTTTCCTGTGTTTTCTTATCATGGCACCAGTACACTAAGACACAAACATGCAATAGTCCACTGAAAGCTAAATTAAGAGCAAAGCTAAAGGGTATAAAAACTGAGACTCCGTTCCCTCTCTCCAAGTCTTGTTCTATTGTAGTAACTACATACACAAATGGCTAATAACCCAAAGGTGGTTTGTTAAAATCCACCCATTGTCACCTCAAAAGAAATACTTGATGGTCAACATTTCATAAACTATAAACCCACTGATAGGGAGTTGATGCCAACTCATAGCAAACCTACATAGAATTTCTAAGGCAGTAAATCCTACAGGAACAGCCTCATCTTCCTTCCAGGGAGCAACTGGCAAGTTTGAACCATTGACTACATAGCCCATAGTGCCAACAGAGCCCCTTTTCAAAAAGATCAGAATCATCAAAACTTTATAGAGTACAGTTCTACTCTGAACTTGCCATTAGTCAGAATTGACTTGATGGTAGTTGAAAGTAACTATTGTTATTTCAGGTGGAAGAGAACATAGTATGAAAAAGAATATTCTAACTACAAAATCACTGGTATGATCATGATTTCCTAGACCCGGTGCTGTTCAGCTTAGGCCCTGTGTGGACTAGGCCACCTCATGATGGTGATGGGTCATTATCACTGTCACATGTTTATCAGTTCCTGAAACAGATCGATCAGAGGAGAAGACCCAGAATCCCACATTGAACTCTATTTGTTGATCGAATAAAGTCCTTTCATGTAGCTCATTGGGACAAAGTTTTATGTCTGAATTAGAAAAAAAAATTTACTGCTTCAATAACTGATATGTTTTCATATCATAGAAACTGAATCTAGCACCAAAATATTTCCCTTTATGATATGGCTGCTAGAACACTCAGAATTTAACATCTAATATTACATTAATCTAACTTTTAACATCTAACATTAACATTAATTTATCCTCTAACATTACAAGATGTCCTTAATTTAACACTTAATTAAAACAATTTTCTAATGTGTATACCTTTTATTATAATAAATAATAATAATACTTTTTAATAATAATAATACTAATGACAGTTTTATCAAAGAGGATAGGATAGGTTACAGTCACAATAAAACAGTGACAGTGGATTACAATAACCAAGGTTGATTTCTTGTTCAGACTACAAGTCAAACAGATAAATTCTGGTTTTTCAATGTTATCTTCACTTGGAGGCTCAAGCGGACAACACCTCTTTTCTCTCGAATATTGCACACACTCACTGTCCTTGAGTGGACTCCAACTCTGATCATTTGTTGAAGTTTTCCTCTTGCTATAATGCTGGCAGCAATGATTCATATTTCAAATAATATCAGAGTCACTCATGGAAAAAAGTTTTCAGAGGAGATTCTCGATTAATATAAACTAGGAACAAAGGCCTAAATATATACTTCCGAACATTAGTCATTTAAAACCCGCTGCTTAGAATAGAACATTGCCTGATGTATGTGAAAAGTTAACCCATTAGGTTGAAAGATAGTAAAAATACACAGCATCCTCAAGAAAGTACGCCAATAATTGTGGAGATGACGCAATGTTTGCTCAATGTGCTCACTGTGAGTGCGGCACCATTCAAGGGACTAACAACAGCCATCTCTAATTTAACCAGTCATGAATTCCGATCCTTTCCCACTCTCAACCATTCTTGGGTTGTTCAGTAGGCAGCTTTAGAATTTGTTGGCTGCCACTTCATTGTGCATGTTGAACTGCTCTTATTGTCCTGCTGTTATCCTCCAGAATGATTTCTTTGGCCCACTGAGCATAGAATAACACAGCATTACTAATTCAACAATTATTCAGTCTTTTATGTACCCCAAAGCCTTGGTGCATTAGTGGGTTCTACATTGGACTACTAACTGCAAGGTCAATAGTACAAAACCACCTGTTGCTCTGAGGGAGAAAGATACACAGCCTCAGAAAGCTTCGGGGACAGTTCTATTCTGTGTTACAGCATCTCTTTGGGTCAAAATCAACTCCATGACAGTGAGTTTGGTTTGGGGTTTGGTTATGTACCAGTTCTTGTGCTGGATCTGGCTATGATACACAAAAGACCCTGCACTCATGGAGTTGAAAGCCAAGTTGGGATTACCTACATTAAATAAATAATTATGAAATAAGTTTTAAAATTAACATTAATTATGAATGTCTCAAATGATTGTCCAGCATATACAATGTGCACTCTTTAATTGTTATCCTGAACTGGACTTAAAAGCAACATGCAAACCCAATTACTTACAGGCTAATATTATGATTAATTTAACTATGTAATATAAAATATAAATTTGTTAATCTTAATGATTAATGTTCATGCCAGAAAATTAAGACAATAAGGATTGAGAAGCATTTTCATCATAATTGAAAACTTATACTTTGAAGTTTATGATTTTTACAGTTTAAAACAATTCAGAGTGTATTCCTGAAATTTGAATAATTCTCTATTTAATACTTAATAAAATATACAGTAAGGTTAAATAGATTCAAGCATACCTTCAAGTAAAGGCTAACGTAGGTGTTTTATATTAAGATACATTTCTTTTAGAATGCTAATCCTATTTTTGAGACAGACTATGTTACTAAGGACGTCTTTTATGAATACAAATAAACAGTACTGGGAACTTACTTTATTTCAGTAAAAACTCTTAAGTTTTCTTATTTCCAGAATATGCTCATGTATTATGGACATCCTTGGACATCTTGAAGCACATATGTAGTTTAGTGCAAATGTAACAGGCCCTCAAGCAGGTGGATAACATAATTTTCATTTTCCTAATGTATACCAGAATCTAAATTGCATTTTGCCCTCGTTTGAAAGCCAACCATTCAATTATGGTACACTGAATTGAAGGGAAGTTTATCTTAAGACTTATGTAATCTTTGCCCCTTGTGTATCATGATATTTGGGGAATATATTTTCTGGGAATACCATATGGTGAAACAATCTTTCAGGTTACCTGTTTTGACCCTGATTTTGCATCATGAGGGGAAAATGTGCTTCCAATTAAAATTGTCCCAAGGGATGCTATTCTTTACAAATTCAGGGTGAAGAATAGCTTAGGAGTCTGCTCTGTGTCTGACAGCTGGTACAAAGCACCTTGAATCAATAAAACTCTTATTAATTTCATCCTAAATACTCGTTGTGGTTCCCACTGACAAGAGTCTACAACGAGTATCGATTTGAAAGCTTGTGATACAGGTCTAGATCAAAACCCAATATTCCTCTAAAATTCCTACATCATATTAAATAAATAATTGGACATGAGCCATGTGTGGGCTCTTTGAAGCTCATAAAAATGTTTTAAGATATAATTTCTTCTCTAAATTATGTTTCTAGACATTGAGATTGTAACATGAGATAACTTAATTGGAAGAATATTAATTTAGGACTATGTAAATCATTGTTTGTTGAACTTCCCAATTACATAGTTCACTTTCTTTCTAAAATGATTTACCATCCAAACTATCTCAGAAGTTAAGAGATGCATAATGTTAACCTAACTAAACATTTTTCTAACATGGGTTAGAGTGATTACTGTATGAGTTCTTTGTTGCTTTTCAATCTTTTGGTGACACTAGGTTCTTTTTAAAAAACATCATTTTATTGTGTATTTGTTGAATGTTTATAGCACAAGTCTGCTTGCCATCCAATAATTCATACACATTTTGTTCTGTATCATTGATGGAGAGCCCCACGATGTAACAGCACTTATCCCATTCCTTCCCTGTGTTTTATTTCAATTCCACCTTCTTTCCTTCGGTCTGCTTTTGACGTTGCTTGTACTCGTTATTCAACTGCATCTACTCTTTCGCAATCTTTAAGATTCAACTGATTAACCACCACCAAGCGGGATAGCAAAATGTTATGTTGATTAACCACTGTTTCCTCTTCTGTATGCACTTCTCTTTTTGTGGAGACATATTTTATAGCTTTATGATCTGATTCTATCCACATCCAAGAGGCATCAATCTCACCGTCTTGTTAATAGAAGAAGCCTTCTAAGTAGTACAGTGGTTAAGCCTTCAGCTTCTAATTGCAAGGTCAGCAGTTTTAATGAACTCTACGGAAGACAGACAGACGTGGCTGCCTGCTCTGTGAAGGGGACAGCCTTGGAAGCCGTGTGGGAAGTCCTGCTCTCCAACAGGGTTGCTATGAATTGGAATTCGCTCGATGGCAATGGGTTAGAGTTAGTACATTCTCTCACCTCTGGTAATATAGGAGCAATAATGGTGAAGGAGCGTACTACTCTTACCCTTTCACCCCATTACAAGAGTAACAAAATAATTAGAAAACACAAAAGGGAAGGTTCTATTTAAAATTCTCCTTAGCAATCAGTCAAGAACTAAGAAATATCTTTAAGTCTTCATATTGTTTAGTTTAAAGCATTGGGGTCTTGTTTCAGAAACATTTATTAGAATAATGATATCACAGTGTACTATACATTTGTGAGAAATAATTTATTTCTTTTGTGGGAGGGAGGGGAGGATTTCTTTATTTCTAAAAATGAAGAATGTCTCATTTTTGTTCACCCAACAAATACATCAAGATATCTGGTCATAGAAGAGGTATGGGGATGAAAAATAACTCCCAAGGATCTATCAGAAGAAGGCTTTGGTCCTTGGGTTACAAATGACCATTGCCTGCCTTTTAATTTTATATACAGTTGGTATCAATTCGATAATCTTAGCAACCCTATAGGGCAGAGTAAAACTGCCCCCTGTGAGTTTTCTATACTGTAAGTCTTTACCGGAATAGAAAGTCCTGTCTTTGTCCTATTGAGCCGCGGGTGGATCTGAACTGCTGACCTTGCAGACTACAGACCAATGGCTAACCACTATATCACCAGGGCTCCTTCTTTTACTAGTCAGGTAAAATTAGGACTTTTTACACTTGTTACAATTTATCTATAAGTTTGACTCACAAGAATGGACCTTGTTTGTAACCCAGAGATTTCCTTTATTTTAATTTATGAGTTGCCTATTCACCAAATTGTGACCACATATCTGTATTCCTCCATTTTCCCCTGTGTTTCAGTGACACTGACCTTTTAGGGGGGTCCATCATGTTCTCTTTTTTAAGCGGATCTTTACATGACTGGTCTTGAGAGAGCATTTGCGCGTAGTTTTTGAGGGCGGGGTTGAAGGGATAACAGGAACTGATGCTAGGAAAGTAGGAAGGTATATTAAATCTGTGTTAAGACCATGTTTTGTGGTATAAGAGCTTGTAAAACCAAATCAACACTAGAACCCACTGCCATCGAGTCTATGCCCTTCATAATGACCCGAGAGGGCTTGGTAGAACTGCGCCTGTGAATTTCCAAGACTAACTCTTTAAGGAGTAAATAAATCCCATCTGTCTCCTGCTTAGCCGGTGGTTTCAAACTGCAGCTCTTGGTTGGCTACAATGCTACCTGGGTTCCTAAGAGCTTATAGAGGAAAAGATCAAATAATCAAGTAATTCAGGCCACTGCAATACGTTTGTCAGAAATACTTACTCTTAACTCATGGGACTAAACAGGGGAAGCTTTAACTCATCATGGGAAGCTCGTGGATAGGAGTCCTGGTGGTGCAGAGTTTACTTGTTGGGAGGTGATTGTTACGGGCTGCAGTTCAAAACCACCATGAGCTCTGTGGCAGAAAGACTTTCTCCTCCAGTAAGCAGTTGCCATCTAGGACACCCACAGGTGGGGGTCACTTTGAGTCAGCATTGACTCCATGACAGTGACCAAACTGTTTACGGAAGCAGAAAGCCCAATGAATGTCTAATGATATTCATGTACATTAAGCGATATACTATGTTCGGACGGCAGCGGATGCAAGGAGAGAACTCCAGGGGCCGTGGTCATATAATGCATCTAGTACACAGAGCTGAGTGTGAGCCTTTCAATATCTGGGTTGAACATAGTCCTTTATGCATATTGCCATATACAGGCACACACATGCTGATTCTAACATTTATGACTACATATTCTTCTTTATTCCTTATTCTTTATAATTCAAATCTGAACATTTCATATTCTACCTGTGAAGACCTTCGGAGCAGGCAAAAGATAAAGTATATTGCTCTTTATTTTAAAAATATCCACAAACGTGTTGTGTTTCTTTTTATTCAGATGTGATTGTTACCAAAATGCAGACATTTTCAAACCAGAGTCAGCTACAGTGGTGGCCCACTGGTCATCAGCATCCTTGGAACCTTCACATATCCCCAGGCTGGATCTTTGAGAGCCGATGCCCAGCTGATCCAGCTTTGCCTGTATAAAACTTCCAAGAAGAGCAGGCTATATTTCCTCTGGTCCTCTCACAATACCTTCGGAATGTTTGCCCAACAATTTGAAACACTGGCATTCATGTACCGATGATGGCCATTGTGAACAACTTCTCATTAAGAAGCAGCTCTTCAGAATCTTTAAAATTTAGGGTAATGGTCTTGGTACCTGTGACTTGTTGATCTACTGTGTTGATGACAGATCTTAAGCATTTTCTCTTCACTTCTAGGTAGGCACAAGCCTCTCCATAAGTTAGATAAAATTGATGCTACGGTTCAATTAGCTTGGAGGAGAGATGATGCCCATGGAGTTCAAGACCTGTCTTCTTCAACTAAGCACACCAGTTCATAATTGAATTGCACAGCAAGAAGCACTTGGAAGCCTCTTGATCCAGAGTGTTAGCCAAGAAAGTACTGGCAACTGAGGAGGCAATCGATACCAAATCCAATTGCTCATTTGTCCTTCTGCCAGAAAAGTGGGATGCATTTCCCAATGTTTATGAAATTTCTGGCTTTAGGCAATACAGAACGTGGGCTGATGTCTCTTACAGTACCCCTCAGTCAGGTTTACTCTTTAAATGTATCATAAGTCGTACAGCAAACTATGGTAATATGAACTAATTAGCTCAGAATGTAGAATAATAAGGAAAGCAAATACTGAAGCAAAATTAAGTTAGTCCAGTTCTAAGTTAAGGTGTTAAACCTTTAGTCTTATAGAGGACCCTTCAAGAAAACAAACTCTTAAAATGGAACATGATAAAGGAAAGTCTTTTAACAAAGCATCCCTGAGGCTAAAGAACTCATAATGGAGAAGGTCCACCCTGTGGCAGTGATATGAAAAGGGATTATATGGGGGGGTGGGGGTGGGGGAAGAGGGCTAATCGCATGTATATACTACTTCTTAAGTGCCAGCCACTTTGCCAACCCTTATTTGCGTTATTTCATGAAACTCTTACAACAGCTGTATAAATATGGTTGTTATTATCTGAGTTTTCCATGTAATAGATACTAGGTAAATTGACTAACCTGGCATAGTCATTGAGTGGTAGAGTGAAATTTCAACACTAGGCTATCCAACACCCGAATGTAGGATCACATGTTGCCAAAAAGGGCAGAAGACAGAGAAACAGAAGTCCATTAAATCTCCTGTCTCACTCCTCAACTGGCGCAGTGGAGTAAATCTCCATTCATAGCTATCTCTTGTGCAATCCCAGTGCTCACTTTGTTTCCACCTTTAGCATAAGGCTGAGTGATGGCATATGTCGCAGACTGCTAAGATTTTGTCTTGGGCTCACATCTCTTGGAGACAAATTGATGAACCTCTTCATGGGGGTCTTTGTACCTTTACGAGCTGGAGACTCCGCCAAAAGGAGAAATGTGGCAGACAGTGCTGAATGTGTTTGTAATACTCTTCTCCCTTATAAGCCCCATTAACACCAGCCTTTTGAAATGACATGCTAACCCTGGGCCACATGTGTTAGTTCAAAATGACCCTTTTACATGTATATGTAGCTTACACTATACTGAATCGTGTCCATTTTTGTCCCCAGCTGATACCAGAGGTGGGATATTATTGCATTGGAAGGCAATTGGCCAAGACGTAGAGTTTAGGACACCTCAGGAACACTGGGAGGACCTTTAAAATCACAACCTGTTATGCCTCCACCCACAGTCTCTGATTGAGTAGAACTGAGCTGGAGCCTGAAAATGTTGATTTCTAATGAATTCAAGCTGATGCTGAACTGCTGGTATTAGGACCATGCTTTAGGATCAACCTTTGCTCTGGAGTGGAGATTCTCAATTGTGCCTACAAAGATGAGACTTTCCTGGTATACATTTGTAAAAAAAAATAAGTTAATACATGAAGCCTTGTTCCAGGACCCTTAAACTAGAATCTCTAGAGGGAAGAGCCCAGTCAACAGTATTTCCATGTCTCCTCTTCTCCCCTAGAGTGTAGTCCAGATTAAGACCACACAGTCGATTTGTGTGTTAGGTACAGGGACTTGAAATTACTTTAAGGAATTCTCAAACTCATTAGGTCTTAATAACTAGTCATTGTGAAATGTCTTATATCTCTTATTCATTTATATGACAGATAATATGAAAGACTTGCTTTCCTTGGTAAATTATCACAGTGAACTTCTGAATAGACAATGTGCTTCTGTGGCCTTGGATAGGAAGAATAGACAAGTGCCAAAATTCATTATGAAGACACTGAGTTTGGGCCACTATTATATCTTTTTCTCTCTCTCTCTCCTTCCATCAAGGCTCCTATTATATGTATATGGATGTGTATATGTGTGTAACAGAGATACAGAGAAACAGAAAGGAAATACACAAATTTATTATTAACAAAACATAGCTATTAGATTGTCCATTGTACCGATTGTTTCTATTCAGCAGCTGTAAGCCTTTTTATTGTTAATATTGCTGCCTTCCCAAGTTTGATTCCTTTTTAAAAATAATATCTGTTCCTCTTAGAATATTTTCTCTGACATTTCCTGAACAAGTTCTGTGGTACATGCATGCATCCTTTCTTTCATTTACCCTCTCAGCAAATAGTTTCAAAACCTTAAACATACCTCAACTCACAACTACTATGGGAAAATAAACCCTAAATACCCATTCAGGGCTTATGAAATAAAATATATATGGAAGGAAATCAGGTGGAAGGTGTTATAGGACCTTTACATTTTCTGTTTGGCTAATATCTATTTTTATCTTTATCTCAAATCATATTTGTCAGACATTGTGTCGGGCCCTGGCACTGTGCTCAGGGACCAGAGGAGATACGGGTGAAAAGGATAATGAAGCCATCACTTTCACAGCTATTCAGGTGGGAACGAAAGAAAATATCAACCAAATAAACCAGAAAACGAGTACACTGTTCTCCAGTGAAAATGCAAACTAAATGAATTGAAGGAAGGAACGGTAAATAAAGATTTCTTTAGATGGATTTGTTCTGCGAGCATGACTCAGGAGGTGCTCGTTATCCTGAGAGCTGAAGAAGCAGAAGCCAATTGTGCCCAAGACCAGGGAAAGAGCATTATGGCCGAGAAAGCAGCTAAGGGAAAGACTCTGTTGAGTCTGGCTTGTACCCGAAACAGAAAGAATGCAAGTGGGTGAGAGGACAATACATCAGGGGAGAACCGAGGTGCCAGGAATATGGAACACATAGACTTCAGATGTCTATTACACAGTTAAGACTTAGTGTTAAATAGTCAAGTGTTTCTCAATACTTAACGTGAAACTGAATTGTGGTGGGGGAGATGGATGGATCTTGTTAAATACACAGATTCTGAAACAGTAAGTCTGGGGCAGTGTCTATAATTCTACATTTCTCAAAACTTGCCAGCCTTCCTGTCACTGTTAGCTCACATTTGAGCAGTGAGGATGTGGACAGTTTAACTCTGAGGTCAGCCCGACTCAAGTACAAAACCTGCGTCTTTGAGTCCATAAGCACGATTTGTAAATGACCATCAGCATTCACAGCAATTCTTCACTTGTCTTGTTATTCCTATCGTAAGATCCTTGGCTGCTGGTTACCAGTCTTTAGCTTTATCTCTGCTTCACAAATGTGATAAGAATGGTATTTATTGCTTATTTATTAAATGCATTACTGCTTATCTATTAAATGCATTTTCTTCATAGATGATTCAGTAGCTCTTGTATTTGGAGCTCATCAATTCAGAGTTGTAGAATGAAAGTTGTGCTTATGTGGACATGAAGAACCATATATCTGCAGGCAGTAGGGGAATTGTTTCAGAGCTCATGGATAAATAACATTATATAAAGCATTCTGAATATTCCTGGGAAGTTGTAGCCAGCAACAATTTATTTGCTTTGAGAACTTCATGACTCCAGAAACTAGAGCATTTCTGGGTTTCAGAAGAATTCTTAAAAGTGGTAGACTCTAGTAATCCAGCAACACATACATATAATAAAATATATTACATCTTTTGGAACACAGAAAGGATATTTTCCTTAACATAAGTGAGATGTTGTAAAAGATTATTTAGACTTGTATTTCAATAAAAGTCATAATTGCTTTGCCATTCCTAAGCCCTTTCACCAGGAAAGGCTAAGCCTGGCATCAATATAGTGTGCAAGGATTATTCGAGTGGATCTTGCAGTGATTCCAAGGTTGCCTTGGTAATTGGAAATGTAGCTTTGGGTAAATTCTGCCTATGAATTCAAACACTTTTATTCTTTTTAAAGCCAGAAAAGCAGCTTTCGTTAACCTAACATAGAGCTTTAGACTGTTTCAGACAGGGTGGGGGTGGAGAGTGGGGTGTGCGATATTAAATACTTCAAATTGAGCTGTTTTGTGGCTAACATTGCTGGATGCTATCAGATTATATTTGCAAATGACTCGGGGACTGATCTAGATGTCCTGCAAGTATACATTAGGCTGTCATGGGGGTTTCTGGCTCGTTGCTCTGCACGCTGCAGAAACCATGGTCTGTGTGAAAATAACGTGTCCCTTTCCACTTGTCCTCTAAGCAGTCTGTGTCAACAGAGCTTATTCATCTGGTGCTGCTCAAACAGAAATATTTTACATCCATGTGATTGTGTTAGTCTGGGTACTTTAGAGAAACAAGTCCTCAGAAACTCATGTATAAGAGAGAGTTTTATAAGTAGGTTAAGGGCACATCAAGAAAACATCCCAGATAACAGTTGTATGAGCCCCTAATAAAATGTTTAAAAAAGAAAAAGAAAACATCCCAACCCAGTGCTGCCCAAACCCACAAGTCCAACATTAACCCATTAACCCATATGTCCAACACCAATCCACAAAGTCCTCCTCCATCTCACAAAGCAGACTTACCGATGTTGACTGCAGGAGGAAAGCCGAATCAGTGAGTGTGCAAGCATCTCAGCACTGGCAGGGGTCTCCACATGGGTGCACCAGCACCTAGGGCTGCATCGGGGTAGGACGGTCCATGTAGCTTCTCCTTGGGGATGTCTTGCTGGAAGTCAGCCTTGCAAGCTGAAGCAGGGAACTGCTAAGGCAGCTGCACCCTGGTGCGACCTTCACAAAGCAAGAGACCCGAGAACTCGAAAGGCGAGACTCGCCGAGAAATTTATCCCTCCACCCTTCAATTAATCCCACATGTGTTTATCGGCCAGATTGGCACAATAAACTAACTAAATTAATCCACCCCTTGGCAACCTGGCACCTGTACATAATTCTTTAGCTTCACAATTGCAATTAAGTAACACCTATACCTTAACCCTATAATCCTGTGAATTTTTTCCCCCACCTATGAAAGTTTGTAAGCCAACCACTTCATGCCTTTATCTCCCCCAATTTTGGGTATCCAATGTACATACTGCCCACTTACATCAACCCAGTTCTCTGAGAAGACAATCATGTTTTTTGACATGAAGAGTCTTCAGTCCAGTTGGAACCTTGTGAAGTCTGCACTCATAAGCAAAGTCAAATCCAGGCAGGCCATCCATAAAGTCAGCAACAATATACATCAGCTCAGTGACTTTTAAGAAATGTACTTCCTCATCATTCTGAAGACTGGAAATGCAAATCCCAAGCACAGATTAAGGGAAGACGCTCAGCGTCTCCAGTCAAGGCTCTCCTTGGCTCCAGGTGAGCTCCAGGTGGCATGTGCCTTTCCCTTTGCGCTTGTGCCGAGTCTGCTCTTTGTATGGTTCACAAGGGGTCAAGTTTAAGACACCCTACATGGATAGGGCCTCCATACCAGAACAAAGAGAAGCCTACTCACAAGTGTAATTACATCCCCAGGTAGAGTGGGCAGCATTCCGGCACATAATTTTGGGAGGAATAATTCAATGCGTAACAAATAGGTGCTCTATCAAGTATTTCAATCTAACAAGTCCCCAAACTCCATAAAACTAAGATGTTACATAAGACCTAGGAGAGTCAGCCTCTTCAATTGTGGGATGCAGATCCTGCTGTGTACACTCAGGGTAAGTTTCCTCTTACTGCCCCCGGATTCAGAGGATGAAGAAAGGTGCACAGGAAGACAGCTGTTGGCAGATCTGGAACCTGTGTTTTTTGGAACCCAGCATTGCCCACGCTTCCCAACACTAACCCCGAATGCAAAGAATTCCAGGCTAAAAGCACCTAGGAGACCAGTGTGCTGTCACCTCTCCTGTTTCACCACAACGTCCCAATCAGAGTTGACCTTCCCCAAGGGAATTTTGCTTGTTAGCCTCGAATCCCGTTATGTTCCCTTGCCATTCTTCCCTTATTTGTGTTTATCTTTAACGTCAATTATGTTGTAATCAGCACCTCCTTTGTTTTCTTGAATTCCTCTTTCCTTCCATGGGATTAATGAATATTTAATAGAAAATCCACACTGTGTACATTCATATTCAAGTTCTATGCAAATTTATTCAAAGATAAAAATCACCGAGTATTGTTGGAGAATTCTACAGACATAATAGAACTGGCATTATAGACCCACATGTACTAACACTGTTCCCACATGATTTGCATAGGTTATAGAAATGTTTATTTTTAAATAGTCCCCTTGCTCCTTGTATCAATCTCTGATATATTAATTTTTGCTACTTCTGGTAATTTTTCCCAGTACAATCCATATCATTCCAGCTACTCCAACTTACGAAACAGATGGGAAAAGGTCAACAATGAAGTGATCTAGTTAAAGTCCCTTCAACCAATGAAAAATAACTTATTTCATGAATTTATAAACCATCTTACTATTCCTAGGATGACAGTGATATTTCCTTAGGCAATTTAGAAGTGATCTGAGAATTATAAAGGAGTATTGTGGGACGTATATCAATCTGTTTGCAGTATGACAGTTTAGAGATCAGGATGCAAACCAGATCTAATAGCTCTCGCTACAAGAGTAACACCTCACCAGTTGTTATGGCAACCGACGTGATGGGAGTGAAAGCATGGTGAACAGAGTGCGTGTAACAAACATGGGAGGTCGCCATGTGTTCCCAGGCTATGGCAGACCGCCATTGACCGCAGCCCCTCGGAACGAGATAAAGTCACTGAAATCGTTAACATATGTTAGTCATACTGGAGACGAAAGCTCTACCACTACAAACGACGGAGGGTCAGACGGACATTTATTTGGCTCTCGGTCTCTAGCTTAACTGACTTTGCAAATGGAAGTTCAGAGCCAGGGGCGTAACACACACTGCCGAGGCCACACACTGCGCACTGTGCGGGCTCATAAACGACTCCCAATATGCACACGGTACTAAACCAGCTTGATTCAGTATTAACACGGTATGTGATACGTTGGGAAATCTGAAGTCAATTTTTCCCTTCTACTAAATTAAAAAGTTATTTCTATAAGAGCAAAAGAAGAGACTTTTTTCTTTCAAATGCAAAAGCATGTCTACACGTTTTATTACGCATCCCGGCTTGCAATTTACCTGCCGACTCTGCCTTCATAATCCATCAAGTTACACTCTTTTAGAAAAAGCATTTCTTTTTTTCACTCTCGTCCATTACTTCACATTTCAAAGCAGGTTGACAGTAATGACTTTCAGATGAACATATGTCGTTGAAACGAACCTTCTCAACCTAAGTCACACATTCATTCAAATGAAGCCCGGAAGGAGGCTTGTGCGACTTTTGAGTTTGTGGTTTTATTCACAGCTTTGCAAATAAAGTCACCCGCTTCCATCACTTTGTAAAGATTCACTCCCTGTTGAGGGAAAGGAGGGAAGCCGGGGAGAAAGGGAAAGGAGAGAGAAAGCAGACAAAACAGAACCCTTTCATGAGTCATTAGCCACTTAAAAAGGACTTTTGGACAACACCTCTTTTCCTAAATTCTGTTGTGGAATCTTTTATATTGTTCTGCTTTATTAAAACATATCATGTACCTTACCCTTGTATTAAACTATAAGACACCTAAATACCCAACCCAAATTCAATGACATCGAAGTCTGTGCTGACGCACACAGCAGAGCCTCTGTGGGTTCCTGAGAGGGAACCTCTTTATGGGAGCAGAAAGGCTCATCTTCTCCCATGGACAGCTGGTGGCTTCTAGCTGTTAACCAAGCAGCTAACAGCACAACATGTTGCCCATTATGCCACCAGGGCCCCTTCTGCTGTTATTCCATCTGGTCCAAAAGCCAACCTTTAGGTTAACAACCAATTGTGAACTGCCTGCACTAAACAGGCTCTGATTCAAACTAGAAAGGACCATGGACTAGAAATCATATGCAAGATTTCAGCAATGGAAAAAGAGCACAATAATAGTTTGGAGTGATATATAGATAAAAGCTGCTTAGGGAAAAATTTAAAAAAACAAAACAAAAATAGAAACCCAATAAAAAACACTGTACCATACAAAAAAATAATCTTTAGAACGCAATTTAAACAAGCTCAAAAAGGTGACCGTATATGCGTTTTCCATGTTCAGAAACACAATTTCTGATACAGTATTGAAGGAGGTAAGTGTAGGGCAAATGAACTGAAGTAAATGAAGTAGTATTTAGTACACATCTGGAGCATGTTTGCGTGAGTGAAAGCATGTGAAAGCATGAATAGGCTCAACAAAGGCCTATGGAAATCCATGGATGATATGGCTCAAATTGATTATGAAGGCCAAGTTCAGGGTATGCTCCCCATATTGTGGGCCTGGTGTAACTTGGTGTCATGGAAGGTCACCCTCTTGGTCTCAGGCAGCACCTCCAGGCAGAGTATTGGGTGCGTCCTACAGAGATTTGCTCACACAGCATTTTATAAGACGCTATATACTCTTCCTCAGTATAGACCAGAAACACTGTCTGCTAAAAACTGAACAGATTCCATCATTCTAGCTTTAAAAATAACCTTGGAAATTTACATTAATCTATCTTTTGAAACACAGCTAGGTATACATACTCGTAACAAAAAGCATCACGTTAGAAATTAGAAGCATTTCAATACAGCCAATTACTTCTCTGTAGAGATACTCAGAGACCTAAGTACTAAGAACTACCTTGACATTAACTTTCTCTTTTTATTAAAGAATGTCAAAATAATATTCTATGAAGTGATATTTGTTAAGCTTTAGAATTTCTTTTTTATTATAAAATTTTCTTTAGGGTACTAGCATTTCTGCTGGTTTGTGAAATTTAATCTTGTCGCTGAAACATCCTCCGATTAATATTTGTTAGACACATTTGGATTGACTATTCTTTAGCCAAAGGATATATACAATGTAAAATAGTAAGCTACATGCGTCTTTCAGATATTAGCACTTAGCAAGACATCATAAGAGGATCTTCAACTCCAATGCTTTTCTTAATTTCCAAGAATTTTTTTTTAACAACTCTACAGTTGTGAAAGCACACTAAGGAATAATTTAGTTTGGGCGTTTTTCTTAAGTTATTTAAAGAATAGAAATCCTTATGATCTCACACTGCATTTTTCCTTAAATCATTTATTGGTTGCTTAAAGATGTCTCCTGTACTATGAGAGAATCTGAGATTTTTAGAAGGTTAAGTAGAATATGGCCCCTCTTTTCAGAGAATTTATGGTCCGTCAGACAACCATAGCCATACATAAAAAACACTTGCACTGTAGTTAAAGCCATTGATAGACACTATGCCCAGGCGATCATGAGGGCCGAAATGGGGGGCAGTCAGCATGGGGTGAAAACAACAGTGCTGAGCAGTTTGTCAGAGGTGGGTAAGGAGGGGTCACGAGTCCTACAGGGTGTGTCCGCGTCATTGAGAGGAACTAGGATGAGAGGGACATTGCAGACAGATAGGAGAGTGCAAGATAGGTAAGAAATATCATGGCACATCTAGGAAATAATGGATAAAAACAACTGAGAAAGGGCAAATAGAGCAGATTATGTGATAAGGCACACCTTTGCTTTCCAGGAAGCAAGAATCCACTGATAGGGGCTTAAGCAGAAGTGTAATGTAAGCATATTTGCATTACAGATGAACTCCTCTGTTGGTAGTGTGCAGAACGTATTTAAAGGCAAGTCTGGAAGCCAACAGACCAGTGTGAAGATTGAAAGTCTAATTAAAAAATAAATAAATAAGACCTATGCTGACGCAGTCATAGTCTGCATGATAAGAAAGGGTCACAGTTCCGAAACATTTAAAAAATTAAATTGGTGCCTCTTACTCATTGAAAGGACAAAATCATTTCACTGACACTAGAGTCCAGAGAATCTTGGCGCGTGGATAACTAGTCATGTTGGAGCTGCAACTAAATGTACCAAACCTCCATGAATTGTGAAATTCTTCAGAAAACAAACATGATAATTTGCATTTGCACCCCAATCTATCTGTGTACCAAGTATGAAACTGTTAACCACAAGGTCACTGGCTGAAACCCACTAGGGCTCCAGAGCAGAAAGATGAAGCTCTCTGCTGTCATAAAGGGTTGGTCTTGGAAGCCCAGCAGGAAGTTTTCATCAGTTCTATTGGGTTGCTGTGAGTGGAAACTGCCTTGATGGCAGAGGGTTGATCTGGGCAGTCAAATTTAGTTCATGAATTAAACCTTTGAAAAGGAACTTGTATCTCTTTAGATTCTATGCTGGTCATGAACTTTGAAAATCACAAAGCTACTTCATAAATGAAACCATTTATACTAATCACCAGAGAAGATAGACAATAGCTTTGGGTGCTTAGTGAAAATGAATTGTTTTTTCACTAAACATTCATTGAGCATCTCTATGCAATCAGAATCCCCCAGCTTCTTAGTGGGAAAAAAGACCAGCCTAGGATATCCTGTGGGAAAGTTAGTTGTCCTTTGCCATATCGAGTAATTCCGAGTCTAAATCAAATCAATGGCACACAGCACACACACACACACACACACACACAGAGGCCAACAGGCAGAAAATATGGAAAAGATATCATAATTTCTCTCTGGTTGCAGGGGACGTTAGGCACATAAACAAGACAGTTGTAAACATCCTAATATAGTCACAGGCAGAGACCCCAGCGAGCATGGAAACACCAGGGAGAGGACCTGCAGGTCATCCAGGAGATGATAGAAGCTATCTTGAGGCTAGTGATGGTTCCATTGGAAGTGAAGTTAAGGATGGTGCGTAGGCCATTCCACGCCATGGTGAAAGAAAGCATCTGCAAAGAGTTGAGGTGAGAATGGAATGGCCCAGAACCATGAGCAAGTGTGATGACGGATATCCATCAACACAAGTAGAGTGAGAGCAGAGGGGAGACAGGAAAGGGAGACAGACACATTTTTAAGTTTGGAGTCCTGGTGATGCTCTTCCATCTCGGAAAATATGTTGAATGTCTAATCCTCTGTGGAAGAGGCCGGTGGTACCTGGGGGAAGACCTCAGACTGTGACTGACAGACTTGTGACGTGACCCATAACAGAAAAAGCCAGAAGATCAGCTTCCCTAATATAATGGCCGAGAAAATTCTATGGGGCAGTTATACTTAGTCACGTGGAATTGCCATGGGTTGGAATTGACTAAAAAGGCAGCTAACAACAGCCACCGCCATCTATGAACAGCTTGTCTTTTTTCCCCTCCCCTCTTAAACAATAATCTGCTCTACAGAGTCACAATTTATGTTCACAATATGTTGGATGTTGTGACAAAGCACATGGCTTTTCAGGTACTTATTGAAAGGAGACGGTGCCATTTAAATGTCTCACACACTAATATGCTAACTAAGTGAACATCTTCCACTGATAATTGGGAAAGTGTCCCTGTAGCTTTTCCAGAAACCCCGGTTGTCACTGTGAGAAAAATAAACAGATTTTGGACTCCTCCAAATGAGATATCCATGCAAATAACAAAACAGCGAAAACAACAAGCACCGCAGGAATGACCGAAGGTCGAGTAAGTGATGTTAAATCAGGTATACAATGAAGAAACACTTTGGAAGCCATGCAGCACTATAAAGATGTTAACTGGCTGACAAAATAATAATTTATAAATTATCAAGGGCTCATGAGGGAGGGGAAAAATGAGGAACGGATGCCAGGGGCTTAAGTGGAGAGCAAATGTTTGAAGAATGATGAGGGAAACAAATGTACAAATGTGCTTTACGCAATTGATGTATGTATGGATTGTGATAAGAGTTGTATGAGCCCCTAATAAAATGATTTAAAAAAAGATGTTAACTGGCAGTGCTGTTTATAATTGAGGTATAGTGATAAGTTATGCTATAAAGCCCGGCCCTAATGTTCATTGTCATATCCCATAGTGCATGCTAGCAAATATAAAGTGTGCAGTGAAACTTTGACCTCAGAATCCATTCCTACATTTTCTGAAGCATTTCAAATTGAGCTGCAAAGAATGATGGGTATTAAAATATGTTGCAGTTACTTACTGTGTTGAGCCCCAGGCCATTAAGCATATACACCAGATCTTCAGTGGCAACATTCCCAGACGCACCTTTTGCATACGGGCAACCCCCTAATCCGGATACTGCAGAGTCCACTACGTTAATCCCCATCTGGAAAACAAGACACCTTAGATTTGTGTATTTATGACACATCAAGTGTTGAATTTTTACTTAACCTGTGCCAGAGTGCAAATAAGCACAATCTAAACCTGTTATCCAAACATATTTACTTACCAGATGCTAGCTTGCAGATTCTCTGTCTTAAGAGTGCAAATAGCTGTTGGGTCTTATGCTAGCAAACACTCTACCAGTATAAAAGACAACAGACATGTTCAATTTAAGAATTAGAGAGGAATTGGAATAATCTTAGATCAAAATAAAATGGTGTCATTCCGTGATACTCATACAACTTGTATAGGGTGAAGCACAAGATAAATTCACTCGCAGGTTTTATACCCTCCCCAGTCAATTCTCTAGTGCTATCCTAAAAATATTACATAAGCAACATGAGATAGCCTCACACACTGCAGCTCAAATTTAAGGAGTCTTAAAAGACTAGTGGATGTGGCACTGTGAGTTACTGTTTATGAAATAGGGCTCAGTGAGCTCGATTCAATCATTCAACTCATTCACTCTTTATTGAGCCCTTACCTTGCACACAAAGTAATCTGTGAGGAGACAATGAAAAGGCAAATGCGGACCACTAAGAAAGGCCCTGAGTCTTCCGGACATTCCATGTTTTATTGGATAGAGCAGATAGTATATATATATATATATACTTTTTTTTTTAAATTGAAGAATCGGGATAACCCTGCATCCAGCAAGTCTACTAGTGCTGTTTTTCCAACAGCATGATCTCATATCATTTCTCCATGTCACATTTTAGACATTCTCCTAGTATTTCAAACTCCTTCATTATGTTGCTTCATACTTTAATATGAACGTAAAGTAACATAAACATTATCTTTCGTGTGCTCTGAGAATCCAAACATTCATGTGAATAGCTTTATTGTAAAACTTTACTGCCATGGCCTGGATTCACACTCTTATATCAACCCCACATCACAATGAGCAACCCCACATGCAGAGGAGTCAGATGATTATACAGGGTCATTATCTGGCAAAGGGGATCTGGAGGCTCCAGGGAATTCATGTTCTGGCCTCTGGGAACAGACTACCGATAAACTATTAGACAGTTGGGAATATCAACATAGCACAGTTGTGCATGCTGAAGAAATTATAGATGGCACCCCCACAGGATTTGACAAAGATTCTGGAGGTCCTTGGAGAATTCCTAGAAGAGCTGAAAAACAGGGGCAGATTATTCCTGAACTGTGAAAACTGACAATTTATCTGACGCCTTTTTCCTGGTTAGATGGGATTAACGGTTTGGGGGAAGAAGAACAGGGTGACAAAGTGTTATTTTAATCACCTCCATCAAGGCTATGGGAGAAAGACGGAACTCGGTACTCCTGTTAAGAGTTACAGTGACTGTCTCAGAAGCTCACAGGAGCAACTCTACCCTGTCCTGTGCTTCGCTATGAGTTGTTATGGACCTGATGGCAGTTGAGTTTGGTCTTTGGTTTATCAAGGATACGTGCTATTATTAAACTTGACCACCTGGCTGCGGTAGTTTTGCCAGTTTTCGCAATTGTCAAGTATACATGCACCATCCTCCCACTCTTATGAAGGGTCCATGCATACTTTTTGAAAGGAAGTCACTGTGCACAGGCCACACTTCTGAGAGAAAGAATAGCTACAGATAGTATTTAGAATTCTGTAGGGAAAGTGTGATTATCCTCTCCCACTTATTTCTTTATTTTATCATTTATTTTTAATACCCACTATTGCTTTATATGTTTTGTTGCTCAAATTGTTCCACTTTGGGCGATTTGGATCTCTTTCAGTTGGTTTCTCAATTGTTCAGCAGGCCAGGAGGCTGCACGCTTTGAACCACTCTTCGAGATTGTCCCTCGTGAGAAAATTGTAAGGGACTCACAGGAGCAAAACTGCAGTTCAAAGAGCCCGGGGTTCTTGGGTTGTGGGACAAGTTTAAAAATACAGATTGCTTTTCCCCTCAACTTCCCCTCATTATCTTCCTAAGCCTGAGGCGGTTGCTAGGACTTTTCTTCTCTGACTGCAATCTCTCACAAATAATGATCGCAAAAATGCAATCCTATTCAGGCGCAAAGAGCTGGCTAGCTAAAGTTCTGGCCCACTTGTTCTGGTTCAAAACAGTAATTGGAAGAAATTATGCTCCCGCAGTGAAATTTCTGTTCGTGCCTAGTAGAGAGAAAAGATAAATATGAAGACATTGGCTCATTTCTGAGGATCTGCCATGGCATCCAATCGAAAAGGGGCCCTCCACCTGTGGGGTGAAGTACATCTAGTCAGTGGAATTTATTAGCTCCGAGGAGACAGAAATTGCAGTGAATCTCAACTCTGACTATTACTAGAATTATTTGGGGTCCTATTAAAAATGAACTCTCAAGCTACTTCTCAGAACAATTAAATCATTGATTAAATTCTTATTAAATGAATCTTAGGTATTCTTATGTATCACTAGGCTTGACCATCTCTGTCTCATCCATTTTTGATTTTTGGTATTTTTTAATCAATCCAGAATATAAATTAGCTTTAATTTAGAGACTCTCTAGATTATCAATGTGGTCCAGGATTTTGTCTTTCCTGAGTTCACAGTCCATGCTCCTGGGAGCAGCAGTCAAGAGAGGAAACCACACATTGCAAGGGTAAATCTGCTGCACCAGACATTGCTGACGTTCTGAAGAGCAAGGAGGTTCCGCGAAGGACTAAGGGACCCCATTTCCCAAGCCATGGTATCTTTCAATCACCTTACATATGTGTGAAAGTTGGCCATTGAGTAAGGAAGATTGAAAAAGAATAAACACATTTCAATTATGGTGCTGGCAATGGGATATTGAAACACATTTGAATTATGGAGCTGGCGATGGGATGTTGAAAGTACCATGGACCCCAAAAAGATCACATAAATCTGTCCTGGAAGGAGTACAGCCAGAATACTTGTTAGAGGCAAGTATGGTGAGACGTTGTCTCATGTACGTTGGACATGTTGTCAGAAGAGACCAGAGTGTGGGGAAGGACATCATACTTGGAAAAGTGGAGGGGCATCGACAAAGAGGAAGGAAGGCCCTCAAAGAGGGTTTGGCACAGTGGCTGCAACAATGGGCTGACATAACAACAATTGTGGGGATGGTGCAGGACCAGCAGGGTCTGCTCTGCTGTGCAGAGGGTCACTCTGCCTCAGAACCCACTCAACTGCCCCTCACAACATAAACGGCCAACGTCAGTATTAAACAACCATAACTGATGACTGAAGGCAAGAAAACGCAGCCACTTTCATGTGAAATCAAATATGGTAAGAGAAAAGTGTAACACTGGTACTTTACACTATGATATTTACACTTACAGTCATTTAACTGTCATTTAAACAGTGTTAGCAATAAAACTGTATAGAGCAACCAGCAAACTACATCTTCAACACTCGACAGCTTGCCTAAAGAAAAGGTAGTGTAAATGACTTCAGGCTCAAAAATGTCCGAGCCATCTAGGCCCATTTCATATAAAGTAATAAAGCAGACAGCACCCATCAATGTTGCTAGAGATCAGAATAATCATTATTTTTCAGATGTGAAAGAATGGGCACAAGGCGAGCTTCCAGAATGTTAGCAACATGACCTTCTTAACCAAGGCTCTTTATCAGTACTATCCGTTTCTGTCAATTCATTCGGGTAACGATTTGTGGATTTTTGTGTAAGTGCATAACAACAAAACAAAATAAAAAAACAGTCATGGAATTGATTACAATAGATACCCTTTGCATTTATGAGACTGTAAGTCTTTAAGGAAACAAATCTTCCTCCCTCCAAGCTAGTGGGTTTCGCTGCCAGCTTCTCCATTAGCATCGCAATGCTTGTCCTCCATTTCTCCCTGGAAATTCTATTTCAGTAAACATCAATGACAGAAAGAGCAGTATTGTGGGAGTTAATGTTAAACAAGCAAGCACAGTAAATACTGTATGTAGAAGCATATATTAGATTTTCCCCCAGGTAAGTCATTAATTACTATTTAATCTTAAATTATAATTATGCATCAATTTAATACTTTCTTAGCAGTATTTTACCCATAAGAATATTTCATGCATCCTACATACAATAAAAAAACATAGTTATTGAGTTGGTTCCTATTTTCAGTGACCCGAAGCAGGGTTTCTGAGACTGTAAATCATTACAGGGACAGGCTCTGTTTTTCCCCCTTGGAGCAGATGGTGGAGTTTGAACCATTGACCTCCTGTTAGCAGCCCAATGCATACTCCACAGAGTCATACATAAGAGAAAAAAATAAGAAATATAGATGGGTGAATATAGAGTGTATGTGCGTTGTATGCCATACACACAAACACCCCTGCCTATACACAACAAAACACATATTTGCAAGAATAAAAGTTTGATAGCAACCTAAATATCTCAGAGTGGAGCCTAATAAAGCTATTCTAAACTATTTTGATTGTTTCCAAATTATGAGGTATCTATAAAATAGAATGATAAAAAAAGCCATGTGAATCTTTAGTAAGGGGAAATAAATGGGATAGAGAATAATATAATAGTATACACAGTCAAGTTCTCATTTTCTAAAAATCAAACAACAATACAAGATATAGGTGATAGACCATATAAAAGGGCTCAATGAGTTGTGTGATTAGAGGTAATTTACTTTATTTTAATCCTGCTGTACTTGATATTTCAATGCCCCACAATGAATTTTACATTTTTAAGTAGATAAGGTATGCAGTAGATTTGCAACAATTCCGAATGCGAATAAATAAATCCAATACTCTGAATTTCTGAGTTAACATCATTTTGCAACTAATTAATTTGTCTAGGTTTCAAAACTAAAGAGTTAATATGCAGACATAATTTGGGAAAAATCAACATAGTCTAGGAAAAAGGCTGGCTGGTAAATTGGTCTTTCCTTATTTCCTAGGAGAGAGTAGCTTTAGGCAAAGATTCTCCTCCACTAACCTCTATTTCCACATCAAATCTCACTGTGACTCAGAGACTCTCTCAGATTCCTCATTGGCATGGTGGGTCACAGGCTGGCCTGTTAGCAACAGGATCAGCAATTCAAAACCATGAGCGCACTCTGAGGGAGAAAGACATGGCTTTCTACATCTAGAAAGAGTTAAGGCTTTGCAAACCCAGGGAGACAGTTCTCTCTATCCTACAGAGCTATTGTGAGCATTTCCACAGAACGTGTGAGCTTCATATCTAAGCAACTCTGAGGAATGGATCAAATCAGTTGCTATGGAGTTGATTCGGGACCACGGCCCTCCTTTGTGTTCAGAGTAGCACTGTGCTCCACACGAAGCCTTTCTTCCCAAGAGCCTCGAACCCCCAACCTCTAACTTCTCAGGTAGCAGCCAAATGCATTAGCTGCTTTCACCACCCAAGATTTAGGCAAATAAAGAGAGTGTATTCAAGTATAATTTGTGTGTGAAGAAAAATAATAGAGTATTAATTCCTTTAATGATCATCCTTTAGAAATGAAAAGAACACACCCAACATAGTACTTCTTCAATATTTCTTATTTTGCAAAACATTCTAACTTCTATCCTCTACTAAATTGTAGTTATCTCATCCAGCAAGAATTCTACTAAATTGATAATGCTGGCATATACTAAATTTAACTTTCTAAACAAGTTATTTCACAAGTTTTAAGTTGTAGCCTTACAAATTATTTGAATATGTATGTTTCATTACATCTACTTCTTTCTTCCATTACAAAAGAAAAAAAGATGAAAATTAGGAGTAAACAGCTGACTCTCACTGCCATCGCGTCCACGCTGACTCATAGTGACACCACACTGCTTGTGGGCGTCTGAGACCCTAACTATTTACCGGAGTAGAAAGCTAAGTCTTTTTTCCTGTGGAGCTGCTGGTGGTTTTGAACTACCGACCACATGGATTTCAGACCAATGCATAACCACATCACCGCCAGGGATCCCAGCTACCAACTGGGATCATTCTTCTTTCCAGTAGTTCTTTAGTATACACACTGATATTGTTGCTAGGTGACATCGAGTTGATTCTGATTAATGGTGACCCTATCCACAACACTGCTTGATTTTGTGTAAGCCTCACAATGGTTCTTCTGCTCAAAGCTATCGCTGCAGCCACTGCGTCAATCTATTTCCACAACTGCCTTCCTGGTTTTTGGTGCTCTTCCATTTTACCATGCGAGTTATGCTGGTTTCTCACGAGAAGCGAAACCAATGCCATATGTGTGTGCATACAGAATGAGATTTATAACAAGGACTGGCTCAGACGGCTGTAGCCGTGAGCAAGGCCAGTTCAGATCAGGTCCCATGTCAACGGAAAGCTTCTCCCGAGTCCTGTAGCTGCGGGGGCTGAAGAACAGGAAGCAGGAAGATGAAGTCCATGACCACATGCTGGTGGATGTCAGGGTGAATTAATCTGAGATGGTTGAATGAAAATCAGTATGTGACAGCTCCTGGGATTGGCAGGCAATACGACAGGAGTTTGATGAACCAGGTGCAGGATCCAAATGCAGCAGTTGAAGTCAGCTAGTTCCTCATACGAAGGAGAGGCCATACCCAGAATAAAACCTCCCTCAAGGGTATCAAGGCTGCGGCCGGGTTAAGGAGGTCTATTCTCCCAACAACTGCTTGGCTGCTGCAAAGAAAATCCCATCACGGAATTGACCGCACTATGTTAGATCCTATCCTGAGAGAATCCTGGCCCATCTAGCTGACATAAAATCTAACCATCGTATCAAGCATGATGGCCCTGTCCAGGGACAAGTATCTATTGATATCATGCATAAAATAAGGAAGATGAAGTCTTTCCATCTCTATTCCAAGAAGCATTCGGGGTATACTTTTTTCAAGACATAAGTGGTGGTCTGGGTAAACTAGGGAAACAAATCCACAGAAACTCATATGTATAGAAGAGAGAGTTTTATACAACGGGTAAGTGTACATTAAGAAAGCATCCCAACCCAGTGCTGTCCAAGCCCATCAGTCCAACATTAGCCCATATGTCTGACAACAGTCTACAAAGTCATTCTCCATCTCACAAAACACCTGCAATGATGCCGACTGCAGGAGGGAAGCTGAATCAGTGAATGTGTAAGCATCTCAGCGCTGGCAGGGGTCTCCACACGGCTGCTCCAGCACCCAGGGCTGCATCGGGGTAGGTCCATGCGGCTTCTCCTTGGGGATGTCTTGTAGGAAGTGAGCCTTGCAAGCTGAAGCAGGGAACTGGCTAAGGCAGCTGCACTCTGGTCTGACCATCAGAAAGCAAGAGACCAGAGAACTTGAAAGGCAAGTCTCACTGAGCCATTTATCTCTCCATCCTTCAGTTAATCCCACATAAACCTTAACTATCTCAACATACATACCTGTACTTCTGGTAGTCCATGGTATTGTCAATATTCTTCCCCGGCACCATAATTCAAATGCATTGATTTTGCTCCTTGTTTCTTATTCCATTGCCAACTTTTATATACATGTGAGGTGACTGAGGTAAAATACCTAACACCCTAGTTCTCGAAGTGAGATCCTTGCTCTTGAACCCTTTAAAAGTGTCTTGTGCAGCAGATTTGCCCGATGCAAGGTCACTCGATTTCTTGACTGCTGCTTCCATAAATATTTATTGTGCTTCCTAGACAACTTTAATCCTTTCTCCGTTTGTCACAATGTTATCCACTGGTCCATTTGTGAGGAGTTTGGTTTTTCTTTATACTGAGTTGTGATCCACACTGGAGGTTTGGGTCCTTGGTCTTTCATAAGCAAGTGACCTCCTCAAATCTTGATGCCTCTTTCTCCTTCATATAGTCCATCACCTCAATTTATTTCTCCAGCATACAGATCGGAAAGTATGATGAAAAGATAGAACCCTGATGCACACTTTTCTTAATTTAAAAACAGAAATATGCTCTATTTCTGTTCAAATGAATTCCTCTTGATCTATGCATAACTACTATTCACAAGGCTTTAAGTATTTTTTTAATTATTAAAAGATCATATTATTGGGGACCCTTACAACTCTTGTTACAATCCATACACACATCGCTTGCATCAGGCGAATTTGTACATGTGTTGCCTTCATTCTTTTCTAGACATTTACTTTCTATTGAGCCTTTGGTATCAGCTCCCCCACTCCCCATAACCCCTTGACAGGTTATAAACTGTTATTTTCATATCTCACACCGACTGCTGTCTCTTTTCCCCTGTGCTTTCTGTTGTTCTGCCCCCTGGAGAGGGGTATATGGTTATGTGTCGATCACTGCGATTAGTTCCCCCTTTCACCCTTCCTCTCCACCACTGCCCCCTACCCTTCTAGTAACACTATTCCCACTCCTGTTCCTGGATTCCGTGTGCTGGGAGCTCCCATCTCTTATCTGTACCTGTGTACATGCTCTTGTCTAGTCTGAAGTGAGAAACAGCACTGGGGTCATGGTAGTGGGGGTTGAGGAAGTCTCAAGAAACCAAAGGAATATTGACTGTTTCATCAATGATTTACTGCATCCCGGTTGACTCATCCCTTCCTCGTGGCCCCTCTGTGGGGGGATTGTTCCAATGTCTACATTGGACTTAGCCTCCCCCCACCATTCTCAACAATATGTTTCTGTTTGTTTGTTTGTTATGTGTCTGCTGATGCCTATTACCCGGTCCCAATGACTCCTCATGATCACACCAGCAGTGTGCTTCTTCCATGTGGACTTGTTGCTTCTCTGCTGAATTGGCGGCCTGTTTAACTCCAAGCCTTAAACACCCAGGTGCGATATCTTTTAATAACTGGGCACCATCTGCCTTTTTCCCCACATTTACTTATGCACCCATTTTGTCTTCAGTGATTGTGTTGGGAGGGTAAACCTCTCAGACAGCTGATCTGTTAGAACAAAGTATTCTTGTATTGAGGGAGGATATGAGCAGAGGCCTGAAATATGTCTACCACCTGTGTATTGCTGTATAAATATATGTACATAGGCCAATACCTGTATTTTTGTGGATTAATATGCTTATATATGTACATTGCTATATTTATATCTCTAGCCATTGCTTTATTTCCTAGGTCCTTCCTCTGTGTCCTTTTACCTTCCTCCTGCCCCAGTGTAATGACACCTAGTGCAGGACAATCACAGGCCATTGGGTAGAAAGTCTTTGGGTCCAGTGGTGTTGTAAGCATCTCAGTGCTGGCCAGGGTCTCCATGTGGCTTCTCCAGTTCCCCGGCACGAGGTCTATCAGTGTAGTGCCATATGTTTTGTCAGTAGGGTCTCTCAGGGAGGGAGTGTTGTCAGTAGAGTCTCTCCCAGGGAGTAAACCAAGAAAGAGAGAGAGCCTGTCTCCTGCCTCCAAGGAGGAAATCCAGTAATTCCCAGAATCCTTCACGGAAGGCAATGCCCACACAGAGGCCTCATTAGATATGACCCGTTTGACAGACTAGACTCCACCCTTTAACTCTTAATCCTCTCAAGTCCCAAATGGACACCCGATTATGTAACTACCATACTTTCTATTCCCCCTCTCAAATGCAAGCTCTACTGTTAGATTCCTTGTGTGTGTGTGTGTGTGTGTTTGTGTGTGTACTCAAGAGCAAACTTTTGTTACACCCAAGCAAAAATCCACTGCCATTCAGCTGACTCCAATGAATAGTGAAACTTTATATGTTTTGAGGGACTGCAAATCTTTAAGGGAGCAAATGGTCTCATCTTTCTCCAATGGATCAATTACTGGGTTTGAACCACCAATCTTGTGGTTAGCAGTTGAATGCCTAGCTCACAGCAACACCAACAAAAACCAAACTCACTGCCATCGTGGCAATTCCTACTCACCATTACTCCGTAGGACAGGGGAGAACTACCCCCTGTGGGTTTTTGAGACTATAACTTTTTTTCTCCTATGGAACAGCTGGTGGTTTTGAACTGCAGACCTTGCAGTTAGCAGCCCAATGCATCACTGCCACCAGAGTTCCTACAACCACACCAGGCTTCCTTTTTAATCCACATAGTGCAAACCGACTGCATTTTTTAAAAAGATCAGCATATTTATATGAGTAAACACAAGGTGGCAATGTAGCACCAAAATCCAATAAGTAAAACCAGGGTTCACAAGACAACTCAGTGCTTGCGGAAGAAAATAACACACATGCACAGTTTTATTATCCAAATAAATATTTCTTACACTTTTAATGTAAGGAAACTTTAAGTAAGTTAAAATTAAAATTATGGTTCATGAATCATGAAACCATGGTTTGATTTACTCAGTATATTTATTTACTCTTCTTTGGGCATTAAAATGGATTTTTCACACAATTTATATGCCATGGGCAAAGTTTGGTTCTCATAGAGCTTCCCAAGCTCCAAACTCCAAACTCCCGGCCGTGGAGTTGATTCCAACTGTGCGAGACCCTGTCGGACGGGGTAGAAACGCCCCGTGGGTTTCTAGCCTGAAGCTCTGTACTGGATTCGAAAGCCTGGTCTTTCTCTCGTGATGCAGCTGGTGGTTTCAAATCACTAACCCTGACCGTAGCAGCCTAACACATAACCACGAGAAATTAAAACGCCCGGATTGCATTTGTCACTGGAAAGTTGCTTACTAAGTTTAAAGGAGAAGGCATTTGCTCCAGTGTTCAGAGAATGAATGCATCCCGGAAGTAAAGCAAAGTCAGGACTCAAATGATGATGGGATCTTGACCCCTGCCTTCCACAAAAGCCTGATTGAAGCCATCAACCAGCCCAGTGGGCCAGGCCATGATAAACTCGGCGAGGTTGGTACATCCACCTGAGCTCTTCAAATACGTAATTGGGTTACCGTATTCAGGAACAGGGTCACTCCCCCTCACCCCCAACAGTGGGACAATTTTTCTTGAAAATGGTAAACTGGATGTCTGTGTCATGGACAATTTTTTCCCTTTAATATCCTTTTAGATGAATTCTGAAGAATATTATTTCTATGTGGTGCATGGATACCAACATGATTTCTGACAATGAGCTAATCTAACAAATAAAAGTATCATTTTACATTTTTTGAGTGCTGTAAATTCTTATTCCCCAAATGAAAGTGAGAAATATGTACAAGATGAGTGAAAAAGTCATTTTGCAAAATTTGCTATCTGCTATCTATTGGTGATTGCAAGATATCAAATGAAATTCAAATTTTCAATATGAAGTTACTAAATTCTTAAGGAATGTGGAATTTTTGTAAGTTTAAAAATGAATTTTTTAGTTATTTGATAAAAAATTGTCTTTAAAAGATCTATAAAAATATTGTATTTAATTTTAAAAACTCTGGTAGTGATATTTATTTTGGTATTTAAATGAATTGTGCAGAAGGGAAACAAATGGACTTGTAGGATAAACATATTTGAATATGCTAGTTTACCAAAATATTTCTTCTCAACTTGTTCCTTTCAGCCAATATTTGCACCAACAGAGATGGCAATTACTCATAGATGAGATTTTACTCCCTGTTCAGTGGCAAGTCAGACATCATTAATGGATCAGAAAACTCTTTCAAATAAGCCTAGATATTGCCTTAAGATGTTTCGTCCCCAGCACTTTAAATAGCCACTCTGCACTGAGTGCTGGTAGATGTGAGCGAGAAGCATATTTGCTCTCTGTGTGCATTGTGAGCATAATAGCAAATATCTCAGCCACAGATTATGCATATTTAGCCAATATTCAAGAAATTGAAATGCATAGCATAGGAATGTATTTAATGATAAGCATACATATGTATTAATTTGCTAGTGAATGGCTAAGATATTGCAATTATTAATGCTTTTATATAACACGATGATCTATGAAGACGTTTCCCTACATTTTCTACTCCCTGTTGCCTTCGCTCAGTGAATGCGATAAGTTATATTTATACTCTCATGCCATTTAAATTGAGACAGAAATTGGAGTGTCTCTATAGAAGAACATAAGAAAATGACAAAACAGATAAAGGCATTCTCAATTTTACTAAGCCTGATGAAAGTCAATAGCTAACCTGTGTTGAATGTATAAGTTTGCCTACGAGTTGAAAGGTTGGTGGTTCAAACACACCCATAAGCACCTCAGAAAACAAGCCCTGTAATCGGCTTCCAGTCATGAATACCGTCGAGGACAGCTATCCTCTGGGCACATGGCATTTCCACAAGTCAGAAGAGACTCAATAAGCAAAAACAACAACAAAAATCACTGTGCCACATACTTCACGTATCATGCCTCACAGCATTATTGCAAAATGATTAGCAGCACATGCACATTGCAGTGGTGGAGAATGTGAGGCTTAGAGAAGTCACGTTAGCACTAAAACAATAAGTATTAGCTTAGTATAAAACAGAGGAAGAACCTAGGCTTTCTTTTCATGTAAGACCTCCTCAAATTTCTGAAAAATTGGTAGAAAACTTTGCAACAATACTCTGATAGTTGATAAGGTAAGTTATATTTGTCCTAAAATTTTCGATCTAGGAAGCTAGGCCAAGGAAATAGCCAGCAATGATACTATCCATTCATCTTCAAATATGGACATTTTGGAAATATTATTTGTAACAATAGAAAAAATTTCAAAACTAAATATCCAACAATAAGGAAATAGTTTATAAGCCACACAAGGCAGACAACTATGAAAGAACTAAATATTTTCATGGAATAATTAATGGAAAATTATTAAAATAAAATATAAGACAAAAGAGTCACATCATGGGAGTGGTCCAGTTCATTAGAATGTCTATATTTTCCAATGTTCTATAACAAATGTGTAATATGCAAGTAGGAAAAATATATTGTATTAGTAAATATACACCCTTTTTTCATTAACCTTCATTACTTCTCTCAGTACAATATCCCTAGTGCATTCCTGGCCTATTCGGGCTCCAATTTATTAGAGTTAATTGAATTTCTATAGATTATTCCAACCAGAATCATCCACATTTTTCCTGTTCAGTAGTGGTTATTAACTCTCATCATCTCACTTTTTCAGTAACCACTCATTCTGTATAATCTATTAGTACAAAATTATCAAACCAGCGTATCAAGTTTTAAGGAGCGTATCATTTTACTTAATAGGTGAGGCCTAGTATTTAGTATTTCTAGAATTTCTTGCTGGATTACTGAAGTTACTGGTCACCAGGACAATATCTTTCCACTGTCACCAATGGCAAAAATATAACAGAAATTGTGCCATGCATGCACAATATATATGATTCTGTTTCCTAGCAAGCCTATAGAGCAGGGTAGAACTTGTGTTTCAGGGGCTGTAAGTCTTCATGGGAGCAGAAAGTCTCATCTTTCTCCCACAGAGAAACTGCTGGATTCAAACTGCCGAGATTTAGGTTAAAAGCCGATCGCAAACCCAGCACACAACCAGGGCTCCTTTAGAAACATCTGATGAATCAATACAGGTTGCTTCGATTATCCATGTGGCTCTTCCCTGCCCACCTAGTGTTTCTCAGAAAGATATTCTGAGTGTCAGAATTGCTTGAAGTCTGAGTTAAATATGCAAGTGTCTAGTCTCTATGTAAATATCTGATATATGTTTCTTGTACAACATAATTATTATACATTGTTTCAAACTGGAAGATGACCAGGACGGTCAATACAGTATGAAAATCGGTCATGTTTTGACTCCCTATCTGCAGCAGTGAAAGCTAGCTCCTCACCATAAATGTTTCTTCTGCTTCCACAACTCTTGGCTAGATACTGTTTTCTCCATGGGGGCCATCTGGTTGCACTTACTCATGTGAATGCATGTTGACCAGTGGTTGTGAGTAAAGGGGCTTAGGTCATTTCTACAAGTGTTTCCATGTTTCTCCTTCTTTTAAATAGCAGCTCATGTTGAACCACCAACCTTACTGTTGGCAGTTCAATGCTAACCTGACAGTGCCACCAGGAATAGTTCATCACAAAAGGAGAGAATCTAGGTTTCCTAAAGGACCACTTGCAAGAAACATACCCACTGTAAAACCTGTGCATTGGGATGCTAAGTGACAGCCACACATTCAAGTGTTCGAATCCTCTCACTGTCGGGTGCCCTGTCATGGAAGTACAGCCCATTAGAACTAACTTACCTTCTCAAGAGTTAGGCTGAAATCTAATGTTTTCTAGCCGTTTTCTATTTGTAGCATCTGTTCTTTGTTTTGTGTTTTCTCTTCTTTTTTTTAAATTTTTTTATTTTTTTTATTTTTATTTATTTATTTTTTTGTGTTTTCTCTTCTACTTTTTTCTTTTGCTAACTGGATTTTGTCTTGTTCCATTGTGTCCACTGACATTATATATACCTTCTATTTAAATTGTTTTTTTGTTGTCCAAAGTCTACGAGTGTTATTTTTGTTGCTATGCATCTTTAATGTAATCTGCCTTCCAAGAATACTGTACTACATGCAAAGATGGGTAGGCTAGGAAGCATTATATTTTCAATACCTTAATTCATCCCTAAGGGGATCATTACCTCTTTCATTTTCTTCTAAAAACTTCTTCTCTGGGAAGAGACTTGTCATAAGGATTTTCGACACTGTGTATATGTTGTGTGGTCGTTTTAGTCCTAACTGCCACTGATTATACCTATATTGGATCAATTATAATATCATCCCCCAGAAGGTGAGCAGAGGCAAAAACAGACCCATCCTGCCGTGAGATGAGATGTCGGGCATATGAAGCACAATAAGCCTTTTTCCCAGGCGCAAGGAGAAATGCAGAAATGCGGTGTGCAGTAAAAGAGAAAATGGACCATAGCTGAATCTGAGACACACCACCTGAAATTCTGACAGCTTCTCCGTTCTTCCAGAGATCCAGCTTCATTCCCTTCTGACTTTGTTTTTTAACTCAAGTTAACAACACCCCGTTATGCACATGGTTGCATGAGCCGACTGCCCTGAAGGAAGCTAACAATAATAAATGGAGGATGATCCCTTAGCTGGAAGGAAAGAATAATCCGAGTGAATGAAAGGCTTTTACAAAGTTGCTTCCTTATAGATCTCTACAAATGAAAACAAAACAAACAAAATAACGTCATTGCCATCAAATTGATTCTGACACAAAGCAAAAGTTGATATTTAACACATAGTATTCTTAAACTGTCCAGATGGTTCAGTGCGAAATTTAATTCACTTTTTAAAAAATTTTAATAAATCATTTTATTGGGGGCTCTTACAACCCTTAAAACAATCCACACATCAATTGTATCAAGCACATTTGTACATCTGTTGCCATTGTCATTTTCAAAATAGTTTCTCTCTGTTTGAGCCCTTGGTGTCAGCTCCTCTCTTTTCCCCTCTCTCCCCCACCCTCATGGACTCCCCCCAATAAATTATAAATTATTATTATCTTCTTATCTTACACCACCCACTGTCTCCCTTTGCCCATGCTTAATTCATTTTCATCTTTCCTTGTATACCATGTCCATTTCTTATTTATGTCTGCTTGATTTCATGGACCTAATAATACATTTATAGTTAATATGTGTGTAAACTGAAGCATTGTTCTCCATTGGGCAATAAAATAACAATTAAATAATAACAAATGTTTGAGCTTTCTGGGTCCCTGAAAATTGCCCAAGGTAGCTACTGCCCCTTTGCTGAGCACCAGGGGTGAAATCGCGTTTCATGGATGATAAAATTACAGATAAGCAGTGGGGACCAGACCTGGCTTCAAAAGGCGTAGACAGGAGGAATTAGCAGGCTCCACAATGAGTTGGGATGCCAAGGCAGAAAAGACAGTGACAGTTGACTTACAAGTGGAGCTTAAAGCACCCTTATAAATAGGATGTTTCATGCTGGAATAGAAAGCATGTTTCCCATGTTCCCAAGAAGGACTGAGAGTGTGCTAGAGCTGGTGGACATGAAGGGTCCACGATCTTGACCTGGAAGGTGTCAGGGGGTTTGAGTCATCGACTGTCTGCCATGGCTTGAATATGATCACAGGCCAGAGACTGAATGGGTTGGGCATGCCTGAGGGCACAGGGGGATGCTCTGGATGTTGTCATACCAGGTGACCCCTTCTCCCCCACCAATGCCAGGATGATGCTTCCACTCCCTTCAACCCCTTCATCCCCTTTCAAACTCTCATTCATACTGAAAGGAAAAAAGGGAAGGAGATGTTTTAAATGAAATGTGTCTGGGACAATTTACAAATGTATTCGGCCATTTATTATTAATAGATGTTTAGAAGCATTTAAACTGCAGGACGCATTAAACTGCACATTGACATATATCTACATACGTATAGCATACACTATTATATATCCTGGTTGCATGGTGGTTACACATTGGGCTGCCAACCGCAAGGTCAGCAGTTTAAAGTCACCGGCCTCTTCTCAGGAAAAAGATGAGGCTTTCCACTCGTGTAAAGAGTTACAGTCTTGGAAACCCACAGGACAGTCCTATCCTCCCCTGTCGGTTCGCTATGAGTCAGGGTCAACTCGATGGCAGTGAGAGCTTATTTATATATTTTGAACATGTTATCAGGAGAGACCAGACCCTGGGAAAGGACACTGAGTTTGGTAGAAAGGCAGTTAAAAAGAGACAGACCTTCAGGAAAGCGACTTACACTGTGGTTGCTCAGACATTAACAACCAGTGTGAGGCTGACTCAAGGTCAGGCACTATTTTGCTCTGCTGTACGGAAGAGTGCTGTCAATGACTGAATGGCCCCTTGCAGCAGCAACATAAAGTACAAAATAATTTACAATATTGCTTGCTTGCATGAGTATAACATTGATCATGAAGATGGAACAGGGTCCATCGATTATTTTTTTCTGATACACATAAGATCATTACAAGAAAGATATCATTGGATGACAACTAACAACAGCATCTTCGTGGTTCAATCCAGATAGCTAAAGTTCAACTATAAATGACATTTAGCAAGGACCTTGTGCACACTGTAGCCACCATTGATCAAATTAGTACACAAGTTATTCTGGTAACAACGATGTTAATATTTCTCACCAGTGAGTACAGAATGGTGTTTTGTCCAGGACTTGTCAAAAGACAGAGAAGGTTAAAATACACATGAAACTTGAATGGGGTTTTTTGCCACCAGAATCAGTTGAGTTGGAACCAGTTATTCAAAGAAATTAGGCAAGCAGAAGTAGGTCTAATTGCAGTTAAGTATAAAGGAAATGGATCAGCTTTGGTGCAAGCCAATGTATCTAGAGAAGCCTCATCCAAGTGGTTGAGGCTACTGTGGGATTTTATCTTGGAACTAAGTTGGAGGTACATAATAGTTGCAGTGACATAGGTCAAGATAATTATGTGGTCTAGAAAAGTAGACATTTTATATGATTACAGAGGAAAATAAAAGAAGATTTTGGTTGATTATGAGGGATAACTCTCTAGCTCTTTTACTGCTTCCCAAACTTAAATGGGTTGGCTCTCAACATAATGGCCTCTCTTCTACCGAAAGTATTCAAAGACAATCCAGAGACTGTAGAAGAAATTCCTGCTTTTATTGAAACCATCGGGACTTGATGGCCAGTAGAATTCCATCCAATCCTCAGGCTTCCTACAAATGCATACTGAATTTAGTCTGCTCAATCAAACATAATTCTGTCCTAATGTTCTAAACATAGCAAAGTCAAAGGAAAATACGGAGCATTTCTCCTAGTGTAATTTGGAGCAGGGCCATTACTGGGGTGGGTGCATTCCGTGGCATTGGAAGAGTTGGGAGGCAAATCCTAAGCAAGGATACAGTGGCTTCCTGGGCAAACCATATGCATATAAACGTCCAGATGGTAGACAACAAGGGTGCCCAGTGTAACAGCCAAAAAAAAGACACATAAAACATAATTTTAAAACAAATATACTTGTTGAAGATTGGTATTATGGCAAAGCTGTCAAATAACACTAGACTTCCAAAAGTCTCAATGCAATCTGTAACATATTTCAGGATCTTTTTTACCTTTATGATTTCAAGCATGTAAAATCCAATGCCATCCACAGTTAAGAATTAAATTAGGTAACAAGATGAGGTAATTATATCTGAGTAAAATATGAGTGCTATTTACCTCACTGGCTAAATACCTTCTAGTGGAAACATAGTCATGAATGGCAAGTATAGGAAAATACACCAAAACATTAATCATGCATGAAACTGGATTGAAACAATCAAACTATCTGGGCAAAAATATAAACCACACTTCTCAGTTCTCTTCTCTGCTATTTATCACTGGCAGTTGATGTCTGCAGGTTATGTTACCCAAGTGGCCGTCAGCTGGGTTTTGCAAGGTTCTGCCAATAGAAGGTACTGATAGTGGAAAGAAGCAACGATGTTTCCCGTCTGCGTAGTGACTACAACAGAGCCTACTGTGGTCTAAATCTCCCTTATTAATTCTACATCCTGACCTCCCATAACACTATTGCCTCTCCTTTGCCCCTCCAGCCTAGGTGGTCCGCTGTCATTGCAGTAATGTTCCCTCTGTTGCTATTCTTCAGTATGGTTTCCTTAAGGGTGCAATTTTTCACAACACATTTACGCTCATGCTGGTGAAAGTGCTGAGTCAGTGCCTTAGATTGAGTTTCCCTTAAATGGTCTGATATGGATACCTGGTTCCTGCTTTGACTAGCCGGAATTCAAGTCCTACTAATCTCTGATTGCCTCATTGTTGAATATTACCTTTTAACCTTGCTTTGTCACCTGTATAACCAGTTTCTTTATTTTATTTGCTCTATGTCTCCCATTATAGCTTGGACCATGAATTTCCCAGCACCTGCTTCAAGAAGTTAAATTTTGAAGTGTATTTTGTGTAGAACTTGTCCAAATCATACTGACACAAGAGATTTTTAGAGCAGCAGTGTAAGGAGAACATTGCAAGTACTCATCTAAGAACTTTAATTCTATCCTCACATCAGTTTAGTCCTTCCGAAAAGCCTATACCTGGATCCCATGAACTCAGATTCCTACAGAAATACCTTTCATCCATTCCATTTTAAAGTTATTCTCTTAACATTTAATTATATAGGTATTTAACATTAAAGCAAAATCTTGTCAAGAATGACCCTTCACCACAGACGTTTATCTTAAAAACTCTTCTGGAGAAATTTTTCATCAAATTTACTATATTGCAGCTTGTAGTCATCAGGGTGTTTGAGATAAACAAAAAGGGGGGTAGGGAAGTGGGTTTATTGGTCCACTTAATTGAGCTTCAGAATGAGTTCAGTGAGGCTAATCTTGGTAAAAATGGAAGTAGGAACTCGAACACTATTAACTCTCTACTCTCTCTGACTCTAGCTCTCTTTCTCTCTTTTTCTCATCATTACTTTTTTCTGTGTGTGGCTTGTATTTTTTTCATATATGCCATGCTCAGTGTAGTGGTGCAGTGGGTTATATATTGAGCTGTTAACCACCCACTGTTAATCAACATCTCAAAACTATCAGCTGTTCCACAGGTGAAAGACGAAGCGTTCTATTCCCATCGAAAGTTAGTCTCAGAAACCCATAGGGACAGTTCTATTCTGTCCTGTGGGGTCACTTTGAGTCAGAATCAACTCGATGACAGTGAGTTTTTGAGATGCTCCTGAATCACATCATTTTATGTAAGAAGAGGTGTCCTGGAGAAGTAATCTCTGTTACCTCAACTTAAGTTCCATGTCCACCTTGTAGTAGTTATTGAAACCAGTGCACTAGAGGGCCCGAGTGAGGTCATAGCCTATTGTAATAGCTATGAGTTGGTCTGTACATTTGTGTGTGTGTTTATGTGTATGTTCTAGACCATCAAAGGAAAAATATGATTCAGTTTGTGAAGGAATAGTTTCCTAGAGGAAGAGAGATTCCCTTTTGAGTAGATCAAACTCTCTCTATCTGTATCTATCTATCTATCTATCTATCTATCTATCTATCTATCTATCTATCATCTACCATCTATCTATCTATCTTCCCTAGATACCTTCTGAACAAGTAGATTAGTCCACTTAAAGTTTCATACCAGGATAAGATTCTCTCATTCTTTAAAGCAGCATTTAATGCTCAGTGGTGGCAACTATCCATTCTATCATTGGAGAGTTGTTTATCTAGACCCTACGTTATTCTGAGTGGCGGGCAGGCATCAATAGAGAAGGCTGCTGCCATTGTCAGCTGCCAGCGAGTCAGTTCTGACTCCCAGCCGCCCTTCCTACACCAGAGAAAACACTGTCCCGTTCTCTGCCATCCTCAAAATGACTGCAGTGTCTGAGCCCCTTATTGTAGTCACTGTCAAACTATCTCGTGGAGGAGCTTCCTCTTTACTGCTGACGCTCTACTTTACCAATTATTATGTCCTCCTTTAGGGACTGGACTTGCGTGCGATTATGTCAAATGGACACAAGCTGAAGTCATGCCATTCTCAATTCTAAGGAGCATGCTGGCTGTACGCCCTTCAAGACAGATGTCTGAAATCCAGTCCATGGTACATTTAGTATTCTTCCCCAGCATCAAAACTTAAATCAACTGTTGGTTTTCCTTATTCACTTTCCAGTTTAAAATACCACGGTGCTCATCAGGTGCGCTTTAACACTCATAGGGACATCTTTGTCTAGCACTTTATATATTACTATGGTGCTCTGTTGGTGATAAGGGATAAGTGTCAAACGGATAACTGCAAGACCAGTGGTTCAAACCGCCCCACCAGCTGTTCTGCAAACATCTGAGAGATGAGACTCTGGCTGCTTCTGGAAAGGTCCCTGAAAGTCTCTAAAGACATCTATGGGATTGCGGGAGTCAGAATCAAAGAGATGGAGCGCCCATCAGCTGTCACAATTAGGTAGAAAGTCATCATAGAGGAGAGCAAGTGACAAGTTCAGAAGAAGTGCTTTGAGAGAGAGGGTGCTTATTGTGTTTAAAGAACACTAAAGAACCCAGGATAGCAGGAAGTCCGTGTGGGAAAATAAGGTCAGACACATGGCAGGGCAAGTTTGTGAACACAGACTCAGTGCCATTGAGTTGATGCTGACTCATAGTGACTCTCTAGGGACAGAGGAGAATGACCCATGTGAGTTTCTGAACATCTAACTCTTTACGGGAGGAGTAACCTCATCTTTTTCCTGCAGTGCAGCAGGCTGCTTCCAACTGTTGACCTTGGGGATTCCAGCCCAAAGTGCAAGGGCTCCTGCTCTTGTAGACTCGTACTTTTGAGGGTACCTTTAGGTCATCAGTTTAGAGTCCCAATCCTTTACCCCCCCCCCCAATGATATAAAGTAGAATAGAAAAACATCATTATGCCTTGCACCTTCTTTTATATCACAAAATGCTTTGTGTTTTGATAGGCCACACAGATACAACTTCTTAGGTGCATGATATGAGCGAAAGTTCATCTAAAACCATTAACACCTTATGGTTCTTTTTATGCTTTCCTACAAATTAAAATATGTCTGCTAGCACCAAACTCTCTTCTCTTTGATTATATGCTAGAACAATATGAGTTCAATAAATGTCTATTTAACAAGTCTTAATATTTCAGCATGGCCTTTTCTTAAAATTTACTATGAAATTACGGTTGTTATGAGGGACCCTAATTTTATATAAGGCAAAGGAAAAATCAAGCAAATGATCAGGTACTTACTAATTATTCATTACACAAAAGACTTAGTATGTCAATACATTTTAGAAAGAAATCCTTGATTCAAAAGACTTATAATCTAGTTGAAATTACTCTAAAACAAACCACCCACTGCCAGCCAGCTGATTCCAACTTCCAGTGACCTTGTTCAGGATTTCTGAGGTTGGAAATCATGATGGACGCAGATAGCTTCAAATTTCTCTCATGGAGCAGCTGGTGAGTTTGAACCACAGACTTTCCCACTAACAACCTGACACTTATTTGACAGTGCACCAGACTTTGCAGAAAGTTGTGTGTGTGCAACATAAATTATCCCTGGATGAAGAAAAGAAGGTAATTGTCATGGGATAAGTAAAATGTGAGCATGGCCTTTCAGAGTCGGAATACTCTATAGAAAGAGATTTTTTTTTTTTTTAAGAACCAGAAACAACACCTATTACACTATATATTAAAACATACTTGTCAAGTGGCTTCTGTGTACAAGTCACTGTTGGGGATAAACACACACAAGATACAACTTTATAATAATTCTAGCTACTAAAAATAATGACTGTTTAGGTTGGCTTTATATGTATATATACACACATATATAGATATACACATATATACTCATCTATATCTCAAAATCCATATGGTTTTGTGTGTATAGTCAGGAATTTTACATATAAACTTCTGAACTTAGAATTCTTACTTTCAGAGAATCCTCTTTACAGCTTATGTCTATGGGACATCTGTAGTACTCTTCTTAATATAAGAATGCCTGCCTGCCCTTTTTAAGTACTTCAGACCACTACCTAGTCTTGGATCAATTATTCAGATCATCTCACATGTCCAGAATGGATTTATATCCAGGTTTGTGAGCCAGATAACAAATACAAATTTGTCTGTATAATATCTGTATGTTTATATTAGACCTTTTACAAAGGCAGAACTCTCCCACGTAGCAAATTTCTCTAAGGATAACAGGAATCCAAAAATGTACACAATGTATACAGTATATGCACATAGATATTACTTTGTATATATAGCTGTGGTTATTTATTTCAATTAATATAAAATTTCTATTTGCCATCTGGGATTGACATCTAGCACCCGTCTTTTCATTTAACTTGCAGCAAATGACTAGCTAAATATGTACTAAAAACCCAGCATTATGGCGTCAGTTTTGACTATTGTGACCCCATATGACAGAGTAGAACTGCGTCTTTGGGGTCTAGAGACTTTAAATTTTATAGAAGAAGACAACTTCATCTTTCTCTGTATGAGATCATTGGCTGGTGGCCATGGCTAGTGGGTTAGAACCTTTCCAATGGCAGCTCACCAGGGCTCCTTATTAAAATACATAGAAAGCATTGAAGTTTAAGTTTAACCAGATTTTGGTCCCTTGTCACTTACCACTTTTAAAACTTACCTAAAATAGGAGAAAGTCTAATGGAACAAACATAACAGCGGTGAATTTGCTTTGGTCTTTCGCTTTCTTTAATTGCATGCTTGATGTTGGAAAGATCATAGTAGAGCATAGTAATATGCTTGGAAAGTAAGGAATTAAATGAACTCTTTTTAATTCTAACTTTTAGTCTATAAAATGATTCTAAAAAAGGAAAAAGAGTTCATTGTGCTCCTAATTATAAATGAAATGAGAGATATTTAAGAGCTTTCTATAAAATTTTAATAAAATACCCTTCAAAGAACTAATATTTACATCCACCAAATATTTTAATGGCAGAGAGTCTTACATGTGGTAGACAGGTCATTTATAATTGTTGGTAGATTGAAGGCACATAAAGCGATGAACAAGGTCATTGTGTTATTGAGGTTAATGCTTCTCAGGACAGAAATGAAAATAAGCAAACAAAACAATACCTCCTCCACATTATACTTCTGTGTTAGGCTGGTTCTTTAGAGAAGCAAAACTAGTGATACAGAAATTGAAAACCACCTGCTTCAGGATGACGGAGAACATGGTAAGACCAGTGGATCTGTTGTGAAAGGAGTCTCTTGATCTGAGGCCGTGCTATGTAGGATACCATGCCAGTAGTTAAGGCATCCTCTAAGACCACAGATGGTGCTTTTGGCAGAAGCACTGTGTGGAGGGAAGGGAAATTCCTATCCAGAGTGAACGTCTGTTCCAGTAAGGAAAAAGCCTAATTTTTCCATGATTCCACATCAAGGACTCAGTGTCGGTCTCTGTGGCACTCAGTGCTATATACCACTTCAATGTAATATTGGAGTGCTCTGTGCACATACAACTTTATGATCTTGTGTATCACACAAAATGCAATTCATAATGGGCAGCTCAGGCTACATGGTGACTTGGTGGTTCATGGTGAAGTGGTCAGTCTTTACTCAGATGCAGTAGCATGTAAAAAGCTGTTTCTCCAAAGCACAGCAATTGTCTGTGGACAATGCAGAGCCTTATTCCCAAATCCTAAGGGCTCATGCTATTATTCACTTGTGGGGGCCAAACACTCTCAGTTGCACATCCACCCGCCATCCGCCACTGGAGCTTCAACCACCAATGGATGTGCTGGATCGTATGGCTGCAGTTGTAGAGCAGTTTGCACGGTAGCTTGAACCTGTTGTAGATATTACTTTTGTCCTAGTCCCACACAAGTTTAGAAGTTAAAGAAGTGACTTTCTTTAGTCACTTGATAAATAGGCCACAGTAGTAAACTGAAATACCTTTTTCCCAACAACTCAATAGGCAACTAACTATACACATGAACTTTTCGACATGGGTTACAAAGAAATCAGATTGACTCTATCTTTGGAAAGAGATGATGGAGTAGCTCATATCAGCATTAAAATGAGTAGAGGGGCAAACTGTGGAACAAACAATCAATTGTTCATCTGTGAGTTCAGATTGAAGTTGAAGAAATATTTAAAAGGTTCACAAAAGCCAAAATAGAACCATGCGTATTTCCCACCTGAATTTTGAGAGCATCTCAAGAACAGATGTGATG
This sequence comes from Echinops telfairi, assembly GCF_000313985.2. Classification (NCBI taxonomy): domain Eukaryota; kingdom Metazoa; phylum Chordata; class Mammalia; order Afrosoricida; family Tenrecidae; genus Echinops; species Echinops telfairi. Next base: position 10,231,006 of record NW_022107432.1, on the reverse strand, counting down.
GATTAACACTAATCACAGAAGACCTGAGGCACTGTAGGGTGCTATCGAGAACATCATACAAGAGGAACGCAAAAGCTCATGAAAAAGGCAAGAAAGAAAGGAAAAAATCAAAGTGGATGTCAAATTTCAGAACTCTGAAAATTGCTCTGAACTGTGTATTAACCTAAAGCAAATGGAAGAAATAATGAAGTCAAAGAGCTGAATGGAAAATTTCAAAGTGCATCTTGAAAAGATAGAGAGTAACCTGACATAATGAAACGGACAGAGACCTACAGTTAGAAAACGAAAGAGGAAGGACATGCTCAATATATCTAAAACTGAAAGAATTGAGGAAATATCTGAAGCCTTGAGCTACAATATTGAAAGATTATATGAACGAGACATTGAACAAAGTAGGTAGCATCAAAAGAAGATGGAAAGAAAGCATAACTCTACCATTTCAAGAGGTGGCCTATCATTAAAAACTATGGCATTGAAGGGAGACGTCCAAACTGAACTGTAGGCATTGACTGAAAACAAACTTTCATGGAATACCTGTTAAATGTGTCAACAAGCTGATGAAACACTGGAGTTCTTACTTGTTCATATAAGCCAGGAAATTTGGAAGACAGCTGCTTGACCAACTGACTAGAAGAGATCTATATTTTGTACCTAGTCCAAAGAAACCTGATCTAACATAAGGCCCAAATTATAGAACCATATCATTGATATGCAAGTAAAATTTTGCTGAATATCTTTCAACAATGGTGGCAGCAGTACATTGACAGGGAGCTTCCAGAATCCAGCTTCCAAGCTAGATTCAGAAGAGGACTTGGAACAAGTCCCATCATTAAGGATGTCACATGAATCGTGGACGAAAGCAGAGAACACTGGAAAGATATTTACAGTATTTGAATTTCATTGACTATGCAAAAGCATTAGGCTGTGTAGATGACAACAAATTATGGACATTTTGAGAATGGGAATTACAGAACACTTCATTTTTCTCATGCAGAACTTGAACATGGATCATGAGGCAGTTGTGGGAACAGAACAAGAGAAGACCGCAAGAAGGGTGTGCCACCAGGTTGTATTCTCTCACACTTATTCAACCTGTATTCTGAACAAATAATCTGAAAAGCTGGAGTATATTAAGAAGAATGAAGCCACAAGATTGCAGCAAAGCTTATTAACAACTTGTGATATGCAGATGACACAACTTTGCTGCAGGTGAGAAGGACTTGGAGCCTTTGCTGAGGAAGATCAAGGAGCGTAGCTTTTTGTATGGAAAGAAAATCCAAATCCTTTCAACTGGACCAATAGGTGGCATTATGATAAACAGAGAAGAAAAAACGAAGTTCTCGAGGATTTTTGCCTTCTTTGGGTCTACAATCAATGCTCAGGAAAGCAGCAGTCGAGGAGGAAATGACACACTGCTTTTGGTGAATTTGCTGCAAATCCCTCTTGAAAGTGTTGAAAAGCAAGGATGTTACTTTGAGGGCTCAGCTATGTCTGACCCAGCCATGGTGTTTTCATTCATCTGACATGTGTGAACGCTGGATATCAAATAAAAAGACTGAAAAAGAACCATTACATTTCAATTATGAATAGCAAAGATTGTTGAAAGTCTCATGGACTGTCCTAAGAACAAGAAATGTCTCAGAAGTACAGCCAGACTGCTCCTTTGAAGCAAGCATAATGAGGCTTTATCTCACATACTTTGTGCATGTTATCATGAGATACTCGTCCCTTGGAAAGGGACATGGTGGTTGGCAAAACTGAGGGGCAGCAGGGCAAAAAAAAAAAAAAAAGAATACCCTTTGCAAAGATGGGTGGACAGAGTGGCTGTAAAAACTGGATCAAACTGTTTTTGAGGCTGGAGTCGGGCCAGGCAGTATTTTGCTCTTTTTTCTGTACCCTTGCTACGAGTCAGGACAACTCAAAGGCATCTACAAAAAGCACACTCATGCTATGTGGATAAAGTGCCACTAAAACTGTAAAAAATAAAGAAAAAGGAAAGCACACCCAAATGAGGAATGCGCTGCCCCTAAAAGCCAAAGATGCTCACCAGACCTTGTGCCTCCTTCTCAGTTGTTGGAGAGGCCAGATGCAAGAATATCTCTGGCACTGTAAGAGGGCTATCTTACAGTGGCTCCTAAAATTGTCTATGAAGTGGAGGGTGCCTGAATTCTTGTCTGGTCAGTTTCCCACACTCTTGCCCACACATGTAGTACCAACAAGTCTAGATCCATTGATAGGTCTTCCTTACAAGATCCAGTCACCATAATGTCACCAATGTAAAGGACCAGAGTGACAACTTGTGGAAGGGAAAAATGATCAAGTTTCTGTGGAGCGAATTATGACATAGTGCCAGAGAGTGTAGTATGTCATAGAGATCGCACAGATCCTGAGGGATTTTTATCTCCTCTTGCTAGAAAAATGTACATGTACACATACAAATTCAAAATTGTTTATGTTGGTCTTATCTATGGGCAGAACAATTTTCTAAAAGAAATATCTGAATTCACTTAATTGTATTTTTATCCAAAGAGCGGAGAACTCTGTTATTCATGAACATGCTATCCGTGTAGAGTCTCTGGATGGAGCAAACAAGTAAGTGATCCACTACTGAAAAGGAGATTGGCTGTAAGGATCTAGCCAGATGCTCATCAGAATGAAGGCCTCGTATTCTCTCTCTACTGTGTTTGTCTATTTACCTCAATGTAGGCAGTTAAAATGCACCAGCCATTCTTTGAAAGATGTGTGTGTCTCCTCCCATAAAGTTTTACAATCACATAAACCTGTATCGGGTAAGTTTCAGAATTTACATTATGGCAATTGTTCCCCTGGAAGAGAGCTCAGGGACATTTAAGGTAAAGCCAGCTCAGAGGCCAAGGTTAAGCCTCCACCTAACTCTAGAATCCACCCATGTTGTTACATACGTTCCTTTCTGTCACAGGAATGCGCCTTGTACCTCCTTTCCCTGTTATGTGTATGCCTGTAATATGACCCCTTCCTGTTTCATATGTGTATGACATGGCTTGCATGCCCGAGATGATATAAACTTGTAAGAGTATTCATTTGCCCCTTCTCTGGTTCCAGTCTCAATGGAAGAGGTGAGCCCTTGCATGCTTTGTCTGATGTTTCTTTAACGTACCCTGTAAATGCACCACTGCACCCTAGGACTCACTCAGTTTGGGGGCCAACCCCCACAGTCACTGTGAATTAGAATCAAATTGATGGCATTGGCTTTTGGGGTCTTATTCACTCTAAGGCAGTGGTTCTCAACCTGTGGGTCTCTACCTCTTTGGGGTTCAAACGACCCTTTCACAGAGGTTGTTGCCTGATTCATAACAGTAGCAAAATTACAGTGATGAAGTAGCGATGAAAATAATTTTATGATTTGGGGGTGACCACAACATGAGAAACAGTATTAAAGGGTCACAGCATTAGGTAGGTTGAGAATAACTGCTCTAAGGGGTAGAGAGGGTACATTAAAACATATGAAGGCATTGCTAATTTTGAGTATCAGTAAGGGTGAGTAAGAATGCTCGCCACCTGATAAGAACAAAATTATAGCTAATTTTTTGTTTCGTGTTACTTTTACTAGTAAGGTCATTTAATGAAAATGGATTCGCTTTAGTTTTTTGATTTAAAATTAAAATGGTCAATCCAATGAGGTGGCCATTTATTTCATCAGAATTTTTAAAAATGGCACCAATAGATCTGAAATTTAACAATACCTATTTTAAGTGTAGGGACACTTGGTCTGACCATCTGCACTGAGATACAAGGATGCAACTTGAGCTGATAGTCAAAAATCAGTTACTTCAGCTTCTCAAATAATCTAACACTGCATACCTACCCAGATGCACATTACTACTGAAAACATTATTTCTCATTTTCATTAAGGGAAGTTAGTTGAATAATGTCATAAAGAAAAAACATGATCCACACGGATTTGTCACTAATATGGCAGAAGGCAGGTGTAATCATTGTGCTCTGAGGAATGCCATCCTGTCAAACACAGCAGATCAAGACTAAAGACTTGATCCATTAGACCTCTCTCATCAGTCAATGCTGACTCCTAACAAGCCTACATAGGGTTTATGACACTGGATCTTTACGGAAGCAGACAGGGTCACATCCTTGAGAAGCTGATGGTGAGTTTGAACCATTAAAGTTAGCAGGCCAGTGCTAATCCACAGTGAGAGCCAGGTTTTTGTGTGCGCCATTTAGATCTCAAAATGCTTTAAATTCATCTAAAACTGAGGATACACGGGACCAGCATAAATGCCAGCCATATTTACCAGGGCTTGGAGAATCTAACACAAAATGATTTAAGAATCATTTGGAACATGTACTGCTAAATGGGTGGTGCAGTCTTCCTGTAGTGTAATCATGACTCAAATATATGATTTTCTCATGTTGTTGCTATACATTTCTGCCCATAAAAGCACGTAGGTCTGTGGAGTGTATAGACACAACACTGACTCCTTCACCATTGAAAACACTGTTTATGGAAAGGGAAAGTGCGCATCGAAGATACCAAGAATAGCTTCCTAACTGGAAAAATATGTGTGGCAAAAGTTCATACAGAAATAATATTTAGTTTGGAACATGTAGAGTCCATACAATCTTACGTGGGAAGAGAGATAAATTCATAAGGGATATATAATAATTCATAATTATCTCATTATCTAGGCTTATGCATTAGTTTCATTACTTTTGAAATCTCTATTAAAAAGAACATTATAGAAGAGTTATGCTCCTAGAATATGAAAAGTTTCAAAGAGCTCCTATAAGATAATAAAATATATTCTCATTTAAATGTTCCCAAATATAATAATAACACATTAGCATTTTGGTATGAAACACTGTTGCAACTGTAGGTTTCCTAGTACCGCCCCCCCCCAACCCCCCGCCACCACACACACATGATATCTACTTTTTGTTTTTTCTAAATCTTGTCACCTCTTCAGATGGACTCCTCGCTGAACGTGATCGAGCTTTGTCCTTTGTTCTGGTTCGGGATGGGCTGTTTCTTTCTCCAACCCCTGTATCCTGTGTTCCTGAGAGACTTTCAGGATAAAGTATTTCTATGTCCTTCTGGTTCTTTTGAACCTCACCCCAGTACAGTACTCGACATTAGCAGGATCATAAAAATGAGAGAATACAAGCCAGGTGGAAATCTGAAACTGTGAAAAGCTTTACCTTGCAATCTATTATTTTCTTTGGATTTTAGATTGCTCCAGTCTTCATTATTTATGTATTTATTTAGATAAAACTACAATTTAAATATTAGATTGGAATGAAGCTCTCATACAACGATCTAGCATTGAAGTGTTCATCAAATACACATCTTTAGAAACACTGATGGATAATATTAATTATTAAATTATAAGATAATTTAATTTTCTTAAACTGCTAATGCATAATATCTATTACAATGTGCTTAAGTGTGGCAATGACATTCGATTTTTTATGAATATGCTGACTTGTTTAAAGATATCTAGAAAGAGGATTTAAGTCAAACATGGGAACTCTGGGTGGCAAGTGCAGAGTTCAAAGGAAAGAACAGGGAAGAAAGAAGTAAAGGCCTTCTCCTCCTTTCGTAACCCTTGCTGATACAATTCTTGGCAATTCAATTCTTTTCTTTTTAGTTTAAGAAAATGTCCCTAAAGCAAATGCTTTGGATATTTCAGTGTACCTATATAACAACCTGAATCCCATTTTTAAAATAACCAAAACCTACTATAATTGGAAATTCATAAACTTCAAGTGGATTAACAACCAATCAAGAAACAATATTAACATAAACACTGAACAATATAAGCATGTAAAATGAAATTGAATATATTATGTTATCACAGGTAATCGTATGAAAAGTTGTAATTTTTATTCCTAATGACTTATTAATATTTTGAAATGTTTATTTAATTGACAAAAGCCACATACAAGATATTTAACTCCTATAAAATAAGCACCTTTTTGTGTCTGGATCTTTCTAAATATTCTTTATTAAGTATTATACTTATCATAAGATTTTCATTAGTACATTTTATAAGCCTGAGGAGTTATCATCTACTTTTGCTTTTAAAAGGGTTTTATCATTAAAGAGTATTTAATTTCATTAGTGTTTCTTTTTATCTGCATTTATTAAGAAGCTCACTGTGATTGGCTCCTTTAATCTCTTATATTTAATGCCATTAAATATTCTAATTTTAACAACCTGATATTGAATTAGCTTTACATTCCCAAGATAAATATAACTACGTCAAGCTTTCACAATTATTTTCTGTCAGTTTAAGATTTGCATTGTTAAAACTAACCTTTACTTATATTTGAGTTTTTTTATGTGTTTGGGTTATATTTTTGTATTTGCATGTAAGCCTATTTGTGTTTTAGGTCTATCTGATGTGAGATTTAACCTCTGTCTGATTTAATCTCTGTTCCATATTTCTATTATTAATGGAAGGGAATATTGCTCTAACACCTATCAAGTATATCCCAGAAGCACCTGTTCAGGATGAAGTTTTAACAGGTGACTCAAGAGACAAACAAAGGTTTGTCCGGAAGCAGAAAGATGTTGTTTCCAAAATATGTGTAGGGTTCCTAACCCCTATTTATGTGGAAATATTTCCATTTCGAAATAGGGTTTTCTTTATTATGTTAATGAAGTATCAGGTGTAGCCTAAACTCAATTCCTTCTGAATGATGTTTTTAAAAGCAGATTAACCAAAGAGACCTGTAGACATAAGTGCATGGAGGAGATCAGTGCCCTGTGAGCCCAGCAATAAGACTAGAGAGCCTGAGACAGAAACTTCTCCCAGGACTGACAGAAAGAGCCTCCCCTTATCATGGAGCCCTAAATCCAGACAGCTCGCTTCATGCACTGTGAGTGATAAGTTCTTTTCTCTAAGGTCAGTCATTTGTGGTATTTCTTTGAAAGCAGCACTAGGACACTAAGAGAGAGGGTTAGCAGACTCCCACACAGAACAGCCTATGCATAGTCTCCAAGCATGGCTCTGGAGGAAAGAGGAAATGAGGAGACTGGAGACTGCAGTGGCAGGCTGAGGGAAACTCAAGATGGTTTGGATTCCATCTTGAGGCCTTGATTTCAGGGATACATGAGTGAAAGTTTAAGAAGACCTTAAGTCCTTCTGTCTCACAAAGGACTTTAGGTTTAACGATCTTTGTAGAATTGACCAGATACCATCTCACCGGCATGTGTAAGTACACACAGAGGGGGATTATAAACTCATAGGACAAGTCACACTTAGCCAAAGTTGCCTTTCTCTGTCCATTCCAAAGATGGTGATCCAACAGAATGTAGAAACTGTCAAATAATCTTATTAATATCACATACAAGTCACATTTAGCTGAAGATCATCTAAAAATTATTGTGGCATTATATTGGTAGGGAACTGCCACAGCTTTAATCCGGAGTCTGAAGAGGATGTGGAAGGTAGGAAATCACCGCTGCATTTAGATGGCTCTTAGCCAAAAACAGAAAGTACCAGAACCATATCTACCTGCATTTTATTGGCCATGTGAAGGCATTCAATTGGGGGGATGTAAAGAAATTATGGATAAGGTTGCTAAGAATGTAACACCTCATTGTGCTGATTTGGGACCTGCACATAGACCAAGAAACAGTGGTTTGTGAAAAAAACAAACAAAGATACACCATACTTACTCAATCTGTATGCACAGCAAATATTCTGGAAAGCTAGACTATATGAAGAAGAATGAGCTGTCCGGTCCGGGAGGAAGACTCATTCCCAATCTGCAACATGAAGAGGACACAAGCTTGCTTGCTGAAAGGGAAGAAAACTCAAAGTACTAAAGGCGAGGATCAAGAAGGCAGGAGTCACTCGGCATGACACTTCTGCATGAAGAAAACAAAAACGCTCATAGCCGGCCCAATAAGAAACATCAGGATAAAAGTCAAATTAAAAGATTGACTTCGTTAAGGATTTCATTATACTTCTCTCCACCATCAATTCATTCCCCTAGAAGCAGTAGTCAAGAAATCCAATATTGCAGGGTGCAAATACGTTGCACAAGACTCTATTATAGTGTTAAAAATGAAGATGTTACTTTGAGAACTAATGTGCACCTGACCAAACTATGGTATTTCCATTTGCCTCATAAGCTTATGAAAGTAGACAATGAATAGGGAAGACTACCAAGCTGATGCCATTGAGTGATGCTGTGGTTGAAGAATGTTAAATAGAATATGGGCTGCCAGAAGTATGAGTACATCTGCATTGGAAAAATTAAATCCAGAATGTTCCTTAATGTAAGAATTTGTCTCCTGTAATTGAGACATGTTAGTAACGCTAGAGGGTCAGAAGTAAAATGGAAGATCCACAAAAGATGGATTAACCAAGTGACAGCAACAATAGGCTCAAATATAGCAAAGATAAAGAAGCGGTTGCATGACAGGGTAGTGTTGTGTTCTGTCATACACGGTGTGCTATGAGTTGGAACCAATCATATGGCCCTAGCAGCACCATTCCACCACTTGTCTGTCTGTTTGTCTTACTGTATTGGCTTGTGTGTTGCTGGGAAGCTGGAAGGCATGTCACTGGTATTCCAAATGCCAACAAGGTCATTCAAAGTGAACAGGTTTCAGCAGTTTCCAGACTACAGACAGACACAAAAGAGCAGTAAGCAGCCCACTTTGGAGGAATTTGTCACTGAATATCTTTTGTGTAGTTTCCAAACATCGTCAGATACTGAAAGTCGAATGAATAGAAGCAGAGCATGGCGGTAGACAGTGCCAGAGGATGGGCCAAGTACGAAGGCCCTTGCAAAGTGACTGAGAAGGAGCTGCTTTCTCAAAGCGAGAGGAGACCATGGTGCCTGAAGGGAGTAAGGCCGGCGGCGGAAGTGGAGTCTTGGAGATCTTCATTTGCTGATGGGGCACAAGAAACAGTTGGAAAAATATATGAATAACTGGAATGTGGAATGTATGAGGGATGGATCTAGGAAAATTAAAAATCACCCCAAATGAAGTGGAATGCATAAATATCCATTTCCTAGGCATTCATGAGCTGAAATGGATGGGTATTATCTATTTTGGATCAGCAAATCACATGGTTTACAATGTCAGAAATGACACAATCCAGAGGAATAGCAGTGCACCCACTGTGCATTCATTGTGAATGTCATGGTCCACTTTGACATACGATGCTGTGTGTGATAGGATTGTATATATATATATATATATATATATATATATATATATATATATTATATAAATTTGACTATTAGTCAAATTTATGCACCAACTACAAAAGCTAGTGATGCAGAAATTGAAGAATTCTACCAACATCTTCAGCCTGATTGATCAAACATGCAATCAAGGTGCATTGACAATTATTGGAAATTCAAGTGTAAAAGTTGGAAACAGAGAGGAAGGACCAGTAGTTGGAAAATATGGTCTTGGTGATACAAAATGGGCCAGGATGGTATGATAGAATTTTGCAAGACCAACGACTTCATTGCAAACGCCTTTTTTCAACAACACAAATGGCAACTCCATATATGCACTTCTCCAGAGTGAACGTACAGAAATACAATTGCTCAGTATCAGCAGCTAAACACCAAACCAGGAGCTGAATGTGGAACAAATCATCAATGGCACCACATGGAAGTTCAGATTGAAGGCGTAGAAACTTAAAATAAGTCCAGGGGAGCCAAAACACAACCTTGAGTCTCTCCCACCTGAATCTGGAGAACATCTAACAGAGTCGACTCATGGGACACTGTGAGAGAAGGCCTGAAAAGCGGTGGAAGGATATAGAAAATAGCATTCAGGAAGAAACACAAAGGTCCTTAACAAGACAAGAAAGAAAGAGCAAAGTGGGCGTCAGAAGTGATGTTGAAACTTGCTCTGAATTGTAGAGTCGCTAAGGCAAATAGAAGAAATGATGTCAAAGAGCTGAAGAGAAAATCTCAAAGGGAAGTTCAAAAAGATAAAATAAGCCATTATAAAGATATGTACAAAGACCCAGCATTTGGAAGACAAAATAGGAAGAACACACTCAGCATATCTTAAGCCGAAAGAACTGAAGAAAAAATTCATGCCTCAAGTGACAATATTGAATGATTTTACATGAAAAATATAGAACAATGCAGGAAGCAGCAAAGAAGATGGGGAGTGTATACAGAATCAGCACACCACAATTAATTAGTGTTGAAGGAAAAAGTTCAAGCTGCACTGAAAGTATTAGCCAAAAAGAAGGTTCCAGGAATTCGCGGACTAACAGTTAAAATATCTCAGTAAGCTAATGAAGCATTGGCAGTCAACTTCTACAATTAGTTGTTCTAGAATATGTTCCATCCTCTCTCCCTTCCTCTTTCTTTTTCAATAGGCCACAACATGAGAAGTATGATTTTTATTTAATGCATACACATCAAAATCACAATACATTTATGGAATAACTCTAAATGTCATGCAGTAACAAAACTAGATCTGTATATAAACACCAAAGGAGTTATATACATTTTTATTACCATATATACTTGAGTATAAGCCAATCCAAATATCAGCAGAGGCACCTAATTTTACCTCAAAAACTGCATTAAAAATGTGCTGGAAAACTCGGCTTATACTCGAGTACATATGGTAATGTCTTTAGTTATTTGTTAGGTCCTAGTTTTTTGTTATGTCCTTAGTTATGTCTGGCCTGTTATTTGTTATGCCCTTAGTTAGGTATGTCCTTAGTTATTGGGAATATTTACTACCATCGCACACCCAGAAGGAACAGGCGAAGGTCTAATTAGTTAGCAGAGGCAGAGAGAAGAGGATGAAGAAGAGAGCATTTCTTGCTACTGTTTGTTCCTTTTCACTGGTCACATGGAGCCAGTCCAAGGGGGAAGAAGCACGCAACTCTCCTGTACACAAAGAATCCAGGGGCCTTCTTCTGTTGTGGGACGGATGCAGGTGCATATTCACATTTTGGCACATTTGGGAAATAAAGATTCTGCTCTTTATTCTAATGCCATTAAGTTTTTTACAGCTAGATGTGGACATTTTGTATTTATCACTATGAAGTATAAAGCCAAATGTCCCTTTTTCAGGAGCACCAAAGATTAACAGATTAGAATGTTTTCCACATGTCTATTTTTACTGTCAAGAGAATTTTAAAGAGGTTTTCCAGCTTCCGCAGCTGAGCCAGATGTCACTGGAACCCACAGTGAAATGAAATTGGCAGAGCAGCCTTCTCATGACCCCGGGGCTGTTTTATCAGGGATCAGTTTAATGTCTAAGGACCATTCCTTGCAAGAGACTGTAAAGTTCTTTGGGTCCAATCTCACAATTACACAAAACTGCTGACTCGGTTGAACTACTGAAGCTCAGCAGTATTTCTTACAACTTTTCTCACTTGGAACGCTAATTGCTGTTTGTGTTGGCCCAAGAAAAGTAAAAGGGCTTATTTCCATTGTACATTTCCGGTCTCTAGTTTCAATAACATTAATAGAGAACATTTTACCAGCCACATTTTTTGTTGTGTAAATAAGACCCGTGATTTACCTAATCGGTCTTGCCACAGGGTTCTCAACAGACCATGAACTGAAAGACATCAGATGGACACTTTCTAAAATACCTTTAGATTTAACACAATGTTTTCTTAATTTTATTTTAATATATGGTTTGCTTTGAGTCAATAAATAAAGGCCAGAAGACTAAATTTGGTTAAAATGACATTTTTCATTCTCTTGATTTTTAAAAAAAATTTCTTGTCAAGCTCTCTTTGACTGCATGCACCCTGCCCACAACACAGGAAATTCTGCAAACCAAATGCTTGGTTTTCTTTATAGAATTACAGTAGAATAAGACTGTTGCATTTGACTGGTTTTGAACTTTGTATAAGTGAAGGACTACATTATGAATCCTTCAATAATTTGCTTTTCTCCACCATTAGGTTTTGGAGATCAACATCTCTGATTGTACATTGCTCTAGATCATTATTTTTAATGGTTGTATAATATTTTATTGAGTGAATTTGCTGCACTTTCTATATTAATTTGAGATCAATATTTGAATTCTCTTAGTTTTTTATTATTATTAATCCTTATACAAACTGCTTTGTGCTGTCTTCTGCTACACATCTAGCAGCATTTTCCTAGGTATAATCCTTAAAATGAATAGTTGGATCATAGGGCATGTAAATACTAAAAAAAATTTCTGATAGAGCCAAATTAATTTGTGACAAAGTTCTTGTCTATTTATGTTCTCATGAGAAGTATGTGAGAATTCTGAAAATCCAATACTGATATTGCCTGTGTTTAAATATTTGCCAGTATAGCAGTCATAATAGGGACTCACATATTAAAAATTACCAATTGCCTGCTTGATCATTTTCATTGGTAAAATAGGTTCAATGCAAAAATGAAAAAAAATGCAAAACCCATTTGTAAACAAAGAATATAGAGGTTTTTTCTGCCAGGGATTAATGCAGGTGCATATTCATCTAACACGGTTAACAAATTTAATAGGTAGTATGCGTTTCCTTTCCTGTGTATCCTATTATGAAGTGTTTTCTCTATTTTAGCAATGCTTTTCTCCATATTTTTAAAGTGACTTCTTTAAACACACACAAAAAAATAGCAATTTAAAAAAATCTTCCTCACTTTCGGTGAGCAAGGTTGTGTCAATCTGCACATCACAGATTGTTAACAAGCTCCCTCCAGTCTGGATGCCAAGTTTATCAAATAGCCAAGCTTCTCTGTTTGTTCAGCAGAGAGATCGAAGATGTATGTTGAGAGGATGTAGGCCCAGTGCACACTTTCCCTGACTTTAAAGCCTGCATTACTCCTGTGTTCGGTTCTCACAACTGCCTCTTGGCCCAGGTACAGGTTCTTTACGGGCACAATGAAGGGTTCCGGAATTCCCATTCTTTTCAAGGCTCGCCATAGTTTATTATGATCCACACAGTTGAATGCCTTTGCATCGATAATGAAACACAAGGAAAAATCTTTCTGATATTTTGTGCTACTAGCCAAAACCCATCTGACATCAGCAATGATCAATTATTTCACCTCCTCTTTTGAATCTGGCCTTTACTTCTGGCAGCCGCTTGTCAATATACTACAACTGTTGTAAAGTGAGCTTCAACACAATGTTGCTTGCATGATATATCAATTACAGTGTTCTATAGTTTGGGCATACTTTGGGGTCATTATTCTTTGGAATGGATAAAAATATGGGTCTCTTCTAGTCAGTTGGTCAAGCAGTTGTCTTCCACATTTTCTGGCATAGATGAGTGAGTGCTTTCCGTGTGTCAGCAGTTTGCTGAAACATTTCAATTGACATTCCATAAATCCCCAGAGCATGGTTTTTGGGTAGCACATTCCAAACAGCTGAACTTCTTCCTTCAGCACCATTAGTTCTTACTCATCTGTTACCTCCTGGAAGGGTAGACTGAAGACTAGTCATTTTTGGTACAGTGACGCAATGTGCCTTTACATTTTCTCCTGACACTTCTTCTGTCACGCAATATTCTGCCCACAGCATCTTTCAAGATTGTATCTTGAGGCTTGTTTTCTTTTCTTTTTCTTCTTGAGTTCTTTAAAGTTTCAGATATGTGTTCTTCCCTTTGGGTTTTCTACTTCTAGGTCTTTATACATTTCATTAAATTGTTTGTCTTTTCAAGCTGTCCTTTGAAATTTCCATTCAGCTCTTTGACTTCATTTCTTCCATTTGCTTTAGCTATACTCTGATTAAGAACGAGCTTCAGCGTCTCTTCTGACACATACTTTGATTTGTTCTTTCTTCTCCTTGTGCTGACCTTTTGCTCTCTTCATGAAGGTCTTGATGTCATTCCACAGCTCGGTAGGTCTTCTATCCTTGGTGTTCAATGCGTCAAATCTGTTCTTAAGATGTTCTTGAAATTCAGGTACGATAGACTTAGGCTATATTTTGGCTGTTGTGGACTAATTTTCTACAACTTTATCCTGAATTTACATAGGACCAATTGATGGCCTGTTACATAGTAAGTCCAGGGTCTGCTTTTAGCTGCTGGTATTGCACTTCTCCATTGTGACTTCCAACAGATGTAGTCAATTTGATTTTTGTGTATTCCATCCAGGGAAGTCCATGTGTATAGTCACTTATGTTGTTCAAAGATAGTATTGTTTATGAACAAGTCTTTGGTTTTGTAAAACTCTATCATATGACAACCAGCTTCATTTCTATTTTCTGTTTCTACCAAGACCCTATTTTCTACCTACTGTTCCTTCCTCTTTGTTTCCAATGTTTGCATTCCCATTGTCAATAATTAGCAGTGTATATTTACTGCATGTTTGATAAATTTCAGAATGGAGTCATTGGTAGAATTCTTCCATTTCTTCATCACTAGCTATTGTGGTTGATGCAAACATTTGAATAATAGTTGTACTGGTTGTATTTCCTTGAAGCTGGATAGAAATAATCCTATAACAAACAACCTCTGAACTTCGTGATAGAGTTTTCAATCTCCTTTTTGACAATGAATGCCACATAATTTCGCTTGATTGTGTTATTCCAAGTATAGTAAATCATGATTTTCTGATTCAAAATAGCCAGTGTCAGTCCATCCCTCCGTTCAGCTCAATATCAGTCCATTTTGGTCCTAGGATATCAATCTTTAGGTCTTCCATTTCTGAAGACTTCCAATTTGTCTAGATTCATACTTCTCACATTACAAGTTACAATTATTGGAAGAGTTTTGCACTGTTTCCCCCTACCTTGAGGCATGCCTCATCAACACATGAAGATCCCAAAATTCCCACTCTCGCAGGCTGTACCTGACTCAGGTCACCACGGTCAAAACCACTCAGTGAAGTCAGCTCCACCTCAGTCTCACATTTTACATGCCCTTGGACCTGAGAGGCTCATTCTCCAGAACTATCCACCACAATGTTTTTCTACTCGTTTGGCCTTCAGTCTCGGACAATGTTTTGAAGACATGCATGAGGTTTTCAATGGCGACTTCTTTCAAGGTGGGGAGCCAAGTCCTTCTTCATTGTCTGTTCTTAGTCTGGAAATGCTGCTGAAACTGTTCACTTTGGGGGACCCATCTGCCCTTTGAAATAATACTGGTGACCTAGCAACACACAAGCTACCAAAGGATGCTAACACGACAGACAAGTGGTGGCCTAGAGCTGCTAGTCCTGTCTTGGGAATCTCAATTTCTAAGGAACCCAGATTTCTGTTTGCCAATTTACCACTCTTTAAACCCACAACCAAAAGTTTGTACGGGTGAGGCAAGTGAGTGGATACAAGATTTGAGTTGACTATAAAATCAGTTGCCTTCGTGTCCATATACCTCATGCCTGCTTCTTGTGTCTGAGTTGAACTGTTCTTTATTAGCTTTTAAGTGGACAATTTTTCAGAAGTAGAATGTCAGATCTTTGTCACAAGGCACTTTGTATCAACTCAAACCTTCACACTTTCACTTGGCTGCCAAGTGTATTTACCTTCCCCACCACCTGGCTACAGCTCTTAGGGCATTCCTGGTATATATGAATTAGATAGGGCATGTCCTAAAGGTATCTCTTGTATCATAGGTACTTTGATGTCTCAATGGTTAAAGATTCAACCACTTAATAAAAGAGACTGATGGTGCAAACCTATTCAGCTTTCCAGAGGAAAAATGTTGTGGCAATATGCTTCTATAAGATTACAACCCAGGAAACTCTATGGGGCAGTTCTCTGTCTTGTTGAGGTTTGCAATACCTGACACATACTTCCAATCTATTTGTTCAAGGCAAAACTGTAAACTCAGTTAGATAGGCAAGTTATCACTTCATGAAAAATCCACAGCAAATTAGAACTCGTGTAAATTCTCACAATTTAGAAATATAAGCATCAATTCATAGTAGTTGTGTCTATATCTAAGTTTGTGTAATGATACTGAAGAGTAAAAACAGTTATCTTAAGATATTTAAAAACAACCCCAAAAGATAATGCTCTGTCAGGCAGACATTTAGTGCTTAATACCAAGAAAATATTTTCTTCCTTTGCTCCTTTTCATTATTGCTTCCATCTTTTTTAATTCAACATATTTAAACATGTAAAAGGATTAGTGCTTCTATTTCTACTTCTTCATAATTCAGGCAAAGTTTCACACTTGCACCATACATTCACTTATTTATTTCTAACTTCAGTCAGGAATGAAACTTCTTATTCTCCAACCCTACAGTAAAATTCTGTCATTTTAAATAACCATATCAGCAAGTATCAATACCACTTGACAAACGCATTTGTATTTCTTAATCAAAATTACTTTGAATTAACAAGGTGTCACACACCCTAGGAATCCTTGTATTCTGATGGTACTCTGATGGTAAGAATTCACCACTCCAATGGTTAAGCGTTTAGCTGCTTAATAAAAAAAGACTGATGCCTCAAACTTTTCTAGCTGCTCAGTGGGAGAACCATGTGACGATTATTCTGTGTTTGTTTGTTTAACGAGGCTATCATGAAGAAGAGACAATTTTGTCTACAAAGTGAAGTTCCCGAGACCAGGCCATGATGCAAAATCAGAGTGAAGCAGAACACTGTGATTTCCAGCTCTGGCCTCCTCTCCCTGCCCAGCCTCAGTCCTCGATCCCTGAAAAGTCGCTCAGGGACTCTCCTTTTCTGCTCACCAGCATCTAAATCTACATCAACACTCAGCCTGCTGGCTAGGAGTCCTCGGTTTCACAGCTCCCCAGCTTGTTTGACCTTTGTGCTCTTGGCCAGTGTGAGAGGTGTCACCCAAGGTAGCTCCAAAGAAGTGAATGGGGCTTGCTCCACCGCACCCCGCTCCTACCTAGAAACAGACAGAGCCTGCACAGGAGGCAAGCACAGGGTGAAGAGTCCTGTGTTCCGCGGGAGCGAGCCTGGCGGAGAGTGCAGGTGTCGAACCAGGTGAAGCCTAAAGACCTTCACCTCATAGATTCCAAACCAGGGTTAACACAGGGAAGGGCAGAAGCAGCACACTTGTCCTCTGTGTTCGACCTGGATGCCCTACGCACAGTGAAAGCGTGCAGGCCGGTGGGGGCATTCATCCATCCACACAATCGTTGGGAGAGTGGGTTTTTACTGCTGTCTGTATGAAATATCAGGCAGCAGGAGAGTCTATAAGTGAGAAGATGTGTGTGTGTTCCCTTTCTTCCCAGTGAATGGAACTGGGGATAAGCTTTTCAACTCCCAAAACACACTGAAGGTCTCCTGACAGCTGAATGGGGTACTGATGCTATTGACTGTAAAGCCTGTTATGATAAAATCTTATGTATTTTGAAGAGGAAGGGATCCAGAATGCCTATATAGAAAAATAAATAACATTTTCTTTCCTTTCCAAATGGAAACAGTATTCTTTGAATTTGGACATTCAACTGAAAACAGTAAGTTTTGGTTATTGAAACCAATGTTTCCTTTAAGAATGTTCACTGAACTGAAAACAGTTTTACTAAGAAATGTGAGCTTGATTTAGTTATCTGTAGTTACTGTGAGATCAAAGTTAAAGGAGTGTAGTTCTCAAAGCATCCTCTTCAAACCTCAACTTTTTCTAATTCGGGCAATCAATGTCATAAAAATATTTTCTGTACCCTGCAATGAAAAGTTTTCTCCAAGAAATCGCTCAATGCATTCATACATGTAAAATGAATACATGTAAATGTTTTAAAAATAAATAAATATAAGAATGTGTTCAGAAATTTGAAGACATATTCCTGTTTAATAAGAAAATAAACTCTGGGGAGACTCATGATTTGTGAATGAAGGAAAAGTAATCGATAGGACACGGAAAGAAGCAATTCACTATAAGGAATAAAATCAGAAACACAGATTACAATGATTCCCAACCAAAGTGATTGAAGTTGACTGTCCAACAAAGAAAAAATGACCACATATGTAAATAAAAACAACCCATAGCGGTGGGAACCTCTACTGCATTTCTTGGATGGAGAGACTTGCTGTTGACTGAAAGTCAGTCATTTCTACAGGAATCTAGGTATTTCATGTCATAGATGTTTAGGGAGATGGGATTGGAGATAATTACTGAAAGTTCTACTGGTCAAAATATGTACAAATAAACAAGGGTAGTTTGTGAAAAGTTTAATAAATCCAAACACAAGGCAAACCCATTGCCATGGAGCGAACTCACAGCAATCCTGTAGCGCAGACGAGAACTGCCTCCTAATGTTCCCAAGGGTTTCCATCTTTACAGGGGAAGACTGCCATGTTTTTCAAAAAGTAAAAATGAGCAAAGTCTTTCCTCTGGATTACAAATATACATTACATGAACAAAGAAAAGAATCAAAGAGGAAGAGAATTGCCACGTGATAAAGTGGTAAAGGTAAAGACAAGAAGCCCTAGGGGCTTAATGGGTTATGTGTTAGACTGCTAAATCACAGGGTCACCTCCTCAAACTCACCAGCCACTCTAATGGACAAAGATGAGGCTTTCTACCCCCATAAAGATAGACAGTCTCATAAACCCAAGGGGAAGGTCTACTGTCTTATGGGGTCACAATGAGTCACAATTGCCTTGATGGTTGCAGTGAGCTTGAAGTCTGTGTTTAAAAACAAAGACATACAGGTGAATCTAACTTCCAGGATGAAAATGTTGCTGTTGGGAGATATCTTTGAGTTGGTTCATACTCATAGCTAATTGATGTTCAACAGAACAATATATCACTCCGGCCTGCATCATCCGAACAGTTGTTCTTCTATTTGAGTTCATCGTTGCATCCACTGTGTCAATACACCTTGTTGAAGGCCTTTCTCTTCTTTGTTGGCCCTCTACTTTGACGAATCGGATGTCCTTCTCAAAGAACTGGTCTCTCCTGAGATCATGTCCAAAACACTCACAATAAAGTCTTTCCATTCATACTCCAAAACAGCATTCTGGCTGTACTTCTTCTGAGAGATGTTTATTCTATTAGTGATCGATGGGTCTTACAATATTCTTCACCAACACTACAGCTCAAATGCATTGATATTTATTCTACCTATCTTATGCGGTGCCAAACTTTCATATGCATTATGAATGATGTGTTAAAACACCCTGGCTTGGGTCAGGCTTACCTTCATACCCAAAGTATGAATAATAAAGAGGTAGCCCATTTACCCAAGGTGATCCTGACTGCTCCTTTCATGAGCATCGCTTGTAGGTCCAAGCACAATGCAACCCTTGATAACTTCAATCTTTGCCCCATTTAGCATGGTGTTACTAATTAGTCCAATCCAGTTGTGAGGATTTTGCTGTCTTTACATTGAGTTAGAATCCGTACTAGGAGATGAAATCCTTGACTTTCACCAGCAGGTGCCTCGAGTCCTATTTCATCAAGGAAGGCTTTGCTATCCGGTTCTCACAGGTTGTTAATAAGCCTTCCTCTAATCTTGATTCTGGATTCTTCTTCATATAATCCATTGTCCATTATTATTTGCCCACAATATAGTTTGAACAAGTATAGTGGGAGGATACAACCCTGATGCACACCTTTCCTGATTTTAAATCATGCAGTATTCCCTTGTTCTGTTCACACAACTGCCTCTTGATTGATAAACACATTCTAAATGAGCACAATGTCATGTTCTGGAATTCTCATTCTTCTCAAGGTTATCTACGGTTTACTATGGTCCACACAGTGGAATGCCTGTGCATAGACAATGAAACACAAGTAAACATTTTTCTGGCCCATCTGACTTCAGCAATTATATCCCTTGTTCCATGTACTCTTCTAAATCCAGCCTGAACCAGTGGCAGGTCCCTGTCAATGTACTACTGCAACTATTGTTGGATGATACACAGCAAAAGTTGTATTTACATGTGATATTAGTGATATTGTTCTATACTTTGTCCATTCCATTGAGTCACCACTTTTTGGAATGGGCACAGATATGGATCTCTTCCATTCAGTTGGCCAAGTATTTGCCTTCCAAATTTCTTGGCATAGGTGACTGCATATTTCCTGTGCTTTATCAGCTTGCTGAAACATTTCAACCGGTAGCCCATCAATTCCTGGACACTGTTTTTGGCTAGTGTTTTCAATGCAGTTTGGTCTTCTGCTCTCAGTACCATTGGTTCTTGCTCATATGCTACCTCCTGAGAAGGTTGAATGTGTACTAATTCTCTTTGGTACCATGACTCTTGTGTATTCTTTCCCTCCTCTTTTTGAAGCTTCCTGCATCATTCAGTTTTTCCCATAGAATCTTTCAATATTGTCATTAGAGGCTTGATTTTTTTCCTTCAGTTATTTCAATTTAATAAATGCTGAGCATGTTCTTTTGAGTCTTCTAACTTGACATATTTGCACATTTCCTTATAATATTTTACTTTGTCTTCTTGAGTTGCCATTGAAATTTCTGTTCAGCTCTCTAACTTCATCATTTTTCCCTCAGCTCATGATCTTGCCTCAGCTACCCAGTAGCCCTGCTGGCATAGTGGTCAGCAGTTTGAAACCACCAACCACCTCCTAGTGAGAAAGATGATGTGTTCTACTCTGAGAAGGCAGCTCTGCCTTGATCATATTTTGCCTGCCATCCAAACGAAGGCCCTATCTTCCAGCACTATCTCTTACAATATTCTGCTGCTGTTCATTAGGTTTTCATTAATTGATGATGTTTTGATGATATCCATATGGTTTTCAGTGGCTAATTGCTCTGAAGTGAATAGCCTATTGCTTCTTAATAATCTGCTCTTAGGCCGGGAGCGCTGTTGAAACTGAGTGACTTTGGTGGTAAGTCCAGCATCAGAGTAACGCAAAAGCCACCACACCATGGTAGGACAAACTGTCAGACGTGGTGGAGAATTAAAATGGCCACACAAATTAAGTTGGAGTTGCTAAGAAGAGCAAGGAATATTTTGATTAACTCTATCATTATTTGAAATGATGCGTAATATTTCCTTTAAAAGAATAAACATGCGCTCTAATTTGTTAGCCTTCTTCTCTCTGGGAAAATGGGAACTTAAAGACAGATAACAGTAGTGTGAAAGTCAATGACTTAGGGTGGGATTTTTTTGTGCAAATTTTGAGTGCAAAAGAAAATAGTGAGGAATCTCAAGAAATGAAGCTAATACATAACACTCAACCTCCTAGGGAAAATTCTCTAGGCATTACAACTTCCATTTTTCTCTCTCAGTTGCACGGACCTTTCCCACTTCTCTGTTTACTAGCACCCCAGGGTATAACTCTGCTCTACTGAGCATCTGTGTCCCAGAAAAGCTGCTCTATTTAGTGCTTTGGAGATGCTCCAGTGCAAGCTAGTGGAGATTTCAAGGGATACATATAATTTCCTAAGAGCCTTGGTGGACTGGTGATAATGCATTGGGCTGCTAATTGCAAGGTCAGCAGTTTGAAATCTATCTGCAGGAGGAAGAGGGTATGTCCGCTCCCATAAAGAGTTACCATCTCAAAAACTCACGTGGACAGTTCTACCCCGTCCTATGGAGTCATTAGGAGTTGACTTTGACTGGACGGCAGTGAGTAAGACCGCAGATAAGGAGCTGTGATGGTGGTATTGGGTTGGACTGCAAATCACAAGGTGGGCAGGGGAGACCTACCAACCATCCCTCAGTAGAAAATGAGGGATTTAACAGCCTCAAAAGCTCTATTTTGGGTGCCTATAAGTCAGAATTATCTTTAAGTCGGTCTTTGTTTGCTTTTACCTATAGTCAACTTTATATTAAAGAGCTGGTATAGCAGGAAAACCGATGATAAAAAGACATGAATGAATAATAATAAAGATATTCAGATGATGAATCCACAGTTCCCACTCCCCCCCCACACACACACTTATTTGCCTGCTTGATAATGGGTGGAATGCAATGGACAAAGTGTTTCTCTTAGTGAGTTCCCATGTTTATATTCTAAGCATCAGATATTACAGGAAAATAGAATGCTTCTAATTTTTACCATATTACAGTAGGAACTTTTGCAAATGTTGCCTTTCAGCTTTGCTCACCAGCTATTTTAGGCTACAACTATCCTGTGCAGCTGGCTACTTTCTCAATTGAATCTAAGATGAAATATCTAAATACAATTCAGTGTACTTTATTTATATGTCATGCATTGAAATGAAACATTTACATATAATTAATATTTTAAGGGATATGGTATACTGTGTGGCATTTACCCATGTGCAAAAATACATGAATTTTGCAACCACATCGAGTGTGCTGAGCTTTCCTTTGGAAGACCATACTTTACATACCTAAATGGGATTTTTTCCCCCTCACTACTTACTATTATTTCTAAACAGAATCTACTTTTCCTGAAAAACTCACACGTGACCCTTTACACAGAACTCCTCTGGAGATACTAAAAGCACTGCCAGGTTCTTGTGCTTCAGTCACTTGTATTAATAGTTATCCATGCTCCAGCTATTTCTAGAGTCAATGTTTCTCTTTCTTTGTTTTCTGGTTGGAAACTATAGTTTGAGCAAAATTTAACTCCATTGAATAAGGCACAAGTGATTAAATAGAAGGCGGTATGACACGGCTGTTCACCACATATTGACATGTTTGATGGACTCCTGCCCTATACCTGCTATAGCCCAGTATGCATGCAGGCTTGTTATGCCATGTGTAGATCATGAATAATTGAGATCATGTGCACTGGCCTTTGTTTTTCCATATAACAAGATTAATAAATCCTTCCTGCAAAAAGACCATTTCTCTTCTTTGAAGGTCCTTTGATATTTTTATTAGTAATTTTGGCAAGTCTCTATCCATATTTACAGTACCACAGAATATAGCTTTGTTTTTCAATAATATCTCAACAGTAGGCATGCTGTTCTTGTAAATATCTTGATAAATATAATGCCAAGAACCAAGACAAGGCCATAGAACAGATAATTTAGTGTCTTGTGACTTTTTACATTTACCTGAATAAATATTGTTGTTGCCAATGTAGCCTGTCTTGCTTTCACAATGCATCTTCACTAAAATCCCATTGCTTTTATTATTTTGTAGTATTTTATCCTCTGATGCTGCATGCATTCTCCATTGTATCATTGGAGTGCTGTCTGGGGATATATAAAGACTTAAATTCTGGAACGAAGTGATCCAAAAGAGGTTTGACATTGTGAAGTCAGCATTTTTTAGATGCAGAGCCATTTAACAGGGTCCTTTACTCAGGAGAAACTAGTCCTGGAGAAGGGCATCATGCTTGGTAAAGTAGAAAACCAAACCAAACGCAGCCATCGAGTGGATTCTGACTCATTGCGACATTGTAGGACAGAGTAGAACTGCTCCCTGTGAGTTTCCAAGACTGTAACTCTCTGCGGGAGTAGAAAGCTTCTTCTTTCTCAAGCCCAGCTGGCTGGTGTTTTCGGACTGCTGACTTTGCAGTAAGCAGCCCAATGCATAATCAGTACACCAGGAGGGATCCGATAAAGTAGAAAAGCAGTGAAAAAGAGGAAGGCTTTCGACAAGATGGGTCAACACAATGAGTGCAACAATGGGCACAAATATATGAACAATGGATCCTGGGGCAGGAGCGGGCATCGTTCCTGTTGTTGTCCACAGTGTTGCCGTGAGCCGGGACCCACTTGGCAGCACCTGACAACAAAAAGAGCCGCTGATAAAGTCACATGAAAATGGAGAATGCAAGGATTTTCTGGAGACTCCTTCTAATTATGGTTTGGGGGCATACTGGCAAGTTAAGGAAAAGATCAGCTGACCAGCAATCTTTCCATTCTGCCTTTTTCATTCCATTAATTTATGTAAACCAAGAAGTTTTTTTATATCCCTGGCTTTCAGGAAAATAACTTTCCTCCCTTGGGAAGCTTTAGCAAAGAGTTTGTGACTTGTTTCCATTTGGTGATGGTTTAAGCTGGCTTCTGAAGCAATGAAATCAAAGAAACCCTTATCAAAAAGTCAATCGGTGACTGCACTTCCACTGTTGGGCTCTCCTTGTTGTACAGTCGCATAATTCTCTAGGGCTGGTAACTCCCACGCTCGTATATCCGTCGTCACCATCATGTGCACTGTTGGAAAGTGTCACATGGCTCATTGTTTGCTTTCATGATGGTCTACTTTCACACCCATTACTATCTTCTGATGAAGATGATCTCCAGCTGACTATGAAATATTCTAAAGTAACTCAGACAATCAGCCAGTCTGCGCTTAATTCTTTAAAAACTCTTCACTGCCTTGAAACATCATTTTTGAAGCCTTGGACTTCACATCTCTCAGAATACTGATCGAACAGTTTAGTATCATGGAGGAAAATTAAGGATGGCTGAAATAAGACAGAAACCTTGAAGTGATCCAGCTTCTCTTACATAGGTGTGCTTTGCAGACCCGTAGTCTAAGCTAAGACTATGATCTAGAATGAACCGATTGCTTTCAAGATTAGCAAATACATGAAATAATATAAGCATACACCTGAGTTAACGCATGGCCAGCCAGCAAAATTCACACATGAAAATATGAGTTTGCTTGTGACTAATTAGCCAAGTGTTGGATGTCAGTCTAATATGATCTAATCATCACCCTAAGAAGCAACTTTCCTCAACTACCCATTACATACCTATGGATATAGGGGAGTAGATGAAAATTATGTTAACCCTGGAGACAAAATCCAATTTGTTACTTTGTGTCAAAATCAGAATAAAAGAAAACTTGTTAACTAAAAGTCGATTCCACCACCCATCTGTTACTCTGTCACCCTATGGCGGTTTTCATATCACTATTATGTTGGAAGCTATACTGTTAGTTTGCCAAGTATCACCAGGCTCACCTATGATGAAGAGATTCCCTGGGAAGTTCAAGGAACCTAGGAAGAAAGGCCTGGTGACCTGTTACTGTTTTTTTTTTAATTTTTTGAATGTGCTTTTGCACATTCAGTGAAAATTCATAGAGCAAGTTAGTGCCCCAATTAATAATTTGTACACAAATTGCTCCAAGGCATTGGCTTCAATCTCCAAATGTATCCCCACTCTCCCCACATAGAGTAAGGGATAGTGTTGCTGATGTCACAGGGATCTTGACTAAAGCAGAGACTACCAGAAAGGGGTCTGCTTGTGTTTTATTGACTATGGGAGGACATTCTACTATGTGTGTTATAATAAACTATGCATAGCCTTGGCATAAATCCAAATTCCAGACCACTTAATTGTTCTCATGCATAACATGGGTCAAGAGGCAGCTGTGTAAAATAAACAGGGAATAATGAGTGGTTTAAAATCAGAAAGGTATGCAGTAGGCATATATCTGAGAAACCAAATCTATTCAATCTGTAGGCTGAGCAAATCATCACAGAAGCTGGACTACTGGAAGGAGAAGGCAGCATCAGGATTACAGGAAGGCTTATTAACAGCCTGCCATATGCAGATGGCACAGGCGTACTTGCTGACAGTGAGGGGGCCTTGAAGCGCTTGCTGGTAAAGATTAAGGACTGCAGCCTTCAGTTTGGAACTCTAGTTGTTCCAGTTCTGCTGGAACAACTCAATGTATACTCAGTATACAATTCAGTGTAAAGAACATCAAAATCCTCACCACCTGACCACTGGGTAGCATCATGACAAATGGAGAAACGGTTGAGGTTGCAAGAATTTTGTCTAGCTTGGATCCACAATCAATGCTTCTGGAAGCAGCAGTCGAGAGATCAAACGAAGAGTTGCTCTGGGGAAATCTGCTGCAGAAGACAACATTCGAGTATTGAAAAGCAAGAATGTCACTTTGAGGCTGAAGGTGACCCTGACTCAAGCCATGGCATGTTCAGTCACCTCATATGCAAATGAGAGTTGGACATTGAAATCGGAAAACTACAGAAGAATCGATGCTTTTGAATTTTGGTGCTAGAGAATAATATTGAAAATACCATGGGTGTGGTAGTTATATAGTCGCTTGTCAATTTGAGAGATTATGAGTGAGGGGGTGGAGTCTGGTCTGTCCATTGGGTCATAGCCAATGAGGTTTCTGTGTGGGCATGGCCTTCCCCTACGGATTCTGGGAAATCTGATTTCTTCCTTGGAGGCAAGAGACACTTCTCTCTCTCTGCTGACTTCCCACAAGACATCCCCGCGGAGAAGCCACATGGACCTACCCTGATGCAACCAGACCTCTGGACCTAGGGAAGCCATGTAGAGACCCCTGCCAGGGCTGAGATGCTTACAACGCCTGTGGATCCAAAGTCTTTCTACCCACTGGCCTGTGATCGTCCTGCATTCGGCATCATTGCATGTGTTTCATGAGTCTGAAGAGGACTTTGTAGATTGGTATCAGACATATGGGCTAATATTGGACTTATGGGCTTGGACTGGACTGGGTTGGGATGATTTCTTTTTTTTTAATTTAATCATTTTATTGGGGGCTCATACTCACAATACATACATGCATCCATTGTGTCAAGCACCTTTGTACATTTGTTGCCATCATCATTCTCAATTTGCTTTTTATTTGAGCCCTTGGTATTAGCTCCTCATTTCCCCCCTCCCTCCCCACTCCCCCCTTCCTCATGAATCCTTGATAATTTATAAATTACTATTATTTTGTCATATCTTACACTGTCCAGCGGGATGCTTTCTATAAAACTCTCTCTTACACACATATGAGTTTCTATGGATTTGTTTCTCTAGTCTACCTGGACTAGCCCAATGGGCCACCTATGGGATAAACAAACCTGTCTTGGAAGAAGTACAACCAGAGTGTTCTTAGAGGTGGTGGTGAAACTTTGTCTTACATACTACCGGACATGTTGTCAGAAGAAATCAGGCCTGGGGAAGGACATCCTGCCTCATAAAGTTTCAGGGAAGTGAAAAAGAGGATTGACATGTAGGATTGACAGCAGTGGCTGCAACAATGGGATGCAACACTGGAACAATTGTGAGGAGGGTGTCGAACGAGGCAGTGTTTCACTCTGTGGTGCACAGATTTGCTTTGATTTAGAACTGACTAACGAGCACCTCTTTACCGGAATAGATAGCACTGACGTGCTGTCTGGGACTGGTGCATTAGACTGCTTGACCTTTCAGTGACAAGTCCAACGATAACTGAACTGCACCCCCAGGGATCTAGTGGCATTGTGGGTTAGGCACTGAACTAACGAGGGGTCAACAGTTCAACCCCACCAGTTGCTCCGAGGGAGAAAATCTGGGTCTGCTCCTTTAACCTTCTGAAGTCTTTGTAACCTCAACGACTAGTCCTACTCTGTCTTCCAGGCTCCCTCGGATTGCAATACATTTGTTAATACTTGGCGGTCCAGATTAATCAAGGACATTATTGCCAAGGCATTGTTCTAGGTACTTGGCATTTCATGGCACGTTTGAAAAATCCAGGGAGGCAGGCATCATCAAGTTCATTTTCATTTTTCACATTCTAGAAAACAGAGGCTCATCTAACTATTGATAACAATTTTTAGAAGCAATTTTGAGATCTTCAGAACAAAATGCACGAAGAAAGATTGGCTGTTTATTTTAAGTATTTAAACAGGATTTAGTACCAATATAAAAAATAAATGCTTTTGATGTTAAAATTAGGAAAATAATGTTGTCTTCCTTCAAGGAAATAATGATCATATGGAAAACATTATGAGGAAAGGCATATTATCAAAAAAGTGTCCTAGGTTTAAGACAGGGAAAGGCATATATTTCTTCAGGCTAAATATTGCCTGTCCTGTTTTGTGTCTATGATACCAAATCCAGGTGATTGTTATTTGTGATATTGGCTCTTACTTGTTTATTCGGGTTTTTTCCCTTTTATAAAAATTCTAATCATTTTAGCAGAGAAAAATAGAAATTGAATAGTTGCTGGACATTAAAGTAAATTAAGCGTTTTGTTAACTGGTGTTTTGCATAGGTAATTGGGAATATATAGGAGAATGAAGCTCAATTTTTACATTAAAAATAATAAGACAAGTATATGGAACCATGTAAGTTTGTTCCATTACTA
This sequence comes from Echinops telfairi, assembly GCF_000313985.2. NCBI lineage: Eukaryota > Metazoa > Chordata > Mammalia > Afrosoricida > Tenrecidae > Echinops > Echinops telfairi. The sequence continues at coordinate 10,203,147 of NW_022107432.1, read as the reverse complement.
GAATTTTGTTCATTTTGTCACTTCATTTTCATTTTTTTTCACTTTTGTGTGGTTCGAAATACCCTGAAATAAAATCTATAGTCTAGAAATAATTTCTCTGGTCAACAATAACTGATTATTATGAAATTTGCCTCCCTTACACCATCTACAATCCTACAAGTCATATGTTTAAGTAATAAAAGAATACAATAAAGCCTGGGAGCCCAAGAAAGATTTTTCTACTACACGATTAGTATGTGATTTCCAGACTGCATACGGGTCGTTCCATTTATAACTCTCGTTTGTTTCCTATCTTTGTGGCCAAGTTTCCATTTATTACATGTCTCCCTGCTTTAATATTCACTTCCAATTTGGAGCACTGTAAACTATTTCCCCACCCCCAAATTAAAGCAAATACTATCCACTCCATGTCCACCATCAATTTTATTAGAAGGCACTTCAAAAGGTCTATTTTAAGTAATGAAGTATGACCACTGCTTCCTGACGCCAAGGTTAGCCATGTTCATAATGAAGCTGCACTTTCTCTGATTTCCTGTCTGTTTAATACAGTCAGCTTTCTTCCGGGACACGTTTTCTCCTCCCCTAGAGCGAAACCGCGGTGCGCTGTCGCGGCTGTGGGGACCCGGGCTGGAGGATGAGACGAGGGCACTCATGGGCTCCCTCAGTTTGTCAAAGCCCTTCCCTGTGCCTCAGTGTATTTCTGACTATCAACGTGCTGCGCATGCAGGATTCTCATAGTGCTGCGCCAGCGTGTAGTTCTTCCTTCTGTCGACAATGGATGGAAGTCTCCGTGAATGCAGGCCGCGGCCGTGGGCAGCAGAGAAGATGGACAGCGTCACATCTCTGCCCTGGTTTTCGTTACCTGGCCCGTCCATGTTTCTGGCCCTTTTCTACAATTGCTCATTTACTTAGCCTCTCTGACCTTCGGTCGTTTTATTTATGATTCAACCCCCTTTAAACGCATATCCACCTTTTTACACTGTGTTTATGAAAAGCAGCTCTGGGGAGTACAGCGCAAAGCTGAAGGGTACCACGGCAGTCTCAACCCTATCGCACGCAGCCCTCCCCTCCCGCATTCAGACAGGAAACCCCAGTCGGTATTGCACCTAAACCCCAGTTACAGAGGCTTATAGACGATTTCCTACTGCCTGCCACAGAAGCTGCCAGCAAGTAGATTATCTATTACTCCCTCAATACACAATAATTTAGTCATTTGCCAGTCCCTATAATATGGTCCTCCCTTCCCCTAAACTCCATTTGCCAAAATATTGTTTCATCTGTTTGAAGCATTTTCCACATCCCACCCCACCCACCCCCGCCCCCATCTGCCCACACAGTTAGTGGAGTTAGTTCCTTCTTGTTCTTTAGACCCAATTTTAAGTATTCCCTCAGGGTTTACACATGGGCACTTTCAAGATGCAGACAGAGCCCTAGAGCAGAAGTTTTGCGTTTCCAAACTGTATACAGACAGTCCATTATCACAAAGAATTAAATTAATTAGCATTGCATAATACAAATACATTATACTAAAAATATTATACTCCTTAAATTGTTGCGATATAGGAGATATATTCACACAGAAAGGAGAGAGAGAAAACGCCAGTTATTCAGGGACTTGCTCCACCTAAGAAGTTGTTCTTGCTGCCATTAGGTGCTGTCTGGTCAGTTCCAACTCACAGCAGCCCAATGGACAACCAAAAGAAGCAGTGCCGACCGCGCCTAACGCCATCCGCATCCTGGTTGTTACGTGTGAGCTCTTTGTTGGATCCACTGCGTTACTCTGTCTCCTCAAAGATCTTCCTCTTTTTGGACCTCCCTTTTGCTCTTCCCCAAGAGTAATGGCCTTTTCCAGTGCCGGATCTTTTGAGAGAGGATGTCTAAGCCTGAGATGACATCTTGCCACCCTCTGTACTTCTTCCCGGACAGGTGCGTTTGTTCCGCCCGCAGTCCAGGGCACTTCTTCACCAGAAATACAATGCAACGGCTTCTGTCCTTCATTCTTCCATACTCAACGTCCACTTGCACATGCAAATGAAGTGACTGAAAATCCCATGGCTCAGACCAGTGCTGCTTCGTCCTCAAAGTGATCTCCTTGCTCTCCAATACTTGAAAGGGGTTGTATGCCGCAGATTTGCCCAATGAGATACATAGTTTGGTTTCTTAACTGCTGCTTCTGTAAGCATTGATTGTGGATCTGAGCTAAATGAAATCCATGACAACTCCAATTTGTCTGGTGATTATGATCTTATCTATGTTGTGAAGAATTTGGTTTTCTCTACATGGAGTTTCAATCCGTACTGAAGGCTGTAACCTTGATCTTCATCAGCAAGTGCTTCAAGTCCTCCTGACTTTCAGTAAGTAAGCGTGTGTCATCTCATCTCAATATTGCATGTGAGTTAGGGGTGCTGACAGGAGCGACAGGACAGGGCCCTCGACAGATCAGGAGGGGGAAACTGAACCAAACTCAAGGTCACAATTACACAAAGGCCAGGCTCACAGGTCTGAGGAACACAGAATGTCTGTAGACTAAGATGCCCTTATTTACCCTTCAGGCCTGGAACTGAATTCTCCCCCATCACTTAACCTTCAGCCAGAAAATAGAGAGGTCTAAAGAGGAAAATATAAGACCACTGAGGTAAATACTCATTTGAACAATGACCATAGGTGACCAGAAGGCCAGGTTTTGAACAAAATAAAGTTCAGAATCCAGAAATTAATATGAAAGAAGAACAATAATGGCAAACAAGACGGAATCACAAAAAGTGCTATCACATTGTACGGATTTCCATAAGTGGCATGAAATAAAATGTGCATGGATGAATGGTCAGTCAGCCAATTTGTTCTATAAATGTTCCCTGAAATCATGTTAAAAAGTAGACTTTTAAAAGTTAGAAAATAAACTTCAGGAGTGCTGCCTTGTTCTCTATTGTTTTAGAAACTAGAATACTTGGTAAAGAAATATTGTAAAACTACCCACACTAAAAGACCATGGGAGAATGTTTGCTCATTTTTCTGATTCAATACAATGCTCCTTGTCTGCTTCCAGAGGATAAATAAGGATTTGTGCACATGTGTTCCAAAGTCAAAATAAACCCTTGTGGGCCTTGATCCTCACATCTTTTTTAACATCTGCCAAGTAGTTGTACGTATTAGGACTGTAGTGTTAAGCTTTACATATTGATTCTCTGTCCTAGCAAAATGCTTTCATATAGTCTTATCTTTAGTTGTCAAAATCTTTGTGGCCGAGTTTGAAAATCTAACATTAACTTTAAAATAATCCTTTTTCTTTCTTTTTAAAATCATTTTATTGGGGCTCATACAACTCTTACGACAATCCACACATGCATCAATTGTGTAAAGCACACTCAGACATTCGTTGCCCTCGTCATTCTCAAAACTCTTGCTTTCCACTTGGGCTCCTGGAATGAGCTCCTCACTCCCCCCCCCAACTCTCTGCCCACTCCCCCCTCCCTCATGAACCCTTGATAATTTATAAATTACTATTTTATCATATCTTACACTGCCCGGCGTCTCCCTTCACCCACTTTTCTGCTCCCCATTCCCCAGGAAGGAGGTTATATGTAGATCCTTGTAATTGGTTCCCCCTTTCCATCTCCCCTTCCCTCCCGGTATTGCCACTCACCAATGGTCCTAAGGGGTTCATCTGTCCTGGATTCCCTGTGTTTCCAGTTCCCATCTTCACTGCTATGCATCCTCTGGTCTAATCAGGTTTGCAAGGTATAATTGGGATCATGATAGTGGGGGGGAGGAAGTGTTTAAGAACTAGAGGAAGGTTGTGAATTTCATTAATGCTACCCTGCACCCTGAGTGACTCATCTCCTCCCCACTACCCCTCTGCAAGGGATGTCCAGTTGTCTAGAGATGGGCATTGGGTCCCCATCACGTGTTCCCCACATTCAGATGATATGATTCCCCCACCCCTCTTTGGTGTTGATCCCTGGTCCCCTGGACCTTTCCTGATCACACATGCTGGTGTGCTTCTTCCATGTGGGCTTTGTTGCTTCTGGGCTAGATGGCCGCTTGTTTACTTTCAAGCCTTTAAGACCCCAGATGCTATATCTCTCGATAGCCGGGCACCATCAGCCTTCTTCACCACACTTACTTATGCTCACATTCGTCTTCAGCATTTATATGGGGAAGGTGATCACACAGTGATGGTTTTTGTTCTTTGGTCTCTGCTACCTGATCCCTTCACCTCATGATCAAACAGGCTTGTGTGCTTCTTCCCTGTGGGCTTTGTTGCTTCCGAGCTAGATGGCCGCTTGTTCACCTTCAAGCCTTTAAGACCCTAGAAGCTATGTCTTTTGACAGCTAGGCACCATCAGCTTTCTTCACCATGTTTGCTTATGCACACGATTGTCTTCAGATATCATGTCGGGAAGGTGGGTGTCCTGGAATGACCGTTTAGCTGAGCAAAGTGCTCTTGTATTAAGGGAATGCTCACGAGGAAGCCCAATGTCCACCTGCTACCCTACTACTAAACCTATAAATATATGCACATAGATTTATTTCCTCCATAATCATAAATATATTTACATATGTACATGTCTGTATTTAGGCCTCTATGTATACCCTTTGCCTCCTACTCCTTTCCTCTATTTCCTTATGCTTTCCTCCTGTCCCACTACCATGTTCAGCCTTCATTATGATTTCAGTAATTCCTCTCAGTTACCCTTCTAAAATGCTTTTCAGTTCTATGCTTAAAAATACAAAGTTGAATTCTCATAAATATAAAAAAGGGAAAATAATTCTATTCTTATAAATATATAAACTAATGGTAGTCGTTAAGATTCAATAAGTAATTATTAACCCACCAACTTTCTACATCTCCTAATGTTACTAAACTAAATGGAACACCCTCTGATAAGAAACAGAGGCTAGCTCAACTTGCCCACATTAGGAAAACATCTGGGCCAAAAGATTCTACATCTCAGTACTGTATCTTCTCCTCGTAGAATGGCAAATTGTCAGAAGGAGAATTAGTTACATGGTTACAATGGAACCCTATACTGTCTTTGTGCTCTGCACTCTTCAAAATGTTACCGTATTTCAGTCTATAAGTTTCGTGGTTTAGAGCATATGGATGTTGAACCAAGTAAACGTAGCCTTGATGGTTTTAATGCTCTAAAAATAACAATTTTAGAGATATTTTCATATCACATGAACAGTAATAAGAGACCATGTTGCCCTAACAAATATGCGTGCTACAAATATTTCCAAACTGCCTGTCATATGACAGGTACTATTTAAGCATCATGTTTATAATATCCCATAAACATTCTTATTATACAATGTGATATCAATAATCAGAAACACAACAGAATGGAAGATACCTGAAGTGCTGTGAGGATATTTGCTAAGGCTTGTCCATACGTGTCATGACAGTGAACAGCAAGGGCAACCGGTGGGATTTCTTTCAGGACACTGTCCAACATTCTTCTCATGTTTCCCGGGGTTCCCACTCCGACTGTGTCTCCCAGGGAGATCTCATAGCAGCCCATACCGTAGAGTCTCTTAGCCACCTGTTGAGAAAGGTGGAGTGCTGGTCAAACAATGGGAATGAACAGACTCAAGACCTGTCAGTCCTGAGCCAGCATCATCTAGAGGAAACATTGACAAATGAAATCAAATACATAAAACTTCCATATGTGGAAAACACATTTTTTTCCTTCCACATTAAATCCTAAGCATTATATAAAACTTTTAATGACATTACTATGGTTAACTTTTCACAATATTTAGATTTCTTTTGGCCGTTCATGACTAGTGTTCTATAGATGCTCAATATACAATTAGCAACTACAGTTTTAGTAATGGGAGGCTTACGGTCTCAAGACTTATTCCAACAGAAACAGGACAGATTTGCTTTATAAACAGTATCTATTGGAGCATAAGTTTAGAGGTCAAGGATATCAATATTATGCTTGCAGGTCTGAGCCTAATTTTTTCAAACTTGTAGATAGCTGCAGCTGCGTTAGATACATTTTAAGGTCCTTTAAAGTTCAGTTATTAACATTACTTTCAAAGAGGCTTGTGAACTTGTGTGAAGGCAGTATGATACACCGACAATGACATGGATTCTAGCTTTAAATCCTATTTACTGTCATGCTAGTTATGTGACAGTGGGCTGAAGATCAACTTTTCTATTTATGTCTCGTTGCCTAATATGTAGGACACAATACTCACATTTAACATGTTTCTAAGCTTTAATTCTATCAATCAAAATAACCTTGGAATATAACTATGATATTAATAATTGCATATGCTTTTTGTGAACAGCACATGCTAGAACACTGTCATTCACTTATTAATTCATCGTTCTGTATTTTTTTAGAGCTTCTTTTATGCCAGGCACTGGGATAGGCAAAGGGATATAATGGGGGAACACATAGGGGCATTGTTCATATCATCACAAGTCAGGGGCTAAATCGGCATATAATTTAGTCAGTCCTACTCAAGAATGTGTCAGAATAAGCTAAAATAAGAATTTTTACAGAAAGAAATCGGATTCTCAGAGCAGAAGAACAAAGGAATTCTACCTAGATCCACCATGTGGGAAAGGCCTAACGGTCAACTTAGGGTAAAGTAGTCTGTGCTACAGAAGGACGTGAGGAAAATGTGCCAGGTGAAATATCAAATGCAAAGGGTATGTGTACATATTGAAATATAGAAAGCAATTAAAGAATAAAATACAAACAATGTCCAGGAAGTTAAAAATTTACCAGATGCAAAGGGTAGTGTAATGGCAGGGGGCTGGGGGAGAGGCGGGGGTGGAGATGATGAATAGATAGATAGATAGGTAGATAGATAGATTAAAATTTTAAAGGGGACAGTGAAAGCCAGATAGGGATTGAAAGGTAAATAAACACATGGTAGATTTTGAAGAATCTTACTAACCAAGATTAATATTTTGATGAAAGATTTTATCATAAGAAGAATGGGAAATTCTTATAGAAGAGGAGGTGGTGGTAATATAATCAAATTTATGATTTACAGGGATCCTCTATATGTAATATCAAAAACTGAATAAAGAATACTCAGAAAGGATTGGGTAATGTAGGTCTGGTAGTTTCATAATCTGTTGTCAATTTGAGTATTAAGAGTGAAGGGGTGGAGTTTAGCCTATCAGTCAGGTCACAGCTTGATGACCTCATTTGGAGTCCATAAGGAGATCAATAGTTCTCTGGAGACGGGGCACATGCTCACTCCCTATGAAAAATTTCTGTTGACAAGCCATGTGGAGCAATGCTAGAGTTCTGGAGCTGGAGGAGCCAAGTAGAGACCCCTGCCAGCTCTAAGATATCTCCACCGCCACTGGATCCTCAGGACTTTCCACCCACTGGCCTGAGATCTTCCTGCATTTGGCGTCATTTCATGTGTTGCATGAGTCTGAAGAGGAATTTATAGATTGATATCAGACATGGGCTAATGTCAGACTTATGGTCTTGATCTGGTCTTGCCTGGGATTTTTCTCAAAATTCAATTGCTCTTGTACATAAAGCTCGTTCTTACACACATGCATGTCTATGAATTTGTATATTTCATGGTCAAGGAGAAAAAACTGAGGAGCAACACAAGGCATGGGAAGAAATCATGTAAGTGTGAGGTCAAGTGGATACAAATGATAGACACAGGGTTTCAGCTAGGTACTAACTCTTAGGAGGGAGCGGTCCACATTCCCTCCTTCTGCTGCAAATCCAAATGAGGTAAGGCCGGGACATGATCTTATTTGTTTCATTTTGTGACACAAGCGGTGAGTCCTGATCTTATGAAGATGGATCTCAATGGCATGAATGACCTAGAAATCCTCCTGGCGTGTGAGGAAGCGCTGGTGGCACATGAGAAAAGTGGAAGCCATCACGGTAGCAGTTCTTTGATGGAGCTGTTTAGGGTTAGGAAGATGGCTCTAGGTAACTGCCTCAGTATCTCCTACATGAATACACTTTCCCCCTGGATGAAACATGTTCAAGGGTCAAAAGAACACATTCTGTTCCGATGGAGCAGGTGTACATGTGGGAGAGAAAATGAATGGAGTACAGGTTTGAACAAAGTGAACCGAGTTTAAAATGGTCATTTCAGTGAGTAGGAGCTGAGCATGAACTAGAGTAGGATAGCAGAGAAGACCCATGGGGATCATGAACATAGAACGCTTATAATCTGCCTGCCCCATGATGCTCTTCAGTAGCACCTCAGACCTCCTGGGGGAGGAATGGAGATCTTGGAGGGGTGTGATTTCTCTAAGGATGGCAGGAGGCATTTAAAAAAGCTCTTGTTTTATTGTACAGGTAGTGATGGATCCAAGTTCTGGACAGTCAGAAGTTGCACAATTTGGGAAGTGGGTTTTTTTGTGTGTTTGTTGTTCATGTCTCATATATTTATTTTATTTTTTACTTTGTTTTATAAATTAAGTGTTTTCAAAGAAAAGAATATGTAATTCTAAATAGAAATTAAAGACAGACCCTTAGAAGGGGCTCTTGCAAGTGAAGCACTATAAAATGTAAGCTTTATTATTTCATAGTAGATGACAGTCTTACTTGACTAATAAGCCATGAAATATCCCTCATTTAAAAATGGTGCAAGACATTTCAAAAAAGCAATGATAAGGACAATGGTAAAGTTTGTCTTTCCTAAATGTTGATTCCTAATAGTGTCACCTTTCTGCTTTAGCACCATTAATACTATATTAACACATTCAACCACCTTTTCAATATGAAGTATAAATTAACACACTTCATATTTGTGTTCATTAGTATCAATTAATGAATGAGAATAGAAAACAAATGCTCGAACTTCTGTAAGGAGGATTTAGAAATGATACTCGATTGCTATAATACTTTTCTGGGAACATAGACCCTAGAAGCACCATCCATTTCAACGTAATAAAAACCCTGAAGCAGCATGTCTCCTAGTATCTGTGTGGTATTTTGCAGGGAAACAAATGAGTGTACATAAACAACCTAAATAAAGCTTACCTGTTCATACACAATGTTCCAACAATTTATGTTCTTTCCACATTAAAAGAAAAAACGAACACAAACAAAGCCAAAGCAAACACAGCTGATGTTTTCTCACTCTGATTTTTAGCACCCAAACATTAAGACTCAACTCTGATTTAATTTGGGGCACCCTTGAAAATGAAAGTATTAGCTCCCACTCATCTCTTTCAGGATAGTCTCCCTTAGTCTTTGTTAAACTGATGCAATAAAGGCAAGGAAACAAACCCACTTTAAAAAATACCAAACATCATTTCACCATGTGCTGGAAAGACCTGAAATACTTACTTCCGTCACTTTTTGTGGTGCAATGCTTCCTTCGTAGGGACAGCCCAGGGCACATGACACATACCTAAATTTAAAATACACACACACATAAATATGCATCCACTGGATCGGTCAGTCTTTAATTCCCATCCTTATTTTAGATGAGCAAATAGCTCCAAGAGCAGCAAACCTTTGCTCTTTTTACGCTAGGTCTCATTATTATTTTCATCCTCATAGAAGACTAATTTATTTTCAATTGGTCTCATAATTTATTATCGCTCAAATTAAATGTTGAGATCTTTATGTGAAGAAAGATAAGAATAAAATAGTGGGCGTTTTTTAAATTGTGAGCCTGGCCCTACTAACTCATTGCCTTTGAGCTGATTTTGACTGATAGCAACCCTACAGGAAGGCAGAGAAGTGCCCCCGAGGGTTGCCAAGCCCATAAAACTTCCTGGAAGCAGACTGCGTCTCGTTCTGCAGTGGAGAGAGAGGCCCGTGGGCTGGACGGACCAACTTTTCGGTTGCAGCCAAGAATTTTAACCATTGTGTTATTGTGATTGTTTCATTTATACTACAGCAGCATGCTAATAGTTTACCTAGCAAATAACAGTGGAATGTATAATGTATTCAACTAATCATATCCATTCAATAGCTAAGCATCCGGGTCTTTGGAATGATATAATGATATCGAGAGGACATGTAGATGACTTAGTGAGTTTCTCTCTCTACTCCCATCTGGATGTTTTGGCCTCATTTAGGTACAGTCATTAATCACCCACCCACATTCACCCCCCCCCC
>NW_022107432.1:10188947-10192965 GCF_000313985.2 Echinops telfairi | reverse complement strand
CTTCTCTCTCTCTCCTGGGTATATCTAAATCATTCCAAACAGAAAAGGGTCTCGTCTGTACGCAAAGGGCTCCAAATAAAGATATTCTATAAGCCTCTTCAGCCATTCACTCTAATGTAAACAGTCAAACCTTTTCAGCAAAAACAATGATCCATTGCCATCTTAAATTATTAAGCTTTAGGAAAAACCTGTTTTAGCTATTTTCAGCTCAACACCAATCCAATTTTATTAAACTTTCCTCAGAGATTTTGCAATACTTGTATTAAAATCATGCATCATGGCTCTGATGTTGTCAGGAAAGAGGCAAGCCACTGGAGCAAGCCAGGAGTGGTGAGGAACGAGGCCAGCGTCCAGCTCCGGGGGCCAGCACACAAAGACTTCGGCTCTCAAGGCCCTTGAATGCCATGCCAAGGAGTCTGAGCTTTGAGACTTCATTTAACTTGGGTAGGGGGGGGACACTCAAAATTCGCAGATAAGGTAGCCATGAGAGCAGATCTGTTTCCCAGAAACAATCACTCTTAGACTCTGCAAGTGGTTGCCAGAAGAAAGATAAGGCAAAATGTGAGGGGAGATATGCGCAAATTTCCGTGATTCTAAGATGCTATGGATTTTGAAGAACATTATGAAGTTCATAACAGATTTTAGAATAAAAAACATGTTTATATATATCAATTGCTTCTAAAAGGTAAACTAAATTCAGAAGAATAAAACTTCTACTTTCAGATCAAAATAAATATGCAATTCTATAAACCAGGCAAACTGTTTAAAAGTATAGTGATATAGGGACTAAGTAATGAGAACAAATTCAAGAAATATTTGATATTTATGCTGAACAAAAATCCATATCACCTGCTTTTTCTATTACTCTAAGTTTACTTTGTGGTTCATTTTACAATGACATTTTTCTCGAGGATAACCTATCTAAAGTTAATCTAGAAAAGAAAAGTTTTTGTGCTATTCTACCACTTGAGTAGGAATAGGAAAGGGAACATATTTCTAATGCTGATCAAATATATTTGTCACGAGCATAAAGGAGATGAGAATAAATAGAAAGCCCCAACCATCCATTCACAGTTCTCTAAATGGGAAAACAAAATTCAACCTAAGAGCAAAAGTACCTCTTCTGCCTTTCAGCCGTGTTTGTGATGAGCTTTACTCTTTACACTTGAATTTTCAGTCAATCAAATGTGTCCTCTGGATCTGTGGTCTCTTGGGTCTTTATATTATTTTATTTTTCATCTTCATATTGTATTCTACAGTCTCATGTGGGCTCATGATCCATGGATCTACTTACTTGAAACTCATGTGTGATGCTCTTGAAACAAGCTTCCCTCCCTGTACTTTCAGGAGGCCTGACGGTGCTGTGGACGAGGCGCTGAGCTGCCAACCCCACGGCTGGTGAGGTTAGCCTGACAGCCATTGCCAAGGTGAAAAATGAGTCTCCCCGCTCCTGTACATATTTCCAATCTCAGAAAACCCCTGTAGAGTTGCTATGGGTTGAAAGTGATGCAATGGCAGTGGTAACTCTGTTAGGACTGGCAAGGACAGATAGGCAAACTAAGGTGTATAGGCAAATGCAGCCCATCGCCTGCTTTTGTAAACTGGGTGTGGAACACAACCTGAGCATTTGCTTCCATATTGCCTATGGGATGCTGCAGATTCATAATGACAGGGCTGAGTCGTTTAGCAGATAGCATCTGGCCTGTACACCCTAATGCAGCCCATCGCCTGCTTTTGTAAACTGGGTGTGGAACACAACCTGAGCATTTGCTTCCATATTGCCTATGGGATGCTGCAGATTCATAATGACAGGGCTGAGTCGTTTAGCAGATAGCATCTGGCCTGTACACCCTAAGGTATCGACTATCTAGCTGGCCCTTTGTAGAAGCAGCTTCTGGCTCTTGCTTAAAAGTGCAGAGCCCTTCCTTGTGAATCAGAGATCTGCATTATCATTGGAAAGGTGAGACTGGCACTTTAGCAAGTGGCAAAAACCAGTTTTCTGAACTTTTGCAGTTTTTTAGCAATCTATTACAACAGTTTATCAATTTGACTGTGCAGAATCACATGGAAAGCTTAAACAATAACACCACCACCAAAATCCTGTATGATTAGAGCATGCCCCAGATCAGAAACTACATCAATCATCAATATTTAATAAGAAAAATTTAAGTTGCATTCCCTGTGTAAAAAGTGACATTGCACATACCTAATAATAAGTAACCTCAGGAACCTACTAACTTATATTCACAATATTTGTATTTGTCTTAGGTTGGCTGGTAGTTAAGTGTTATACAGACCTAGGCTAAATTATTTTAATTCCCTCCCCAATCTCTTGATTTCTTTTGGCAAGCTGCCCACTCTTTACTTCTGGCCCAAAGTTCCCTGTTCTCTTTAGCAAACACCAGCCTATAGTAGCTCCTATAAAAAGAGTCGAATTTGCAAACGATTTTTTTAGTAAATGGTTTTATTTCACATTTCGTTTTTGAATGGTAGTTTGGCTAGGTAAAGAATGGTAGGTTATTAGACATCTTTTCTCAGCATTTAGGGACATGCTAATTTACTGTCATTGACCCAGGTTGTTGCTGATGAAAATGTTGCTGTCAGTTGAATTATAGGTTTCATCTATTTGCGTTTAGTAATGTTTATATTCAATACTCTGCATTTTACCATGAGGTATCTCAGGATTCATTAGATGTCGTTTTAACATTCATGCATTTCTACATGGAATGTTGAAATTTCCTCTGGAAATCCCCATCTGCGTTCTCTTTTAAGCTCATTCAAATGTTCTGTTACATGATCATTTGCATTCTTCTAATTCCTCAAAAACGTCCTCTCTTTAATATATTAAACAATGCATTAATTCTCATTAATATATTCTTATGGCTCCAAACGTGCTTTTGAATCCTCAATCTTTTAAACAAGGCTCATTCTTTTATTATGGTCTTTTGCCTTCCAAAACATTTTAAGTTCTAATTTTGTAATTTCTTTGTCAGATTTGTTGTGCTAAAGTAGTTTGGGTTATTGCTCTGAAATTCATAACACTAAGTGAAATGAGGGGGAAGTGTGGGAAGAGCTCAGAATCAGACAAAACGACAAGGCTTAATGTTCAATTAGAGGAAGATGGGACTCCCAGGATTCAGGCTCTTATCCACCCTTACGGTCTGGAAATGAATTTACCTCCCTGGTCCCATTTTCTATACTGGAAACTAGAACACCAAGGATGGACATCCACCTTAGAACAATTAACCATTTATATAAAAAAGGGCAGAGCATTCACCCACCAACACATTTCAATAGCGTTAGAAAAGAAGGAAATACTGAAAGTAAGGGCGGTACGTGATGTTACATTGTGGGAGTTTCACTTAATGACATGACACAAAATGTGTATGAATTGTTAAATTCAAAAACCTTCATATAACTCACAAGAATGTGTTAAAAATAAATAAAAACTGTTTGGGGGAAGTAAGTTTGCTTTGCAATTTATCTTTTAAGGTACTTTTTCTTCAAACATGATTTAGAATTTATACTATGTGTTCTTTTACAGGGTGGTTTTCGTTTCTGTGGAAATTCTAGGAGAGTCGCGGATTATTTCAATGCCTCTAGAAAGGTGATCTGATTGCCTTTTGTCCTGGTGCTGGGGGTTACCAATTTTTTGACAAATTTCTCCCTTAACTTCTCCTCTTGGATTTGCACAATACTTACGTGTCATAAATCCACAACCCATAACTATGCTTGGACCAGATCCAACGACTTTACCCTGGCAGGAAGGTATTTCAGACTTCAGGAAATAGTTGGTTCCCAGCCCATGCCTTACACAAGCATGTACCTCTTCCCATGTGGACAGTAAAATCCCATTTCCAGGCCACAAGGGATGCTATCTGGGTGAGAGAACCCCATGTGCCACTGTGGCATTACCCTTTTTGCTAACCCCTCTTTTTAAAATGGCCTCTGGAGATTTCGTTCATGAGCTTAGCTATATATATATATATATATATACACACACACACACACACACACA
>NW_022107432.1:10114507-10188847 GCF_000313985.2 Echinops telfairi | reverse complement strand
TATATATATATATAATTGTTCTATTTGTGTGTTTGTAATGGACAGCTAAGTCCCTTTTTGGTCTCCCTCATTACTATAGATTGGACTATAGGATAAATGTCTAACCTCTTCATGGATATTACAAATTCATTCCTTGGCACATACATTCACATGGTAGTTTATTCTATATGTTCAAAATAGTGCTCCTCTTTCGTCTTTTTTCTGGTGCAAACCTGTTTCCCCTGTGTTTGTCTCTTTGTATGATAGCGTTATTGCAGGCTGGCTGATTCTTCACCTGTAGCCTCTGTGGGACTCACTGTCTGCCAGCACCAGTCGAATGTACAGAGTTCTCTCCATGTGACAGCTGCAGATGTCTGTTAATAGCTTGCATGCTAATTCTAATCTCACATCACTCTACTGTGCTCCAATTTATGTCAAAATGGTCTCTTAAAAACGCTGATCTGATAACACGCTTTCCACTTGAAAAATCCTTCTTGGCTTCTCAGTATCTTTGGAATAAATTGGTTTTAAGGTTTTTTATAAGTTGTGAAACACCAATCTAACATTCTATCCTTTTTCCACTAGCCAATTGCCCTCACTGATTCATAGTAATCCTATGTGTGGTGTTAGAGTAGATTTAATGTCCCATATCTTTTCCGGTGACTGATTTTTCAGAAGCAGCTTGCCACGCATTTCTTCTGTGGTACCTCTGGGTGTCGACTCAAATTGCTATCCTCTTTTAGCATCCAAGCATTTTTAACATTTGCACCATCCACCCCTTGACTCCCCCTTCTCCACTGCGCAGTTGCAGAAAATCTCAAGAAATCAAAATAATCTTCTTTTTACTACAGAAACCTATCTTTAGACTTCTCTTATTTTGTAGATCCCCTGTCCTGCCTAAAAGGTCAACAAAAAGGGCCATACGACAAGAAACCACACAGAGATCTGCAGACTGCTTTACTTTTATCTGTGTTCTTTGAAGCCATTTATCTATCTCGTGCAAAACAAACAAACAAAAATCCTAACAACTTAAATTATTGTCAATCACACCTAGTAAAAACAGAGTCACGGGGGAAAAAACACACACGCTAACATGTCAAGGTCTAAATTACCACTATTATTCCATCTCAATTTTCCCCCAAACTCTCTTGCAAAATCAGTAAGATTAATAGGAAGCCAGTGCCTACTGGAAATATCTTGCCAGAGTCCCCAGGATACAGATGCATAAATAAGATACAGGCTAGAGATGGAGAACAGATTATCGTGTGGGGGTGAAATTTAATTGCACCATGTAACTCCCACCAAACAGCCTTTCCCTGCATGGGTCTGGTAAGAAGGTGGGAGAAGAAGCTGGGAAGATTCTCCTGTGAGAAATTATAGACTGGGTTCCCAGGATGCCATCCTGCTGCGTATAAACTCCCACCCCCACGTGTACTTCTGCTAAGTCTATCAACCTGTAAGCAATATGAGATAGCAGACTATTATTACTAAGCTAATGAAAAATAATTTTTGAGATTCTGGAATGCATTGATCACTTTGTGTGATACAAAAACAAACACTTTTTATTTTAATCTCAAAGTGCAGTTCTGCTCAGATTCTCCATTGACTCTATATTGCTAACCTGCTTACATTCTTCATAAACCGACTATTAGATTTCTATCTATTAAAATATATCTCCCTATAAGTTCTGAGCTATATACAAATATTTCCCAAATTTAGAAAATAAATTAGTGTAGAAGAGAGATACCTGGTTGTACAGAGTAGTATTTTTCTAAAAGCTACATGTGGGGTGATAGAAAAACTATTGTAGTCTGAAGTGTTATAAGAAAATGTTCCTGATAGAAAAAGTTGCAAATAATTTGTGCAAAAGAAAATTAGAAAGTTCATTCCAAATGTCCTTTTATGTGCACTAGAGGTCTGCTCCAGGTTTACCTAAAGCACACCTTGTCACCGACACTGTCACCTGATTGATCTGTTTGGTTACTGAAGAAATTAAATATTAAGCCTTCTACTCAGGTTCGAATAGACTAGAGCTGTTTGAATGGAAATTTCATAACCCTCCTTAGCAGACCCTCCTTGGAGAAGGTTGCACATAAAATATTTATTAATATGTCATGCTAGACCTTCACCTAAAAGACTCTTGTGAGTACAATGAATGCGTGTTACAAATGCGAAGCCCCAGCATCAGTAAATTAAAAGTTTGCAGAATACAAATAAATTACTGAACTAGTCCAAAAACGAAATCACTGAACCTGTCCTCCAACTAGAAGTTTGGGTACTTTCTACTACAGGATCACTGTCAATCTGAGCTGTTCACCCCAAATGCCAGGTCGGATGCAGGGAAAGCATCCAGCTGCAGATGGAGACAGATTACAGATAGGTTTTTAAATTATCTTTACCTATGTCTCATTTCTGGTCACCTGTTTTGAAACATGCTGTTATGGATTGATTTAAATTCCTGGCATCTGTATTTGTGAAATATGATCCTATTTGGAAATAGACTTTGCTTACTGTATATATTCGAGTATAAGCTGACCCGAATATCAACCAAGGTACCTAATTTTACCCAAAAAACTGCATAAAAATGTGCTGAAAGTGATAGGAGTTGTGATAAGAGTTGTATGAGCCCCTAATAAAATGATAAAAAAAAGAATGATGAGGGCAATGAATGTACAAATGTGCTTTACACAATTGATGTATGTATGGATGTGATAAGAGTTGTATGAGGCCCTACTAAAATGATTTTTTTTAAATGTGCTGAAAAACTCAGCTTATACGCAAGTATATACGTGTGTTACTTGTATAGAGTGGATTTAAAATTTAACAAATTCCGAATTTTAAAATGAGTATGAACATCGAGATTCACCAAGAGGAAGAGAATGAACATAAAGGGACACACAGGGAAGAGAGACACCAAGTGAAGCTTGTGGACAGGCCACGGACTCCAGGCCTATCACAAAAAGAAACAAGAGGACAAGGGTCCAGACTTCGCCTTTCAGCATCCAGAATGTGAGAAAGTAAATCCTTGTTCTTTAATGCCCCCACGTATGGTACTTGTGTTACAGCAGCCCTCCCTAATGAACACACAATATACTTCTCTGATCTCTTCATTTCCACTCTGCTGCTGTGTTATTTGAACCTTGGTGTTTTGCCAGGAGAAATAATTTTTCTATCTACTCTCCTAAAGAGTTAGTCTTGGGAACTCACAGAGCAGGTCTACCCAGTATTATATGGTTGCTCTGAGTGGAGATTGAATTGATGGCCTTAAGTTTTTATCCTTTTGCTTCCCAAAACAATGCATCTTTGAGTCTATTTTCCACAAAATGGCCTTAGTTCTACCCACAGCAATCTAGGATGGGCATCCTCCTTATTTGTAAATTTCTCATGGAGGCAATGTAGATTGGGCCCAGAATAGAAGACTTCCCTCTGCCACCAACTAGACCCAACTCAATTTCTGGATCAGCTACCAAAGATAGTATTTGTAGTAAACTTTTGGCTTACAAGAGTAGTGTCAAGATTATAGGGTACCTTCTCCTTACCTGTGTGACAGAATGACTGGCAGGCTGGCTTCCTGGCCTATGGAGGCAAAAGTCCAGGGGCTAGGTGGCTAAGAGAGTTGCCTGTTGGCTGAAAAGACCAATGAATGTAGCCTTACTGTTTTGCTGATCCTAATTAATGGTAACCATTTAATAAACCCCTCAATTGTGAATATTGTCTGAGATTTCTGTGTGGCCCTTGCAATGCATTATTGGACCCAGCATAGATAGCATAGATGCATAGTGGCATGGGAGAAACCGTTGGTGTCAGAATAAGTAAAAGAGGAGGGACCAAGGTGGCTTCTCTGACCCCTGCCTCCTGGCACTAGAGAGGCCAAAGGAGGTCAGATATAGCCACTTCCATTGCCGTTCACCTCACTAGAGCTCAAATAATTTGGGAAACCTGGCCTAACATGGCTTTCCTCCTGGCCTAGTTCAAAGAAGTCTTACATTTAGAGGATCTGTTCGACCTTGTTTAGTCCCTATGTCTGAAACTTTTCAAATGTGCACTCTCCTCTCTCACCACGATGCCTTTATTTTACTATAATACCACTGGACATGTTGAATAACACTTTGAGAAATCCTGGGTAGATATTATTTAAGGTAAAGCTGAAAGCCTGCTATCTCAATGGTTAAATCTTTTTTGAATACATTTATGATGAAATGCTGATGTAATTTCTGAGTATCCAAAACTCAGTATTCTATAGGTTGAAGTATCATGGAAAATATTGTCAGTTAAAACATAATTTCACACACTGCCTCAGTATTTCTGAACTTTTCCCCCCTGCCTATCCCTTGCCATACAATGCTTGTTTTACTCTGGTCTTATGTAAACGATGTGTTCTAAGAAAAAAAATCATTATTGCAAATTTCTAGATGCACTAAGATCATATACTTTTCAAGCAAACACTGTACTGAATTCACAAATAGGAACACTTTAAATGTATTGAAATTCCATCTGTAAATTAAAATAATACTATTGCCTGCCACGGGAGGATAGAGCAGGGAAAACGCTCCATCTTAAAGCAGTCTTCTTGCTAATTTCTCGGGAATTGACAAAACACATTCCCTCCCCCTAAGCTCTACGTGAATGTGATTTAGATGGCTACACATCACTTACACATATTAACTATTTGGGGTATATGCTATTCTGGCATTGCTAGAATAATATGTGAGTTTTAAAAAAGTATGACCCTCAAACAAACCATATGGAAAGAAAATAGCTTTAACAGATGTCTCGGTTTTAGAGTATTTTGTACCACATTTTGGTAAATGATGGCTTGAATTGCTCTCCTAGGCTAACACACACGCCTCAGTTTAATAATACGAATCAGAAAGGTACTTAGGA
This sequence comes from Echinops telfairi, assembly GCF_000313985.2. Lineage (NCBI taxonomy): Eukaryota > Metazoa > Chordata > Mammalia > Afrosoricida > Tenrecidae > Echinops > Echinops telfairi. The sequence continues at coordinate 10,183,984 of NW_022107432.1, read as the reverse complement.
AGTTACCTATTTATAAGAAGATGGTACCATATCTGCAAATAGATTCCATAGGGGCAGATGATCAATATAAATCACTTGATATTTCCAACATGAGAAACACCGCCTGCTAAGCACAGTGTATTAAAAATCAGAAGCCTAACTTAGGAGGTGTTGCTACCTCTCTTAGTAAGCCCCCTATTTTCTAAAGGAAGCAGCACCAATGAGGACAATTGGCACCACAGAGGGACGTTCACAAACAATCAGTCAGTGCAACGTGACCGAGATAGTTGATTCACTTAGCAAGCAGGTTGAATAAATAGGTTGCATTATAAATCTTGTCTCAAAGGGAAAATAGTTTCTCAAGAAAAAGATGACCATTAGGAGGGGACGAAGGTGCCCTTGCTTCACGGCACCGAAGAAGACTGCCATTGCAAAGGCTTAGCACGACGAGGATGCCAGGTCCGAAGTCACTGAGCACTGGACGAACGCCCAACACCAGCAGGAAGAGGAGGCTTTCTAGGCTGGCGAAAAGGGACAGCCGTGGAAACCTTGCCGGGGTTCTACCGCTTCCTAATGGGCACCATGAGTCACAATCCACTTGGTGGCAGTGAGTTGAGTTTTGTTTTGTTTTCTTTTTGTTTTAGAGCCTTCATTCAAAGAAAATGCTCATTAGTATATGAGATAATGTTTTGGGAAGAATTGGAAGCCACATTAGATTTTCATTGGTTTTAAATAAGGAAAAAGCAAATGGTGAGAGGGTTAGTAAATAAAGAAGTGAGTAAAATGTGAATGCTAATGTTTTTCTCTATGAATCTCTGACCTCCAAAATCCCCTAAATATAAATAAATATCAAACTTTCATCATTTTAAAAGCTGTGACTAAAGTGAAACCGAACCATAGACTTCATTCTTCTGTCTCTCTGATTCTGAAAGTCATCTATACTTATCTAAACGCGTTTCATTTGAATGCACCTTTTATTCTGGACTCTAGTTACTTTGCATCTTTACTCTTTTTTTCTGGGAAGTGTGTTGTTAGATACTTAGTTGTAACTGGATATTATGAGTTTACAAGGTCAGCAAGTATGAACCATGGGGGCTACTTTTGCTTAATTATGTCAAGGTTTAAACTTTTACCCCTAGTATCATTTGGTGCATAATTAGCCTCCAAAATTAGTTATTCATTTTTATTTTAAAAATATGTATATAATGCAAAAGTATTTAGATGTGAACCAAGACTCTTAATTTTTAATTTTTTCTAACTAGGTTTTCATGGTTTATACCTGTGAATTGTATAAATTTATACTATCCATTTATAAGCTTCTTAACAAAATCTTAGTGAGATTTTTCATCTAAAATTAATCATCACACAAAAAAGTGGGTATTTGATTCATGTGACTTCATTATAGAGAAGTTGATACTCAGCCTTTACATCCTGAATGTATTATTTGACACAATGGAGAACTACTGCATATCTGAAAGCATTTAAATTCTGAAAGGTTCTCAAAAATCCAAGAAGAATTTCTTTCAAACAAAAAGGGCATTGATAAGAGAATAGGAAATACTTAGATTTATGACATGCTTTTATTTTTCTTTGTCTTCTTAACTATTCTAATATAGAGATGTTAGAAAAATAACCTAGCTTTCCCCCCAAAAGGTCATGTGATGTGCATTTTAAGTAACTAAGTCCAAAATGTAGGCATTGCATTATTCATTCACGTACAGTGTATATACAGGAATAGTTAGCTGACTCTGTATTTTATGTCATTGATTTGGCATAGTATCTTTCCAGAATGTGTCCCAGATGTTATATAAAAGTACTGAGTAAATACAAAAAATACACGTGCATGTGGGTACGTGTGTGAGTGTGTGCCTGCATGTTTCCACTGGATAAGAGGGAGGAAGCAAATAATACTTTTTATGATGTAATAAAAGAAACTATTTAGATGATATGAATGTTTACATTTTTATAAAGATGTAAATTATTTTAGTGGGCATCAGACATCAACTATAATGCCTTATGGCCTTTAATCTGACAGCTGACAACATGAATTTTCTGGATGATGATCAAGTACATGTTGATGCAGCTGTTGCCATAGTAAGCCATGACGAGGCATCTGCTGCAATTCCAAGTAATTGAACATGGACTTTTTCTGATACAAGCACCGAAAGCCTATGACTTATATTAATGAGAACCCAAAATTCAAATTGCTCATAAAATAAAAATGAAGTAAAACCTCTGTAAGATTGTAGGAGAGGACAAGAATAGTTTTCAAATGTGATAAATTCATATATACTGAATCATACTTCAGACAATCAGGGAATGTTCTCCAAGTAAATAAAATCAGCAGTAAAGATAAATTTAAACATGACAAGTGCACAGAGTATAACTTAAAGACGCCACTGTGCTTTGACGACTTGGTTTTCCTGTGGGTCATGTCTTGCCCACTATGTACTTGGACATGACAACCTGCTGACCCACATCTGGCTTTTTAGCAGGTGACGTGCCTAGAAATTGTGTCCTTATCGGTACAAGGATGGGCTCAGCCATCAATCTTAAAGAGGATTTAGAATTTCTATTAGCTCTAAGGAGAGTGTCTGAATGGAAAGGTACAAACTGTTACCAGGTTGAACTCCTGGCCTAAAGGTAGGAGGTTTGAGTCCACTCTCAGAGCACGTAGGAAGAAAGGTCGAGTGACCAGCTCCCCCAAATGCCACCACTGAAAGTCCAAAGAGCACAGACCTACACACCTTAGATCACAATGAGTAAGACTTGGTAGAATAGAACATAGTTCAGTCAATTTGAAGGGCTCAATCCACTGATGTGCTGGGGTGATTTTAAAAAAACATGGTGGCACAAGGGAAAGGTGCTTGTATACTAAGGCACCTGCCTCGCTGCTCAGAAGGAAGGGCTGGCCCTCTGTATCCACAAAAGCCTGGAGTTGAGAGAAAGGGGCAAACCTTCTGGGGGCCATTCTACAGTTTCACACAGTCTCTCTTGAGTTCCAAAGAACTCGAAGGTACTTAACAACAAAAAGATGATAAAAGCTGACTTCCTATGATTTATGTTTAGGTCTGTCTTGGAGCAGGGAAATAAACCCCCAAACCCGCATCTAGTCAACCATTTCAAGCTCATCCCAATGCTGTTCTCCAAAATCGCACCTGCTCGCCTTCCTAAGGAACCAATGCATTTTGTTCAGTCCCTCTGAATCTTGCTTGCCTGAACCAAAAAAATGACCAACTGCTTCTAGCTTTATTCCAAACACTGTCTGATTGGAAGGGTCAGACGCTCAGGGCACTTTACTTCGCTCCTCACTATGCCAGTGAGAATGGCTTAAAAATCGGCTTAAATTTCAACACATGGAAACTTGTGTTGAAATATATTTCCATTTCCCCTTTCTTTTAAAAGACAATTCTCCTTAAAATAGCAGGAATTTTGGATCCTGGAACGCATATTTCATTTTTGAGAGGCGGTGTGTATGACAGACGTGCTGTGAGTTGGCAAGGACTTTCTTATGTAGTACACATGTTGCGTACAAATTGAAAATCTTCTATTTTCTGTCTTTGAGAACACACTGTTTTGGTTTTTATGTTCTTGAAAGTTCTTTATGCGAGATGTATCTATTTTTTAAAATCATGTTAGACAGTAACTATAAGCAGAGGGAAAAAACGATGTGGAGTTTTAAAAGCATCAGAAAGGGAGCTTCAAATGTCGCGGTCTGACACTGCACAGCATCTAGTCAACCATTTCAAGCTCATCCCAATGCTGTTCTCCAAAATCGCACCTGCTCGCCTTCCTAAGGAACCAATGCATTTTGTTCAGTCCCTCTGAATCTTGCTTGCCTGAACCAAAAAAATGACCAACTGCTTCTAGCTTTATTTCCAGTACTCAACCTTTTCTTATTAACATTCGGCATTTTAATTTATTAAAAAGACAAAGCATGCTTATCACATCTTCATATTTATCATAAGATAAAATGGTTTCTTGACACCTAGTATTCCAGGCAGGCAAACACGAAAGCAGAATTTCTGTCTTTACCCTCCCTCTATACAAGGAGTTTCACAAAGTTCATGGAAAAATTGGAATGAAAAGATCATGGGATTCCTTCCCATGAAAATGTTGAAGCTCCTTCATGTCTCTCAATGCTGATAAGAACCACCAACATCTCCCCATTTCTACTCACCACTGCTCTGACTTTTTACTGACTTGCTGGTGACTACCTCCTCCAGCTGTCACCATCGGTCATCTTGCCTACGGTGGTGGTTTACATGAGCTAGGATGCCGGAAGCTATAAATCTATATAAGGTCACCAGAGTGGACAACTTGCACTAGAACTTCTAGCCTAAAACACACTAGGGAGAAAGGCTTGGTGATTTTCTCCATGAACCAACCAATGGACACCCCATAGACCACAGCAGAATAAGGCCCAACACAGTTTGAGAAGCTGGGATTCCGAGCTTAGAAATCCAAATGAAACTCCCTGCTGTTAAATTGATTTTGACTCCCAGCGACCTGATAGGACAGGGTAGAGCTTCCTCGGTGGGTTTCTGATACCATAATCTTCACGGAAGTAGAAAGCCTTGTCTGTCTCCTACGGAGTGGCTGGTGGTTTGAACTGCTGTCCTAGCTGCTAGCAGACCAACACATAACCACTACTCAAAGGTTAGAAGGCACTCAAAACTCCCAGGGGTTGCCACAGGGGGCTCAATCATAGCAACAGTTTTGAAAATGGCCCCGGGCCTGGCACGTTTTGTTTTGTTGCACAAGGAGTCCCCATTAATTGAAGCCAACAAAGAGCAACCGCCACCGACGCTCCCTCAGAAAAGCCCAGAAGAACGAGCTGGGAAGCAGAATCATAAGATCGGCACCTTCAGGCCTCCATTCTGATGTCCCCTTTCTAGACCGGTGGCAGAGCAAGACTGGGTCTGTGGACTAGGAGCCAATGGATTAGTTTGCTGCCATGTCCTGCAGTGTGAGTTTTCTACTATATAGCACTGACAGTGCAGACCCAGAGCAATATAGTTTGTACAAGGGCAGCCATTACAAAGCGGAAGGGCTGGGCATCACGAACACACCTGCGCTTACAGAAATAGTGTGACACAAATAGAAAGGGTGGAGACACGCACAGCAACTTTCATATCTCTTCCAGAGCATTTGGATGGGTTTCTCAACGATGTTCTGCACAGTTCTCTGCATAGGAGAGAATTGATAAGTCTAACTTCCCGTGCAAATCAAGAGCATAATTTTATGTGTTACATTTTCTGTTGAAAATCTGCATGAAATATTCATGGAACAAAAAGTCATACTTCTTAAAAATAATAAAGGAAAAAACCTTGAAAATGACAAAAGGCAACATCCAACAAAAAGCCCCCATAGGTTTACACTAATTTATCAACCCGCCCTAGGCTGAGATCAAAAGAGAACTGCATTTGGATCCTTGGGAGTTAATGAACTAGTTAATAATGTCCATGTTGCATTCTATCTCCTCTTATCTCAACTACATGGTGCATGTCACAAGGCTGAGGCACGCTAACAATCATTAATTGATTAATAGGGTGGGAAAATACAAATGGCTCTGATCCAAAACGATGGTTGTGGTTTGCTGCCCACCAATCAGTTCACCTCATAGTGACTCTCTGGACAGTACGGCCTAGTCCTGTGCCAGCCTCACAATCGTTATGCTTGAGGCCAGCAAACACGTGTGGTCTTGTATCTTATTGTTACTGGATAAAGACTATGCTGATATTGAGTAATACATTTTAGCAATATCTATAAACAAAATAGAAATGATGTGTTGGATGTTTTAAGTACCCTCGTGCTGGGATACCCATATACTTTGCAGACTTGACGACCTCCTCAAACTTCTCCATGCTTTCTTCGATGGAACAGTTAATATTCATTTTACTGAAGGATTCAGATGCAGCACCAAACACAGCTATCTCCGTGGCTCCTGCAGCAACCTGGAAAAACACAATTTAGAGGAAAAACATGAATAACTTTTTAAAACACATATATAATATTTGAATTCTTTATCATTTGCTGTAGGATTTACATTGAGGTTCCTTGCATCCTCCCACATGCAAACTTTTGAAATGTAAAATGGTTTACCATAACAGAATGATTCCAAAAATTTCAATCCTCATACATCTATCAGGCATGGAAAATCCATTGATGCTGTTCCAAGTTAATTTTGCCTTTCCCAAATTACATGTTCACTTCATAAATACTTTTATCCTAATTATGGGAAATGCCCAATAAAACCTCTTAAATTCTCTGAAAAGCATTATTTTTTAAGCAGTTATTAAACCAGAGGATTGTGAATTCTTCCTGCCTTTTCTTCCACTCACATTCAACAAGTTTCTCCCAATTTTCATTCAGCTTCTGTCCAATGTTTTCTTGTGCCTCAACCCAGCTTATATCATGTCATACCTTGATTGTTGTAGCCACACATCTGTGAGTCTCTTTGTAATTCCACCCTCTGTCTTTAGATACACAGTATAAACCTGATCCACATTCTCTTTTGTTCCTCTTGCCGTCTGCACTCCTTCCCCTGAGCTTCTCCATGCCACGCTTCTTAGTTTTCCAGATGGAGTTTTAGGACCTTCTGTTAATGTTAATTTGTCTCCACTACTCTGACTGGGTTCCCTCCTCTCTCTCCTGTCCTCGTAACTAACTAAAGGTTAAAAAGTTGTTCTATTATCTTCCCTTGAACAGTTAGCAATAGTGGTTTTTGCTCCTCTGTTCAAAATAAAATTTCAATCACTAAAACAACAAAAAGCTAAATTATTCAATATCTGCTGTGTGCCGATACTACTGTTAATACTTTGCAGGTATTATTTCAAACCGACAATCTTGTAAAACATATATTATCATGCCCATTTTAGTGACTATAAGAGACTAAATATGGAGCCCATGTCACATAGCTGAACAAAAGTTCTGGTCCTGTGTTCAAACACAGGCTTCTCTGATCCCAAGACAATCTTTCTTCTATTTCATATCTTATCCTTCTTCTAACTTATTCCGAAGGTGCGTTCTCAGTCAGTATCTTTCCAAAGGTGGAAATATCTCTACTTTGTTGGGAATGAAATGAATGAAAGATTAACAGCTTTTAACATTAACATTCTTTCTGAAGCAATAAAAAATGATATAAAATTGAACAAAAGAAAAAAAACTGGAAAGAATTTTCATAAGATTTATTCAGAAGTAATACATACCATCTAGCACCCACAAGAGTCAACTATTAGAAACCCAGTTTCATATCCAGAAGTGGAAAAACGAAATCCATCAATACCAGAAATGTCTTTCATTGAACAATTAGAGTAAAACTCCATAAGCAGGAGACAAGCGTGTTCTCAAAATTGCGCTCATTCTTGTTGGAAAGGTGTGTACTCATTAAAGCTTTCCTACCTATCGATCCCCAAATCACCTTATATTGGAAAGAAATGGGCCAGGAGAAAACTTGGAAAATATTAAATTGGATACAACACCAATGATTAGCCTCACAAAGAAGGAGAAAATAACAAGACAAAAATTAACAGGGAAAAAGTTGACAGAAATAATTATCCAGGTCAGTGATAATAATTATAGTATCATATTGAAAAGGATTTGATTTACCATCAGCATTCCATAATTAAAAGGGAAGCGTACTTTCTAAAGAATTTTATCAACAGATATAACTATTTTTTAAGTTTTGAATCCTGGAAAATTAAACTGGATAAAGCATTTATGTGAAGCATATTGGTCCCCAAGGTTGGGGCACAGGGTGACTTATCCCCATGTCCATGGCAGCATATGAACATAGCAGCTATGTAGGATAACAAATGAGCTGCATACAACACTTTTGTAATTTTTTGAACATTCTCAAAATAGTGGGAGGAATATAGATTTTATAAAAAAAACTCATAGCAGACTTACAGCACGGTGCAAACCCTGAAGATTAGGAGTCAGGACCGGATACCGAACTCCTGGATATTGGTGAATGCCTTTCATCACTTCAGTATGATCAGCCATCTTAAATGCATAATAGTGATACATAAGCTGTTTGCATATAACTATGAAACTATCAATCATTCTTTTCATTTTCCATTTATGCTAAATTAAATGCGCACTTTTATTCTCTAAATGACTATTTGGAATAAAACTATACCAATATCGCAGAAGGAAAAGTAATTCTCATTGTCAATGTTAGATGCCATTGACTCACTGCCATAGAAATACCATGATTAGATTTGAATTTAATTTTTTCATATAACAGGATGTAATTAAACAAGGAATTCTAGAAAGAAGGATGATTAAAACAATATTACTTTTAATTGACAAATATTCATTCTCTTAGCCTCATTTCGTGACCCAAGCCTTGAATAGTTTTGAAATTAGCAAAAGTTCAAAAGGCAATATATGATTTTATTTTCCACATAAAATTGCTATATCTAAATTAGGCTACCAATAATATTGAGTATATGAAAATTTATAATTCTTAGAAAAATACATATTACATTCTTCCACTTAATAATTTAACAAGTCTGAGATTTTAGCATGCTATATGCCAAGTACAAATTTTTAGAATCTTTAGTTTTCGGCACAGCTATTGCAGGAGCCATTGCCATCTATTCTCGTAATACAAATAAACAAACACCGAAAAATGCAACCTACCTATCGTCTTTATTTTGACCATCTATTTATAAGAATCCAGAACAAAACTAGGAATTAAAATATGAAGTTTACCAGATTCCCAGAAAGTCTAGAAATCAGCCTCTTAAACTGAAAGTTCCTAATCAAATCACATAGAATAATTTTTATTGGCATACACATGAAGCTTTTATGTATTTATAAACAATAAAGTATGGCAGAAACAATAGACAAGAAATCGTAATTAAGAAATGTCATATAAGCATGGGAAAACATGTGAAAGAATACAACAAAACAAAAACCTCAACTGTGCATCCACAGCATGTAAGCGGTGGTGATAAATGTTGAGGTGTGAGGCAGAGTAACTGGCTGTGATAGCGAAGGTTATGTGCTGGGCCAAGGCGCTCAGTAGTTTGGGAGTTGTTTAAAACATGATGCACCGATGAAACACCATACTCCTCTGGTTCCTTGGGGCTTCCTTACTCCTCACTATCATGACCCCAGTCCTGCCTTTTACTGCAGGCTAGACCGGAGCCTATGCATAGGTATAGATAAGAGATAAGAGCTCAAGACACAGGGCATCCAAGTAGCGATACCAGAATGGTAGGGGAGAGGAGGGGAGGAAGGGGGAGCCAATCGCAATAATCAACATATAATCCCCCCCACCCCTCTTCCAGAGGGATAAACAACAGAAACTGTGGGGGAAGGGAGACAGCAGTTGGTATAAGATATGAAAATAATAATTTATGATTTATCAAGGGGTCACAGGGTGGAAAGCAGGAGGGAGAGAAAAAAGAGGAGCTGATACCAAGGGTTCAATAAAAGTAAATATCTAGAAAATAATGATGGCAAAATATATACAAATATGCTTGATACAACTGATGTATGGATTGTTTTAAGAGCTGTAAGAGCCCCCAATAAAATGATCTTTTAATTAAAAACAAACAAACAAATAAAAAACTTGATTCAGCTGTTCATCAATGATGCAGTTTGGCAGTTAGCTGGTGATGTGATCATAATTCAGATTGTGATCTGATGTGATCATACTCCATTTCACGTAATGTCACTTTTCATAGAACGATCTTTCGAAAGTGACCACATCAAGAAATAAGAAAGGGTGCATTGTTCTTCAGTGAGAGCATAGTTTATAAAGCTTCAGACTAGAGAAGTGTCGACATGGCCTATAATAGCCTGTGTCACTGTTGTTCCACACCACTGATTCAATTCCTACTGACAGGAATCTAGTGGACAGAGTAGGACTACCCATCTGGTTTCCTGTGCCGTCATGTTTTGGGAAATGAATTGCCTGGTGGGTTTGAACTGACAACTTTTTGGGTAGCATCTGCGTGCTTCATCTTTGTGCCATCAGGGCTACTTTCAGATGATTTTAGCCTTCAGAATTCAAGCAACACAGCCGAGGTCCCAAATATTATGGGTCATAGATACTCTGTCCTCTTGTGAACTGTTCAAATTTTCTGACCAAAGAATATATGAGCATAACAAATGGTTATTTATACCACTAAGCTATAAGGGCTCCCATAAAAATGTACAACCTCAGAACCCCAAGGGGCTAGTTCTATTCTGCCTTTGTAGGGTCCCTGTGATTTGGAATCAACTTGAAGACATTAAGCTTAAGAAGTTATGAGGCAATTCATTACCCAATCATAAAAACTGGAACCTTGAAAAATGGGTAGGATTTGAAAAAAAGGAGACACAGTTGAAAAAGTAATAACACATTATCTGGAAATTTATTGGTGAATTAAAAAGAATCAGGCTGTATGTGAAGAGTGGGGCCCACACACTGTGATAGTCTTTGAGTTAGATTCTGGTTGGTCTAAATATTGAAGACAATGGAAAGTCATGGGGAATGGATGTTGAATTAGCAGAAGGTCTGGCTAAATATAATATTTAATGAAGATTAATCTGGGCTATGCAAAATGTACTCTAAGAAGAAGAATGGCAATTCTTAGGCAGTTGTGAGAATCTAGTTTGTGAAAAAGAACTGTAGAGAAATAACACTCATAAAAGCAGCAAACCCACCCTCCTCCACCAAAAAAATCCCCCTTCCAGTAGGAAGCAGTGCCTAGTAATGCAAGAATAATAGACTTTATGCAAAAATGTAATCCCCACTATTTCATAGGATCATTATGAAAATATTTAACAGGTACACATGTTATAATGTAAATTGAGTTAACCACAGCACTGAGCTTAACTTTTATGGGTGATGCAAGTTACGCTCTTGTCTTCTAATATGTTGACTTATGTAATTTTTCTGGCAGGCTGAAATCTCTCTCTAGCTTACACACATACCCACATGCACAAGCACATATGGAACACACAAAGTACAGCGGCAAATTAAGTCACCCAATCCCAATTTCAAGCAGAAAAATAACCAAAGTAACCGAGCAACTTAGAACATTGTAGTGAAACATTAAACAACAATGATCTTAAGCAATATTATTAATGCTTAAGTCTAACTAGGAACAAAACCCAGAGTTCAGGAGCAAATGAAGTTTTAAAATGATGGAATTTTCTACAAACCTTTTGAAGCTTCCTTAAATACATGTTTACATTTTAGAGACTTTTATTTGGTGAGTTGGTTTATTGTGCCAATCTGGCCGATAAACACGTGGGGTTAATTGAAGGGTGGAGAGATTAATGGCTCCGTGAGCCTTGCCTTTCTAGTTCTCGGGTCTCTTGCTTTCTGATGGTCGGACCAGGGTGCAACTGCCTTAGCCAGTTCCTGCTTCAGTTGACAAGGCTCACTTCCTGCAAGGCATCTCTGAGGAGAAGCCACATGGACCTATCCCAGGGCAGCCCTGACTGCTGGAGAAGCTGTGTGGAGACCCCTGTCGGCGCTGAGATGCTTATATATTCACTGACTCAGCTTTCCTCCTGCAGTCGGCATCATTGCGTCTGTTTTGTGAGATGGAGGAGGACTTTGTGGATTGGTGTCGGACATATGGGTTAATGAGTTAATGTTGGACTTGTGGACTTGGGCAGCACTAGGTTGGGGTGTTTTCTTGATGTGCACTTAACCTTTATATAAAACTCTCTCTTATACATATGTTTCTGTGGATTTGTTTCTCTAAAGTACCCAGGCTAGCACATTTGGCATATTAACAAAAATGAAAAGCAGCACTTCTTTCACCAATGTACAGATTTGGATAATGTAGGATTCACTCAGTATAAACTCAGGATAAAGTATGAGAAAGCAACTTTCTTGTGGCTCAATAGGATAGGGTAGAACTGCTTCTGTGACTTTCTGAGGATGTACACCATAAAAATGCTGAGAAGGGAAAGAGAACACTTACCCTATAACAAATACATGACATGGGCCTGTGATCAATTGTTTTATTCTACATATAACTTAATATATTGAATCAATATGAAGACATGGATATAATAAAGCGTGTTATTTTGCTCAAGAGATAATTCTATCAGTAGACCTAGAAAATTAACAGAAAACATAGTAACCAAATTCCTACACTGTGAATGTGGATCATCACACAGGAGGCTCTTAGGAAATTATGGCAAACATATTAATCAATAGTTTTACTTTTAAAAATTTGCTACATTATAATGAGACCAAGTAGATAATAATAATATTCTGCATAGTTTGGACAATAAAGAACTTTATGAAACCCAGATTGGATATGATTTGATTACAATGAATAGATCAGATTTCAATTAAAGATATAATTCTTCCTTAATTTTTTCCCTTGGCGGAGTTTATGCTATACTTCAATATTGGTGTTATTTCAGTGCGTTTAGTCTTTTATTCAAACTATAGTGGGACTACTCCTTTACAATTCATTGTTTTAGTACTTTAGCAAAAGCTAAAATACATATGGTTTGATTTACCATATTTTTGAGATTTTACTGTGACTTTTCATTTAAGATGATAAAAACCCCATGATTTGGTTGATAACATGTTTTTTCACCATCTGGCTACAGTTTGAAATAGTGATGTGTCCATCAGCCACCAAAACAAGCTAACCCATGGTTAATCAATTTCTCAGAAATTCACATTTTGATATGGATTCAAATAACCACAATATTTTTGCAACATTATGCAAGAATTTAAAATGTATGGGAATGGTCGCATGCATTAGAATGTAATAAACATATCACATTGAGACTTCATTTTCTACCACTATCATAGTAACATACATTTAAATATTCAAATATTTTTGAGCTTGCAGAATATTTTCTCAGATAATATTTCATCATTTTCTAGACACTAATGTTTCCTGTTACATATACAGTTTTCCAAAAGTTCATGGAAAATTTCCATGAAATTTTGAAAGCCTCCGTGTGTGTGTGTGTATGTGTACAATTTGAATATTTTCTTCAGACAAGGTTATGGCTCAAATATAACTGAAGGCTTTTGCAATCTTTTCTCCATCCATTTTACCTAAGTTTATTTGAATTTTACAGTAAATTTGTAAGGGAATGTAGTAAGAAACAATGATAAAGCATAATACACAAAGTAGGAGAAATAGTTTTTCATAAACTCACTAATAAACCATGATAATGGACAATAAACAATGCAAATTTTAAAAGATAGGATTTTCAGCTGATGAAAGGATCAAAACTAAAAGTTTTGATTATTTATTTGCTTCATTGAAGAAAATATATTTACAGTGAGGATTATGTAATTTATCAAAAATTTTAAATATAATTAGAATTTGGAAATGTATTTTTACATTTTTTTATATTTATCTATTTCAAAATGTTAGCGACTTGCTCCGTAGTTATTTTATGTGATAAAAGAAGCACATGCAATTTCTATTCTAAAATATGATATTGGCTAATAGGAAGTATATACATACATATATATGTGTTTATATATACATATATATGTATCTGTGCTTTGCAAATATACCCAGAGTACAGGTAATTCAATGTCCTATCATGATATCAGATGTTTATGAATACAGAAAAGGAAGCGTTTTTCATTCATTTCAAACTGGGATAACAACAAATATGACATTGTCTATTTACAAATATTACAATGTAAAATGCCAAAGGTCTGCCTGCTTTTTATGGGGACAAAATTATTCACAGAGTTCTGCATAGGTCTTCCCTGCAATAAAGTGAACCTTTGTGTACAATAAAAAAGAATGGAATTAAGTACTTTCCACTTAAAACATATTTGTTTAAAAGCATCATTCAAATAATTATCAGGTGAAATGTTTCACATAAATTGATTTTAAAGTTGTTTATTATTGTGATTTAGGTAAAAGTTAAAATGCAAATTGATTCTCTACTCAACAATTCATATATTGTGTTTAGTGATATTGATTGCAAGCCTCAGAATGTAACGATCACCCCTTCCGCTTCCTGTGTGTGTGTGACTTCTCCCTTCATCCTGCTTTCCTCTCCTTTCTGCACTTTATTCCTGGACAGATATTGCCCTGGGGATCATGGAAGGGTGATGGTGCTAAGGGAGTGGCCCTCTCATGTGTATTATACACCACAGAGGCCTGTCTGTCCTTTGGCTGGAAGTCAAGTGAGAAAAGTGAAATAAGGTCCAGGCTTGAAGGGTATCTAAAAGCCTCATACATTCTACCAATCTCTACCAGACAAGTAGACTGGTCTTTTTTATGATTTTGAGTTCTTTCCATGTTTTCTCCCACTCTATCAGGATCTTTTAGTGTGATCCTTTCCATAGTGGTCAGAAGTGGAGCTAACTAGTCCATTACTCTTCCAGACTAATTGTACAAGTCGAGTGCACAGCATCCTGTTGCGTATATGTATCAGGTTGTTTTATCCTTCGTCTACGTGGACATTAGGGCTGGTTTCAGCTTCTTGTAGGAACCTTCTTGTGGTACATGGCCAACTGTACTGCGATGCACATGGGAGAGCACGCACCTGTTCATGTTCTTCCTTTTACTTCTTTGGGGTAGATGCCCAGCAAAGGTATTGCTGGGTGTTATGGTATTTCTACCTGGCTGCAATCTTTATGGAAGTAGGATTCTACACCCTTCTCCCATAGATATAGATTTGAACCCCTCACCTTTTGATTAGCAGCAGAACATTTAACCGCTGCACTATCAGGGATTAGTCACCAACAATATTGCAAACTATGAGAGTGGAGAATGTTCTTGGTTTTCTTTGTCTCATTATAGAAATTATTCAGTGCATCCTTGTGACTTTGTTAAAGATGAGGAAGTGGTGCTGTGTGCAGGGTAAAAATAATGAAAAGTTTAAATGGTAAGTGTTCAGAATACACTCTAAAATTGGTGTGATTCCACTCAAAGAGACCTCATCTTTTCAGGAATTTTTCCCCACGGGTGCCCTTCATGTATGTGCCAGGACACTTACATTATATACTAGCCTTACTCCTTTACAACTATATCTTATAACCTAAATCTTATAACCACTCTGTATTCCCTGATCAAGAATCATCGATGGGTAATGTCCGGTGACGACCCATTGTCACCTTCCTTCAGGCCACTTCACTTGATCTTAGCCAAAAGGCCACTTAATTGCTAAAGACTTCAAATCATTACCCAATTCTGAAAATCTCAGTAACTGATACTCTGTGAGGTCTTATGAAGTAGAGGCCAAGAAATTGAGGTAAAAAGAGTAAATAATCAGAATATCTGGCTGATGTAAACAGTAATGGAATTGGAGAAGAGATGATCTGGGGTCGGGGACATATGTTTTGGCAGCAAGATGTTTTAATTCTTCAGGGGAAATTGAAAGGTTAACTAAGAGAAGATAAAAAGAGAAAGAATACAAAGTATTTTAAAATATCTAGAATGATTCTTTTAAAATGCTACTCAGGTGACAAAAGACACACAAAGATTAGAATACTATTAGACCTCTATTTTATGTTTCTTTGCATGTGAATCAAAGTACAGGCTTAACAACTTGGGAGCATTTGAAACCTCTGCATTCTTAATGAATGGTGAATATGACATATAGTATTATACCTCAGATTAAAATTTTGACTCAAATATTGAGCCAAGAATGCACATTCACCAGATCCTATAATATTTGGTACCAAAACTACATACATAGTTTTGTAGAAATTATTTTTTAAATGTAGTCTGAGTGAAAAACTGCCAAAGATAATATATACGAGGAGGTACCAAAAATGATCCATATTTTTTTCAAAGCTATGTATTTAATTTTTTTACAAAATAACCTTATCATCTTCGACCTTATCTCCTTTACACTTATTATATTTGTGTAATCAAATCTGCGATTCCATTCTTGGAAATATTTTTCAAACTCATCTGTTTGAATGACTGACAGCACCTCCCTTGCTGTTGTTTTTTTAAACGTTGTCAAATTGCTGTCCTTTCATGTCCCTCTTCATTCATGGAAAGAAAAAGAAGTCACACAGAGCAAAGTCAGGTGAGTAAGGAACGTGAGGCAAGAGAGGCATGCTGTCTTTTTGCCAAAAACTGGCACACTGAGATGCCTTGCCATGGTGGCAAAACCAGTCTGCCTTGTACCACAAATCAGTCCCTTTCTGTCACACACTATTACACAGTCTTTACAGAAACTCTAAATAAAAAAGCTTGATTAACAGTCTGACCTGGTCAAAAGAACTCCAAATGCGCTACAAGCCGACATTCTCATCCGTTCGGGAAGTTAACGGATGTCCAGAATGAGGTTTGTCATCAATCGACATTTCACCCTTTTGAAACACGAAAACCACTTGTACACTGAGTGTTTCCCACAGTGCTGTCCTTGTAAGCTGTGTTCACATCACAACAGTTTCTGTGGCATTTTTCCGGAACAAGAAACAAAATTTCATTGCTGCAAGCTGTTCTCTTAAATCAGCCATCACAAAACACGAGGTTCGAGCAAAACTGCTTTTATGAAAACATTTATGGTGACCAGAGAGAACCTTCCCAGGCAATGCCACAGGGTGCACTAACTCAGAATGAGTTGCTTAATGCTTGCCTAGCAGGAAAAATGCTTACTCCCAGAGCTCCACTCTACCCAGAGCAATTCCGGTTTGGGAGGGTACCTGCTCGTACAAAGTTATAGGTGACTGAGTCAGATTCAACAACAACATTAAAATATAGTAGTCTCACACTAAGAATATATTTAATATACAACTTACAGTCATGTGCCATAATTTTGTCTTTCTTTCTAATAAAAATCACAGAATATTAGAATGTGTCAAAATTCTATGGTGAAAAGAACACAGCACTGTTTATCAGTCACACATTGACAGATACTAAATTGGATCTACCAATCATGTATAATTAAATGGATATTCACTTTTCTAAATTATAATTAAAACATTTTATCAGTTCTAGAGGCAAGACTGAATCATATGCATATGTCTTTATAGAACACATGTTGGCTTATAGAAGAAACAAGCAGTTAATAGGCTTCCTAGAAATGTATTATAGAATGAACTCCATTAAATATTTCAATAGTATCTTTTTCTCAAGTTTTCATTGACTTTGCTATATATTAATTTGTTTTGTGATCTCATATTTCTTCATTTAAATGAATATTCATTTTCCTAACTGGCATTATGCCATTGTGGATACTAAGATCTAAAATATTCAGACCTTGAGTTTTTCTATGAGTAATTGGCCGTGTGTTTCCTAGTAATTCACTGTGGTGCAATGGATTACTTTCATATAGCCTTACTAGCTATGCAATTGTAACCTCCACAAAATAGTTGGCTGGGCTACGATCTTGCAAGGGGTAGTTGATTTACTATGCAAATAGTGGCTTGAAAATCCACCTAATAGTTTCAAGAACCTGTGGTCCAATTAAAGGATTACTCATTTTTGCCATCCTGGTAGATTTATACTCTTACAAGAGATGGTCCCACAGATGTTCAGAGGAACCTCACTATTATCAAAAGAATATGGAGCAAATGTAATCCATTGAACCCTGAATTTCTGCACTGAGAATATCCTATACCCTGAAGAGATTAGTGAACACTGAAAATAGAGAGGCAGTGGGCTGGCCACTCTACAGAGAGAGGTGGATGCTGCCATGTGGAAGGTTTCCCTGCTACTAAAAAGCTTTATAACATTTACTTTTGTCATTAGGTTTTCATTTTGAATGCTGGGTAAGTGTCTTTTATGTCCAGCTAGATAACCACTAAATGTAGCACTTGTGAAACAGAATATACCAGTGGATGAAGGTATCTTATTCCTAAAAATTATACAGCTATCTGGAAGTTTGAAGCACAGCATGGCTGTGTGTGAAATGCATGCAGGCAGGTATTCTAAATAAGCAGTCATAAAGTACAGTGAGGAAAAGTATTACAAACTAAACTCAAGATAGTTACATTGTTAACAATTGATAGTCGCATGAATTATTATTTATTTTCCTATTTGGTATAATGTTTTTCTTTTTCTTAAAAGAACCACCCAAACTCACTGCCATCAAGTCAATGCTGACTCATAGCAACCCCCTGTGGGTTTCTGAGACTGTATCTGTCTATGGGAGTAGAGAGCCCAGTCTTTCTCCCACAGAGCTGCTGGTGGTATCGAACTCCCAACCTTTTGAATCACAGCCCAATGCATAACCACTACACCATCAGGGCCCCTTCTTATTAAAGGAGATCCTAAACATTAAAACACTCAGAAATGGAGATTTTCTTTGATTCGGACACATGCCCTCTAGTGGTTCTCAGCCTGAAGGAGATCATGCTAACCTGCCAAAACAAACCACTTTGAGCCCAGCAGTTATTCATGGGACTAAGTAGAAAAATGGTAGCCAATTATGCTCAAGATCCAAAGATTGCAGAGATTAGACAATACTTAGCACTCGTCAGAGATGTATCCCTTGAAGAGGAAGATAAATGAACTGTAAATAGTTTTTACTCATTGGCAAATTTTATATTCTCTAGTTCCCTGGTTTGGGTGGTGTGCCCTTGATAGATGATGTGGTCGTTGAATGATTTTACTAGATAATAATGGCTAGGGGTGGATTCAAAACTATCCGTCAGGTGGTAGCTTGGCTTGGGAGTGTAACCTTTTGTATAAAAGTGTGGAACTCTGAGAACTAACTCTCTCTCTCTCTCTCTCTCTCTCTCTCTCTCTCTCTCTCTCTCTCTCTCTCCCCAGCCCTCCTGCCTTCCTGCTTGCTGGAAGGGTGGCTTTCTGCCCTGAGGGGTGGCCTGCCATGTTCCCACCAACCTTGAGTCCCTGTGATTCCACCTGTGATCCTCCTGCTTCCCGTTACACCTTCCTGTATCACCAGCATGTGCGGCTGGAGAAGGATTTATGGATTAGTTTCTGATTCATAGATTTCAGTTGGACTAGGCTGGGATGCCTTTATGATCTATAATTCTTGATAGAATGCTCTTTCTTATACATATCTGTGTCATTTGATTTCTTCCTCTTGACAACCCAGCTTAACACAAGGGAAATAAAGCTACAGTTGTCACCACTTCAAAAAGCATCAAATAGGAAGTAAAGCAGTCAAAATCAGGAGAGAAAGAGGAACATACAATCATAGGTTGAGGTTTTGAGTAGCACGATTATCATTGATATCTTTCATTGAAGTATAAAAATATCAACTTACTAAGAATTTTGGCATCGTATTTGAGGGCACTCCAGGACATCCCCACTTTCCCTGAATCTATTGTCATTCAGAGAAGGCTCTGCATAGGCCAGCATAGATCTTTCATTTTGTCTCTGATGGTCCACACTGGGCATTCATTTTGACCAGACAAAGATTTCAGAAGCACAAAAAATGAAGAAAAGGAGAATTTAGAGAATGAAAGGCTCTGAAATGGATGAGTGTTATGAGGCACTGGGAGAGGACAGAACAGGTCTTCACAGCACCCTCTTTAATGTACTTGAAGTGCAATGGAAGATTTGCAGCACCTTTTAACTATTTTCAGATAACCTTCAAATATGCAAGCCATTGCCAATTCTGGATCCTTCTGGGTGTGAACTTTTACTGTGATTACATCTAATTGAGCATATAAAGGACATTCAGCTTGCTGGTTAGGGTCCATGTAGAACACATGCTACCAAGCATAGAGCCTGACAAATTTCAAAAACACATTCCCACAAAGAGGTCTCGGTTGTCTTCAGTATGCTTAGGAATGTGCTCCCCCAAAATCTATGGTTTGAGAACTACCTGGCTCAGAATTATTTAGGATGATTTACAACATGCATGATTTATCTAACCCACAGTACATGCAATTAATCAAAATTTTGAATAGTAGTAACTAGAAATATGCATATTCAATAAGCTCTTTGGGTGTTTTATGCATATTCTACAGCATGATTTAGGAGTACAAAAGGAGTTTGGGAATGGATTTCTCTTTCAATCCACATATACCCGTGGGAATAAGAGTTGTCATACTTTATTATGAGCAGTATGACTGTCCAGAATGACATAACAAGGTCACAGCACCCTCAACTTATTGAAAAATTAGAAACAGCTTATATTGGACACCTATGAGCATTTAGACAAGGACAGGCAGCCTAATATAAAGATGAACCCTTCTTCAACTCTGTGCACCTAAGCTCTGGAATGTTGTAAGAGCCCCAAACTTTTATTTCTCTCTAAACTGAGCCTAATTCTAGAAGTGTTACCTCTAGCTACAAGGAAATGTTTGCCATATTGCAACACGCTGCGTTGTGTCTCTGCTCCTTTGCATACATCGTTCTGTCTGAAAGCTTCCCTCCCTTGTTCATCTAGCGAATTCATTCCATCCTTCAATATTCAATTCAAAACTCAGTCCTCATATAACATGTCCTCCACCACCAGCCTGATTTAAGTTTCCCTGTACTTCTCTAACTCGCTGAATGTGTATTTATTGCTGCTCTTATCAAACTGTGTGCAATATGTTGATTTACAAGTCGCTCATGCTGGCTAAATAATTAGTTCCTGAAGATATTGCATAGGAGGACTTTAATAAGGATTTGCTGAATTAGATTGAATTGGTTCTTCCTTTTCAATCCTTAGTTCTCATTATAAAATATATTAAATTCGGTTCACTTTGATTCATGATTTTTTCTCAATTAATTTGCCTAATATCTTACTGGTATCAACAATGCTGAGAACAATGAGAACACGTACCTCGTGCTGGGCTCTGTGTCACATTTACATCTGCTGAGTTTGTCACCGGCATTACTTCTTTTATCACCAAAGAGTGAGAGATGGTTTCCTTCGGAAAGGAACCATTTACAATATACTTCCAATGAAGAGGCTCATACCACTAGAAAATGGTACATCTCGGAGCGATCTAAGGCTTTGACTATAGTACTTCCTTACTGAAGGTGCCACGTACCTTCACCCCGCACTTATCAACAGGGGTAGGTCCCCCAAAGCAGATCTCAAAGCAAAGTCAGCATGGTGTGAAAATGGAGGATGACCTTCTCAGATCGTACAGTCATTGCATAACTGTCAACGTGGATCATTGCAGGACGACCGAACCACTGAAAACATGGTCCAGGCAAGTAGCCACATACCCTTACCCATTAGAGCCAGTGTTATTTTTACCTCACACTTCAGCATCCGTTACTCTTAGATGTACAGCATGATGCACTAACCAGTCAGCAGACCTTTGACTAATCCCATAAACACACCTGAGACAGTGGTGAAGTGAGGAACAGGTGCATACCTTCTACCATCGGTACCTAACTCTTAGTCGCTGCTCAAGTTCAGCCGTTTGAAGGGCAGAGTCCCTAGAAAGAACACTAGCTTTCATCTTCAGGCTGAATCCTTTGAGAGCATTTCATTACCAAACTCAGTATGTCCCCACTGGGGGTTCATCATCAGAACCATATGGCTTTTTTTAATACAGCTTTTTTATCTATAGGTAAAATTTTAATTCTGTTATACTATAGGATGCAGAAACCTGTAGTTGTCAGAGTTTCCCCGACGATGCCAAAAACAACAAGGCTGGGAGTCACAGGATGTGATAGGATATTGTTGATTCAATTTCTTGAGCTGTCTGTATTAATATGCATCATATGCGTAACTACATATGCAGATATATGGTTGAACAACTATAGGTATAGTTTATATGTATAATACCTCTATCTATCTATCTATCTATCTATCTATCTATCTATCTATCTATCTATCTATCTATCTATCTATCATCTATCTTATTTATCTATCTATCTACCCATCTATCTAGAAAGATAGAGCTATATCCCTAAACCTAAATAGTGGTTCAGGTGGCTTAAAAAGGGGGGAAGGAAAAGTACTATTCGAGATGGATTTGGAGTCTTTAGTGACAAACAGGTTCATCTCCGAAGCAGCAGCAGCAGCAGCAGCAGCAGCAGGAAGGTTGGACACCACCGTGGGTTTCAGCATGGAGGCTGCTGCCTGGGCTTGAGGAAAACCAAGCAATGCCTTTTAGACTCCCATCTCTGCTTCAATCAAAGAAGTTTCATCTTATTTTTATTTTGAGTGAATTTCGGGTTTTGTGGGCCTGAGTGATTGCAGTTTTGAAGAGAAGCTCTTTAAGAAAAAATTCAAGATGGAATCACCGTGATGAATTTCACTAAGCACGTAGTCATGGGAACACAATGGGCCCCTGACACAGCATTAAGAGAAACAACTGTTTAACGCTCCTTTCCTTTTCTGTGGCGTATATTTAGGTTCTACATAATGCTTTCTCCATGTTAAAAAAAAAGCGCCACAGGTAAAAGAATAACATTTTGGAAAATGCCCATCTTGCTGATAGTGCTATCTCAGAGAGCATGCCAGGGTCTTTCTGAAGTAGAGTCAAGCTGTCTGTAGGAACCTTTTTTCTTCACTTCTCTCGAAATACTACCGACAAACAAAGGAGACTGATTTCCCATGCCTTATTTGGTATATTCATAATTTTTGGAATATCTATGTTCATAAGATCTTTACTTCCTACCACTACCACCGTTTCCATTCCGCTGATACAGACTCACAGCGACTCCGTGTGGTTCCGAGTGGAACTGCACCTGTGGTTTCCGGTGGCCTGTGGCTCTAAAATAATCGATCGACCGCCTGGCCTCCCTCCCAAGACATTTTGAGGTAGATAAACTGTCATCCTTGCAGGTAGCAGCAGAGCACTGAACCACCACTCCTCTTCTAAACAGACTGCATTTGGCCAGGAAACAAATGTAAATGTATGGACCTATAACTCTCATTTCCCCCCTGATCATTAGTATGGCTTGTCTATTTTTTTTAATATATATTTTTGGAAGATCATTTGTTTCCATGTATTCCACCATCGCCACCCCCACCCAGGACAAAACTCCTACCACAGGGGCTTCAAAAAGCCCATGGAAATATTCCATTAGCTTTTAATTCCATTTTTCCATAAACTTTT
This sequence comes from Echinops telfairi, assembly GCF_000313985.2. NCBI lineage: Eukaryota > Metazoa > Chordata > Mammalia > Afrosoricida > Tenrecidae > Echinops > Echinops telfairi. The sequence goes on along the minus strand of NW_022107432.1, from coordinate 10,161,105 downwards.
GAATTTCCTTCAAAAGAAGTGGACAATTTCCGATGTGGTGTGTCTACTACTTTGCTGGCTATCACAGACTAGTGGCATTAGTCTTTACACGTGAGTGTAGCGGGAAAAATGAAGAGAGACTGTGCAGCCTCTTCCACGCATACCATCGATTACGATAACGATGTAAATAATGAGGTTTCAGACCCTAGAACTCAAAACTCAATTTGAGCAGTACATACGATTAAAGGTAATGTGTTTGTAAAGCTAAGAATGAGAAACAATGAGAACAGTGCTCTCCTGCCAACCTGATGCTGCCTACGTATGACCAGCACTGCAGGCTCAGTCCTATAGCCCTGTTTCACTCACAGGCTCTCTACACAAACCCATATATCTTTGCCTCAGAGGCACAGAGGAAATCTTGCTCGGCTTGAAAAAGTAAGACAGTTTTACAATAATAAACACAGGAAATCTCTGGAAAACTGAACATCCAGTTTTGGGGAGTGTTTTCTTTCTATCTTTTGTTTTTTGTTTTTGTTTTTTTTCTACCCAATACCCTGTCTTGGCTGCGACTGCTAAAATGGTCTAACACCAGACTCACAAAACTTCTAAAAAATCTAGAAGCTTTAAAATGAATGTGGTCTGATATAGAATTTCCTGTACTTCCTTATTCAACATTACCTGTGTCCTTAGGACATTTGCATTGCCCTCTACAGGATGGAATGTCCATTTTTTTCCAGACTCGCCCAAGGATGTAGCAGAAAAGTCTGTAAATCAGTTGTGAATGTAGGCAGATGGTGTGTGCGGCATTTTAGTCGCACACCGCTAATGTCTACAAACATTCGGTGTTAAATTACATTCGACCCAAATAGACTTGTAAATTATGAACTGGGAGACCAATGCTCCAGACAGAGAAATCAATGTCATTTTACTCAATAACATTTCCTGGTTTCCTAAGATAAACATAACACATATGCTTTCGTTGTTTTTTGTTCAGGTCAGGGCTTTGTGTGACCATCCTTCTAGTCTCCCTGTGTCAAAACAATCCTGTTCCCAACATTACTCTGCAGCCGGGGCAAGAAGTCGCCAAGCTCCCAGTATAATTGTCTTGCCACTCAAGTGTGCAGCTGCTCATATATCACGTCTTTGTGTTTGATAATAATACTGTCTACATTGCTATTTCCCATGCATGGAGGCAGATGTTATTTTTAAAATACTATAAAGTCAGACCCCTTGTATCCAGAGTGGGGATGCAGCTGCCCTCCTCTTCGTACAGTGCCTGATGAGAGCCAGCTCTGCCCACTGTGCGTGCCTGGGTGGCCTGAGAGAAACGGACTTAGAGCATTGGCAGAAAGATGTGGCAAAAGGGTCATCTTACTGCACTAAGCAATATCATCAAGGGATAGCTTGCGTGGTTAAGGTCAAAAAAACTGCATCTGAAGAGTTCTGTCTTGGAAGAATACAGAAGAGAGAGTTTTAAAGATTGGCCCATGTGTCCAAAGGCACACTGCTTCACATATTTTAGCTACTGGGCTCTATTGTATTAAAAGTAATTTAGAACAGATAGTCCATTCTGAAAGGACACTATATGCACTTCCTTTTTCCAGTTATTTAAATCTGGCATCCATCCTAACCGTACAATTATCTTTTTGTAGAGGTATTATAATTATTGTTAGCAACTAAGTGCACTTTTTAATAGAGACACACATCTATAAAAGGGACGAATGCATGAGAGAACAAGTGGAAAGAATTCAAGGTGATGCTGTGTGATTGTGAATAGGGGCCATTGGGGAGGTTCCAACCCTCCTGACAGCAGAACAAAGCACTCCCTGCTCACAGCTGACATTTGCTCCTGGTCACATGTTTGAGCCCATTGTTGTGGCTACTTATGGTGTCAGTCTGTCTCCTGGGTGGTCTTCTTCTTTTTCATTGCCCTGCTAAGTTACTAAGATATACAGAGATGGAGATATTTCTCCAGACTGTACAAGTGAGTGAGAGCCAGGTCCCACAGATCCTGCTGCACCACCACAAAAGGTAATCTAAACAACAAATAAAATGAAGTCACCCCAAACCAGGAAACCTGTAACCTGGCAACCATGGGGGTGGGGGTAGGGAAGTGCTTATTTCTGGGCTACAAAGAAATGCATCACTTCCCAAAGACAATAATTCGAGTTCAGCGCAAGATAAAATTATCTTACCTAATAGTAGTGTTAGAATGTATTTCATGTTCCATAGTATAGCAATACAAGAATATTCTATGGGAGTATGAGCACTGTAAAGTTACTGGCATGAATTTGCTTCTACATGTTATTACAAAGAGAACAATCTTAAATTTGCAGTTTAAAAGGCAAATTCAGTATCAAAAATGAACTAACTATAGATATATAGCCTAGAAAATTTTGCGATTATAATTCTGAAATAGTCTTTTAGATATTTCTAAAATTAATTTCATTCTTTAAAATAATGTGCTATATATTAATAACTCCAATATTGGAAATCTATAGATGCTAGCTAATATTCTACTATTCAAAATATGGATTCAACTCTAATCAGTCTGATTCTTAAAACTGTATGTTCAAAAAACTGTATGGTCAAGATAAATTAATTTGGATTTATTTCAAAGAGTAAAGTACAATTAACTGCTTTATAAATATCCCTTCCAATTTTAGGCATAAACTATATATATATTTGATAAATTAAAAAGGTACATATATAAATTTATCAAATAGAAACCAAATGAAAAAATAATATGAATATACAAATAAATACATATAGAAGAGTCTTCAAAGCATTAGTGGTAAACTACATTATGTTTTCATCCCTTCCAAACTTGAAGTCCCTTTGGATATATTTATACACATCACACTTGGGTGTAGCTTTTAAAGTAAAAGTTATATGCATACTTTAACTTGCTTTTTGGACTATAATGTTACTTTCACATTCAGCTTTATCTTTTTTATCCTCTACTAACCACTTCAACAACTTTTCAGCAATTTAACAAGGCAATTTTAGATCAATATATGTGCACCTAAAAATTAAGAAAGTGTCTTTCTTTTATTTTTAATCAAATACTAGAAAGCATAATTCTTTACTCACAATAAATTTTTAAAAAATCATATTCTATTTAAAATATACATAGCATAGTGCTTAATTTCCAGGGTTCAATCTATAAGCATCACAGATTCTTAAAACCAAGTGCTATTTTACCCCCCCAAATTGGTGAGTGAACTATTCCATATTCAATATATCAATGCTTTAAATGTTAAGCCTCACTTTGAATCACCATGTGATTCTGGCTCAGCAGTAAGACCGAACTTGCACTGGAAGTGTATTCATTTCCTTTAGACCTGGTGGGGCAGTGGTTATGTACTACTCTGCTGCTTGCCAAAAGTTTGGCTGTCCAAATCCAAACTGGTGGTATGCGCCTGTACAGGTTACACGTTAGGGGTGTGGGGCGATCTCTCCTGTGCCACGTGGGTTCCCTGTGTGTCAAACACTGATGCAAGGGCCATGAACAGCAAGAGCCAGCCTCTTGAGAGCACATCCTGAGTGCGTCTCCTCAAAGGGTTTGGATTGCTTACTTCAGGGATCAGATCCATGGAATGAGTTTACCTGAAAACAAGACTTAAACAATGTCACACTAAGGGACCAGAATAATGTGTAAAAGACCATTAAAATTTAAACTCAAATTTTCTTTCTGAGACAAATGGGCATTTTTGTTTTAACACAATGATTGATATACAAATATTTCCATTCTCAATGCACACAGGTGGTTTGCCAAAACTGAATTTAGATAATTTTAATCAATTCCAAAAGAGGAATTTTAATATAACCAAGATGACTTTTGAAGATGTCTTTCATGAGAAAAATTCAGAAATTTTTATGAACAAAGTCAATAAAATTGAATAAAATATTGTGTGATATCCTCCTGTTTTGGTAACTTTATAAATCTAAGAATAACAAAATCCCCATTTACTAGTTAAAATGTAATTGATCCCTCTCATTATCCTATTATGCAGAACATTAACATATTTGCAGACAATTATCATTTTGAAATGGAGGGAAAAAAAGAAAGAAAGCAAACCTCAAAACATCAAATTATGCCTGGGCTTATAAAAAAAAAGATACGGTGTTAGAGCTATTTAAAAATTTTTTTATTTTTCACTGGCCATAGTAATAAAATTACATGTTAGTTACAAAACAGGTGGCTGTTGAATACTTTGCAAAATATATAATGTTAGCTACACATGTACAGAAAAGAGACAAGTGCTCACTACACATGGAATCCAGGAACAGGAGGGGAAATAGCGACACCAAAAGGGTGGAGGGAAGGTGGGGACAGGAAGGGAGGAAGGGAGAACCGATCGCAATAACCACACACACCCTTCCAGCGGGGAGAAAAACAGAAACCATGGGGGAAGGGAGACGGTGGTCAGTGTGAGATGAAAATAATAATAATTTATAATCTATCAAGGAGTCACGAGGTGGGGGCGGGAGTAAAGGAAGAAAAGAGGAGCTGATACCAAGTGTAAGGTAGTTGAGAGGCACCAGACACCAAATCAGTCGAATTAGGGGATACAGGCTTTACTGGGGAGAAAAACCCAGCCTGGGCAAAGTCCCACGGTCCACAGTGTCCGGGCCGAGGGAGTTGCACTCCAGACTACAGGGGTGGTGCTTATATGGTCAGGGAACATGTCCCGCTTTTGGCGGCACAGTCCTGATTTTTAACAATTTTGCCCACATCCCGCAGCATTTTTAAAAAGTCCCAGTTTTTGGAAAGAAGGCACGACAAGCTAAGGTATACGGTTTTTGGCTGCCATGTGGCTATTTCGCCAGGATATGAGTTTGATCAATGGTGTCCCACTTTACCAATGTTAAAATCTGGTCACCTTAATATAAAGTAAAGTAGTCAGGGATTGGGAGATACAGGTATGTCCGGGTTTCTGGAATGTAAGGTGTCTTCCTGGTTCCAGGTGTAGTCATGCCAGGTGCAGAGCGGCAGGTCAAGAACAAAACGGTCACTGAGCCAAACGTACCATGAACAAAACCAACTGTGAGCAAAACGGGCTGTGAATAAACGAAAGAAAAAAACTTGCAAAGCTGCTGACCGGTTACATAACCAGCTCTGGTCAGCTCCGCAGGTGTGTATGTGAGATTCAAGGCCACTTGCTGCTAGTTGTTTCAGCCAGTTTTGTTCAGCTCTGCACGGGTTGGGGAGATTCAAGGTCACTTGCTGCTAGAAGCCGACCTGGTATTGATCCGGCCATACACCAAGGGCTCAATAGAAAGTAAATGTCTAGAAAAGAATGATGGTAATATATGTACAAATATGCCTGATACAATTGATGTATGGATTGTAATAAGAGTTGTAAGAGCCTCCAATAAAATGATCTTTTAATAATAAATAAAATAAAATAAAAATGTACAATGTTAGAAACTCAAGTACAGTCCAGATTTATTACAGGGCATAACCCATAAGATCAAACAGAATAAAAACAATGCCTACCATTCTAACCATAATAATAATAGTAATTTGCATATTTCAATGTTCTTTGCTGAGTTTAAGTTTTTTGCGAAAATAATTACAAACAACAATAGTAAATACTAGTTCAAACATAATCTTGCCTTAGCAGTGGTAACAAACAACCTAACCATGGATACATAGGAATATAGAAAAGAAACTATTGCGAAAATGCTTTAGGCAGTTTGCTTTTCCACGGTGACCTAGAAGCAATGATGCAATTATTTCTTGATTACACACCAGAACAACTTTGAAACCCTGCATTTAGAGTTGATCACTACATATGAATATGGAAAACGGTTAGGCACTCATCACTCCATTTGATCAGAGATGCGCGGAATATAAATCAGTTATTTGTAAATATACAATAGTTAATACCCACTACAGGATAAGCAACACTTGTATAAAATATAAACCAAATTCACTGCCTAGTCTCTCTCACTACCCTTGAATCAATGCTGACTCGCAGCGAGCCCTCTGTGGGTTTCCGAGACAGACTGTAACTGTTTATGGGAGTTGAAAGTCCAGTTTTTCTCCCACAGAGCTGCAGGTGGTTTAGAACTGGTGACCACACAGATCTCAGCCCAACATGTAGCCACTATACCACCTAGGATCCTGCCCGCCTAGTTTACTACACAGAACATACGTGAATATGGTCATTTAAAAGGAGAAAACTTAAACTTCAAGTTTAGAGAAACATTTTTGGATAGCCATTTAAAATAATGCTGACAAAAAATGAAACAAACCAAATCATAGAATTGCTATTTTTCATTTCTGAAGTACACTGACATTGTGCTACAAAGAATAGAGTTACTGAGAGAAAATAGACTTCCCCTAGACAATGTAGCACATTGAACTGGATCACAGTGCAGGCCAGGCATGCCAAGTGAGGGCCAATGGCTCTCTGAAACGCTGTCAGTCCAGAAGTGGGAGCGCGGCTGAGCGGGCCCTGTCAGGGAAGGCACAGCTTCGGGCCTCCGTGGAAAGGTGATATTCTACAGAGAATGCAGTGCTTCCTGAGGCCATGAGGGCTCCTGAGTCTCAAATGGATTAGACGGAAATCAGGGGAAACTGGAAACTTTCATTTGTAAGCTTTATTTTCTGGTCCTTCCTTATTCTTTTCAGCCATGTCTTCAGACAGGAGAGGGGCACCCTCAGGCCCCATCCTGTGGCCTTATTTCTAATTTGGTCTACATTTTTAGAAATAGGCCTAACAGAATAATGCTGTTTCCACTACAGATGAGACGTGGTTATAAGAAGCAAGTTGTAAGGGCCTGGAATCTGGCAGGGAAAGATTGGTCAGAGAAATACAGGAATTTAAATCACCAGGATCCGTGAAGATACACTAGGCAATACTTACTATTCAATAAGCAACTCTTGGATAAAATAGAAATCAAATTCACTGCCTAGTGTAGTATCAGAATAGATGTGAATATTTCCATGGAAAAGGAGAGAGTTTAAAGGGCCCCAAGGCCACAGGATGGTGGCTAAGTGTGATGAAGGTAAAAGGCTACCATTTACTCCCCTCACATGGTTCTCAGTCCTGCCCTAAGTAGGCCAGAGGAAGACATGAAGGGAACTACCGAGAAGGCTTTGTCCCTTACTAACCCTGGAAGTCCATCACTCCTCAAATATATTTCGCTTGAATCTAATTTAAGAAACAATAAAGTTCAAAGGAGAGCGGGGAGAAGGGGGAGAGGTAATCACCGTTAACCGTGGCGAGATGTGTGTGTGTGTTAATGCATGTGTCTATGTACAGACACATATATGAAGGAGCTTCAAAACGGTTATGGAACAATGATGTTCAAAGCGAATGGAGTTTTCCCCAAACTTTTCGAAGTCCCTATAAAAACATTTAAAGTTTCAGGATTGAGGATATACAGAACTTGATTATCACCTGCATTTGTTCTTTGCATATCAATAAAGTAAACCATAAAATAAAATTCGTTAGCATACTGTTTTTCAAAACACACATCTGGTAACTTAGAAAACTTGGGCCTAAATGCTATCCCCTCGACCCTACCACTTGATGTCCAGAATGCCACATACCTCCCCTTGGAAATGGGTATGGCTTTGAAACGACCTCAATTCATATAGTATGGCAAAGAAATGCTATCAAATGTACGAGCTTTGGTCATAAACGTTATGCCACTTTTGTCTGGTCTTCTATCTCAGGGTCCTCACCCAGTTAGATGCCCAATGCTGTCATGCTGGGAGAATGCTGACTAGTTCACTTAGCTCAGAAGGGGCTTGGGGCTCACTGACGAGTGAGAGGTCCCCAGCCAGTCTATTGCTGCAGTAGCCGCCGGCTTCTGCTCTTCCCTTTCTAGCTATCCTCTGATTCCCAAAACAAACAAACAAACAAACAAAAAGAGCTACCACTAAGTCGATGCGAGTCCATAGTGACCCTATAGGACAGGTTGGAACCGCTCCTGGTAGTTTCTGAGACTATACTCTTTACTGACAGAGAAAGCACCATCTTTCTTCTGCAAAGCTGCTGCTGGTGTTAAACAGCAGACCTTGTAGTTAGCAGGCCAATGAGTTACCCACTAGCCACCAGGCTCCTTACCATCTGACTTCGGCCTGAGATAACTCAAACCAGTGTCCAGTGAAGGCATTCCTACATTGTTACTTCACAAAACCATAAGAGAAAATAAACACCGCTGTGGTTTTAAACGACTAGATTTGGAATTGTTTGGTAGGAAGTCAGAAGAGCTACTATCAACTTTCCTAGCTTCCAGGGATAGGGGGTAACTGATCATATGTGAATTCACAGACACATACACATTCACATAAACATACAGAAATGTCAAAATACTTGTCACAAGCTGCAGCACTCACTGCTATTAAGTCAATTATGACTCCCAGCAACCCTACAGGGCAGGCTAGGATTGGCTCTGTGGGTGTCTGAAACTGGAGCACCTTTTATTGGGAGCTCTTACAGATATTGTAGCAATCCATAATTCAATTAGATAAGCATAATTGTATAATTGAGACCACCATCAGTTTCAAAACATTTTCTTTCTTCTTGAACTCTTTGATATCAGCTCCCATTTATCACCTCCCTCCCCTCCTCTATCCCCCCAGGAATCCTAATTATAGTATATTATTATTATTATTAATTATTAAACTATGCAATGTATCCATTCACCTACAACTCTTGTTATTCACTCCCATAAAGTGGGGTTATACAGACAGTTACTGTTAACATTTCCTCCTTCCCTCTCTTCCCCACTACCCCTTCTCATACCCTCAGGGAACCAATACTCCTGTTCCTATTTTTGGAAGGTTTATCTGTCTTGGATTTAATAAGACTGTAACACTTTGTGGGAGTAGAAAGCCCCATCTTTCTCCTGTGGAGTGGCTAACTTCAAAGCTAGCATACAAACTCATGACCCACTACACCACCAGAGTACCTACAAGCTATATTGTCAATGAAAAAAAATTTTAATGTAATGAATGAATCTTAAGAGTGTATTGTTGAATCTGACTAGACCAGAGGATATACACTGGTACAGATAGGAACTGCAAACACAGGGAATCCAGGATGGATGATCCCTTTAGCACCAGTGGTGAGAGTGGCGATACCGGAGGGTGGAGGGACGGTGGGGTAGAAAGGGGGAACCGATTATAAGGATCTACATATAACCTCCTCCCTGGGGGATGGACAACAGAAAAGTGGGTGAAGGTAGACGTCGGACAGTGTAAGACATGACAAAATAATAATAATTTATAAATTATCAAGGGTTTTGAGGGATGGGGAGCAGGGATGGAGGGGAAAAATGAGGAGCTGATACCAAGGGCTTAAGTGGAGAGCAAATATTTTGAGAATGATGAGGGTAATCAATGTACAAATGTGCATGACACAATTGATGTTTGTATGGATTGTGATAATAGTTGTATGAGCCCCTGATAAAATGATTTTTTTAAAAACATGAATGTATTGTCCATGTCATTAAGCAAGGTGGAAAATACTGTATGTTGGTATTCCACTTTCTTGCTGAGCCAGCATGTTTTATGAATGTGGTGTAGATCTTACAGCAAATGTTTACCCCATCGTTTCACTAGCCTCCTTAGGTCATTTACTGCAAAGTATGATCTCTTTCTTTCTTCTCTGAGACCAAATGTTGTAGAAGCAGTCTTTGTTGTTTGACAAATAATAAACCCAGGATTTCCAAATAAGTGGAAAACAAAATAAGACTAGTGCATTTAAGACCCCAATACTACATAACATGGATCCTTAAACACTGTGAGAACAAGTCTTTCCATGGGAGTTGAACCTGTATTACCAATTCAGAAGAAAAGGAAAAACAGAAAGTTCACTACTTAACATTCTAGCTGAGGTGAAATGGCTAGTTTCTGGGGTTGACTGAGACAGTTAATAAAAATCCACCTTCATTCTACTCACTATAAGAATAACATATGCAGAAGTCGAAATGCACCAAGTAGGCCAGTTACAAAGTGAAAAGTGACGAACAGTTGACAATGGGGCTGTGGCCTTCAAACCAGCATTTTAGAGTGTTAAGCATAGAAATGAACATCTAAATCAGTCACTTTAGGAAACAATTTTTGTGTTAAATCGGGTGTCCCTCCCCCAGCTATCTGCGTAAAGGACTTCCTGGAGCCCCAAGAGATAGTAATTTTAGTCTTGAGAAATTAGATTGGGATTCTCTTTGGGGAGATGATTGATATCAACTCACCTGGAGAATGATAGATGGACAAGCCTGGCTCTCAAAATACTCTCAAGACATCTGGTTGTCCCTTTCAGGTAAATTGGACTCTTAAGATAATTAAGGGATTCTCTCTCTCTCTCTCTCTCTCTCTCTCTCTCTTTCTTGCTCTCTCTACTAACACCTCCACTAAAGCACCCATTTCCCTAGCCCTTCCAGACAAATCTACTCCCATCACAAAGAGTAGAAACACAATGAGAAACTAGGGCAGTACTCTATAGAGTCTCCCATGTCTTATCAACATGCACATTTTAAACTTCAATCCCGTAAGTGTGTTTCCCATTACCAATAAAAACTAATTTTGTTTCACACCCGACTAATGTTAGGGAAAGGGTCACATATTCCACCTTGTTTAGGAAAGTCAACAAAGCATTACTATGCAATCATAGAAATTTTCATGAAACAAAAATATCTAACTGCGAGGCTGTTTGTTATCTAGGTCTATACGCTTTTGAAGCTGGTGTTTCCATCTCTAACCTTTCCCTGAAGACTTGTCAAATCAGATGTGTTGGCATCCTTAAGGGACTCAAACAGTATTCTTTTGAAATGCTGAGTTTGGTGTGTGTGGGGGGAGGGGGGGCAGGGGAAAGAGATCAAACTCTGAAGGGCAGGAATAGAGCAAAAGGTTGAACAGGGTAAGGTTCCCCAGCAACATTTTCAGTGGATAGCCCTTGCTATCCTTGAAATGTGAGCAAGTGCATTGCTGAGATGGAAAACAATTCAGCAACACAAGTTTCCTGGTCTTTTTCTCACTAATGTAGTTTTCAATTTTCTTAAAATTTCTTCATTTTAAGGCCCCAGACTGTCTGATTTCTTCCAAACTTTCTATCAAGTTTACCCCAGTTGATTGTGGTTAAAACAAAAAGTCATCTAAATGAAGCGTCAGCTGAGTCCACAAGGAAGAAGCACAAAGGTCTACGTGATGCTATAAATTCTGAACATGCAGAAAGTGAATGCCCCAAACTCCTCCTTCCCAGGTTCCCATGTGGATTAAGTCTCAGGTGAATCCATTCTGATTCTGGACCAGGCAGGAATGGAAGGGGCTTTGTTATCAGTTAGAATATATTGCATGTTGGATGACCGCAGTTGTAGTTAAGCTAAAATCTGATTTAACTTGCCATTTGAGCTTCCTTTTCATGCAATGTATAATTGTTCTAGTTTTTAATATTTTCGACTTTGTTTTCTATTGAAGTTTTTCTCTGTTTCATTCTGCCATTGTTGGGCCTTTGGTTTGAGCTTTGTTTTGAATTTGATGTGTTTTTTGTCCATGAAACCCAGGACAGGTAAACCTATAGAGACAACAACTAGGTTCATTGATTCATGGTGGGACATGGCGGGAGAAGCGGGGGCAATGGAGAGTTAACAACAATGAGTACAAGGAAGAAATAATATCTTGGAAGCCATAGTGGTGATGGTTACACAACTCTTAAGAATGTGAATGAACCACCAAAATATATGACATTTGAATGGTATGTCAGTGAAACTGGTAACATTACTAACCTTTTTCTTTTTTTTTGGTATACATTTTGAATTCCAAGAAAGCATATTGTGGCACAATGTACTGCTAACTGAAAGACCAATGGTTTAAAACGCAGAAGTGGCTTCTTAGGAGACGTATTAGGATGCCTGATCCCATACAGACTGTAAAGTCTCACAAGCCCCAGTTCTACGGTTCTGATAGGGTTGCTGTGATTCAGAATCCACTCAAGGCAGTGAGTTGTGGGTTGGTTTGGTTTTTCGTGTAACACTGTGAGCTGACCTCGCTCTTCCTTGTATTGAACACACCCAACAGATCTCCCTGGAAGCCACTGTTTTGATTGGACTTCCTTTTTAAAGACATCCTAGTGACACTGAGACAAATGTATTACTGAGAGTTTGTCTGCCGCCAACAGAGACATCCTTAAACATACTTTGTTTAGAATAAACCTGTGTGTGTGAGACCTGGAACCCTAAGGGGAATACTCTTTTGCTGAAGTTAGTATTTCTAAGTGCTAGTTTGACTTACGAATAACCATTTCAACAATAAAAAGGTTATTGGAGAGCAAACACATAAATCAGGGACTGGGTATATGACACAAAGAAGCATATATTATGCATGTGTAATGAATTCTTGTTTTATAATAAATAATATTCATTTTAATCACTTACATTGGTGAAAATGGTAAAATGCCATATGGATACCTTAAAGATGAATATACTATTTCGTTTTTAAATTATACCTTCTTTGCATATGTATAATAGTCTAAAAAGCTTAATATTAAAAGTCATATTCCAAAATTGCAATAAGCTTGTCTATTTTCATAAGTATGTTTTCTTTCTCTTATTAGGGTTGATCCTTTCGTCCAAGTGAAGGGCTCTTGGACTCATTCCAGATGGTCTTACGTTACACATCGCTGTAAGGAAAGCTTTTTCCAGATAAGTTGTAAAGAACAAGTAATTTCTAATGGCAAGCATTTTATCATTTCTGGCCCTTCAGATTATAGGTATGGGATACTGTTTTATATGGCACCCTGCTACTGTGGAATTGCTCTTTGAGCTGTTTTAGTTAGGGAGCCTCTGCCAAACAAAACAGCAGGAGGGAAGCTGTAAAAAAAGCTTTAAAATGCTAAAAAAAAAAGATGTAAGTGAATAAGCAGCAATCTAAACATAAACCAGAAGACTATTCCCATGACCTATGGTTGGGGAAAAATAATAAGAGGATGATTCAAAGTTTGAAACAATATCACTTTACAAGCACACAGTTTTTCTTAAGAAATAGAAGTTACTTTAATATATATGTATATACATATGCATATATAGGTATTTTGTATTAAAACTGGTTGATGGCAAACGCAGAGGTTTTTCGGATTTTTTCATATTTATCATAGATAAATATGATGTCATATGATTTCCTTCTAAAATGAGAGAGAATGATTTATATTTTTAGAGAAAAATTTAGCATTATGCACTTTCTGCGGACTGAAGGCCTATTTTGTTAGCATAAGGACAATGCAATCATTCAACATAGAAGATGGCATTCCCCCCAACTACAATCGTTTTGAGAAACGCTTTGTGCAGGCTAGCTGGTGGATGTCGAAAACACCCATCATATGATGGGAAAGTGACCTGCAAAGCCGGGAGCCTCTTCTCCAGTGTCCTTTGAAAAACACCATGATCGATTGCGAGGGAAATGATGGGAAGAACTTTGCAAGATGAGTCCCTTGTTATCTGTGATCCAGACACACTGTTTTTCGTCACATACGTCATTTACTTAAACGAATTTTAATTTTTTGGACAGGTACATGGATTCGTAGGAAAGCTGAAACCCATCACATAGAACTTAGGAGTTACAGGACAATGTATCTTTACTTATTCAGATTGGGCCTGATCCAATATTTGAACTGAACACATACTTTAATCTTAGGGAAAATATTGTTTTTCAAAGAGAAGAAAGTTAAGTTGTGTGGTGCTCAGGATTAGTAGGCCAGTCTGCCTGTCAGTCAAACATTCACTTCAATAACACTATTGAATGGTGGTCCAGGGCCAGGTGCTCAAACTCTGGGCATTCACACACAGGGACCCATTCACATGCCTTCTTGCCCCCTCCCGCCCGTGCCTCGGGCATCACTACTGGGATTTCCAAGTTTCAGAGAGATCAAGTCACTTGCTTCAGCCCCAGGGGCATGGTGGACAAGGAATGCAGTTCTAAAGGCACTTCCACCTAAACCCAGCCTTCCTCCTGAGGTCTGTCAGTGAATTAAGTCATTTATTTGGTAATTCTTTGAGTCTAGGAAGAATTCATTAAATCTCAATGGGTTAAGTCCTGAATTCAATTCAGGACCAAGCAGAGAATAAATCATATAATTTTATGGTCCCATCACCTGTATCCACTTAACTTGAGGCCAGGGGGGCATTTCCCTCTTCCAGCTCACAGAGAACTGCCTTCCATTTTGCTTTGTCCATCTTTGTTTCCTAGCCAGCTGGGTAAGAAGTTGGTTGGACCTTGAACACTTTTCAGTCTCATCCCTTAAATGTCACTATGTATATCCTATATCATTGATCTTAGATTACATTGACGCTACATCAGTTGAGGATGCAATCAAACAATTGACCATGCCCCAGCCAGAGTAACCTCATGAAGACTTAAAGAGGATAGATAATGGTCTCTCACTCTTCCTTAAAATTAATAGAAATCTATAAAATATTAATTGGTGGCCTTTTATAATATGACTATTTCAAGCAAGTATGTCTAATCTCATCAACCTATAGCTTCACAAGGAAAATATCTTTGACTTTTATTGAAACCCATTGTCGTTGAGTCCATTCTCAATCATAGTGGCCTTTAGGACAACATAGCACTGTCCCATAGGATGTTCAATGCTATAATTATTTTAGAAACCAACTGTCACGTGCATCTTTCCTTTGCTGACAGATCAGTAGTTTTAAACCACTAACCTTTGGTTAGCAGCCTAACGACTAATAATTGTGCCTCCAGTTCCTTCATTCAACAGGACCGAATAGATGGACAAAAGTAAGGGTCTCTTGTCCATATCAATGAATAGAATTCTCTACTCAACTCCTACTGCCATCAAGTCACTGCTGACTCATAGGTTGCTGAGACTGTAACTGTTTGTGGGGATAGAAAGCCCAGTCTTTCTCCCGCAACAGTTCCTCAAGGAAAAAACTGAACTTTCTACTCTCATAAATGGTTACAGGTCGACTCCAGGGCAGTGAGGTTTGTTTGCTTTTTAATTAATTAACAATTATATTTCAAACACCCAGCCTCAGAAGTGATGAGTGTTCCCACCTGCCCACCAACTCTGGACAATATGGAGTCTCTGTCATCATCAGGCTAAAAAAAATTCTAAATGAGCTTTGTGCATTGTCTACATGAATACAAGCATATTATCGCATATTGATGCAGCATAAATATCAGTGCCAAAAACCCGTATAAATAAAGAGAACGAACATCACTATTTCTCAGTAATATGTGACTGTAACGACAGTCCTGGTGGTGCTGTCAGATAAGCACTGGGTTGATAAGCACAAGATCAGCAGTTCAAACAAACCAGTCTCTTTGGGGGACAAAGAGAAGACTGCCTGTTCCTATAAAAATTTAGTTTTGGAAACCCCGGCATAAAGTCACTATAAGTTGGAATCCATCCAGTAACAATAGGTTCGGTTTAATATAAAATTCCATAGAGAAGTTATCAGATCTTCATTAATTCTCTCTAGAAGAGCAAATTGCCTGGGGACATTAAGATCAGCTGTGAAGTCAATGAAATGGTAAACAGAGGACATGTCCATAAAGTGTTATTTCAGAGGCTTATCATCCATAAAACTGAACCCTGTACTCACAAAGTGCAGTGTATAAAGGCAGTGAACAAGAGGAAGACCCTTGATGGGATGGATTGACACACAGGCTGTGACAGTGGAGTCACCCGGAACTGTCAGAGCGAACTAGGCAACACAGAATAACCACCCCGTACCCACTGAGGTTCTGCATGGAGATCTAAACAAATTGCAAGGCCTTAATTTAAAATATTCTATCCAAATACTTTTCTTTAATCCACATATCAGTGCAAGGAGTAATATGGAGGAAGAAAATGAGCTTAGTAAATAATACTGAGTACTAAATAATTCTTGTCAGAGTAGACTTAAGGTTGTAACTAGAGAGCTATTCATTTACATACCTGGGGCACCCATTTGGAAGACACAAAGCTGGTCACTTCTATCACCGACAAGCCAGTTTGGGAAAGTTGATTGATGAATTCAATTTTTACATCTGTTGGAACTATAACCTATGAAATCATTTAAAAAATGATTTGCTAAGTAAATTCTATAGGACCTATTGAAGCAAAACAGAAAATTAACTTCTAACTCAAATCCAATACTATTTGATGATTTATAAATTCATATAGCAATCAAAAGTACACACAATAATATAACATGAACTCCATCTCTTAAGCCATAA
This sequence comes from Echinops telfairi, assembly GCF_000313985.2. Taxonomy (NCBI): domain Eukaryota; kingdom Metazoa; phylum Chordata; class Mammalia; order Afrosoricida; family Tenrecidae; genus Echinops; species Echinops telfairi. The sequence continues at coordinate 10,144,925 of NW_022107432.1, read as the reverse complement.
AAATTTAAGAAATTTTAATATGTAGACTTAGAATTTTAAAATATATATACAAAATTAGTACCAAACTACCTTTTCATTCTGTAATCCATCCCTTGGTCCAACTTCCACGATTTTAACATACTCAGGGAGTCCAGAAAATTGGGATGAGTCCTGAAATCCAAAACCCAAGAGAAAGAAAACAGATCATTTTTAGATCACAACACTTGTTTATGTTCTAAACAAATACACGTTGTTTCATTAAATTCTCACCTCTGAAAATTAAAACAGTAAGAAATTCAATACAATAATACAAACCACATACCAAATTTGTATTATTAGCAGAAAGCCATTTTTTTGCCTTGCCATTGAGTAATAGTTAGTCTAGATGTGATTAAAATTCAAAAAGTTAAATATTTAAATATAAATCTGGAATAAATGATTTACCCATCATCTAAAGAGAACATCTACTGGGAAAATATGTATGCGATGATATAATCATCATTGTTCGAACTTACTAATTTTCTTTGTATGAATAGATATCTATCAAGTCCAGTCATACAGTATGCTACCCTTTATATGCTGAACTTGACGAGTATAGATTTGGCATCTGGCTTGTGCTCAGAAAGTTGAAACTAGCCTAAAATGTGTGATATTTGTTCCTTTGTGCCAATAGCACATTTATTATCTAAATGCTACTCCCTTAATGGCAGGTCCCAGAGAATTGCATCCTTAATATTCTATTGGGAAAGCCTAGTCCAAAGTCCATGTAACATTGATTCCTATTTTGGAGCCACAGAGGGCATAAGTATTCTGGAACTAGTGTCACTCAACTGGCTCCTAGTGACATGTTCTGTTTTGATGCCACTAGTTCAAAGTCTGGGAAATAAGAATGGCCCTTCTAAACGTTATCCTGCAGGTAAGACAATCTTTACAGGTTTCCCAAGACTAAGCTCACTGTTCAGTCCACTCATTTCCAACTCATTGTGACCATATAGGGCAGGGTAGACCTGCCCCTGGGATTTCCACACTGTGTATCTTAATGGTTCAGAAATCCTCATCTCAAATTTCTGACCATACAGTTAGCAAACCTAAGTGTAACCTACTATACATCTTAGACCAATGTAATCCCTTGAACATTACGAGTCAAGGTAAGTGTGGGTGCCCCATTCATCAAGTTCTTCAAGTGAATACTTGATGATATCAACCCAAAGCTGCAGGATCTGATATTTTGTATCAGACATCTTCAGGGAGAATCAATGTAGACCAATTTACTAGGTGAATCAGTGGTTAGGTGTTCAACTGCTAGCCAGCCTGTGGGTGTTTTGAACCCACTAAGAGTTCCCCGGGAGAAAGACATGACAGACCTGCTTCCATACATACATGTTGCATTGGAAAGCTATGGAGTTCTCCTCTGTCTTCTGAGGGCACTATAATTAGGCAGAGTGGGCTCTATAAGAAGTTTTTTATTTCATTAATTCATATTTTCTCAATTTGTCATTATTGATAGGCATAGATACGCACTGGTGAGGTGGTTGTTTGGGATGTGGGACCTAGTTTGTGTGTAGGGCACAGATCAGAGGAAGCAGCAGCAGCAGCAGCAGCAGCTTATTGGCCCTTTTGAAGGACGTCATTATCTGGCTTTTCAAGCACTCTGTGTTAACTAAAGCAACAGAACCAAGATTTCCCTTTTTATGATGTTTTCAGCTCTCCCACAATCATAACACTGTGCAAATCAAGAAGCAAATATTAAGCAATAAGAAAAATAGCTCTCATTACTGTCACTTCTGAGCAGACTGGGATGGAGGTAGTTTCCTTAGGGAATCACATGGAGAGATGTGAACCTTAGCTTCAGGCTCAATTTGTATGAGAGTCATGGACTAATGCCTTATTTAGAGAATGGTCATAAGTTCAATGAGGCAAAAGGACTGGGGTGATATTTGAGGAAAGTGGAGTAGAGGAGAAAAGGTTACTCTTTTTCTTAATTTAGTCAGTCCGTTTGCAGGGAAAAAATAAAATTAAACCTGCACAGCCCTAGGACATGTGGTCACATTATCACAGATTATTTCTTGAAACTGAATTTTTAACTGCAATTACCTTGACACATAATGAAGAGCACTTACTTGTTTAATAGCAAAGTTTACCTAAAATAAACATGAAATAAACATGAAAGTGATAAGAACAGGCTAGGTATAATTAAGAATTTAGGATTCTCCTTTATATCAATTTGTTGAATATGGTGTAATTAACAGGAAAATATGAAGAAATTATAAAATTCCAGCAACTGTGAACATTAAGTCAAACCAGAACATGTGTTCACATGGTATTAGTTGACATTTATGCCTGGATGTAATGTTAATATTTTGTCTTTCTATATATATGTAGGTAAAACACCTCAGAAATCAGCAGAAAGTTAAAATGTATTCAATATAACAATAAGATACCTCAAAAGGGGGAAAAAAGCACAGAAATAACTAAATAAGCAAATCTGCAAATACAAAATAAAAGTAAAATGTAAGAGTTGTATATATGTGATGTGAGAGGCCTCTCGTGTGAACTTCAGTCTCTTCTTGGATATTACAATCTCTGTGTTGACTTAATTATAGAGTTTTATATTTCCATAAATAATACCTAACGGGAAAATCCAACTACAGGTCACATAAGCATAACAAAGCCACAGAGAGCCTTCCAAGATATTCTCCCTAAGATCCTTGAATACGTGACAGTCAGAGGGAACTGTAGCCGCGGGGCAAAGGACTTCAGGAACTGACCTTTCCTCGCCCATCATCATGGTCCTTCATACATAGGATGGTTCAGACAAATTATGTTTTCCTCATTTCCATGTCTGATTACATGAAGTTTCTGTTAGTTTGAAAACTGTCCATCTGTATGGAAAGCCATCCATCATCTTGTTTCCACCGCTTCCTGACATAGATAGCCATGGACATGGATGTATTCCATTTTCACTTGCTTCAAGAATTGTTTGAATAAGTTTCAGCAAATGCAAAAACGAAAAGGAATTTCCCTTACAGCCGTGTTTGCACAGATGGGAATGGCATAATTGAAAATAAAGTGATAAAAATGATAAAGACAAAAACTGGAAAAATTTTTTTCACCTCTGAGTCATAGCTTGAATAAGAATTGCCTGTCAATGAGATGCACATCAGGTCATACTTTACAGGATCAAAGCAATAAATTTCAACACTTTTAGACATTATTAAGATTCTCATTGCCATCGAGTTGATTCTGACTCAGAAACCCTGCAGGAAAAGGTAGAACTGCCCTAATGGGTTTCTGAGACGAACTCTTGATGAGCAGAAAGCTTCATCTTTCTCTTGTGGAGAGGCCCGTGCTTTTGAACTACAACCTGTGGTGAGCAATCCAACACATTACCACTAGGCCACCGTGGCTCTGCATGGTGTTGCTAACCACAAATTCAAACCTCCTCATTAGGACTTTATATTATATAGATATTAGTTGTCAAGTACAGTGAAGGGTCTAAAATTTTACTCTACTTAGAAGGTAACAAGTAAGCCTGCCATCCAGCCCAGTAGCAAACACAAGACTCCTGCCTGGGTCAGAGAAAAAGAAAGGTGCCTCATCCAAAACCTTAGCAGAAGCCTAAGTATAAGAATTTGGGTTTTCTTTCTCAGCCCCAGGTCCCGAAGGAAGTTGCAGTATAAGAGAAGGAATCCTACACTCAGAGACTCTTCATCTCTTATGATGGACACTAAGGCATCTACCCTTGACTAAGGTAAACGTGACCCAAGCCATGCCTCATGTGCGTGAAAAGGCTAGCCAATAAATAAAGAGAACTAAGGATGAAGGTCACATTTGAATTATGGTATTGGCAAAGAAGGTATAATCTGCAGTGGAGTGCCGGAAGTCTGTACAAATCTGTCTTGGAGGAAGTACAGCTGGAATACCCCTTAAAAGCAAGAATGACAAGAACCGCATCTCGTACACTTTGGGCATGGTAAGAGAGGGACCTGTCCATACAGAAAACATATCGTACTCCATAAAGTAGAGGATCATTAAAGAAAATTAAATAAATAAATAAGGCCCTCAACAGGGGAATAAAGACCATGGCTGCCACAATGAAATTAAGCATTGCAACAATTGTGAGCATGGCAGATGAATGGGCAGGATTTCCTCCTGCTGTACGTAGGTCATTGACACTGAACAACAACTCCATTCTGGAGCCAGTCATGATTTTTACGATACTTAACGATAAGTAAGCCTCCCCCTTTACTTTTTGTTTTAGTTAGGATTTATTACATATAGCATACCATTTCCAATTTCAATCACATCAAGTAGAATGTACAATTGCTGCCACAATCAGTTTCCAAACATTCTTTTTCTACTTGAACTCCTTGACATTGTCGCCTTTTAACTCCACTTTTACCTCTGAACCCCCATCCTCCTGAACCCCTTATTCTACTTGCTATCCCTCGAGGTTCATCGATCCTAGGTCTCATATACCACAAAACAAAAAAGCATATAACACAGCTTCAAAAGGGTGACCTCCATTGGCATACACCCCTGTGATACACCCCAATATGAACAAAACAAAAACTGAAGAAAACAATACAAACCAAAAATACAGAAAAATTTGAAACCAGGCTAGATCCAGCCTGCATCCTGGGGGGTCAGGGGGATCTGTTGACAAAGTTTTAACTGTTCAGGTAAGATTCATGCCTTTGATCTTCTATACTTCTCTCTCCTAAGCACTCTGTTTAGTGACTACTTTTCTCCATTCACTCATTATAGATGGGTTCTCTGGAGGCTTATTTTGTAAGTGATTCCACAAATGAATCTTGGGCTCCAACTGTCATCCACCACCTTCTAAACAGTAGATTCTCCCAATTTGGGCTTCCATAATGAGCCCCTTTTGACTTTGGATTATAAGGGAGACTTTATTTCTACCCCCAGGACTGTAAGGAAATCTACAATTTGCTCCAGGAGGAGACAATACTTCTATCATTCAAATCTGTTTCCAAAACAAAAGCTCTTTAAAAAGATAGTCTACAATAAAGGCAATTAGTGCTTCTAAAACTTGTAAATCTATGTAAATAATCCAGAGAAGAATTATTTCCCAGGAATACCCACCCTTCATTTGTATTCCAAGGCAGTTGCTAAAAACTGCCCCATGGCTAAGCCATTGTGTTTGCCCCTCTGATAAATCTAACAAAGAAAGGTTGGAGCAAAATATGCTCAATGTATCTCATAAACAACATTGAACCTTAAACAACATTTAACTCAGGCCACTTTCAACAGCAGAGATAGGCTAACCTGGGGTATTGACCCAGCAATTCCGTACCCTAAGGTCCTGAATCCAACTAGCTGAGCACACCCTGTGTGTTTACCTAGCCCTTGTGTGCAAAAGGGTTGCTTCCTGGGTACCTAGTCAATGGTATGGATATGTTTTCGTTTTCATTATGATGATGGATTCAGGCAACAATAATGGTCAATTTGGAATGATGGAAGTATGAGCCATCTAGAGCGTGGGCCCACGCTCTAGATGGCTCAATCAAAAGAACCAATGGCAAAAAAATGTTGAGATCTTTTACTGTCATTTCCAATTGGATCTAAGATTGACCTACATGGTTCAAATAAAAGAAGGCCCAAGTATAAGGTGACCAGATTTTAACATTAGTAAACCCAGACACCATTGATGAGGGGTGGGGTGGGGGGGTGTTCTTGATTAAAAATGTGATCTATATCATTTTGCCGCCACTATAAAATATAAATGAGTACTGTCTTCTAAATTCAAGAAAATTTATGAAATAAATAAATTACTTACCTAAATTATCTGAATAGCTGATTTGTTGACATCACTTGTTTAACTAGCACTAGTACGCAGTACGATGTGTATCGTCTGAGAGAGACAGTTACAAAATGTTTTCGTCGTTGCCAATGCCAAAAAATGCCATTGTTCATTAAGTCCAAACAATGGTGGTCGAATTCTAACAACTGATCAACAATGCGAACTTTGATAAGCAGTTCTTGATAATCAGTTCTCAACAATTATTTGTTATAATTAAAGTTTAACATTATAAAATTAACAGAAATATATAAAATTCATATCCTGGCGAAATAGCCACATGGCAGCTGAAAACCGTATATTCCCTTCCCGTTCTCCTGCCTTTCCCTAGCTTGTCGTGCATTCTTTCCAAAAATTGAGACTTTTTTAAAACACCGCGGGACGTGGGACAAATTGTTAAAAATCGGGGCTGTCCCGCCAAAAGCGGGATGTCTGATCACCTTACTCAAGTATGTCATTATTCCTTAGTAAGCATTACACATCCCACTTCAAAGAAAGCCAATCTTAGGATTCTTAGGATTCACTTGTTATTCCCCCCACAATGATGACCACTTTAGTTTTTCTTCCACATTCTCAGTAGTGTTGAAAAGAGGTGGAGCCTTGTGCTGTCACAGGACTCATCTCAAATAGCTGCTACAATAGGGGCGGGGGTGCTTGGCACTGACCACTAGGTGACCAAGGAACGTTTTTTACCTGAGTGAAGTCAGCACACCACTCAAGCTGCTAACTTTGAGCCACTTCCGAGCACTCAGTCTTCAATGGTCTTCGCAGATGCTCATCATTACCACGCCATAAAATAGAGGGTCGTGTATGAATTGCCTGTGTGACCGCAAAAACTGGTCATCACGTCTGTTACTAATTCCCTTGACTTCTCTCCAAAGCCCCGGGGGCACTCGTCCCCTGCTTTCCGAGAGCCGGGTCTGCGTCCATCAGCTCATCGGCATTGACACAAGTTTCAAAACCGTGAAGGCAGCGCTGAGATTTTCGATCGCAGGAACGCTAATAGTGTCAAGCGTTCTGGCAGAAAACTTGAGACTCCTGATCGGATACAAAGAGCTCTATTATTTCCTTTAGTAGCAGTAGTCAAGAGTATAAACACAAGACCTTGCAGGACTGTAAAACTGTACAACCAATATGGAAATCCATATGGCATTTCTTTAGATAAATGCAGTTACAACTACCTTTGGATCCTAAAATCCCTTTACTGGGTATATATGCTAAATATCTATATATCTATACCTATAAAGATTGCAGCAATTTCCATAATAGCAAAAACATAGAAATAATCAAAAACTTCAATTTTAGAGGGATGAATAAACAAACTCTAGTATATTCATAGAATGAAATATTGTATGTATAAAAATAATGATGACTAATTTAAACACCACAAAACATGGAAAAAAACAGAGAACATGATGATTAGTAAAGTTAGTCAATCTTATAAATATAAATATTTAACGATACTATTATTATAAGGAAAAAGAAAAAAAACACAGAAAAGTAGTTTTCACAACAAAAGATAGCATTTCAAGACTACAAAGAGACCATAGTTAGGGGCAAGGACGGAGAGAGGTGAGAAAGGAAATTAAAAAGGAGGGAATAATGAATGAATGGGAAAAAGTGAAATATAACTACATTTATGGGGGGTTTCATGCAATATTATTATTGATTTTATGTGGTGGATGGGGGGTGCAACTACATGGGATATGCTTCTGTGAAAACCAACACACACACACACAGGCGATAAAAAAGGAGGAAGAGTAAAACTGAGATGGTCTTTAGTGACATACATGTTCATGTCAACCATAGGGTGAAGACGGTGACCTTTCATTCAGCAAACATCTTAACCAGTATTATTGTATATACTAGGTATAGGGCAATGAATCAAACGAACAAAACTTCCTTCTTGTAAGAAGCTTACAAACTAGTGGTCCAGGGACCTGCCACCCTGCTACGGATGGAAAAGTTTCCTTTCTTACATATATTGAGTATTTCAGAGTTGATGAATGACTTCTGAGGTCAAAGAAATCACTTAAAAGGAAGAAAGAGAGAGAAAAAGGTAGATAGATCATCTTCAGAAATTAGAGGTCCAGAGTCTGCATTTATGTTCATAGCATTAAAAGATCTATGCTACTAAGCTCAGTGTATACTGTTTAACAGGGGTGCAATATAATACGAATGAAAAACAAAAGATGTATTATTCAGAGTCCGAGTTAAAAAAAAAACTTTGTTGTGCGACAGAGTATATATTCACCATTGGCATCAAATTTCTAATGGTTCACTTTCAAAGAGCAACAAAAGCAATACTATCTTGCAATTATTTGTTGTCTATTCAAAAGCACTTTTCTATGAACCTATGCTATGAGGTCAGTAGAAATGAAAGAAAGATAAAACTGCTTTCTAAGACTACTTAGCTAAGTTTCTTGAATTATATTCTGGTATTCTTTAAGACAAGGAACCTTGGTGCCACAGTGGTCACTTGTTGGGCTGCCAGGGAGAAAGATGGGGATTTGTACTCCTATTAAGAGTCACAGTCTCAGGAACTCATGGGGCAATTCTAACATGTCCTATAGGGTGGCTATGAGGCGGCATCAACTCCGTGGCAGTAAATTTGGCTTTATCCTAGGGCTAGATCAAATATATCACAAACAATTCAGGGGTGAAAAAATGTATTTTATGCCAGATATAAATGATCTACTTTGCTCAAGTTTTCCAATTTTGTTGTTGTAGTTGTTAGCGGCCATCTGCTCATAGAACAGTAATCTCACTCTGAGAACAGCAGACCGAAACTCAGCCCCATGCTGTGTCATCTGCACAATTGTTCTCACATTTGAGCCCACTGCTGCAGCCCCTGTGTCAATCCATCAGCTATATCGAGTATGATGTGCTTCTTCAAGGAATAGTATCTTCGGATAATATACCCAACGTCTTGCCATCCTTACATTTAAGGAGCATTCTGGCCATGTTTCTTCCAAGACAGATATGTTTGGGGTTTTTTGTTTTTGTTTGTTTGTTTGTTTTGCAGTCTGTGCTACTTTGAATATTCTTTGTTAACACCATGATTCAAATGCATACATTTCCCTTCAGTCTTCCTTTTTCCGTGTCCAACTTTCACATACACATGAGGTGATTGAAAAGACCATGGCTTGAGTGAAGTGAATCTTAGTCCTCAAAGTAACATCTTTGCTTTCCAAGACTTTAAAGAGGTCTTGTGCAGCAGATTTACCTAATGCAATGCATTGTTTGATCTCTTGACTGCTGCCTCCAAGCAAGATGAAATCTTTGACCACTTCCATTTTTTCTCGATTTATCATGATGCTAGCTGTGTTAGTCTGGGTACTTTAGAGAAACAAATCCACAGAAACTCACGTATAAGAGAGAGTTTTATATAAAGTGTAAGTACACATCAAGAAAACATCCCAACCCAGTGCTGCCCAAGCCCACAAGTCCAACCTTACCCCATATGTCCGACACCAATCCACAAAGTCCTCCTCCATCTCACAAAACACACACTACGATGCCTACTGCAGGAGGAAAGCCAAATCAGTGAGTGTGTAAGCATCTCAGCGCTGGCAGGGGTCTCCACACAGCTGCTCCAGCACCCAGGGCTGCATCAGGGTAGGTCTATGTGGCTTCTCCTCAGGGACGTCTTGCAGGAAGTGAGATTTGCTAGCTAAAGCAGGGAACTGGCTAAGGCAGCTGCACCCTGGTCCAACCATCAGAGAGCAAGAGACCCGAGAACTAGAAAGGTGAAACTCACTGAGTTATTTATCCCTCCACCCTTCAATTAACCCAACACATGTTTATCAGCCAGGTTGGCACAATAAACTAACCAACTCACTAGCCATTAGTCCAGTTTGAAGGATATTTGTTTTATGTTGAATTTTAATCCACATTTGAAGGCTGCAATCTTTTATCTTTGTCAGCATGTATTTCATGTCCTCCTCACTTTCAGCAAGCAAGATGGTGTCATCCACTAGTAAGTCTTCTTCCACATATGATTTAGGAAGAAAAACAAGTCTTTCTAATTCCATAAAGAGTTACAGTCTTAGAAACACTTAGGGGCAGTGAAATCCTGCCCTTAAAAGTTGCTATGAGTCAGATTCTTATACCAAATTCATCTTTTGTATAATCCAGATCTCACATTATTTGTTCAGCACACAGTTTGGATAAGCATGGTGAGAAGATACAACTCTGACATATATATACCATCCTGATTTTAAACCACTGAGCATTCCCTTGTTCTGTTCACACAACTGCCTTGTGATCCCTGTAGATGCTCGGACTGAGAACAATTATGTTTTCTGAAATTCCCACTCTTCTTAAGGTTATCCATAGTTTGTTGTGGTCCACATAGTCAAATGCCTTTGCACAGTCAATATTACAGAAGTAAACATCTTTCTGGGTTTCTCTGCTTTTAGCTAAGATCCCTCTGACATCAGCCCAGGTCCTTTATACCATGTCCTTTCTGAAACTGGCCTGAAACTCGGGCAGCACCCTGGATGAGTTTCAGCAAAATTTTACTAGCATGTGTTGTCAACGATATTATTCTATCGTTTGAGCATCCTGTTGAGTCACCTTTCTTTGGAATGGGTACAAATATGGATCTCTTCCCATCAGTTGACCAAGTAGTTGCCATTCAATTTACTTGGCATAGATAAGTCAGTCCAGTGTTTCATCAGTTTGTTGAAACATTTCACGTGCTAGTCCATCAATTCCTGGAGCCTTCTTTATAGTTTATGCCTTCAATGCAGCTTGAAATTTTGGTTCTTGCTCATATGCTACCTTTTGAAATAGTGAAATGGTGACTAGTTTTTTTTTGAACAGTAACTCTGTATTCTTCTTTTGATACTTCCTATATCATATTTTGACCATAAAACTTTCAATCTTGTATCTCAAGGATTATTATTAGTATTATTACTTTAGCTCTTTAAGTTTAAGACATGCTATGCATTTCCTTCCCTTTTGCTTTGCTAGCTCTGTTTTGCATATTTCATTTTAATATTTTACTTTGTCTTTTTATCTGCCCTTCGAAATGTTCTGTTCAGCCCTTGGACTTCATCTTTCTGACATTTACCGTAATGACTCTATGATTCAGAGCAAGTTTCAGCAACTCTTCTATGAGTCAGATCTACTTTGACCCTTTTCTTACTTCGTGTATGATATTCTTTGTTATCCTACATCTCAATAGGTTTTTGTTATTAGTATTTAATGAATCAAATCTGTTCTTAAGATGTTTTTAAAATTCAGGTGGGGTAAACTCTATTTGTAATTTGGTTCCCGTGAACTTATTTTCATTTTCTTCAACTTCAACTGGAAATTACATGTGAACAATTGATGGTCTGTTTCATGGTTGGCCTCTTGCTTGGTTTGGGCTACTGATAATGAGCTTCTCCGTGATCTCTTCTGACAGATAGAGTCCATTTGATTTGTGTGTTGTATTCCATTGGAAAGTTCATGTGTACAGTCAACTAACGTGTTTTTGAAAAAGGTACTTGTGATGAACAAGTCATTGGTCTTGGGATTTCCAGCTTCATTTCTATTACTAAGACCATATTTTCCAACCACTCTTCCTTACCCTTTGTTTTGATGTTTTGCATTCTGAATGCAATTGATTATCAAGGCAACTTCATTGCATATTTGATCAACTTCAGACTGAAGATATTGGCAGAATTCTTCATATCCTACATCACGAGTTTTGGAGGTTGATGTATAAATTTCCATAGTGGTTCCATTGCTTGGGTTTCTTTGTGTACAGATAGATATTATCCTACTTCAAGATATACCTTGAAATGTTCTTTTTTTTAATGATGAATGAAATGCCATTCCTCTTGATTGTGTCTTTGTACACAGGGTCAACCATATGATTTTATGATTCAAAATAGCCAATAGCAGTCCATCCATTTCAGCTCAGTAATGCCTAGAATATTGATGCATTCCATTTCATTTGTAATGACTTCAAATGTTCCTACATTCATAATTTATACATCTGAAGTTCCATTTATTAATGGGAGCTTTAAGCTATTTCTTCTCTTGCTAAGTTCTGTCCTATCAGCAAATGAAGTCCCTAAGGGTTTACTCCACCTGTGTCAGTAGGGCCCACTCTACTTTAAGAATGCAGCTCTTCCTTAGTCTTATTTTGTGTGTTGACCTAAGTGACTCATATTCTGGCAATATCTCTGACAATGCTCTTCTTCTATTCATTAGGTTTTCATTAACTGACAATTCTTTGATAATATCCACAGGATTTCCATTGGCTGGTTCCTCTGAAGTAGACAGCTGTTATAGTCTGTTCTTAGCCTAGAAAAGTGGTTCTCAACCTCCCTAATTCCGCGACCCTTTAATACAGTTCCTCGTGTTGTGGTGATCCCCCAACCAAAAGATTGGGGGTTTTTTTGCTACTTCATAACTATAATTTTGCTACTGTTATGAATTGGGCAACCCTGTGAAAGGGTCGTTTGACTCGCTAAAGATTTGTGACCCACAGGTTGAGAACTGCTAGTCTAGAAGCTCAGCTAAAACCTGTTCAGTTTGAGTGAGTCTGCTGGTATTTGAAATAATAGTGGTATAGCTTTTAATATCACAGCAACACACAACCCACTATGACAAACTGACAGACAAGAGGTGGTTTCCTATCTTATTCAGAATTATCTGAGGCATTTTTGATAGTTATTCTTGTATGCACAAAGTACATACCATATGCCAGAATGAAACAAGATAGCTCTACATATAAAATCATTCCCCCTGATGCTGATGGAAGAACTTGTGGGGAAGTGGTCAAAGTACTTGGCTACTGACCAAAAGGTCTGGGGTTTGCTCCCACCAGTGGCACCTCAGGAAGAAATGTGGAATTTTGTTTCCATAAAGTTTTACAGTCTTAAAAACCACATGGGAAGTTCTACCCTGTCCTATAGACTGCCATCAGTGGGAATCAACTTGAGGTCAGTAGATTTGTTTTGATGGTATAGATATGGTCCCTTAATCCCTTTCCACTTTACTAATGCTACAAATACGACTTGTATTACTTTTTCCCTCGGAAACTGACACCATTCAAATTAGACGTTTCTAGATAGAGTTTTTTACATGTTCCATTCACTTAATTTCACAAAGAGTAAAGTTATATGTAAATAAAGTCTTTATGGAGATTGAAATATCCTGTTCTATTGCCAATGTACCCAAGGTGAAGGGCTACCATGGCCAAATCAAATGCTTCCACGGCACAAATGAGAAGTCTGAATGAGGAAACAGTATGTTTTTTTCTTTTGTATACTGGTCTTTTTCAAGGGAAATTACATATCAAATTCTCCAACAGAATCCATTATTATAAACTTATCCAAAATATGTATATTCTGCATTTCATGGTAGTGGTAAACCCTCTACCACTATTAACCGTTATCCATTATTTCTTAGATCCTTAATTTTTGTTCTATGTCAATATAGTCAGAAATACATAAAGCATTTTCACTGATACAGTAGAATACCCATTGGGGACCTTGGACCTCAGGCAAAGCAGATGAAGGGTCTCTCCCCGGACGTTTCTCTGGGAGAAAGGCTGAATCTACACAACTGATATTTGAGACCTTCCTGTGAGATAATCATGCGCCAAGGTGGAATATGTGGGGGAAAGGAAGTGTTGAGTGGTTTAAATAATTGGATTCACAATGTAAAATTCATTTGTTTTTAAAAATGTGAATGAAGAAATGCCTTGTGTGAGTCCAGGTAGACTTGAGAAACAAATTCATAGACACTCATGTTTACATAAGAAAGTGCTTTCTATACAAGAGCAGTTGAATATTGATAAAACATCCCAGCCCATTCCAGATCAAGTCCATAAGTCCGAGATTAGCCAATATGTTTGATACCAATCTATTAAATCCTGTTCAGACTCACAAAACACATGCAATGACACCAAATGCAGGAAGATCACAAGCCAGTGGGTGGGAGGTCTTATGGCTCCAGTGGCACTGTAAGCATCTCAGCATTGGCAGGGGTCTCCACATGGCTCCTCTAGTTCCCAGGGCACTAGGTCTATCAGAGTAGTGTGTCTTGTCAGTAGCGCGTCTCTCAAGGAGTGAGCAGAGCGAGAGAGTGTGTGTCTCTACCCTCCAATGAGAAAATATGGGAGTTCCCAGAATCCTCAGGAGAAGGCTATGCCCACACAGAGGCCTCATTGGTTATATCCTGAATGATGGCTAGACTCCACCCGTACACTCAATCCTCAAATTGGCACCAGATTATGTAACTACCACATAATTATACTGGGATCCTGAGGTGAATTATTGGAATTCAGTATTAAATTTAGTCCAATATTCATACAAATAAAGAAAAGTTAAAAATAAATAAATAAATAGGACTCTGGCAATATGGCGCCCAGGTGAACAGTCCACATGGCAATCAGTGAACCCAGTATCCAGGAGGATGAGTGAGGGGATTCTGGTAAGTGAAAACACCCCCACGACAACCCAGAGTACTTCCTCGGTCTGGGAAGCGACCTGCCCCCACATAGCCCTGCTCCAGAGCCACAGGGATCTGAGACCTGGGCCCAAGGATCCACCGGCATCTGCTGGCCACGCTACTTTGGACAATGCATGGTCACCACCCACTGACCCCAAAACATCCAAAAAATTAATTTAAATTCATCTGAGGTGCTTCTAGAAGTGCTTGCCCATGTTGTAAATTTTGGGCATTGAAAGGGGTTATACGCAGCCATGAGGGTTGTTGAGGGGAGAGAGAAAAAAAAAAAAGAGCTGATCTCAAGGGCTCAATGGAAAGTCAATGTCTAGAAAAGAAAGATGGAATATCTGTACTAATGATGTGTGGATTGTAACAAGAGTTGTAAGAGCCCCCAACAAAATGATCTTAAAAATAATAATAATAATAAAAGCAGGGAGGTTACGCTGAGGACTAGGGTATGCCTGACCAAAGCCATTGTACTTTCAATTGCCTTGTGAAAATTGGACACTGAGTTAGGAAAGCAGAAAAAGAATCAATGGATTTGAATATTATGATCCTGGAGAAGAATATGAAAAGTTATGTGTACCTCCATAATCTTTGACTCATTGGTGATAATTTCTTCATTCAATAAAATAAAATGAGTGGCATTCTGTGCCCTCAGCCAACGGGAAAAAAAGAAAGGGGTCATAAGTGTAAGAAGTTAGACATTTGAATTATTTGATTTCTGTGGTTAATGGTTGACACCACTAAAGAGGGCATTGTAAGGCACTACTCAGATCTATTTTAAGACTGAGGATTCCTAAAATAGCAGTTCTCAACAGGTGGGTTGCAATCCTTTTGGGCATCGAACGACCCTTTCACAGGGGTCGCCTGATTCCTAACAGTAGCAAAATTACAGTTATGAAGGAGCAACAAGAATAACTTTATGCTTTGGGCAGGGGGTGGGGGGAACCACCACATGAGGAACTGTATTAAAGGATCGTGGCACCAGGAAGGTTGAGAACCAATGTCCTGGAAGCTGGAATTCTGGGAGCTGATCGCATTTCATTTAGTCCTTTTCAGGAGTTGTCTTCCATTAAAAAATTAAATGTACCATACCAAATTGCATGCCCCACCTCACAACTCTGTGAATGATTGATGTTGAGGCATGAGGCTCTACCCCTATTGTGAGTCGAGGTAGTGCAAATCATAAGGGTCATTGTACTTCCAGATCTGGATGAAAACAGCCGAGACCCTTGTTATGACTCCACCACAGCTCACCCTCTCTATCTGCCTACTCCAACTTCCTTCATTTCCCCCAAGGGCGTTCAACCAAGAGCAGCAGGCTCCTTTAATCAAACAGTATGCTCAGAAAGTGTTTCCTAGGGAGTCAGATAGAAGAAAATCAGTGCCAGAAATGGTATTAATAATGGGATCCGGCTATGACACCACTGTCTGTTTAAGTACTCATCCTTAGAAGTAGGGGCTTCACTAGTGGCTTCTGGTAACCCATGGCTATGTGATGGTTAAAACATTCCCTGGAAACAAAAATCTTGGTGAGTGCACTATCTCAGGTTTTGTCCATGTTTGAATGAAGTTCTAATTATAAAAATAATGGAGCTGGACATTGTTTGTGATCTTTATACATCCACCTATACATTTGAGACAGACAATGAGAAGTTTAAGCTGATTAATTAACAATAAAACAATATGAAAATTATAGTCTCTTTGACATCTTATAAAGGGACTTTCAGCTCCTTCAACCAGAAGGCAGAAAAGGCTGAAGATTAAACTCATAATTGGGTCTGAATAGTATGCAACAGAAGTTTCATTCTCCACTCAAGAAAGCCTGATATCCAAAGGTAGAGTTATTTGGGGGAAGAAGTAGGACCCTACTGGTTTGAGATGAATATAAAAGCAAATACAAAAACAGCACTGTCATCGAGCTGATTCCGACACTGTAGAACAGGGTAGAACTAACTGTCTCTCTTGGTTTCCCAGACTGTAACTCTCTATGGGAGTAGAAAGCCTCTGAAGCAGCTGGTGGTTTCGAACTGTGGCCCTTGATTTGGCAGCCCAACTCATAACCAACTAGACCACCAGGGCTCCTGGGATAAATATAGCTGGGTCAACAAATGAGAAAATCTGAAACCCCAGATTCTCCTGATCCTGTGGGATGGCAGAAGTGACACACAATCACCCATCAGCAAAGGCGGATGCTTCTGCTACCCCTATGATTAAAAAAAAAAAAAACGTGCACTCTTTCACCTTGCAACACAACACGTTTCCATTTGTATTTTCTCATTCCTTCCCCTCACCATGAGATCACTAATGAGGATCAATTCCTAACATCAACCAGATAGGGTGTGCTGGTGCTGTACATGAAGAAAGAGGACTAAATGCGAAAAGAAATCCTGATCTGGCCCATAAGTACTGGAAGGATGTAGGCCTCAGTAGAGCATGAATGTGATTGAATTTGGAAACTGCTAGATAAAGGATAAGAGATTTATCAAAGCACTAAAAAATGTTAGAAAGAATTAGAAGTTCATAAGGTTTTGTTTTTGTTTTTGGTGAGGGGGTGAGGGTGGGGGCGTAAGTCAGGTCAGGGATGATGGTAAAAGATACTTGGTGCCATGAGAGCAATAGCAAATGACTAGGGTCATCCCAGAAAACCTGAGGTCAAATTGTGATGGCTAACTATCACAAGCGAGATCGGTATGATTCATGAGTATAAGAGGTGAAAAAGTCAGAGAAGTTGGCTGGTTGGCAGGACCCAAAGAAAGCTGTGGTGTACCCGGGCACTTTGGGGATAACAGAATTAGGCAGCCAACAAGAGAATTACTCAATCTATACCAGTAGTTCTCAATCAGAGACAATTTTGCTTCTAAGGGGACATTTGATAAAGCCTAAAGAGTTTTTTGTTCGTTATAATTACTGGAGAGAAACAGGACTGCTGGGCATCTTATAATACATGGAACATGCACCACAATAAGTACATAAATAAAAGAATCATCCCTCCGGTGATAGGTAAGTTTGTGTGTGCATTTGGCCGCTTCAGGATTCTCAGTGGTTAGGCAGTTAAGATATACCCATCCCCAGTGATGAGATCTCTTGTAACAATCACAGTCACAATGAGATCTGCTCTAAAGAGCCAATCGATTGAAAGACAGCCCGAGAAAAACATGTCTGATGTTCCTTGGGTCTGGATCCTGCATCTGACATGGAAATTTGTGGATTGAGCAAGAGGCCTGTCATTTTGTCTCCTGATTCTGTAAGTCATCAGCATCCCATGTCTTACCTGCCAACCTTGGGTCCATCCACCTGTGAAGCCAGGAGCCTGTCCTCTAGCCTCTTTATCTGAGTCCATTAGCCCCTGTGGCTACACGAGGAGGGAGAAGCCTCAACACCAACATCTGTGATGAAACTGGAACGTGCCCTCCTTCTACAACTTATGAAGCATTTCCAGAAGACGACTCTCTCAATGTATGTGCATATAGGAGATTCCCTGCTTTAGTGCTCCTGGAGGACCCTGTCTGGGACATACCCTACCAAGTCGGCAATATTGAGATTGAGACATTATGCGGTATATAACAAAATAAATCAAAGATGTAGTTGATCATTTCATTTGAGGCAATCTGCCTCAACATGCGTTGTGATCCCTTCCATGGGTTTATAGATCTGAGCATGTCTGCAGAGAAAAAAACCTTCTAAAGGAGAAACCAGATCCCCATTCTGAGGATCCTGCAATAAAATGTCAACTGTATATAATAATGATTTAATTTACCACCTATGGGATCTACAGTTATTTATTTAAGGAGCTGCTTTGCAGTCTGCCTTCCAGTATGCTTTCCAGAGAAAAACTCTGGAAACCAACAACCTGGATCTACCACAAATGCATATGCACATTTGATGTAATCTTTAATTACTTTTCCTCACCCCCTGCTACTCAAAGTAGGAATAATGATGGGAGGGACCAGCCCCATAAGTTTGTGGTAAAGATTAAACAAGAAAGGGGAAATGAAAGACTTGTCACTTGGTAAAGAGTTAATCCTGATTCAATGCTAATAATTTGCTCTCATTAAAGTTAAGCTGAAGATGTGAAACATTTTATCTCGTATTTTGTAACTTGTCATCTCAAACTACTTGAAACATTTATCATCTATCATTTTAAACTATGCGTACTTGTTTAAAATTTGCAATGAAAGGACTCATTGTTGATTGCAGAGTGGATTGCCTTATACAGATCTTGCCACAATCAAAATAATACATGGAAATTATTCAAAGTCTTTCAGCAAAGAGCTCCAAACACTTTGGAGACATTATCCCATTCTGGTGCCTGCCAACAATTTTATCCACCTCCAGTGCTGACACTGTCAACTCCACCCATCCTGTTCCACTTGGCAATGCCAACCTCAGTTTGAACCTTTGAGAGGCAACAGAGGGTACTCACTTCAACATGAGGATAAATGAGAGCTCATATTCAAAACCTGGCAGAATAATGCTATAAATGAACACAGGAGTCACAGCTATTTACTTGCTGGAAAATGTTTTCATGGAAAAATACGGATTTGAAAGGCAAATGAACTACATTAATAATTCTGATTGGCATCATATGCTCAGAGGCAAGGGTATCAAATAAATCTTATATCCCCTTCAAAGTTAAATTTTAATTTCTTCTCTCAACCCAAAGAGTTTCTTTAGCAGTCTTTGGATATAGAAGACGAAAAGTACAGGGAGATAGAGAAGGGTGGGAGGGAAGAAGAGAGGAAGAAAAAGAGGAAGAAAGAAAATAAATGACCTTTTGTGGAATATTGAGCAGCAGATGGATGGTTACATATCAACATATCAGTATAAAGTTTGAATTGACCCATCCCACCCTTGAGCAAAAGAGACTTGTTCAAGTTGAGTTTAAGTAGCCCTAATACTCATTTTGTCACAATTTGGGGGGGTTACACTGAAGAGTTGAATTGTCACTTTGGGTTATGGAATGGAAAAGTTATGCCCTTCAAAATCTATCAGAATTTCCCTCTAAAACCACATTCTTTAGGACCTTACAACTAGCAGAGCAAGGAAATATACAGATAATAATCCAAGCCAGAGAAGGGAACTTAGAACTTTGAGAAAGTTATACAAAAGCACACTTTTACTTAGGAGGCAGAGCAGAGGCATGAGCCACATTTACTCAGATCTAATAGTGATACTAAGGAGCCGGGTGGCATAGCGCGTTAAATCTTGGGTTGCTAACCCCAAAATCAGCAGTTGAAAATCATCATCCCACTCTGCTTTCTGCTCTGGTAAATATTTACAACCTCAGGAACCTACAGGGTGGTTATGAGTCAGGATCTACTTGATGTCAGTGGGCTGGGTTTGGGTTTTCATGGTGTTCATGTCTGAAAGTGATCAGTGTTGTGCAGCTCTCCAAATCTGTCCTTTGTCAAGCATCTTCATCTCAAGCTTCTCCATCTCAATAAGTGGCTGTTCCTCTTTAGAACTGCTCAAACCTACATGTAGACTCATCTCTGACTCGTTTCTTTCTCACTCACTCTAAATCAATTCTAATCTATCTTCAAAATAATCATCTCTTGCCTGGAGTTTCTCAGTAGGTCTATAACTGGATTTCTGGTTTCACTCATGCCACCATCCACTCCAAAGTAGTACGACTCAGAACTTAAGACCGATCACATTCCTTCTCAACTGAAAAGCCAGCATGATTTCTCCTTTCCCTTATGGAAAAGCCAAAAGTCTCTGCAATAGGTTTCAAACACCTCTAAGATATTGCACTTGTTGTCACCTTTCTTTGACATCCTCTCCTACCCTGACATCTTCCACTCCAGCACTCTGACTTACTTCTTGTTTTTGTGTGTGTTTATGCATTAGACTGCTAAGCACAAGATCAGCAGTTCAAAGTTACCAGTTGCTCCACCAAAGAACGTTGTAAGGAGTTACGTTTCATAGGAGTGATGCTGTACAAAAGGACAGAACTGCCCTGTGGATTTTCCAAGATTTTAAATCGTTATGGGAGGAGACAGGCTCATCATTCTCCCAAGGAGTATTGGTTGGACTAGAACCATTGACCTTCTAGCTAGCAGCTCAGTGAACAGCCCATTATGCCAGCAGACCTCCTGCTGTCAGGAGAGACCAGTCCCTGGAGAAGGAAATCATGGTTGGTCAAGTAGGGAGGCAGAGAATAAAAGGAAGGCCATCCACAAGAGGCAATTCATCTTGTGACTTCACACAGTAGTAGCAACAATGGGCTGGAACGTAAGGCCAAGGATGCAGATGGTGTGGAACCAACAGTGTTTTCTTCTATTGCATATAGGCTGTTTATGAGTTACAACCAACTCATAACTGGCACCTAACAACACGGTTACAGTCTCAGAAACTCACGAGGTCAGTTCTACCTTGTCTGGTAGGGTTGCTATGAATCAGAGTCCACTTAATGGCAATGAGTTTGGTTTTAGTTTGGTTCTGGGATATCAGGTAGACTTGGATCTCAAGATCTCAAGACTTGGATCTCAAGACTAGATCTCAAGATTTAGCCACTGCCGTGGAGGTACAGTTGCTAAAGTGCTGGGTTGTTAATGAAAAATCACTTGCCAAATGCCCAATGGGAAAAAGATGGAGTCTGCTTCCACCCAGATTTACAGTGTTGAAAACTGTATAGAGTAGTTGTACTCCGTCCTACTCAATCACGGCTTGAAGACAGTGGATTTGGTCAGATGCAAGATTCTCTCAGATATCTCAATGGCTTGCTCCCTTGCTTCCTTCAGATCTCTGCTTCAATGTTACCTAAGAAATCCTTCCCTAAACACCTATATAAATCTCACATTTAAAAAACTAAACAAAATGTTGTCTCTATTCTCTACCATAATGGGTCTTGTTTATTCTTCTAGCATTCAACAACAACTTACTTGTGATATCTATACATAAATATAGATAGATAGGCATAGATATAGATTTATCTGTTGCCATGCTCTTCCCATTAGACTATCAGTTCCCTGAGGACCTACACTTTGGTTCGCTTCTTTATCCCAATCCCTAGAACTGAGTCTAGCATAGAGAGTATAACGTGTAGACTAGTCCACACTTGTAGAATAAGCATGACGGTTATCATTTAATCAGTGTTCCTATTGTTATTGTTTTTGCTGTTGTTGTTAGGTGCCATCGAGTTGGTGCTGCCCCTAGTGACCTTACGCACAACTGAACAAAACCCTGCCTGGCTGGCGCGGTCCTCACAATTGGTCCTGTGCTTGAGCCCACTGTTGTAGCCACTGTGTCCGTCCCTCTTGTTGAGGGACTTCCTCTTCTCCAGCGCCCTTCTACTTTGCCAAGGGGCGCTCTTTATTCATTTCTCATTAGCTGGTCACATAATTGATGACATTCACATTCATATTGTGGCTTTAAAAACAAATTCATGAAATACACAAACTCCTCAGAATCTGAAGAACATCACTAAGATTGATTCATAATAATAGTCCAAGAAAAGCCTTCAAAACCTGCATGAGAAACTTCATGTGAACAGACAGCTTCAACTGGAGTAAGGTTAGACTAACAACTGAACAACTACTTTTTTATGAAGTCTAGAAAAAATATGTCTGGTGTTTTGTTTATTTTTCTTGTAGATGATGAACTGCAATAGAGGTGATTCTAATTCGTGGTGATTTCATGTGTGCAGATGAGATCTACTCCATAGGTTTTGTACCATCCTTGAATGGATGCTTGGTGGTGCAAAGGCTGGAAACCTAAAGGTAGTTTTCCAGGTAGTAACTGATCCCCAACTATTTGTTAAGTGACTTCTAGAATAATTCCTCTCCTGTCTCAGCTTTTAACACCATTGTCACCTCCAATTCTAATTAAAACTTCCATTCTGCTTCTGATGTTGCTATTAGATTTAGTACATTATCCTTTCCAGGTAGTATATTTCCTTTTGGTTACCCCATCTTTAGAACCTCAGGATTATCTATAATGTTGGGAATATGAGCAGGTGGATGGAGGGTATTTTAGGACCTTAGAATTTCTGATCCTTCTTCAATCACATCACATAGGAATTTATTAATTTCATATAAATATAAATCTAACCCTGATTTTCATTCTGCAACTGTCTCTCCTAAATCTGAGCAATCAAGTGACAGAGTACTTATAAAAAAGTTTGGTTAATAGGAAATGATCTAAAATACTTCCACCTTACTCTAGATTCAGCTAGAACCTAACTGGAGAACCTGGTACCTTCTCAGTCTATTTAAAATGACAAAGCAAACTTATATTGTCAAAGTGATTGAAGTAGAAAATCATAGTAAGGGTGACAGATAATAAAAATCATCCGAACACACTTGAGCACAGAAGATTGAAGGACAGTTTTAATGCACACAGGAATAGGTGAACATTTACATAGAATTAAGCAAACGGTAGGAAAATGATCACACATCCTCTTCTGCTCAAGGTGTTCCTGGTTCATCCCTGTTGTCCAAGAGTAATTGTTAATATTCCCCCCTTTCATCAAAGTGTCCTAATATGCATATGAATTATATATTCATCTGCCTTCAATGGTCTATATAAACTTCTTTTGAAAGAATACAGACCTAACTCTGCTCATATCATGCACCTCGTCCAGGCCTGCCGTTTGCCTTCCCCATCATATTTCAGCTTTCAGAGTGACAGCATTAGGCTGCTGTCTCTGACTATGGTTATAGTTCTCAGAGAACTACCATAGAAGTAAGATGACGAAAGTCACAAAGAAACAGCGAAAGACCTCTAAGACCGCCACTCATTTGCAAGTTTGTAGGTTGTGAGGACTTGCATGTTGCTGTGGTGCTGACAGCTATGCCAAATACCAGCAGAATAACTTATGGAGGACAGAGTTCAGCAGAGCTTCCAGATGAAGACAGATTAGAAGAAGGAAGAGATGGGATGCTTATGAAAAATTAACCACTGAAAACCTTCCAAGGAGGAGCGAGACAT
Organism: Echinops telfairi; assembly: GCF_000313985.2. NCBI lineage: Eukaryota > Metazoa > Chordata > Mammalia > Afrosoricida > Tenrecidae > Echinops > Echinops telfairi. The sequence continues at coordinate 10,121,734 of NW_022107432.1, read as the reverse complement.
TGTCAGACACTCTGTAAGATTTGAGACCCTGGGGTTGGAAATTACTCAAAATATGATGGGGAAAGTGCTGCTTCCTCAAAGTAGAGTCCACCTTAAGGCCGCAGATAGAGTAAAGCTTTGTTGCTTTTGTTAGGTGCTTTGGGACCTCATTCATCAGTGTGGCATGACTCAAAATTAGAATAAACAGCTACACACAACAATTAGCAATCAAAATGTGGAATGTATGAAGTATAAATCTTAAAAAATTTGAAGTTGAAATGAAATCAAACACATAGAGATTGATATTTATTAGCTGAAATGGATTGGTATTAGTAATTTTAAATCAGACACTGATATTAACATCTACTTTGCAGGGATGACAAATTGAGCATTTCAAGATCTATCCTAAAGTAAATTTCTGGTAGCAATAAGATAATATCCATATCAGAGGGTAACCCCCGCAAAATGAATTTTTTTTAACAAGCAGCCTTATCACCTTCAAAGTACTCTCTATTATACTTGATGCATTTGTCAAATCAGCAAGTCCATGCTTGGAAACATTGCTCAAACTCATCTGTTTGGATGGCTGACAGCATCTCTCCCATTTTCTTCTTCACCTCTTCTAGGTTGTCAAATTGCTGTCCTTTCATGGCTCTCTATTCATGTAAACAAAAACAAGTCCCAGGAAGTGAGGTCGGGTGAGTGATGTGTGTGGGCAAGAGAGGTATGCTGTTTTTGCCCAAAACTGGCACACTGAAGTGGCTGCATGAGCAGGTACATTGTCAAGTTGGCACAACCAGTCTCCCTGTCTGCCACAAATCAGGCGTTTTTTGTCACATACTGTTATGCATTCTTTTCAGAACATCTAAATAGAAAGCTTGATTGACAGTCTGACCTGGTGAAATAAACTCTCCAAATACACTACGAGTAGACATTTTCATCCATGGGGAGTTGAGGGACGTCCAGAATGAGGTTTGTCATCAATCGACAGTTCACCCTTTTCAAATGAGAAAAGCACTCAGACACTTGAGTGTTTCCCATAGCACTGTCCTTGTAAGCTGTGTTCAATATCACAACAATTTCTGAGGAATTTTTCCAGAGGAGGACACATTTCATAGCCACACACTGTTCTTTTTAATTGGCCATCACAAAAAAACAAGGTTCAAGAGAAACCGCTTTTATGAAAAAATTTCACTGTGACCAAAGAGAACCTTCCCAGGTGACACCACTGGGTGCACTAACTCAGAGTTTGAGTTGCTAAATGTACTCCTGGTTTGGGGGAGGGGTGGGGTGCCCGCAGGGCATACTACAAAAGCTCCATCTAGTGGAGCTTTTTCCTGTGTTTTGGGGGTGTGTGTGTGAGAGGGGTACATCCTCGTATACCAACAAGGAAGGCTAATTAATATTATCATTCAAATCTGTTCATGCACCACTAATGCCAAGGATAAGAAAATTTTAGGATTTTTACTAATCTCTACAATACATAGTTGATCAGGCCTGCAATCAAGATGCATTGACTGTGACAGATTAGACTGTGAGAGTTGGAAATAAAGTAATTGATGCAGCGATGGAAAAATATGGCCCTGGTGATGAAAACAACCTCAGAGATCACATGGTACAATATTACAAAACCAATGACTTATTCTTGAAAATACGTTTTTTCCAATAACCCAATTGGTGACTACACAAGTACACCTTGCCATACAGAATACAGTGGAGTCAAACGGGCTACCTCTGTGGAAAGAGATGATGGAGAAGATCAATATTTACCGTCACCAAAGGTCAGGCTCTGACAATGGAACAAGCTATCAATTCCTCCTATGCAAGTTTAAGTTGAAGCTGAAGAAAATTTTATCAGTCATAAGAGGGAAAATGCAATCTTAGGTATTTCTCATTTGAATTTGGAAACCATTCAAGAGTAGATTGGATGCACTTAATACTAACAAGGAAAGATAAGAAAAACTGTGGGATGATATCAAAGATCTCATATATTGAAGAAGAAAAACAATTTAAAAGACAACAATTAATGCCAGGAGAGGCTCTGAAACTGATTTCTGAAAAATTAAAGCCAAAGGAAGAACCAACAATGTCCTAAAGCTTAACCACCTAATTCAGAGTGACTTGAGAAGTACTGTAATGAAATTTGGAAATACCGGGACGTAGAAAACCCAAAAGCCGTAACAGCTCCAGCATCTCCCAAGTCCAAACAAAACAAAACCCAAACTCACTGCCACTGAGGGGATGTTGGCTCAGGGAAACCCTGAAGGAGAGGGTAGAACAGCCCCCATTCCAAGACTGTAACTCTTCATGGAAGCAGAAAGCCCTGTGTTTCTCCCATGGAGTGACTGGTGGTTTTGAACAATGGACCTTGCAGTCAGCAGCCCAATATATAACCATTATACCACCAGGGCTACTTCCAAAGCTAAGAGAACTGCAAAATAAAATTTGACAAAAGTCAAGTCTCAAGTTGAAACCTGGGTTTCTATTGGCCAAAATTTGAACCACGGAGGAAGACTCAAAGAATGTTCAAGGAACACACAGTATCATTGTACCAAAATTAACTGGTCAATATGCACCTATTTCGGGAGTGACTGCATGATCAGGAACCACTGGTATTAAAGGCAGAGGTCCATGCTGCAGTACAGCATTGGCAAAACACGAGGCTCTAAGAATTGACAGAATACTGATCAATGCTTCAAGAAAGGGAAGCAGCACTGGAGGGCCTTGCTTACCATGCCAAGGTATTTGGGGGGAAAATCATATGCATACCCACTTCAAAGAAACATGATTCAACAGAAAGCAGAAGATATTGAACAACATCATTAATAGAATACATAAGTAAATTATTTTCTGAAAGCAATTTAAAACAACTGCCACATTACATCAACAGTCATCAGAAATTCTAGCTGTGATGAAAGGTCATGGAACAGGGATATCACTACTGATATCAGATGATTCTTGGCTGGGATCAGAAATGTTGTAAACATTTTACTGATTATGCAAAACAACCAGTTATTGGGTCATGACAAATTATGGCTGACATTGCAAAGAATTGAAATTATAGAATATTTAATTATTTTTGTGGGGAATTTGTACATATATATCAAAAACAATCATTGCCCTAGAAGATTAGAGGATACTGTGTGTTTTAAAATCAGAAAAAGTATGCATTAAAATTCTATCCTTCCATCATACTTCATCTAACCTATGCTAAGTAAATATTCCCAACATCTGGACTATTTGAAGAAGAATGGGGAATCAGAATGAAAGGACTTATCATCAGCCTGCACCATGCAGGAGATAGAACCTTGTTTGCTCAAAATGAAGAAGACTTAAAGTACATATTGACTAAGATCAAAGAGTACAGGCTTCAATGGAGAATACACCTTCCTATAAAGAAAATCATATTTCTCAGAACTAGACCAATAAGATACATCAGGATAAACAGGAAAGGGTTGAATTAGTAACAGATTTGTTTTAACTTGGGCCAACCACCAAGAAAACAGAAATCAGGAAATCAAATGGTATATTCCTTTGGGCAGATCTGCCACAATAGGGACCTTTAATGTGTTACAATATTGAAAGACAAAGCTGCCACCTTGAGGATTAAGGTGTGCCTATCCCAAGTCATCATGTTTTCAATTTCTTCATATAGATGAGGAGGCACGGGAGCAAATATGAAGAACTGATGTCTTTGAATTATGATTCGGGTCGGTGAAGAACTTCAATACCCTAAGGGCTGTCAAAAGAACGAACAAATCTCTCTTGGAAGAAGCAGTAGGAAAATGTTCCTTATAAAGAAAGGAGGCAAGTCTTCATCGCATATGTTTTGGAAACGTGATTCGGGGGACCAATCCTTAGTTCATCATGCTTGGCAAACCAGAGGATGAACGCGAAAGAAGAAGACCCTCCACCAGATAGAGGGGCACGAGCGTGCCCCAAAGGGCTGAAATCCAGGAACCATGAAAATGGTACTGGACCAGACAGTGTTTGGTTTTTTAGAACATTGGATGTTGCCAGCCGTGGTAAGCTGACACACTGCCCCTAACAGCAAGCAGCTTGCCTCTAAGAACCCCGAATCCCCGTAGATCAGCAGCCCTAGTAATTGAGACTTTCATTTCACTGAAAAGGTGATCAAGGGTTAAACTCTAGGCTAAAAACACACAAAAACAAACAAAACGACTGCCAACTATTGGGCAAACATGAGAAAAACAAAACAAATTCCAAACCTATTCCAACTTATAGCCGCCCGGTAGGACAAGTAGAACTGCATCGTGGGATGCCCAAGGCTGTAACTCTTTACGGAAGCAGGCTGCCATCATTTCCTCCCACACAGAGAGGTTGGTGGGTTCGAACTGCCAACCTGCCCAGACGGTGTCACCAGGGCTCCTTCCAAATGTGAATTATTTTTCGGTCCTCTTTCTTTCAGAGCGGCTCTTTGCATATTTTTTCTCTCCCTCAATGTGTGTATCGTACTCCAAGGTATCCAAACTGCTGCTTCTTCCCATATGATATCAAAATTTACCTGAGCTGGTTTAAATTCTATTAGAACTATCATATTGGCTGTAATAAATGACACTTTCACCCAGAGACAGTGCAGAGAAACTTTTGCGAAAGTAGGGATTTCCACACCGCTCATTTATTGACGGAACCAGCCCTTAAACAAAGATTGAGCAGTCTGGAACCCCTTACATTTCGGCCTCTCTGAACCAGCTAATGAAATGATCATTCTAAGGGAACAGCCGTGTAAAAGACCTGGGTAGATATATATCAAGGCTGGAGAAGAGGGGACACTAGCAGACAGTTTAAATATCATTAAATGTGACATATATCCCCAGATTTCATTGTAGAGAAAATATAACAGACATAGTTTTCTGTTTAACTTTTTCAATTTCTTTGCCCCTTAATATGTCCGCTTAATTTTATATTTTCTTATTATCAAGAAAAATAGAAAGCTAAATCTGTTTAGGAAAGTTCAATCTATCTATCAGAGACAAATATACATACATGGACTACAGTCTCCTGCCACCCTTCAACCACTTCTGGCCAACTGAATGTAAACAAAAGTATGCCACTTTCTGGAAAAAAAAAAGTGCTTGCATATATCCCTGAGATTAGATGAGAATGTAACTGGAGATACAGATGATGGATGGATAGATGGCTGGCTGGCTGGCTGGCTGGCTGGATGGCTGGATGGATGGATGGATGGATGGATGGATGGATGGATGGACAGATGGTCATGGCTTCCATGGATTCAATTGCTATTCATGGTGACTTCAAATGCAGCAGTGGTTGGTCCTGGCTTATTCTCACTATCGATGGCATGCTACAGTCTATTGCAGCAGCTACTGTGTCCGTCTAATTCACTGAGGTTCTCCCTCTAATTCATCAACCATGACGTCTTTCTCCAGTGACTAATCACCTCTGAGAATGTGCCCAAAGCAAGGGAGTTCCATGGTGTTCTATTGTTAATCCCTAAAGTTTTCAATGGCTAATTTTCATAAGTAGACCTCTGAATCTTTCTTCTTAGTTTTAGTATGGAAGCAGACCTAAAACCTGTTTACCCTGAGTGACCAAGCTGGTATTTGAAACCATGATGGCATAGCTTCCAGTAATACAACCACATTTAAGCCATCACAATACAAAACACTGACAGACTGCTGGTGGGATTTGGCTATCCAATAATAAAATCCCGTTCTTCCGCAGGGGGCGATTGAGATGTGTGTTTTTGGAATAGCCATGCATACAGACAAAAGCTTTTTTAGGTTGCTACTGACAAGGATTACTAAGACACACACAGAAAGGACAGTCACTTCTCTAATGCTGCCTCATTTTTCTCTGCGATATCTACATTTTTCCAATTCCCAATTACCTGGCACCAAGAGGAAAAACATGTACTGAGAAGTACACATAATTTTTTTTAAAAAGATGCCCAGGAGTCTTTTGGGGGGAAATAAACTGGTTCTCATTACACATTATATAAACAAAGCACAAGGTTGTATTTATTTATTTACTTATATCTTATAATTCTTTACAAGCTAGAAGTGAGAAATTGTCAGTGGGCAAATGAATATACAAAAAGACATAAATGTTCATCAAAAGAGAAGATGAATAATTTTTTGCTAATGGTAATTTTTCAAGCAGAATTGTTTCTGCATTATGAATGTTTTATATGGAACTGCTAAAACATTCACTTGATCAAAGACTTGGATTTCCGTTTCCAAAACTGAGAATTCTTTTAGGACTTTGAAGTACAGCCAGCATAATCAGAGTGAGACTATAAAGGTGTCATAGGGGGATGTCTTTCCAACTTTATGGAATGGTTTCTAGTGGCTCTGGATAACTAGACATCATCAACTGTCCTATACTGTTCCAAAAATTACTTCCCAGTATGTTCCGTATCATGTGAATCTCATATTCTGTTTCATGTGATACACAAAAGCTGGTCTGTCCAAATTCCAATTCGTTTGTTATAAATGCAGCTGTGATGTATGGTTCTTTCTGTTAAGTCTTTTCCATAGCCCCACCACTCCGCATTAGATATACACCTTCAGTGCTTCCTACGCTCCCTCACATCCTAACACCTCCATTTGATCGCCTCTTAATCATCTGCCTGCAAAGTAACCCCTCCCGTCACTTATTGCTTCCTTCCAGATGCTGCTGTGGAATGACTCCCCACGGACGCCACCTAACATCCTATCCTGTTCACTTGGCTGTGCAGACTGCGATTCCAGCACTCCAAAGCTTTTAAGCTCTTTCTTTCCAAGAAAGCCCACAGCTAACACCATTATTTCCTCACAAAACAGCTGACATCTGCAGAGTGAAACAGCAAAACAAAGAAAAAAAAAGAGCACAGCTCCACTAAAGTTGGATGCAACCTTTATCAGCCATGCTAGGCAATAAATCAATGTTCTTTATTTTAATTTCTATTGAAAAAACAAACCACACTGGCTAATTTTCAACTTCCCCTCAGAGGAATAGTCAACAAACAAGTTATATGCAATGACTAATTAGGCTTTATGCCTCTTAGCTAAGCAAACTGAATCTCTACTTGAAAAGTCAGTCTCTCAGTTCCAGGGGGGATATGGGAGAGGGGGAGGTGGGGGGAAGGGAAGAGGTGTTAACAAACGCAGGGACAAGGGAACAACAAGCCATCCAAATTGGTGGGGAGGTGGGTGTGGGAGGCTTGGTAGGGCATGATCAAGGGGAATGTAACAAAGAGGAAGTGCTGAAATCCTGGTGGGGACT
>NW_022107432.1:10046174-10113355 GCF_000313985.2 Echinops telfairi | reverse complement strand
GAATGTATGAATGCACTTTACACAATTAATGTATGTATAGAATGTGATGGGAGTTGTACGAGCCCCTAATAAAATGATTTTTAAAAAATAAATAAAAACTTTGAGAACTTTAAAAAAAAAAAAAGGAAAAGTCAGTCTCTAACAAACTCCACCAGACTGGTAGATAAAATTTTATTTTATTCTTCATATAAATAATTAATTATAACAACATTATCCATTTTTTCCTGATTTTATTTGTTTTATTGGGGACTCTTACAGATCTTATAATAATCCATACATCAATTGTATCTAGTACATTTGTACATATGTTGCCATCATCATTTTCAAAACATTTTCTTTCTACTGAAGCCCTTGGTATCAGCGTCTCTTTTTTAACATTATCAAATTTGATCACTGAACTAATACACAACAAGTATCATATTCTAAAGTTAAAGTATATAATGTTTATCAAAATGATCTATACCTAGAAGATTCTCATATAATTAATAATGTTGACTATAATTAAGCCCTCTTATCTTATAAAAGTCACTTGAAATCCTTTGATCTCATTTGTTCAACAATTTCACCTATTGTAGCTTCCTAGTCATAATTAGAAAATAAGGCAATTACAATATAAGAGTGCGATGAATTCCAAACCACCTCATTTTGGCTGTTTTCCATGTAGACTATAGAAGCTGTTAGTTGTAAGCTATCCCTTGAGATAAGTCATTCTTAATCTTTATTGTACATAAGAATATTCGCTAGCTTTTGTTAAGATATAGATTCCTGGGACAATCTCCAGTGGTTCTGATTCATTAAGTTGGTTGGTGATCGTTAACCAGTCAACTTTTTAAATACCCGACATTATCATATTTAAATAAAAGTCCATTGATATCAATTATAGCCATAATAAAATCACTATAAATATAATGCTAAGTAGATACAGAAAAATAAGAAAATGAAAATTGCAATTCTATGCAGTACTGACAATTAGATAAAATGTCCTAATAGCTTCCTTTCACACACTGCTTTATTTTTAAATTAAAACTTCTAGATTCCCTCACTTAGATCAGTATAAATAGGCCTTCTACATATACACTAAACTAATAATATACACATTTGTAAATCACAGCCCTGAATTCTCTAACAGATTGCTTCAAATCTGTTCTTTTAACACATTTCTTTACATTGAAGAACTACCAATATTAGGAACACCTATCTAAAGTAAAGTGTACTGAAAGATAGAAACACACAGGCACACTATTTTAATACTGTATAGTTTGAAGGAACGGCTGGTGGTTGTCCAGGAACGACCTCAAGATCTGCTGAACTCCTGCACATCTTCTGCCACTGTGGGGCTCCTGCTTCAGCTCTTCTCTAACCAAATTATTCAAGGTTTGACGAAATCTCTCTTGGGAGGTCTTGCTTCCCAAATTCACATGATGGCAAATCTAATACCTTAAAATATTCATTTGAAACTTTAATTGCGATAACATATTGAGGTCCCACACCCCAATTAAAATCTGTTATCAAGTTGATCTGACTCATATCAACTCCATAGAGAGTTTCTGAGATTCAAATCTTTGTACACACATATAGTCTCATCTTTCTTCAAAAGAGTACCAGTGGGTTTGAACTGTCAACCTTGCCGTTAATAGTCCAACGCCTATCTCACAATGCCAACAAAAACACAAAGAACATACTAAGCAATCAAGTACTGAGCAAGCAGGACAGCTACAACAGAAGCAGTGAAAGTGTGTACAGTGGACTAAACAGGTTGCTCTATTCTCAACAAATCCATTTTTTAGTAGTTCCCTCGTTCTGATTATTTCACCTTTATACCCAAATGTGCTCAATTACTTCATGTGATGATCTGTGTACTTTGGCTAACTCATAATCTCTTCTCAAGTGTTCTAACATCGAAAATGGTGCACTGATGTAAGATGTGCCACCACTTATTGCTATTCTTAGTTGTCATCCATTCGATTACAATTTAGGGTGACCCCATGTGAGCATAAGAGGCTGATCACAAGACCTGCCTCCCGAAGTGTCTTTGTGTAGGTTCAAAGGTCAACATTTTGGCTAGTAGTAAAATGTTTAACACTTCACAGCATCTAGGCGATCCTATAACAACATTAACACAATATTAATGGATCAAGCCTCAAGATACAATATTGAAAGGTCCTATGTGCAAAATATTGACTGATGTAGGAGGCATCAAAAGAAGATGAAAGAAATATATGATCAAGAACCAATGGTATTGAAGGGAAAAGTCCAGGCTACATTGAAGGCATTCGAAAAACAAAAATTGATAAGATAGCAATTGAAATATTTCAAAAAAGTATGCCTGAAAATCTGGAAGACAGCTGCCTAGCCAAAAAAATGAAAGAAGCACATTGAGATACTTTTCAGGGGTTACTGGACTCTGGCTCAGAACTGACACTAGTTTCAGGAGACCCGAAGTGTTTCTAAGGCCCACCAGTCAGAGTGGGGGCTTATAGAGGTCAAGTTATCAATGGAGTTTTAGCTCAGGTACGCCTCACGGTGGGTCCAGTGATTATTTCCCCAGTTCCAGAATGCATCGTTGGAATAGACATACTTAGTAATTGGCAGAACCCCCAGATTGGATCCCTGAGATGTGGAATAAGGGCTATCATGTTAGGAAAGGCCAAGTGGACACCATTAGAACTGCCATTGCCTAGGAAAATAGTCAACCAAAAGCAATACCGCATTCCTGGAGGAATTGCAGAGATCAGTGCCACCATCAAAGACTTGAAAGGTGCAGGGGTGGTGATTCCTACCACAGCCCCGTTTAACTCGCCTATTTGGCCTGTAAAGAAGACAGATGGATCCTGGAGAATGACAGTGGATTATCGTAAACTTAACCAGGTGGTGACTCCAATTGCAGCTGCCGTTCCAGATGTGATTTCATTGCTTGAGCAAATGAATACTTCTCCTGGTACTTGGTATGAAGCTATTGATCTGGCTAATGCCTTCTTCTCAATAGCAGTCTTGAAGGACCACCAGAAGCAGTTTGCCTTCACCTGGCAGGGGCAACAATAGACTTTCACAACTCTCCCCCAGGGGTACATCAACTCTTCTGCCCTGTGCCATAATTTAGTCTGAAGGGATCTTGATCACCTATCTATTCCACAAAATGTCACACTGGTCCATTATATTGATGACATTATGCTGATTGGACCCACTAAGGAGGATGTGTCAAAGACTCTAGATTCAGTGGTACAATATGTGCGTACAAGAGGTTGGGAAATTGACCCAACAAAATTTCAGGCACCCTCCACATCAGTAAAATTTCTCAGAGTCCAGTGGTGTGGGGCATGTCGAGATATTCCTACTAAAGTGAAGGATAAGCTATTACATTGGTGCCCCCAATGACTGAAAAAGAAGCTCAACACCTAGTGGGCCTCTTCGGATTTTGGAGGCAACATATCCCTCACTTGGGTGCTCTATTTTGACATATTTATCAAGTGACATGAAAAGCCCCCAATTTTGAGTGGGGCCCAAAACAAGAAAAGGCTCTGCAACAGGTTCAGGCTGCCGTGCAAGCTGCTTTGCCACTGGGACCATATGATCCAGCTGACCCAATGGTGCTAGAGGTGTCAGTTGTAGATAAAGATGCAGTGTGGAGTCTTTGGCAGACCCCTATTGGTGAATCACAGCATAGACCACTGGGATTTTGGAGTAAAGTCTTGCCATCCTCTGCAGACAACTACTTCCCCTTTGAAAAACTGCTATTGGCCTGTTACTGGGCCTTGGTGGAGACTGAATGCCTCACCATGGGCCACCAAGTCACCATGAGGCCTGAACTACCTATCATAAACTGAGTATTGTCTGACCCATGGAATCATGAAGTTGGATGTGCGCACCAACACTCCATTGTTAAATAGAAGTGGTATATACGAGATCGGGCTAAGACAGGACCTGAAGGGACAAGTAAGCTGCATGAAGAAGTGGCCCAAATTCCCACAGTCTCCACTCCTGTCACAGTACCTCCTTTCTCCCAGTCTGCATCTATGGCCTCCTGGGGAGTTCCTTACCATACTGAAGACCAAAAAATCATACTTGGTTTACGTATGGCTCTACACAATATGCAGGTGCCACTTGTAAGTGGACAGCAGCAGCACTACACCCCCTTTCTGGGATTTCCCTAAAGGACAGTGGTGAAGGGAAATATTCCCAATGGGCAGAACTTCGAGCAGTGCACCTGGCCATTCAGTTTGCATATAAGGAAAAATGGCCAGATGTGAGACTATATACTGATTCATGGGCTGTGGCTAATGGCTTGGCTGGATGGTCAGGGAATTGGAAGGACCATGATTGGAAAATTGGTGACAAGGAGGTGTGGGGAAGAGCTATGTGGATAGACCTCTCTGAATGGACCAAGAAAGTAAAGGCAATTGTATCTCATGTGAACGCTCACCAAAGGATTACCTCTGAGGAGGATGACTTTAATAATCAAGTGGATAAGATGACATGCGCTGTGGAGACTGGTCCTCCTCTTTCCTCTGCCACTCCTGTTATCGCCCAATGGGCACATGAACAAAGTGGACATGGTGGCAGGGATGGAGGTTATGCATGGGCACAGCAACATGGACTTCCACTCACCAAGGCTGACTTGGCCACTGTCACTGCTGAGTGCCCCATTTGCCAGCAGCAGAAACCAACATTAAGTCCAAGATATGGGATCATTCCTCGGGCATATCAACCAGCAACTTGGTGGCAGGTTGATTACATAGGACCACTTTTATCATGGAAGGGACAGCGTTTTGTTCTTACTGGAATAGACACTACTCTGGATATGGATTTGCCTTCCCTGCAAGCGATTCTTCTATTCGTGGACTTACATACAGAATGCCTCATCCACCGGCATGGCAGCCCACATAGCATTGCTTCAGATCAAGGAACTCACTTCACAGAAAATGCAGTGCAGCGATGGGCCCATTCCCATGGAATCCACTGGTCGTATCATGTTCCTCATCATGCTAAAGCTGCTGGCTTGATAGAATGATGGAATGGGCTCCTAAAGACACAATTATGGTGCCAACTAGGTGGCAACAACTTGCGGGGCTGGGGCAATGTTCTCCAGGAAGCTGTATATGCTCTAAACCAGCGGGAAATATATATGGTGCTATGTCTCTAATAGCCAGAATTCATGGGTCCAGGAACCAAGGGGTGGAAGCTGCAGTGGCACCACTCACTATTACTCCTAGTGATCCACTTGCAGCATTTTTGCTTCCTGTTCCAGCAACCCTGTGTTCCTCAGGCCTGGAGGTCCCGGTCCCAAAGGAAGGAACTCTCCCACCCGGAAACACAGCACGATTCCACTGAACTTGCAGCTGAGGATGCCCCCAGGCCACTTTGGGTTTCTCATGCCTTTGGATCAACAGGTCAGGAAGGGTGTCACTGTACTGAGTGGTGTGATTGATCCTGATTACCAAGGAGAAATTGGGCTGGTGTTACATAATGGAGGTAAAGAAGAATAAGTCTGGAATCCAGGAGATCCCATAGGCTGACTCTTAGTGCTACCATGCCATGTGATTAAAGGAAATGGTAAATTATAGCAACCCAATCCTGACAGGACTTATAACTCATGCCCCTCAGGAATGAAGGTCTGGGTCACCCCACCAGGCAAAAACCCACAGCCAGCTGAGGTACTTGCTGAGGGCAAAGGTAATACAGAATGGGTAGTAGTAGAAGGTAGTTCTACCTATCAATTACCACCACATGATCAATTGCAAAAGCGAGGTTTGTAGTTGTCCATGTATTTTCTTTTTATGTCTTATTGCATATCTTTCCTTTGTTCAGGTATGATATATCAGATACAATTGGACTGTGTTTTCATTTACATGTCTGATAGATGATTGATGATAAGTATGTGTGATTTCATCAGTGTCCGTAAATTATATAAGTATGTATGGCTAAAGAATTGTGTACAGGTGCCAGGTTGGCAAGGGGTGGATTGAGATAGTTTATTGTGCCAGCTTGGCTGATAAACACAAGTGGGATTAACTGAAAGGTGGAGAGATAAATGCCTTGGTGAGCCTCGCCTTTCTTATCTCTCGCTCTTTGATCATCGGACCAGTGTGCTGCTGCCTTGCTTGTTCTGTGCATCAATTTACAGGCTACACTACCTGTGGGACGCCTAGCCTGTGAACTGTGTCGCTATAAATTGAGGTCCTTATAAGACAACTCTGGAGCTGGGGACTGGCGGTTGGTGACCTGGCTGACAGTTGGTGACCTGCCTTGTGATTGGCTGCTGTGCTGAGATAGCCTAGCTCTCTCTATATATAGAGGAAGACCTGGCAGCAGATTAGACTTGAAGCACTGCTAGTGTCTCACAACTCTCTCTCATAGGAGTGAGTTGCACTGAGCCATTTGTATAATTTAACTGTTCATTTCTTGTATTATATATCTATCTATCTGTATATAATTTAACAGTTAATTTCGTATGTTATATATCTAGCTATCTTTATAAATAAATATATAAATTATCAGCAATCTGGTTTTATCTCTCTAGTGAACCCTGTCTAACACACACATTTTTGTGCCTATTTCAAAGAAAGATGGCTCAAAAGAATGTGGAAATGATTGATCATATCATTACTACGAGCTAAACCTAAAATTTTATTACGTTAATTCAAAAATGGTTGCAGCAGTACATCACCAGGAAGCTGCCAGAAACTCAGCCCACAATAAAAAGTGGACAATAAATGAAAGATATAATTTCTGACGTCAGATGGATTTTGGCATAAAGCTGTGACTCCCAGAAAGATATTTACTTAAATTTTACTGACTAGATAAAGGTTTTCAGCTGTGCAAAACAACTATTAATAAAATAAGAATGGGGATCGAGAATATCTCATTGTGCTCATGTGGAACATGTACATGAACCCAAGCGGCACAACAAGGTGATACTTCATGGTTTAAAACCACAAAAGGTGTGTTCCAAAATTGTTGTCCTTTCTTCCATATTTATGCAATCTGCATATGATGAGAAAATAATTTGAGAAACTGGACTAAATGAAGAAGTCCAGAGCATAGGATTGGAGAAAAATAATTAACAATCTGCAAGGTAAAGGAGTGTTTTAAGCAACTATTTATATATGCTGGGGGGGGGGGGAGTTATGGTAAACCCCAAACACGAAAGCTAAGATGCTACAACGTTGCTGTCTAAAAGCAAAGAGGACTTGACACACTTACTGCTGACGATCAAGGACTACCGCCTTCGGTATGGATTATAGTTAAAGGCAAAGAAAACCAAAATCCCACCACTGGACCAAAAGATAACAACACAATTAACTGAAGAAAGATTGAAGTGGTTGAGAATTCCATTTTACTTGGATCTACAATCAGCTCTTAAAGAAACAAAATAAATAAATAATATAAAAATTATATATTAAAAAAATATATATATATACTTTTTAAAAAGAAGTCGTAAGAGAGTAAATGATATACTGCACTGTGCAAGTCTACTGCATAAGCTAACTACCCTTGAGTGGATTTCAGCTCATAGCTACCCTAGATGTTACCCAAATCTCTATAGAAATAGAGGGCTTCTCCTTTTCCCCTAGGAACGACTGGTGGGTTTGAACCACTAACTTTGCTGTTAGTGATCTAACATTTACCCTGACAGTGTCACTAGGTCTCAAGACCTCTTAAAAGTGTCACAGAGCAAATATGTCACATTGAACATTAAAGTATGCATGATCCAAGTCATGGTATTTTCAGTTGCCTCAGATGCATATAATAACTGGACACTGAATCTGGAAGACAGAAGAGAACTTGATGCATTGGCTTTTAGTCTTGACAAAGAATATTGAAAGTACTGTGATTCCCCAAGTATACACAAATCTACCTTGGACAAAGCTCAGTCACAATGTCCCTTAAAAGCAAGGATGCTGAGATGAAGTCTCTTTTCTTTGGACATATTATCTGTCAAGAGAGACTAGTCCCTAGAAAGGGACATCATGCTTTATAAAGCTGAGGGTCAAGGAAAAAAAAAAGCCTTAAACAATGGTTGCAACAAAGTGATCAAGCATAACAGCAATGGTGGGGATGATGCGGAATTTTGTTCTGTTGTATAGGCTGCTCTGAGCCACAGCTAAATTGCTGGCACCAAAAACAACAATGATTAACATAAGTGCACATATATTCCTATTCATAGACATACATAAAGACAATCATGCACTCACAGAGATAGGGATAAAGAAGGTACCATTTCAAATTGTATGTAAATATGCATGTACATGTTGATAAATAAGTTAAAATGTATTTAGCAAATTCAAGAAAAATAAATGCTTGTGTTCATAGTAAATAACACTATTTATAAATACTTGGAAAACATTCAAAGATTTGGACATTGTTTGCATGCTTGTTTAGGCTGATAGTTAATGAATCATAAATTAGTGTTTTATGCAACTATTTACATGTGCTGGGGGAGGGGCGATATGTTAAACCCCAAACAGGAAAGGTAACACACGTCCCAAAGACAAAATATAATTATTCTCAGACTTAAGGACTAGAGTTGGACTGGACTTGGATGCCTACTTGATATATAAGTACTTCTTGATATAAAAATATAAACCTCCTTTTTGTACATAGATGACTGCCACTGCATTTGTTTCTCGATTCAACCTGGCCTAACACACATATATTTTGAGTCATTAAATTACACCAAGTATTACCAATAATTACACATGACATTATCAAACCTATCTATATAAGAGTTGATCAGAACATTTTAAAGGATGTTATTTCATTTTCATTTCCAAACAAGCTGAGAAAAAGCTCCTGAGATTCTCGTGCCTTAATAAGAAGAGGCCAAAGTGGTATCAGATAGTTGGATGCTGTGAAGTACTGAGAGATACAGCCTTATGCTCTTGTGAAATGAAGGCAGCCCTTGGCCCTTTGAGGCTTAACTAGCACAGGGTGAAAAGAAGAAAAGATGTGCTACTGAAGCAGCTACCGGGGAGCTCAGGGCCACCTCAGCATCCAGGACCTTGACCCAAATGTTCAGAAATGCTAAGAAAGCATGGAAAGATGGCCAAGCCTCATGAAAGGAAGTTCTGTTATTATGTAAATGCAAATTTAAGTCATACCGTGACTGGCTCTGGTTCCTAAGTTCCACATTCCTCATAATAAAAGTAAGAATAAGAACCTTTAGAGAACCATAAATGTTCAAAAATGGCATAGCACCATTAATAATGTCACCCCCTGAAAACTGTAGTTGATATTACTATAATAATCAGTTATACCCATTTATAAAGACCTATTCATATAATTATATTAAGAGTTAGAGTTATTTGGTATTTTGTATTGAATCTAGTCTTTATTTTTTCCATCCAATAAATAAGTTACAAGGATAGAGTAGTTGTAGCAAAATAACACAAAAGCCCTTCAAAAAGTTAATGGAGAAAAAATGGAACTGAAAGATAATTGACTATTTTCACAAACATTTTGAAGGCCTTGTTAACATCATAACTAAATAATGCTTCTCTGATTAAACATTTTATTAAATAATTATGTATTTCCAAACAATAGGTCAACATCTACATGCAATCTTTAAAGAAGGAATCGATTTAAAAGACAGATCCAATGCTCCCAGAGAAAGATCCAGTGTTCTGGCAATCACGTACAAGCTTATGTTCTATCCCTTCTAGCTCAAGGGTTTTTTGCTTGTTTGTTTGTTTTCTTTCAAGATATTTTAGAGCATATATTCTGCAGTAATATTAAATTAAATATTGAAATATGTATAAAGGAATGGGGACTAAGTGATAGCAGACATTCATGGGTGAAACTTGAATAACTACATCTGTTTCTCCGCAGGTCTTGCAAGTCTTTTAAAAACAGCTCTAAAAGCTATGCAAGCAAGGCCACAAATTACCCTCAGCTTTTGCGTGCTGACCAGTTCACCGGTCTCTGCAAAATGGAAGGCTTGAACAGTCCCGTAACATTTTCAAAATCAGGAAATTCTCGGCCCTTACATCAAAATTCTCAAAAAGTAGAAATTGTGTCTAGCTAAAATAAGACTTATATTTTGACTTCAGAATTAACCTATGATCAGCTAGTATTTCACAGTGAAGTGAATACAGATTTAGTTTTTTGGTTTTGTTTTGTTTTTAAGCCAAAAACATTACAAAGTGAATACCAGACCCTGTACCCCCAGTGGGTTACAGATGTATGAAAGTGGTGGCAGGGAGCCACTCCATTTCCTTCACAATCCAAAACCATTTGGAAGGAAAACCCAGAAGGAAAGACGTGGGACAGACATGCTCTCCTTGGGGTTTCTGATCTCCTTCTTTGCCAAGCTTCCTAGACCCCACTGCTTATTAATAAGGTTCACCAAAAAGACTTTATAAAATGCTGAATTCATAGAGCGAAATGTCTAGTAAAGGCGGCTTTATGTGGTTGGAGTTTCCTGCATCTGCGTTTTCCTACTTCACAAATCCAAGGAAGTGTGACTTGGAAAGTTCCAAGCATACAGTGCCATTTGATGCACTTACCATCAGTGGGAGACTGAGCCCTCGTGCTGAATCCCAAATCCTAGATCACAGTTTAGACGCTGCAGTGGAGAAACTACATAACCCTGTGGGTATCATGAACCCCCTCGGTGTTTCTTCTCCTTCTCCTATAAAGCAGTCATGTGAAGATGCATCTTGCACACCGAGTGAACTCATTAAGCTGAAACTCAAACAAGGAAAATGAATGGAAGCTCAATTCTACTTTCTCTATCTTTTAAAACAGTAGTCAGAAAGAAAAAAAAGGGGGATGTGAGGTTAGATTTTAACACTTCCTAAAATTATCACCAGGATTTAAACACAGACATATTTTCAACTATAAAAAAATAAGATAAGAGATCAAAGTACTACGCATGTTGCTGTTAGGTGCCCGCCAGTCAGTTCCAATTCAGAGGGACGCTATGTACAAAAGAATGCAACACCACCCAGGTCTCACCATCTCCTCTTGCTATGCTGCAGCCCACTGCTGCAGTCCCTCTGTCCGTCCATCTCGTTGAGGGCCTTCCTCTGTGTCAGTGGCCCTCCACTTTGCCAAGCACGATGTCCTTCCCTAGCAGGACTGGTCTTTCCTGATAGTATGTCCAAAGGACATGGGACAAAGTCTCACCATCATCGCCTCTAAGGACCATTCTGGCTCCATTTATTTATTACAAGAGAGATCTGTTTATCTTTTGGGCAGTCATGGTACTTTCAATATTCTTTGTGAACACCATAGTTCAAAGGCATTGATTCTCTTAGGTCCTTGTTATTCAGTGTCCAACTTTCACATGCATATGAGGCAAATGAAAATACTGCGGTTTGCGAGAGGCACACCTCTGTCCTGAAAATCACCTCCTTGCTTTCCAACACTTTAAAGCAGGTTTGTGCCACGGATTTACCCAATTCAGTGTGTCATTTCATCTATTGACTGCTGCTTCCATAAGAATTGATTGTGGACCTATGCAAGGCAAAATCCTTGAAAACTTCAATAATTCAGTGTTTCTCTATATCAAAGTTGATTTATATTCAGGATTGATTAAAAAAAGGAAAGAAACATGAGACTTCCTTCGACAATCTCAAAACCTAATCATACATGAGAATCAATACTGTAAAGGATGTTGATTCCTCCCGAGGAGCGGCTGGTGGTCTTGAACTGCTGACCTTGCTGATCACAACCCATCTCATAACTTCTACACCACCAAGACTGCCTTCGTTGAGAAGATTTCAATAAAACTGTATAAATATTACATAAGAAACAGCCATTTCAATCTATTCAGCCATATTTGGTAAGGCCTTTAGGCTCCTAACCAAAAGGCCAGGAGTTTGAAACCATCAGTCTGTCTGAGGGAGAAAGAGGAATCTTTCACCTCCCTTCAAGATTTACAGTCGTGGGAAGCCATAGGGCAGTGCCACTCTGTCCGAGAGGTCGCCATGACTTAGAATGGACTAGATAGCAGTGAATCTGCTTGTGTTTTATTTTGTTTTCTGCTTCAATTCAGCCATCCAGGATTAGGGTGAGGCCATTAAGAGGCAAAGGATATAAGAGATGCACAGATTTTTATACCTCTATAAGAAAGTGATCAAATCAAAATAGAAAAAAATTAATATTTATTAGTATTATAGGACCTTTTAATCTGTATATTTTGTTTCCCATAAGATAGAAAGATAGATAAGTTGGGATATGTATACTTACACACACACATATACATACACATATGTACATATGAATACATCTATATTCATGATAGTAATTTTGTCCATAAATCTTCATCCATATTTTTCTGCTAGAAGGATCTTCAATCAGTTCAAATCCCACTTGTCATTAATTCCTAAGCACAAAATGAGAACACATGTGCAGACCTGTGTTCTAATTGAATTACATACATTGGGGCTTCTTCCCTAGCTACACTGGTGTACACTTCTTATTAAACCACTGTGTATTGTGATTGTGAACCCAGGGTAGATACAGAGTTTAAATATAGATAAGAGAAAAAATAAGCCATTTAATTTAGACTAGCCAGTATTTAAGAGCCTCGCCCTGTGCCCCTTAATGAATAACTAAAAATGTAAACCTCTGTAAACCTAAATGGTTGGACACTGAATAGGAAGACCAAAGAAAAATCGATGCATTTCAACTATGGTCCTGGCAACAAATAGTAGAAGTACCATGGACTGTACGAAGACAATTAAATCTGTCTTGGAAGAAGTAGAGCCAAAATGATCCTTAAAAGTGAGGACGGAACGACGTCATCTCACATACATTGGATATGTTATTAGGAGAGTCAGGCGCTGGATAAGAACAACGTGGTTGCTAAAGGGGAGGGGCAGCCAACAAGAGGAAGGCCCTAGACAAGATGGACTGACACAGCAGCAGCAGCAATGGGCATCACATAGCCCATGTGAGGATGGAGCGGGATGGACAGAGCAGTCTCGTCTGTTCTAGTGGACACAGGGTTGCTATGAGTCTGGACAGACTCTGCAGCAACTACCAACCCTAAACATATGCTTATCTTCCTATACAATACTCCTTACAGAATTTCTGATTCGAAATAATGTTTCCGGAACTTAATTAATAGTATTCCTACGTGAAACCAAGTGAAAACCAGCAAATCGATATGGTAGGTACTGGAGAAATCATTTTAAAAGCTACAGTGCTCACTGAGGAATAAATTTCGATTGCTCAGATAAATAAGTATACCTAAGCTTAAAAGGGAAGATGGCAAATATTCATTCAGTAATTATAAAATGACTTTCTGCTTCCTGAGAGATTATGATTAGGCTTTATGTAATAATAACTATAAAAATGGTAATATCCCAAAGTGTCCTGAGGGTGTCTGAAAAGTACCCTCATGTAATTGTCTACAAAATCAAATACCTAAGCAAGGGAAGATATCTTACATCTCGGAAGCAGTCAGGTGTATAGGAAACAAAGAGAAAGCAAGTCTTTCCTAATGACATTCAAATTTCTGAAGCATCATCTCGACCAAACAAAATATTTCCAGAAGTCAATTTAGGCCAGCCACACAGCCAAGTTGTGTGTCCTACTTAAGTCAAAACTGTACACAACAGCAGGAGAAAACCGGACAATCCGGGAGATGGCTCTAACTCTTCTGGCTTTACAGAAGTAGGACAGTGATTTTGTAATCAGAATTTTTGTTAAAATAATATCCTCAAATTGGATGAGTTTGCTTTATCTCCGAAAGACCATCTGTTAGATGAAAGTGACACATAAAGGTTTGGGTCTGCATGAGTCTAGCCCCCTTATTGATTTGGGAAAAAAGAAACAACAATGAAAGCCAAGCTTGGGGGGTGGAAGGGAGCAGACCAGCAGGGAAGGGTCAGGGAAAGTTGTAGCACACGCTGAATAGGCATAGAGGAAGCCAGAAGACTTGGAGGAGCTCAGAGCTGATGTAAAAAACAAGCACACGGAAGGGGGATGGGGAAAGGATGTAAAAGCCAGCTGGAATCAGAGAAAGCAAGGAAATCAGGAACAAACAGAAATCCAAGGACAGAAAGTATCAAAGATTGAAGGGAACAGGAAATTTATTGGAAACCAAGATGTTTTTCCTTTTGCATTCAATGAAATTCTATTCCAGGCAGAACTCTAGTCTTAAACCCAAAGAAGATAGAAAAGAGTTTGAAACTCATAGGAGTCTTTCATGTGCTGGACGCAGCCAGCCAGGAGCTCTAGAAAGACAAGAGTAGTGGAAGCCTGATATGACAGCAAATCCAACGACAGTAGCTACAGGGATGGAAGCGTAGCAGTGGCACCAGCACAGTGTTTTCCAAAATTCAAAAGGGTCACTGCCATCGAGTCGATTTTGACTCACAGCGATCCCACAGGACAGAGGAGAACTGGCCCAGTAAGTTTCCCAGGCTTATGATGGGCAGAAAGGCTCATATTTCTCCTGTGGATCTGCTCATGAAGGCTAACTGCTGACCTTGTGTTTAGCAGTTCAATGCAGAATCTGCTATCCAAACAAGGCTTCTTCTTTCCATTTTTTTTCTCCCTCTTTGGGTTTTTGAGACTATAATGCTTTATGGGAGTCCTTTGGAGAGCCTTGTGGTTTTGAATCACTGGCCTTGTGGTCAGCAACACAACGTGTAACCCACTACATCACCGGGCTTCTCCAATTGTGTCAGATAAGCAAATACTATTCATATTTTGAGAAGTGATTATACTTATATGATTTATGACTTATTTGTGTACATTGTTGTAGACATACTCCTTAGGGCTTTCTAGACTATAATTTTGTAAAAACTTTTTATTGGGGGCTCTTTCAGCTTTTATAAGAATCCATACATCCAATGTGTCAAGCATATTTGTACATATGTTGCCATTATCCTTTTCAAAACAAACATTTGTTTCCACTTGAGTCCTTGGTATCAGCTCCTCATTTTTTTTTCTTCCCCAACCCTCCCACCCTCATGAACCCTTGATAAATTATAAATTATTATTATTTTCATACCCCACACCATCTGCTGTCTCCCTTCACTCATGTTTCTGCTGTTTGACACCATGGGGTAAAGTATACATCGATCATTGAGATCAGCTCTCCTTTTCTCCCCCATCTTCCCCCTTACCCTCACGGTATTGATACTCCCATTATTGTTCCTGAGAGGTTTATCTGTCCTGGATTCTTTGTGTCAAGAGCTCTTACCTGTGTCTGTGTCCATGCTCTGATTTACCGGGATTTGTAAGGTAGAACTGGGATCATGATAGTGGGGGGAGAAAGCATCAAATGCTTTCCAAATTTATGCAAAATAAAAACAAACAATACTTGGGCTCCTATTTGGAGCACTAAACCAGAATTTGCAGCACATACAATAAGCACCTCCATCACTACAGTTAACATTTTCTTTTTATTGATTGTAAATCAGATGGCAGTTCAAACCTCACAATAGCTTGCCCTACCCCCTTTGGTTTTTGTGTTTTTTGCTTTTCTTCCACTTGCAGAACAAATTTCCTTTCCTGCACTCACCTTAACAGCTGTCTGTCCTATAATCCATGGCTTTCCCTTTCCTGTCTTTCCTTCGCACCACTGATAATCATCAAAGTCCATTTCTCTGGGTACAAAAACATTATCTTGTTTTCCTTTTATAACAATGATCTCATACAATATTTGTTCTTTTGTGTTGATTAACTTCACCCAGGATAATGTTCTCCAAATTCGTCCATGTCATGAGCTGCTTCACAATTTTATCAATGTTCTTTAATGTTGTGTAGTATTCCACTGTGTGTATAAACTAAAGTTTATTTTTCCATACTTCCACACATGGGTATTTAGATTGTTTTCATCTCCTTGCTATTGTGAGCAATGCTGTGGTGAACATGGTCAATCAGTAAATATTTTGAGAAACACTAGTACAGTGGTGAAAATTGTGGGCTGTGGAAATAAAAACACCTGAGCTCAAATCCTATCTCTGCTATTCACTAGCAGTTGACATTTTGCTATTTTGAAAGATGTTTAACTTTTTGCAACTCAGTTGTTGTGAGAATTAAATGAGTTGTTCTATGTTAATTGGTTAAACTTTACCTAGTACATATGGATAACTCAATAAGGTAGACATATTGCTATAAAAGTCCTTTGAACATGAAACTCCTTTGAGATAACATATTTTAATTGATTAAAGATGAAGAGGTTCTAAAACAGATATATATCTTTAAAAATCACTAGGATCCCTGCCATCAGTATGCAAAGGCAGGTGTTTCACTTTCTGTAAGCCAGCCTATGAATAGGCTATATATACCTAAAGCTTTTAATATGAAAGGATATACAGTAAATCCAAATTAAAGTATACCCCGTGCCGTAAAATCCCCAAACTTGAGACATGAAATGTAATTATTCCATGGTTTGTCTGATGTTGGGTTGTGAACAGCAAGGTCAACAGATCAAACCCACTAGCCATAATACCTACCAGAAATGAGGCTGTCTACACCCAGAAATATTTACAGTCTTGGAAACTCTATCAAGGGTCATGATGAGTCAGAACTGACTTGATAGCAGGTGATTTTGAAACAACTCAATGAAACTCACATCTACTACCAAACTATGGAGACTTATTTGATTGGTAACCCACCTTATTTTGAAATCCTATTCCCTTTAAGCACTTCCTATGTTTCTTTTTCCCTATGTTTTATACCCAACAATTATCTGCCTTTCTAAGCCATTATTTCAAGCATCCCAAGCCTCCTCCATTATACTAAGTGTCAAGTCTGTTTTCTCCTGTGGAAACCCAGTACTAAAATCAACTAGCTCTCAACAACTTTACCTAACATTCCCATTATCTCCATACCTCAACTGAGCCAAGCCTAGCTGTAAGTTTCTCAAGTACATTGCTTGATCTCTTACCCCCTGACTTAGCAAAAGGAGACATAGCAAAATGAGGTATCTTTAGCTTTCATTACTTCTTGAAGGTTGCTACTTCTTTTTAATATATGAAACCTCTTCTCTTCTAAGATCCTTGGCTTTTGGTCACACTGTCCGTTATCCCTGCTTAACAACTTGAATAATTCATGTACCAATATCATTTCCATGATTGCTTTCACCCCAAACGTGGATGCCCTTCTTTGGTGTGTTCAAATATCCTGGCAGACCTAACATCCAATTTCAGACTTTGTGAAGCATAGTGGTTATAGGTTGGGCTGTCAACCCTAACCTCAGCAGTTCAAAACCACTAGCTGTATCATGGCAGAAAGATGAGTCTTTCTACTCCTTTAAAGAGTTCCAGTCTCAGAAACTACCCAGTCCTATACAGTCATTATGAGTCAGAGTTGACTCAATGTCCATGAGAACTTTATCAGCCTTACTCATTGATCAGCTTTTCAAAGAAAACCACTGGACGTTTAATGCCTTCCAGCCATTAACCTACATCATTGTTATTTGGAGCTTGCTGTTGCTTGAGACTACTTTCCTATTAAGTCGCTAAACAAATATTCATACTTTCAACTTTCTTACTTAGTTATATCTATTAATTAAATCCTTGCCTTCCAGAGTACAAGTCTTTGATGTCAACAAATGAGGGTAATTTTCCAGGTTCCATGCTATTTGAGAAACCATGATAAAATTGGTATTTCCCAGGTAAATTAGTTAATTACGTGGCATATGTCTTTTTGCGCTTTGCACCAAGGATTCCCACTGAAAGGCATACTTGAAGTAAAATAATAGAGACATGGATATGGTTGATCTAAAAAACTTTAATTTAAAAATATGAAAAAGGGGCCTTCTCCATGTTGCTTGCTGGTAATCTACTCTGCTTGCCGGATCCCAGCCATTTGCCAAAGATCTGCAGAGAGTCCACTTTATGAAAGGAAATACAAGAGGTAAGGGACAAGGCAGCATAAGTGAAAAACTTGGTAAAAGACCTTAATACAAGCTGGAGGATGTGGACAATCACATTAGGGACCTCAAAGATAGCCAAGTTCCCTGCTTCAGCTGGCAAGGCTCACTTCCTGCAAAACATCCCTAAGCAGAATCCACATGGACCTCCCCTGATGCAGCCCTGGGTGCTAAAGCAGCCATGTGAAGACCCCTGCCAGGACTGAGATGCTTACACACTCACTGATTCTGCTTTCCTCCTGCAGTCAGTGTCATTGCACGTGTTTTGTGAGATTGAGGAGGACTGTGTAGACTGGTGTTGGACATATGGGCAAATGTTGGGCCTATGGGTTTGGGAAGCACTGGTTTGGAACGCTTTCTCAATGTACACTTAACCTTTATGCAAAATTCTCTCTTATACATATGAGTTTCTGTGGATTTGTTACCCTAATTTACCCACATTGTCACACCAAGTAAAATTCAACAAAGGAGAAAGACAATCAAACAAGATAATCAAAGAAGCTGAAGAAAGTCCAAGAACAATGAGAGACCAATGAAGAGAAGCAATATTTGAATAATAGGGATACCACAGCAAGACATAAGAAGATATAAACAGCCAAAATAGCTGTTTATAAAGGAATTCTTGGGAAAAAACTTCCCCAATTTAATGAAGGATAATCAGACAATCATCCAGGCAGCAGAGAGGTCACCAATTAAACTCAACCTCCAAACGAGCACACTGAAGCATAGTGGAGTCAAATTATCCAACTTTGAGGAAAAGGAAAAAAATCATAAGAGCAGCTAGAGAAAAAAATACACTTGCCTGTAAGGGTAATCAGATAAGAATATGCTCATATTTATCAGCAGAAACCATGAAGAAGAGGAGCGGATGTAGTAGAATATTCTGAAAGTTGAAGGATAATGATGGTAACACAGAAGTCTTTAATCCATCAAACTCTCCATCAAAATAGACAGAGAGTAAGAGTTTTCACAGATCAGTAAAAATTTAGAGAATACGTTAAAAAAAACCAGCACTACAAAAATCACTTTCCAACTCAATTTGGACAGATGAACAACATCCACAAAGAACGAACATGAGGCCACCACTTAGTGTAACACTATTCAGAGGCCAATACACTGAAAGCAATCCCCAAGTTGTCTTTGACTCAAAGGTGAAAAGTAGGGAAGAATGAATCCCCAAAACATATACACAATACATAGCTAAGGAGGGAGGGAGGAAAATATCTAACACCAAAGAAGCAAAATGAACTCACCCATTAAAAGACAAAGGCTAGTAGATTGGATTAGGAAACAAAACCCGTCAAACTGTTGTCTGCAGGAGACACATCTGAAGCTCACAAACAAACAGCGGTTGAGGATCAAAGGATGGTGAAAAGTAGATCAAGCTAATGGCAATCAGAAAAAAGCAGGAGCTGCAATTCCAATCTCTGGCAAACTCGATCTCAAGGTGCAGGACATAACAAGAGATAAGCATGGGCACTATATAATGCTTAAGGGATCAGTAGACTAAGAACCAGTGAGCATAATAAACATAAGTATGCCCAACATATGATCCTTGAAATTTGTCAACCAAATCTTCAAAAGATGAAAAGAGAAATCACAGAATCAACAATCATAGTAGGAGATTTCAATACACTACTCTCCAAGAAAGACAGATTGGTGGGGCAGGTGCGGGGGTGCGGGGGTAGGGAGATCCACAAGGAGGCTTCAGAACTAAACAATAATTAGGCAACTCGACCTGATAGACACATTCAGAGCTCTCCAAACAACTGCAAAGAAATCACATTCTTTTTAAGTGCATATGGTACATATTTGAAAATCGATCACATGCTGGCGCACAAGTTAAGTTTGAATAAGTTCAAACATAGAGGTCACGCAGACTTCCTTCTTTGACCACTACACCATAAAGCTGGAAAGCAACAAAAGAAAGATTTTTTTTAAAAAGGGCAAATATTTGGAGTATAAGCTCCTTTAAAAGGAGCTGGTACTGGCCCAAATTAGAGATGAAATTAGAAAGTTTCTAGAAACTAATGAGAAAGAGAATACAACATACCCAAGCCTATGAGGTATAGCAAAGGCAGTTATCAGTGGATGTTTGATAGTGACAAATGCACATATGAAGTAGGAAGATAGACTCATCAGAAAACCTTCAGCAGTTGAATGATAAAAATCCTGGTGGAGATAAATAAGTGGGAAAGCAAAAAGAATGGGAAAAATCAACACAGCAAAAAGCTGGTTCTTCAAATGTATTAACAGAATCCACAGACCATTAGCAAACCTAACAAAAGATAGGAAGGAGCAGATGTTAATATCCAGGATAGAGATGAAATAGGGGAAATTCCAACTGGTCCTAATGAAATGAAAAGACTAATTACACAGTACAAGAAAGGTCTGTACTCCAAAGAATACAACCAGTTGGAGGACATGGACAAATAACTAGGAAAAGAAACCCTCCTCAGATTATCTCATATAGATGTCAAGGACCTGACCAGACCCTTAGCAAAAGTAGAAATAGATATGGTTACCAAGGAACTACTAACTGAAATTGTTCTGGCCCAGGTGGCTTCTCAGGAGGATTCTAAAAAGCATTAAAGATAGAATAACATTAATTCTACACAAGCTATTCAGATCATAGAAAAGGACAGTAAGCTCTCAACACATTTTATGAAGCTAGTATAACAGTGACACCAAAACGGAGCATGGATTCCACAAGATTAGAGAACTATGAGCCAATATCTCTAATGAAATTTAAAAATTGGCATTTTTATTCCAACAATGGCAGATGAGCATGCACTGAACATACCTCACACTGTAAACAGTTTAGAATTTGGATAAAATATTAACAAAACAAAAATCCCCACTGCTTGATAGCCTTACAGATCTGAAAAGGGTGTGGAATCCAGGGGCCAACACAGATGAAGAGCATTAGGTGTCTGACCTAAGAGTCAGAATCCCTTTTTTTCTAAAGAAAATTTCCAAATTCACTCCAACATGTGAGAGGCTATGAGAATAATTATAGATTTTAATAAGTTTGGTCTAAGGAAGACAAATTTTGAACTCAGGTCACAACCAGAAAGTCAGACTCTGGAAAATACCTAGAAATTTAATTAGAACTCAGGAAGGGTTATAAACTAAAAGAATGAAGAGGTAGGGGAAAAAATGAGCTCTCACAACTTAAGGTGTCCCAGATTCAAATGAACCTAAATCACTAATGGACTTAAACCGATGATGTCATGGTTAAGAGTCAGACTGCCACCCACAAACCAGCAGTTGACCAACCACAGACCAGACCAACTGCTCTGGGGGAGAAAGATGAAATTTTCTAGTCCTCTGAACAGTTTCTGTCTCAGAAACCCACAGGACCAAGTTCACCCTGTCCTGTAGGGTTACTGTGCATCAGAATCGACTGGCAGTAAATTTGTTCTGGTTTTGAAACTGTGCCAGAGGCAATGAAATATTTTCTGGAAAAGAATATCATAATTCTAAGATTGAAATGAGAGTATCATTACTCTCAGAGAAGCCTTCATGGCATAGTGGTTACATGTAGGGCTGTGACTTGAAATGTTCACAGTTCAAAACCACCAGCTGCTTCTAAGGAGAAAGACAGGGCTTTCTACTCCCATAAAGGGAAACTCAGTTCTACCCTGTCCTATAGATTCATTATGAGTCAATATCAACTCAAAAACAGTGAGTATCGTTCTCATAACAGATATAACACAATAAAATGTTATTAGATAACCAATTAGAGATCTAAATATTGGATTTGCCAGATATAAAATTTAAATGAACTCTAGTAACTGATGAAACGTTAACAAATAATCAAGAAATACATGGAAGACAGAGAACTGTGGCAATGACTTAAAAGCTCTAAAAATAATCACATGGAAAATTTACTCATTCCAAACATAGTAAAATTAATGAATTGAATAAGAATTTGAAAAAAACCATGAAGAGATAATTAGTAATATGGAAGTTGGTGAAAAGAAAATATTCCAACTGACTAAGAAGAAAAGCAAAAGGAAAGAGTGCAGGAAAAATATGAGAAATGAGTGAGACACCAGAAAAGGTCTAAGATTCATCAAACTTTATATCCAAATTATTAGGGGGAGGGGGGAGGACCAACATAGTGTTTGAAGAGAAACTGATTCAATATTTTCCAAATTTGATAAAAGCCAACATGCAGCAAACACTATATATGCAAGAAATACTATGAATTATAGCCAGAAAAAAATACACCTAAAAAAGCCGTACCTATACGCATAACTGCCATACTGCTGCAAATCAAAGACAAAGCAAAAACCGGTAAAGCAGTCTCATAAGTGGACACGCCCTCACAGAAGGGTTTCAAGGAAGGGATGAGTCAACCAGGGTGCAGTATAGCACTAATGAAACACACAATATTTCCCTGGTTCTTTGAGGCTTCCTCATCTCCACTATCATGACCCCAGTTCTGCTTAGGGGTTTTCACTGGGGCTAGGTTGGAGCATGTACACAGGTATAGCTAGGAGCTCAGGACACATGGAATCCAGGTCACATAAACCCTTCAGGAACAGAAATGGGAATAGTGATACCAGGAGGGTAGAGGGAAGGTGGTGAGAAGTGGGGAAAGAAATCATGGGGGAAGGGAGACAGCAGTCGGTGTAAGATATGAAAATAATAATAATTTATAATTTAACAAGGGGTCATGAGGGTGGGAATGGGAGAGGGAGGGTAAAAAGAAGCGCTGATACCAAGGGCTCAAATAGAATGTAAATGCTTAGAAAATAATGATGGCAGCATGTGTACAAACATGCTTGATACAATTGATGTATGGATTGTTATAAGAGCTGTAAGTGCCCCCAATAAAATTATCTTTAAAAAAAGATATACATTATTGTCAAAGGATCAAAAATAATACTAATACCAGATTTCATTGTTTTCTGGCTTCTACTTATCTGTTGAGATGTATGTTGTTTTGTATTTTTGTAACACTTTTAATTCTACATACAGAACACATGTGTGAAGTCAATATTCATTCATATTATTGCATATGATGTACATATATTTAAACACTGAACACTAAAAATAATTTCAAGGAAAAGTGAGAAAAAGTGTCACCACTAGACCTAGACCTGTACATATATTGAAATCATTCTCTGGTTGAACAAAAATATTTCCAGATAAACAAACGGAGATGAAGGAAGTAAGAACAAAGGAAATAGAAAAGAGGTGCTGAAATATAAATTAATCTTAACTGTTCAAATGTTTTTAAGGCCGTCTATTCAATTCCACCTCATAGTGACCCCAAAGAACAGAGTAGAACTGTTCCCCGAGTTTTGTGAGGCTGTAAACCTTTGTGGATGCATTTAATTGCATACTGATAATTTATCAGGGAAGTATTTTCTCTAATGTTCAAACGGAAAATGTGAGGTCGACCGAGGTCATTTCCTGCACAAAGTAACAGAATAAGTTGGCAGAAAAAGGTCTAGACTTCTGATTTCCTAGTGCATACCACAGGACGTTCAAAACACTGCACATTGTGTCTCTCCCTCCTGCAATCAAAGTATCTCAAATCACCAACAGGCTCACGATGCTGCTTGCCAGATTTCACGGTGAAGAACTGGCTAACTTGCATGCGGTCTCTTCACATCTCCAGATCCCCTTTTAACTCTTTCCCCATCAACGGGAAGGAGGTTTTATGAGATGAAGAAATGACTCACCAACAGTAACAGTCTCTCTGTTTTCAGCACTCAGCTCAAACTATCGCCAGCATATCCTCGTTCTCATCGCTCTACTGTCCGGTTAACAAGTCTTGGTCATGTCCCTGCAATGTGTCAATCACTGTTTTGGTTCTGAAGAATTCTAAGTATGATATGATAGTCCTTAACCATGAAATACTTAAGGCCTAGCAATATAAGCACCCACCCATACATTCATTCATTCAACAAGGATAAACAGGCCACCTGAAATGATCCAGGCATTCTGTTAGATTCTGAGAATTCTATGATGAATTGTGTGTGTTGTGTGTGTGTGCATGCATGTCCACATGTATATTATGATGCTTAGACTCTGGTAATGGATGAAATACTAAAATGAATACAACACGAAACAAAAAATTAATATATAATTCACAGTATATAGATTGAATAATGTGCTATGCAATTGAAAGTCCAACAAGAGCTGTTTACTTCAAGAATGTGGGAAAAGTTTTATTAGGGGATATCATTTGAGTTGAAGAAGGCTTCAAAGAAAATTAACTGAAGGGCTTCTTCCTAGCAGGGGATGGGAGGGGGAAACCACACTTCCACAGGGAACATAATGTATTGGAGAATTCAAAGAAACCCACCAAGGGAGAAGCAGTGAGAATCAAATGGAATAATTTGAGATGGTGTTACAGAGATGTAATGGGCAGATCATTTAGGCCTTCAGGAAATACAAGGGTTGTGTTCATTCTCAAGAGTCATAGGATTCATGGAAGGCTATTTAACAGGGGGGTCATATGTATCTGTTTGAAATAGAAAACATCTTCTAGCTAATTGCATAGACAGCAAATTGAAGGAGGAGGAGAATACATACCTGCAGGAGGTCAGTAAGGAGATGAGGGCATGAGTCCAAACAGGAATTCATAGAGGGATCATCCCATTTTGAAGCTGGTGGTAACATGAAGTTCAAAGAATAGAGTAATTTGAGAGAAATTCAAGAGCTGAGATTGCAAAATTAAAGGAAGGAGTTCTTGGTCCGTGGCCTGTATAGCTAAATGAAAGGATGTGTTCCCTGTAGTAGAAAATATTGGAGAATGGCCAGGGATTCAGGATGGAGAATATGAATTCAATTTTTTAAATGTTGAATTTTTTGAATTGCTTCTGAGACATCCAAGTGATGATGCCAAGTAAGCAGCTGGATATGAGAACTGGAGCTTGGGGAAAGATGGGAATATAAATCTGGAAGACATTGATATACAAATGATAACTGAAACTGTGAGTGTGGATAAGAAGCCCTAGGAGAAGCATCGATAGCCGTGTATACCTGATTTAGCAGCCAGATAAAGGCCATTGAGCCTGACAAGGAGATGGGGCGTGAAATGAGGAAAGCTTTGTAAGAAGTCAAAGAAGGAGCTATGGTTAGTCAAGTGACAGGTGTCCTTGCTGCGATGACGGCAAATATGATGAAACTCAAGTTATGACAGTTCAACAAAATAGGAATCAAATCAGAATTGTGCATAAATCACAGTGAGAACACAGAAGTGGGCATCGACTCTGAAGGGAGAAAAAATATGGACTAAAGGAATGATTTTAAGCTCGGTTGAAGGATGCATGGGAATTCCCAGTCCAAGCAGTTAGTGATTTTTTAAAAAGCATTTTAAAAGATATATTTTGTTTTCTCAAAAAAGGAACAAAAGGTCTTCATTTACCTGATTAATGCCCCCAAATATTATAGCTTGCGTTCCTTAATCACTAAGCCTAGTCATTTCAGTTTACAGTGCCTACTCAAAAGGACAAGGCAGACATCCTCCCCAGCAGCCTATCCTTAATCACTGCCCCAAAGCCCACAAAATACATAAATCAGAACACAGGGCTCAATAGAGAAACTAATATTCACCCAGCAACAAAGTCTCTGATTTAGGGAATAAAGATAAAGGATTCCCAATTGCGTAGAACAGAACGGAAATGGAAGTTAAGAGCTTTAAAAGAAAAAATATTATGGAAAAATTAAAATTCAGTGTATAGACATGAAATAGAAAGACACGGGCGTGTTAAAAGATAGGGATGATTGTCCCCTCTACTCTTGTTAACACATTCAGGCTGTTTCTGAGTAAGATGACTCAGGCCATCTTCTAAGGAAAGAGGAGCCAACTATCCATTTTCAAATCGACAAACGTTGAATTTCAATCTGTAAAACTACGGTTACAACAGCATATACTGATATGCTGACCTGAGAATATGCAAAATGCAAAGCTACAGGAAAATAAGTATCTAACATCGGATGGTTGATTCACAGCTACAGCCATAGTGAACTGAAATGCTATAACAATTAATACTAGTTACTGTTTTTTAACAAAATTAACTAAGAGTAAACATTTTTACAGGTAGCACCAGTAGTTATAAAGTAGCATTCAAGCTCTTATAGTATCCCTCCATTTTTAATGGTTTAACTTTTATGTAACAACTATCAGTTATTTTTTATTTTTTGATTATTTTTTATTTGAAGTGTTTTCAAAAGATAAAGGAATTTCTTCACAGAAATGATCCTGTCCTTTGCCTGTTTCTTTTGTTTGCCGGTCTGAGAGTCTAAGGAGGCTGACACTAAGTTGACTGTTGTCTTAGTACGAACTTTTAGGAATCAAGTGGTACCAAGTTTTTGTTTGAAATTGTTACTATTCACAATCCATTCAAATATGTATTAAAACATAAGCTCGCCGGGAATGAATTAATGATCTGCTGGATAACTTCATTCCACCATACATGTTGGCTTCATTCATTTTTCTGTCTCCTGACAAACTGGTCTTGCTTACCCAGCACTAGGAGGAAACTGAGAATAAAGGGGCTTGCCTTGGAGGATTGCCCAAGGACACAAATACAATGTGTTGGTTGTAAGGAATAAATAAGAGACGGCACAGTTTTCTACAGGAGACCTGTACATGGCCATACGTAGGGACTTTACTGCTTATTATCTCGAAAGGCCAGCTGCACTCACAGAAACGATGATGGGAAAGCTAATTTTAAGAGGTGTGGCCTAACCAGACAAAACTGCAGCAGGAAAGGCCCTGGGGCCCAGGCGGTGCACGGAGGAAAGAGGGTACCAAGAGGAGGATAGGGGAGAAGCTGACTGGCAGCTGTGTCCAAGAGGGCGGGGACATCTGGAACCAAAAGCTGGTACCTGCGCGGGGTCCAGCGACCCTGCCACGGAATCCCCGATCCAGAGATGCTCTCGGAGCAGCTGTTGGTAGCTGAGGCAGTGTTTCACCGCGGAGGGCACATTCCCCATCGCAGGGCCTGGGGCTGCGGCAGCAGCAGGGGGTGCGGCGCGGGTACAGCGCTGGGGACTGTGCCAGCCACAGAATGCGCCTCCAGTGAGGGCGATGAGCACCAGCCCAGCTCTGCGCACTGCGGCGGCGCCAAGGGGCGGGCAGGGAAGCTGGGCGGTGGCCACGCTGCGGGATAAAGGGTACAGGGGCCACCTGCACAGGATGCTGGGAACCTGTGGAGAAGAACCAATCGCACTCCCATAGACACACAGAGCTGCCTGCATCTGCATCGCCCCACTGGTGCCGGCTGTGTGGAAGGGAATGGGTCTAAATCAAGAGAAGGGGGCATGTGTGTATGTGTGGTTGAGTTTTTTCATTCGCAGTGACACCTTTCGTGTAAATTTGTCTAGCTGTGAGCTCAGTTGAGTTTATACGGATGACAATATGTATAAATATTAAATATGTGTACATTCAGTTGAAGCTGTTTAAAATACATGTAAAATAGGACAATTAATAAATAAGGCAGGGGGGTATATTTGTAGGAAGATATCACAGGTACCGACGCAAATTGGGACTGCAGTGAAATCAAGCTAGATAACAGATGCATTGAACAAAATTGTGGAACCCCTAAAGGTTTTGTGGTTCACACTTCAAATTGTAAACAAGTCCTTAAGAGGAAACTTGAGAGGGCATACTTTAGGAAAAGAATCTTAACACAGACCACCTGCCCTGCCCCTGCCCTTTTGCCATCACACTTATTATGCCCTACTGTTAAACTCAGCCTGCGTTCAGTACCCTGAATATACATAGTCGCCAAGAATAACCATGTTGGAGATCTCCCAGAGGCCCAGCCAGGTGTCCTTGACCAGTTGACCCTTTTGGCTACTACAGCAAACGTAAATCTGGAGTGGGTTACTATCACACCGTTGCATAATGGATAACAGCATCCAAAGACAACTTTGTAACAATTGTGATAAGAGTTGTATGAGCCCCCAATAAAATGATAAAAAAAAAAAACAAATAAAGAAACACAAAGTGTTAGATGGAAGGCATTTCATAACCAGAAGAGACAAACAAACCACCCTTACCCCTGTGTGGAGCGAAGCCTCCACTAGTTAAGCAAAAAGAAGGTTAAAGAAAAATGGCCAAAATTTGGGGAGGTCACATGCATATTATTTCAAGCGGTCACAGGGCAGAGCAAGAAGATGAGATTATAGCGCTCACAGAGCTATAAAGCAGGAGGGCTGTTCTGGAGTGCCTGCTCTGAGCTGCCAAAGCGAAGCCTTGCCATCACTGGACACCTTTACAATGTCTCAAGGCACCAAAATTCCCAGGTCCTATTTCCCTAGACATGAAAACCAACTCATAGAACTAAATCTCTCTTATATATTGTTTTTGACAAGGCTAGCTTATTATTGTTTTTCCATCATTGACAAAATGCAACATAATGTATGATTGGGAAGACTATAACAGAATTATATAACTGAAAATATAGCATTTGAAAGATGCTAAAGGGATCCATCAGGAACAAAAATCAATTTGCACAGAGACCTTAATAATGGAGTCAATTATTAAAAACATCAATAATTTTGACAATGTTATGGAAATAAAGTCTTAAATTGTGGAAAACATAGCTTCAAATGTAAGCCAATTAGAATTTGATGTCTGTCCTGATATGGAGAAAAATAGACATTAAAAAGAAGATTTACTGCTGAATGGTTCTCTAAATCAGAAGTCTCAGAAGATTGTATATACAAATTTATTGACTTTAGTAATAGACTTTTTGTAATATTGAAATATTTGTTGATAATTTTAAATGACATTGTTGTCCCATGCCATCCAGTTGGTTCCACATCATGGCGTAAAAGAATGAAACCCTGCCCAGTTTCGCACCATTCTCACAATGGTTCTAAAAATTGAGCAGTTGCATTCACTGTCAATTCATCTCCTTGAAGGCCTTCCTCTTTTTCACTGCCCCAATACTTTACTCGGCGTGATGTCTTTCTCCAGGGACTGTGTCTCCTTACAACATGTCCAAAGTCTTGCCATCCTCGCCTCTAAGGAGCACTCTGGCCATACTTCTTCCAAGATAGATTTGTTTGTCCTTTTGGCAGTCCATGGGACTTTCAACATTTTTCACCAGCACCACAACTCAAACACATCCATTCTTCCTCAGTCTTCCCTATTCAATTTTCAAATTTCACATGCTGGTGAGGCAATCGAAAATTCCATGGTTTGAGTCTGGCCCATCTTAATCCTCAAATACTCTAAAGAGGTCTTTAGATAAATCTAAAGAGATTTAGCCAATGCAATATATCATGTCATCTCTTAACTGCTGTTTTCATGCATATTGATTGTGGATCCAAGCAATATAAAATCCTTGACAACTTCAGTCTTTCTCCACTTATCTTGATATTGGTCCAGTTATGAGGATATCCTAGTGGTCCAGTATGAGTGTTTTAATTAAGTTATGATCCATACTAAAGGCTAAACTCCTTGATTTTCATCAGCAAGTACTTCAAGTCCACCTACTTACTTTCAGAAAACGAGGCTGCGTCCTCTGCAAACCGCAGGCTGTTATTAAGCCTTCCCCTCATCTTGATGCTGCGTTCTTCTTCATGTAGGCCAGCGTCTCGGATTATCTGCTCTGGGTATACAGCCGTCTTGCACAACTTTCCTGATTTTAAACCATGCGGTATTCCCTTGTACTTGTGCAGCTGCCTCCTAACCCATGTACAAGTCCCACATGTGCACAATAAAGTGTTCTGGGGGGAAAAGTGTTTGGAATTCACATTCTTCTCAAAATTATCCATATTTCGTTATGATCTACTCAGTCGAATGCATCTGTATTGTCAAGGAAGCACAAGGAAGCATCTTTCTGGTATTCTTTAAGATAAGATCCACCTTACACCAGCCTCTTCTGAATCTACCCTGAACCTCTGGAAGCTCCCTGTGAATGTACTCTTGGTGGATGATTTTCAGCAAAATTTTATTTGCTAGTGACAGTAATGATATTACTCTAAAATGTGGGCATTCTATTGGGTCAACTTTCTTTGGAATGGGCACAAATATGGATCTCTTCCAGTCAATTGGACAAGTAGCTGTCTTCCAAATCTCTTGGAAGAGACTATTACGTGATTTTAATGCTTCATCAGTTTCCTGAAACATCTTAATCGGTATTCAATCAATTCCTGCAGTCTACTTTTTGACTAGTGCCTATAGCGCAAGTTGAACTTTTTCCTTTAGCACTGTTGGTTCTTGCTTATATGCTATCTCTTAAAATGGCTTAATGCAGACAAGTTCTTTTTGATACAATGACTGTACTTTTTCTGTCTTCTTTGTTGCTGTCCGCATCATTCAATATTTTACCCATAGAATCTTTCAATATTGCAATTTTGAAGCTTATATCTATTTTTTGAGTTCTCTTAATTTAAGATATGCTGAGCGTGTTCTTCCCTTTTAGTTTTCTAACTCTAGGTCTTTCCACATCTAATGATAATATGTGACTTTGTCTTCTCAAACCGATCTTTGAAATTTTCTATTCAGTAATTTTAACTTCGTCATTCCTTTTATCTGTCTTAGCAATTCTATGATGAAGAGTGAGTTTCAGAATCTCTTCTGACATCCACTTTGATTTTTTCTTTCTTTCCTGGCTTTTCAATGATCTTTCGCTTCCTTCATTTATGATGATCTTGAAGTCATCGCAGAGCTCCTCCTATCTTACGTTGTTATTGTAAATGTATCCAGTCTGTCCTTGAGATCTTCTCAAAATTCAGATGAGAAATAATCATGGTTGTTTGGGGGGCTCTCATGGACTTGTGTTAATTTTTTTCAGCTTCAACTTGAACTTACATAAAGACAATTGGTGGTCTGTTCCACAGTCTACCCTACCTGGTTTTATCTGTTGATATTGAGTTTCTCCATTGGCTCTTCCCACAGATGTATTCAATTTTATTTATGTATTTACTACACCTGGAGAAACCCACATGTATGGTCTCCTACTGTGTTGTTGAAAAACGCTATTTGCTATGACTAAGTTGCCTGGGACTTTCAAAATTCTATCATGTGATTTTCAGTGCCATTTCTATCATAAAGGCCATATTTTCAAACTACTGTTTCTTCCTCTTTGGTTCCAACTTTTGCATTCCAATCACCAGTAATCATCAGCACATTTGAATTTATGTTTGAACAATTTCAGATAGAAGATATTCGTGGAATTCTTCAGTTTCTGCTTCACTTATTTTAAAGGTTGGTGCATAAATATGAAAATAATTTTACTTGATTTCCTTGTATGCAGAAAGAGATTATCCTATCCCAGATAGCACTGTATGTTAAGATATATCTTGAAGTGTCCTTATTGACAATTAATTGGATTCCTTTCATCAAATGGAATGCCATCAGATATATCATTCCCTGCATATAAACCATATGATTTTCTGATTCAAAATGACCAACACCAATCCAGTTCAGCTCATCAAAACCTAGAATATCAATCTTCATATGTTTCATTCTATTTTTTGGAACTTCCAGTTTTCCTAGATTCATACTTGGTGCATTCTGAGTTCCATTTATTAATTGATGCTTGCAGCTGTTTCTTCTCATTTTGAGTCATGTCCCGTCAGCAATGGTAGCTCCTGAAGGCCTTCCTCCCAAAGGCTTTACTCCATCTATGTAATTATGGCTGATTGTACTTTGAGAAGGCAACTCTCCCTCAGTCATCTATTGACTGCCTTCAGATTTGTGGGGTTCATTTTCTGGCACGATGTCTGACAAAGTTCTGCTTCTATTCAGGGGGTTTTCAGTTGCTGACAGTGCTTTGATGCTGTCCATAAGGCTTCCAGTGACTAAGTCCTCAGAAGTGGACATCCTATAGCCACTTTTTCATCAGTTCTTAGTCCAGAAGACCCCTCTCTCTCTCTCTCTCCTTTATATGGTGCATACACACCTACATGAGAGGTTACAAAATTCCATGAAAGATGACATTATTTTTTAATTCCATTGTCCATGAATTTTTGAGGCCCCTTCATCTACACAGGCACATGTACACATTGTCACTGATGTAGAACAGGGTTCCATAAAAACAACTGTCAAAAATTGGCTGTGTTCATAAATATCTCATTCTCTTTTAATTTTCACTATTATTCCCTTTTACTAACAGTATCTTTACAAAGCAGTGTCTTGAACCAAACCAAACATACTGCCTGAGGCTTGAGTCTGACTTAAAGCAACCCTGTAGTACAGAGTAGAACTCCCTCTGTGGGTTTTCAAGGCTGTAAATCTTTCTGGAGCAGAAAACCTCATTTTTCTCCCAGGAAGTGGCTGGCGGTTTCAAACTGCTGATTTTATGTTTAGTAACCCAGTGCAATCACCAGAGCACCTGCATTTTGAATAGCTGATCATAAAACTGAACATCTAAAAAAAATAAATAAATAAAAAAATAAAACTGAACATCTGCAAATGAACCTCTTAGAATAGCAGCTTCCACAATGTGTGTGTTCCAAAATTATATGCAGTCCTATTGACAGTGATAAGAAAGTCCTAACTATGGTTGGGTTAATAAAATATAGTATCAATCTTGGACTACCTGTACCTATATAATCAGCATTAAATTTTCAAAATATCCCACCTGGGGTAGAGCTCTTAATTTAATTAATTAGTTTTTGAGAAGAGGGTAGGAAATTAAAGTATGATCAAATGAGTGTTCATGTAATTATGAATAGAATTAGCCTTCTGAAGTTAGGATGACAGAAAAAAAATGTCCATTAAAGTTATATTTTTGGTCAATTCCTATTTAGACTTTTAAATGTTTTGCTTCATGTGCACAGTTTTCTTCTGCTGTTGGTAATTTGCTTATATAATTTTTTCTTTGGTGACAATAATATTCTATAGAAATTTTATATATTATCAGAACATCTTTAAAGGATGGTTTCACGTTACCAGGGTTTCTATTGGCTGGGCTATTAGCAGAGTCCTGGTGACGTAGTGGATTAGAGTTGGGCTACTAACCCGAGCATTTGAACCCATTAGCTGCTCAGAGGCTTTCTGCTCCCCTAGCAAGTTATAGCCCTGGAAATCCACAGAGGCAGGTCTATCCTGCCTAAAAGTCTGTATGGCAATCAACTTGATGGCAGTGATTTGGTTAAGTGATGTTACTTTTTGTTGATGTTGTTGTTGATATTTAGCCTGATATCTACAAAGATATTCATAACCCATAACATAAACCATGCATGATGTTACTTGGCTTCATTTTTCTTTCAGGCTTTAGTTTCTCACCTTCAATTCCTGCTGAAATTCTTTCACCTTTTATTTATGCAAAAGCAATTCCGCCAGTATCTCAGTTAGTTCCCTGTCTACACAGATACTTTGGTTTAGATGTTCCTTCCCAATTAATAATTAAGCCCTGGCTCCTGGCAATCAATTCATATACTCTTTTTTTAGCAGGACAGGGTGGGGGCTCTTATGGTAGTGTTTAGCTTCTTGATATATTCTTGTATAGGTAGGCAGAAGAAAAAAGGGGGATTTTAAACTAGCTTAATCACTCTATCCGAATTCTGATAGGAAATGGTTTTGTTCATTATTGTGTTTGCTTCACATTTTACATTTCCCATTTCATCAAGCAAAGTAAAGGTAGGGGCCAAGAGACCCTGATCTAAGAATACTCAATTTAACTCAAAGAGCCGAATAATCTTAAATCTTACAGTATAGTTCTGATATCTTAACTAATACACCAGACTTCTAAACATATTGTCTAAACCTATTCCCACACCCCTCCTTATCTCTTTTCAGTATAACGTAACCATGATAAATTAAGGGTGCGTATTTCCCCTGTCCTAAGCAAAGACTCCCCAAACAGAATGAGGAGTCTCTTTTGTTCCAGAAACTAGTCATTCCAAAGCTAGGTTGACTAATTATAGCAGTCCTCTCAAGTGACTCAGCCCTTGGATGGAGGGTCCAGTCAAAACAGGTTGATCTATTATGGGTCTCCTTGGTACCAGAGATGCATATTTAAAGGCCTACATGATAACAACGTGGATAGAATCATAAGCAGGTGAGCAAATCATATTTCATATAACTAATATGTGCCAAACTGTCAGGAAGCCAAGATACCTACTGGGCTGGATCAAAGACACATATGGCGATTCTCAAATGATAATGCCATAGAACTTTGGCAAGTATCATAGAAGTAATATGCTCCAGCCCTGGACAATAAAAAATAAAGAAAGATAACAACTTAGTTACCAAGATTGGATGATACCTAAGGGGAAGCAAACCTTTCATCATCTTACATTTATTGCTGAGAAATTTAGATAACTTCCCTCATATGTTATGTCTGGCTGATCTAAATTGATGAGAGGGATAAGAGAATATTTAGAAACATTCTTGGCATCTGATCACTAAAACCAAAGGTCCATTAACTATAGCATTGTTCTCAAATAGAGCATTCTTTTGAGAATAAGTATTGAGATCAATTTTACCAAAATAACACCCCACCCCAAATGATGGATACCTGGCATTAGATACAGAACTCCAAACAAAGCCCAAGACCACATTTTTCCAGATGTCGAAGTGTATTTATTCTTTCACTCCTCCAGAAGGATACAAAAGCATATCCATCTATGTCCACTTTTTTCAGAATAAAAAAATACAGACAAGGATTGCTCATAAATGTTATTGTTCATAAATAACTTTCCATTGCATGAAAAAATATGTTTTCATTAAATCTAAAACCTCAAACTATTATTTGAAAAATATTTTTACCATTCTGTTGATATAGTTTGAAATGTTATAGAAAAAGTTTGACTTAATCAGTAAATAATATTAATTCTTACCCATGGATTGTATCATTATCTATCAAGGAGTATCATAGAGGTTAAAGAGCTCTTCTGCTAACCAAAAGGTCAGTGGTTCAAAACTCTAGGGATAAAGATGTGACATCTGCTTCCATAAAGAAGCACACTCTTAAAATCCTTTGGGGGCGATCTCCCCTGTTACTTGGACCTCTGTGCATTACAACGGAATCAATGACACCAGTGCTTTGTTTTTGTTTTCAGAAAGCATGTAGAGTTTTCCCTGGTATTTAGTAAATACTCTTCAAACTTTAGCT
Source organism: Echinops telfairi (assembly GCF_000313985.2). Classification (NCBI taxonomy): domain Eukaryota; kingdom Metazoa; phylum Chordata; class Mammalia; order Afrosoricida; family Tenrecidae; genus Echinops; species Echinops telfairi. The sequence goes on along the minus strand of NW_022107432.1, from coordinate 10,078,471 downwards.
TTTGATCTTCTTATAAAGATGTTTACCTGTGTTTTATTGACTATGAAAAATACTGAATCAAAAGGAATGTTGGATACCATTGTGAAGAATGTAAATTCCAGGATACTTCATTGCGCTCATGTGGGAACCTATTCACAGTCAAAAAAGTGGTCTTGAAAGGGGGCTAGTGTGTGGCTGAAAGTCGGGGAAATGATTCATGAGGATTGTGTCCCTTCACCATATTTATTCAATCTGTATACTGCGCAGATAATCCAAGAAGCTGGATTAAGTGAAGAAGAACTCAAAGCGGGGAGTGGAGGGAAATTTATTATTACCAGTCTACAATATTCAGATAACACAACATCACTTGCTAAAGGCAAAGAGGATGTAAAGCACTTTCCCATGAAAATCAAGGAATACCACTTTCAGTCTGAATTGCGTACATATCAATCTAAAGATAGCAACGTTCCTCACAAGTGGATCAGTAAACAAAATCCGGATAAAAGGAGACCAGACTCAAGTGGTCGATGAACTTATTTTTACGTGGGGGCACCCTCAATGGTCATGGAAACAGGTGTTAAGTATAAATCGATGCACTGCATCTGGGAAATCTGCTGCAAAAGATCTCTTTGAAAAGTGTTAAGAAGTAAAGACGTCACTTTGAAGTCTAAGGTACACCTGACCTAAGCCATGGCATTTTCCTTTCCCTCATCTGCAGGCCAAAGCTGCACAGATAATAAGAATAAAAAAAACAAGACAAAACAAGAAAAAAAATTATACGTTTAAACATGATATTGGTGAAGAATGTTAAAATACCATGGACTGCCAGTAGAATGATTAAACTGGTCTTGGAAGAAGTATATCCAGAATTTTCTTTGGCAATGTAAATAGCTAGCCTTTGTCTCACAGACTCTGGACTGTTATCATGAGGGACCAGTTCTTAAAGATGGGCATTATGCGTAGAAAAGCAGATGGGAGAAAGGAAAACGTCTATGAGGTGATTGACATGGAGGCTGCAGCACTAGACTTAAGCATAACCGACTTGTGAGAATGATGTAGAACCAGGCCAGGTTCCACCCTGACGCGTCTGAAGTTGTTATGAGTTGGAACCAACTTGATGAGACACAAGAATAAGAGCAATATTCTTTTATTGGATCAAATCAGCCTGTTCTTAAAAATACATTTGCAACATTGTTCCATTTTATTTATTTTTTTATTTCAGGAACCCAGTAACTAATGGAGAAATACATATAAATAATACATGCCTTCTTACCTTTAAAAATCACATTCTAATGATGTCAGAAAAAAAACAAGCTAAATGCAGATCTACATCAGATAGTATTTACATATTCATCGAGTGTTACCTACAAAATTATAGAATGGAGGATCCATATATGGAACAGAAATGATTCTTAAAAAGGCTTACAATTTTGTGTGTTTTTCAAATTGTAGTATAGATAGCATGTAATTTGTGTACGCAACAAATATCCATAGAACATCCAATAGTAACTATAGAACATTATCCGTCTGTGTGGAAGACGAGGGACGAATGTGACAGGTTTGATACTAAAAACGACTGTGGTTGTTGTTGCTGCTAAGAGCCATTGAGTTGCTTCTGATGCATAGTGACTGTGTGCAATGGAAGGAAGCCCTGCTGGGTCCCACGGGATTCTCACAATCATTGTTCTGTTTAAACCCATTGTTGCAGCCACTGTATTGGTCTATCTCATCAAAAGTCTTCTGCTTTTTCAAGAATCAATTATTTTACCAAATCCAATGTCCTCCAGGGACTATTTTCTCCAGGAAATATGTCCCAAAGAATAGGAGAAAAGGTCTCCCCATCTTTGTTTTCAAGGAGCATTCTGCCTGTGCTTCTTCCACATATGCCCTGGTTTGTCCTACTAGCAATCCATCGTATGTTTAATATTCACTGCCATTTCCATAATTCAAATGCATCAATTATTCAGATCAATTTTAAGATATTTTTTTATCCAAACTTTTGTAGATAGCTTTAGCCACTACTTACTCTAGAGTCAATGCCAACTTCTGATGCCCCCACGTATTGCAGAATATAACTGCATTCCATTGTGTTTTTATAGCTGTGACCTTTCAGAAGGGGATCACTAGGCCATTTTTCAGAGACATTTTTGGGTGGATTCAAACCACCAACCATTCAATTAGTAGCTGAGTGCTGAACCATCTGGGACATCGAGACTCTGTACATAGCTTGACATCTTTTTACAGTGTGCCATGTGTGTTCTGGGGGTGGTACTTAAGATGACGTAGATTTTGAGGTACCACACATCTGTCTTGGAAGAAGTATGGCCAGAGTGCTTCTTATAAGCAAAGATGGCAAGACTTCACATCACAGCCATTGGACATACTGTCAGGAGAAACAAGTGGATGCTAGATAAAGTAGAGAGGCAGCAGAAAAGAGGAAGGCTCTTAATGAGATGCATCGGCCCAGTTGCTGACACTAGGGGTTCAAGAATAGGGATACTTGTGAAGCTGGCGCAGGCCCAGGCAGTGTTTTGTTCCATTGTGCAGACGGTCATCATGGCTCAGAACTGACTTGATGGCACATAACAGCAACATATTTTACATATGTAAGGATTTATCATCCCCATTTAACAGATGAAGACTCTTTGGCCAAGAAACATTGAGCAGTCTCTTCCAAATGAGCAGGAAGTGTTTGAATTTGTATATTGTGAACCTCTTGTTCTTTCATTTTTCTTATAACTTTCCAGAATAAATAATAAATATACATGCTTCAAATACAATCATTTTCTTCCCATAACAAGCTTATGAAGTGGATGTGTTATCTCCATCTTTTAAAGAACTTGTGCTCAGAGGGACAGGGTCTGTTTCCAAGGGAGGTTCCTTAGAACTGAGATTGAACTTGGCCTGCTGGGTCCGTATCCTGTGTACTTTCTACACTATCTGGAGGAATGAATCGGGAGGAGCTGATATAGGAAACCTGGGACAAGTAAAGCCTAACAACATTAACAGTGTTGTCTTAGTAACCTCAGCAGGTATGTTGTGTTCTTACTGGAATGTTTAAGTCTTAGTTATGGCTTCAAAGAAAACCAGCAGGGGATTTCTCATAGGAAATCATATATGTTGGTGGTGATGGGAGTCTCTTTTTCTAAAACCAGTCCAGTCCTCGGGCTTAGACACTTTCTTAAAATATCTATAACTGAGAGATAATCACTATTAAAAACAAACAAACACACTGGCATTTAGCCAATCTGACTCATAGTGAGGTAGTTAGTTTATTATGCCAACCTGGCCAATAAACACATGCGGGGTTAATTGGAGGGCGGAGGGATAAATAGCTCAATGAGCCTCACCTTTGGAGTTCTCAGGTCTCTTGCTTCGTGATGGTCGGACCAGGGTGCAGCTGTCTTAGCCAGCTCCCTGCTTTAGCTGGCAAGGGTTACTTCCTGCAAGACATCCCCGAGGAGAAGCCACATGGACCTACCCCAATGCAGCCCTGGGTGCTGGAGCAGCTGTGTGGAGACCCCTGCCAGCGCTGAGTTGCTTACACGTTCACTGACTCGGCTTTTCTCCTGCAGTTAGTGTCCTTGCATCTGTTTTGTGAGATGGAGGAGAACTTTGTATATTGATGTTGGACAGACATATGGGTTAATGGGTTAATGTTGGACTTGTGGGCTTGGGCAGTATTGGGTTGTGATGTTTTCTTGATGTGCACTTAACTTTATATATAAAACTCTCTTATACCTGAGTTTCTGTGGATTTGTTTCTCTAAGGTACCCAGACTAACACACATAGTGACCCTATATGACAGGGTAGAACTACCCTAGGGACTTTCTGAGACCATAAATCTTTGTGAGAGTAGAAAGTCTCATCTTTCTCCCATGGAGCTGGCTTATGGTTTTGAACAGCTGCCCTTGATGTTAGCAGCCCAACACATACACCACGATAGTACCAAGGCACAGGGATTATGATATTGGCATTCCTTGTATCTTTTTATGTCATGTTGTGTTTTTTTCTCTTTCAGGTGGCATACACATGAAGATAAGTTTATATATTCATATGCATGATTGGAGGGCTGGTGTTTTTTCTTCAATTTTCTGACTTAATTAACTTTACCTATTAAAGAAGTTTTTCAACAGAGGAAAAGTTGATTTTTTGCTCCCAGTATCAAGAATTCTCTTAGAAGTAAATTTCTAAATTTCAAATACATGGATCATTTCAGTCCTTTAGTCTTGTTCACTGACTATTAAAATACCACCAAAAACCAAAATCCATAGGCAATAGATTTAAAGTTCCAATAAAGGCGTTGAATTGTGGGGCCTTCTCTTACCAAAACAATATTCATGAATATACAACCTCAATTAATAATAAAGTTGTTTACATATTTTATTATCATCAACTAGAGTCATCCTTAAAATACTAAAATTATCTCTATTTAAATGAGTCTCATTATTTCATAGTAAAATTATAAATATATACACTAAATCCTATATATGTACAATTGAGATTTTTAAAATATATTCTTATCCTCCAAGAGCCAGAAATATTAACTAAAAAATTTTTGCCACACCTTCATCAAAGCTTTTTGTGGTAGAGGAAATATTTTCACAAAAAATAAATAAAAATGACCATGCAGTATAACCTAGGAAAACTTCTCCAATTTAGAAGTATTTTGCCTTCAGGAGATGTAATTTCTGTCTTGTTCTATAACACTATTTTGTATCATCTATAAATTGTTAAAAGAAATATGACCTAGTAAACAGTTGTAACCTAATCAAACACAGTTAATTTATATAATTTGCAATCCATGTTTTATTCCTCCTCGACCTTTTTGCAAATTTAATTGAAATAATAGTAATATATACTTAATTTGCATTTATTGATTGAGTTCTGAGTGCCGGGAATTGTCATTTTAATTTTTTCCTATGTTAACTCATTTAATCCTCATAACAACCATCTTAGATGGGTACCATCAATATCCTCACTTTGTATTTAAAGAATAAGAAACATAGAAGTTAAATGACTTGAAAGAATTGCAGAGCTGGTCAATGAAATACACTGGCATCAAGTCTCTGAGTCTGTGCATGTTACTGGAGCAGACAGTCTCACCTTTGTCCTTTGGAGAGGCTGCTGGGTTTGAACTGCTAACTTCCTAGATAACAGTTCACCACCTAATTCACAGGGCCTACAGGACTCCTAGTAAATGACACATCCAAGCAATTTGGTGTCAAAGGATATGTCCTTATCCTTGTATACCATCCTTTGTATGCCATCCTTTATAATATGGGTAAATTACTGCCACATATCACAGTATCTATCATTTTAGTAGGATGAATGCATTAACTTGAGAGATATATCTTGTGCTAACATAGAAGGAAAATGTGCTAAAATAGAACTATCTAAAATAGAACTATTTTAAAACTTGAAACACCTATTAAATTATTGAGAGTAGAGAGTCAGCATTTTATCCTAAGATAGTGGTTTTGAATCCAGTGGTTTTAAATGCTACCTAGAACTTGTCACTTAGATTTGTGGCCAAAATGTCCAATCGTTCCTTTGCACCTTTTCACATCATCTGTTTGCCTGATTCAAATCTTTGTTCATATTTGACCTGATCATATCTTGAATTTCTTGATTAAAACAAATTTTGTTTAATAGTCACATTAAAATAAGCTGAAACATGGTACGTTGACTCCATATTCCGCCCTAGCCTCTTGTCTTGCAATGTGCCAGACCTGCTCTGAGAGTGGAGGCCTCCGTTTTAGACCTGATGAGATCTCTAAGACTGAAGACAACAGGTCTCTTTCTTTGTTTGATCTTTTCCAGATGCAATGCAACTACTGTGCGCTCTGGGTTCTCTAGAGAAGCAACACAGATGATGTATATATGGTGGGAGAGAGAGAGTTATAACCAAGAAAATGGCCCACATGATTTTAGAAGCAGGCATGTTCAACCTGAGTTCTGTGGGTCAGATGTTAAGCTGAAGGCTCCTCCTGACTCATCACTTAGGATCTGAATTGGCAAACAGATATAGAAAGAATGTAAATGGTAATTTTGAAGAAAAAAAAAAGTGTTCAAAATGTTGTATAAAATGTTCAAAACAAGACCATATTGAAAAAGTATTCATACACACACTTTGTAGAATCTATCAGTTACATGGTATTAGGGAAAAAAGTTATTTAATTAAAAAAAAGATATGACTATAATGGATGAGGTTCATGAACAATATAGTTAAGTTATACAGATAATTTTAATAATTATGTGCTCTAATATATGTAGATGTGTGTAATTTTCTGTTAAATATTTTTCTGATAACAATTATTTTATGTGTATGCAAACAAGTTATTGATAAAAATAATGATTTTAACAATTTTATTATGGTTGATATTACTTTCCAATTTTAGAGGGTCTCAATTCTGATCACACAATTATGTAATCATTCTATATATGGACAAAGCCACACCACACATACACATTTGCAATCACATACTAGATTGTTGGCCTTTTCAAAATCCTCGTTTAAGAAATCTACAGAAATGTAACCATCACAGTAACCTACGCGGACGGTTTCTGTACTGCTGTCTGTGAGCAATGTGGCTGTGGGGCCTTGGAATGCCGACTCAGACTCTGTCTTCAGGCACTCAGGCACGTGTCAATTGAGTTGTATTCTCATCTGGAAGTTTTGCTGGGGAAGAATGTACATTTTTTGTGTTTTCATGGAAACCCCACATATTTAAGAGTAGAATGTCCTCCATTAGCATTTTCAGGGCAGTAAAGTTGTCATTTTGTAAATATTGAAACAAAGACATTTCCTATAAAGATGTCCAGTTAATACAACTATTATTAAAATTCATGCATCAACCACTAATGCTAGTGATGAACAAATTGAATAATTTTACCAATTTCTTCAGAAATTGATCAAGCATGCTGTCAAAATGTATTGATTATTGCTAATTGAAACAATGCTGAAGATCATGTGCTACAAATTTGAAAGATAAATGTCTCCTTCATAGAAAATACACATACTCAACAACATAAATGATGATTATACACATGGACCTCACCAGATGTAATATGTAGGAATTAAACTGTCCATGTCTGTGGAGTGATGATGGAGAAGCTCAATAACAGTAGCCAAAGAAAGGATAGGAGCTAACAATCAAACAGACAACCAACTGCTCATGTATATCTTCGTCAAGTTCTGGAGGAAGATGAAGAAAATTAAAATAAGTTCATAAGAACTAAAATAAAACCTTGAGCACATCTCCCCTGAATTTAGAGACTGGTTCAAGCTCAGATTTGATGTATTGAGCACTAATGACAGATACCCGACAAGCTGTGGGATGACACTAAGAACATAAAAAAAAAGACAGGAAGGAAGAAAAGATAAAAATGGATTTCAGAAGAGATTCTGAAACTTACCCTTAAAAATAGAATAGTAGCAAAGGTGAATGAAAAAATTAGCTAAGCAAGAGAGCTTAATGCACGTGTCAAACGAAACCTGGCAAAGATAGAGCATTAAAATGAAATGTCCAACTTAGAGTTGGAAGGCCAAGTAGAGAGCACCTTTAGTGTGTCTCAAGTTGAAAGTCTAATAGAAAAAATTCAAATCTTGAGTCTAAATACTAAAGGACCCTTTGGACAAATTATTGAACAATGTATGAAGCATAAAAAAATTAAAATGGAAGGAATGCAAAAAACCACTGTGGCCAAAAGAATTGGTTGAAATATTTCAACAAGCTGATGCAGTATGATCAGTGATGAGTGAAACCACTTATTAATCTATGACAAAGAATTTGGAAAAGCATAGCATGAAGATTGAAGGAAGGCATTAAAAACTAGAAAACGCAGATGACGTAAACATGGTTGTTGAGACAAAGAGGACCTGAAGCACTTGTTTCTGAAAGCCAAAGACTACAATAGTAATTATGGATTGTAATTCAATGTAAAGAAAACAAGAATCCTCTTTAAATACCCATCTGCCTCCTGATTCCCTCATCTATTTCCTTTTACTTTCCTCTTGTCCCACTATTGTGTTTGACCTTCATTTGGGTTTCAGTAATTTCTCTCAGTTACATTGCCCTTGATCAAGCCCTACCAGGCATCCTACACACTCCTTGCAATCAATATTAGATCACTTTTTGAGAGGTTTAAATACAGGCATGTACATATGTAAATATATTTACATATAATGATAGAGAAATGGATCTATGTACATATATTTATATATTGTGTTAAGGTAGCAGATAGACATTGGGCCTCTACTCAAGTACTCCCTTAATACAAGAACACTTTGTTCTAATAACTTGGCATTCCATGATGCTCAGCTTCCCAACATGATCACTGAAGACAAAATGGGTGCATAAGCAAATATGGTGAAGAAAGCTGATGGTGCTAGGATATTAAAAGATATAGCATCTGGGGTCTTAAAGAGTTGAAGGTAAACAAGTGGCCATCAAGCTCAAAAGCAAAAAAGCTCACATGGAAGTAGCACACCAGCCTGTGTGATCATAAGGTGTCAATAGGATTAGGTATGAGGCATCAAAGAACAAAAAATCATATCATTGTGAATGAGAGGGAATGCAGAGTGGAGACCCAAAGCCCAACTCTACCCTATAAGGTCGTTAAGAGTCAGCATCTACTTGAGGACAGTGAGTGAGAGTTTTATTATCAGTATCTTTTGAGTTTAATCATTACTTGGATTAAATGTGGGTTAAAATTTGGATTAAAAATCATTATTAGGATAAAATTATTTGGGTCGGACATATTACATATAAACTTATAGATCTATGTATACATGCAAAACACATAAATCTTTTGTGGATTTTCTTTCCACTATTAAAGACTTTACTGATCTTCATCATTATATCCATGTTGAGACCCTTCCTCTCCCTTTTTTTGCAGTAGAACTTTAAACGGCATGACTTCTTTTGCTAGTCATATTGTTGTGTGTATCAACAGGGCAGGTGTTATAACTACAGAAACAACTCAGCTTTGAATTAGCCCCTGATGTTTCTTATAGTATAAAGCTCTGAATAAGATCATGCTATGACAGATGTACAAATGTGCTTGAGACAATGGATGAATGTATGGGTTGTGATAAGAGTTGTATGAGCCCCAGTAAAATGATTTAAAAAAAATCATGCTATAAATCTAATCTACAAGGAACTCACTGCCAGTGTTATACAAAGAAGTTGGAGTCATCAGAGCTATGGGGTATGTGTGGACTTCAATTGTCTTATGTCACTAGAGTTTTACACTACAGAGCTCTTTATCCATTATGATTTCTCATACCAGCACTGTCTTCTTTACAGACAAAACCATTGCCTGGTCAGACCTGCAGTGTATTGAGAGCAAATCATAAGATTAAACATCTGCAAGTAAACATCTGAGAATGATAATGTCAGCAAATTACATTTTCTAACATTGTATGTCGTAAAAAGAAAATGGCAATGTGTGGTTTGTCAAAACTCAAAATCACCATAAGTCCACGACTACCTGTATACTCGCAAAAAATAGTTTATCAATAATTAGTCCATAAAGCACATATCCCTAGATCATGAATTTTTCGTTAAACTACTTTTTTGGCAAGTTAATCATTTACAACTTAAAACACCTCTGGTAACTCTACTATTTACTATTTAGACATTAAAAATCCATGAGGAATCTTGATAGCCCATTATTAAAGTCAGATGTCAGTTTATCATTTAAATTACATACCATTAGTCGAATAAAAATATACTTAAATATCAAGTCATGTATAGAAATAAAATATTTTAGGTGCAATGAAATGTTCTTGTCAACCAATAATAAAACGTAGGTCTTCTATGCTTTATCACATTTCATTTTAGTTTTATTTCAAGAATTAGTTACAGCAAGATTTTAAGCTTCATGCAAGCTGTATTAAGGATTTAACTTGACAGAAAAAAAATGCTATGAATTTTGACTTTTGTTACCAAACACCATGTCAATAAACTGAATATACTATTTTAATAAAATCTTCAGGGAGACATCAGACAGTGTAAGACATGGAAAAATAATAATAATTTATAAATTATTAAGGATTCCTGAGGGAGGGAGAGTGGGGCAGGGAGGAGGAAAAAATGAGGAGCTGATCCCAAGGGCTCAATAGAAAAGAAAATGTTTTGAGAATGATGATGACAACAAATGTGCAAATGTGCTTGATACAATTGATAGATGTATAGATTGTGATAAGAGTTGTACGGGCCCCTAATAAAATGATTTATAAAAAAAAGAATAACTTTTTCAAAAATCTATGGGAATAATATTTGACTTGATGCTATTAAGTCCATAGTAGCACACCTATGTAAGGCACCCCTGTGTCACAAGAGTACTAATGCAAAATTAAAGTGAAATGCTTAATATGATTTACAGCTGCTCTCTATCAATTAATCAGCATAGCTTCTTCCATAGCTGTCGTTCTGATTTAAATAATTAATCCCACATTTTCATTTCTGGGATTTAAGGAGATACAGAAGTTGATTGAGAGAGAAATCAAATACAAGCTATATTAAGATGTTGGAAAGGGCTCATTGCTCAGAAAAGAACCTGTCTGGTTTCTATAAACAATAAAAGCCAAAGCACTACACTTATTTCATTATCTTTAAGGAATAAGGAAAAGTTACTACGAATGACAACAGTTAAATGGAGTAATCCATTCCAAAAGTCAAGGTTTAAAACATGAATTCTAACTAATACACAGGCAAAATTAAAAACGAACAGTTTGTAAGAACAGAAAACAGAAGTATTCATCATTATGACTAGCACAGCGTGACAAAATTAAGCCATCTTCCACTAAACTCACTTTTGTAACAGACTTAGTGGCCTGATAAAATGAGGAAATAAATTTGAATATCCAAACTGTTTTAATAAGACAAAACTATAAATACAGCAGGATAATGAAAATCAAATGCTGGCAATAAAACATTTGATTTTAATTATCATGAGCCTTCATAGCGCTGTGAACTAAGCACTGGAATGCTAATCTCAAAGTCAGGCTTCAAAGCCACCACCCTCCTGGCAAGAGAAAGTTGAAAGTGCTTTCTAAAAGATTTGTGAGCTGCTGTGACTCCTCATCAGCTTGGTGAAAGTAGGTTAGGCGCGACACAAATCTATGAACTGGGAGAAGGAGGTGAAAGGAAAGCCTTATTTCCTACAGGGGTTCTTTCACTTGATGTGTTCCGATACAGATGACAAAAAGATCCTTTCTCTTCTGCTGGAAAAAGATGGAACATTTATCCCATGCCACTGTGGTTTCCAGGTGTCATGAAAAGTGTGTTTAATGATTTTAACTTTTATCTTCTATTGACTTTAACCAAACCAAAAAACCTCACTACCATCCAGGGATTCCAACTCATAGCGACCTTCTTAGTGGGAGTCCCACTTACCCTGTGGATTTCAGAGGTTGTAAATCTTCATGAGAGCAAGAAAGCCTATCATTCTCCTAGGAGCTGCCGGGGGGTACATCTGCTGACATGTGGTTAGCAGCCCATCTTGTAACCCTCTGTGCCACTAGGCTCCTGTGATTTTGACAAGATGTGCTGAGCATCCTGGATTCTCCACTTTGTCAGCAAGTTTGACATACAGAACCACTTTTCTGCCACAGCAATTGGTACTTAAGTCACTTAAACAGCAAGAGTAGCTGAAAATCATACCTTAAAAATAAACATGCTGGGATCTTTTATGTTGTTTTCTGCACGTTTGGCTGAGAGAAGACCCATGGGTGGAAAGTAGTGAATAATTAAAATTGCTTTTTCTTATATTCAAGAAGGAAAGAGTAAAAAAAACTAGAGATAACTTCAAATATGTAGCAAAAGCAAAATCCAAAACAGCTGCCAGTCATTCCAACTCATGTTGACCCAATATGGTTCACAACAAAACCAGGATTTTCTTTTTTTTACTTCCCGCCCCCTTTTTAAAAAACGTTTTATTAGGGGATCGTACGACTCTTACCACAATCCATACATACATCCGTTCTGTCAAGCACGTTTGCACATTTGTTTCCCTGATCATTCTCAAAACATTTGCTTTCCACTTGATTCCTTGGTATCAGCTCCTCATTTTTCCCCTCCCCCTCCCTTATGAACCCTTGATAATTTATAAATTATTATTATTTTGTCATATCTTACGCTATCCTATGTCTCCCTTCACCCCCTTTTCTGTTGTCCATCCCCCAGGGAGGAGGTTATATGTAGATCCTTGTAAATAATTTAACCATAAGTTATGTGATTTAATTTTAACAAATTTTTCTTATTTTTAAAGCAATTATGTCTCTGCATTATTTCAGAGGTTAAAGCAGTCTTTCAGACAACATTTTTCTAAAAATTTCATGATGGTTTCTCTATTTTAAAATAAGAAATAATATTGTACTGAAAACATATTACTGCTATCTTTCTAAAATTTTAAAATTTGGTTCTAGATCAATGTCATGCTAGATGAAATATTCAAAGGTAATAATGAAAGAATATCCTTGTAATCATTAGATGGGAAGTTATTCAGATAAAGTTTAGATCTGGTGGTCTATATTTGATGATGATAAATTTCATAAATGATTTTTTAAATTGATTTTGACTTTGAAGTAATTTGAGTTTCAAAATGATTACCCTTTGTCCACACACAACAAAAACTGGTATCAAAAACTATAGGAGAACTATAATTTTTCATTATATATGTGTTTCCTTACCAAGTGCACTGCAAAATATTACACAGCCTCTAATATTTTTCTTTTAAGCCACAATATGTTTTCAGCATTTCATCACTTTTTTTGCCATTTATTGCACAATTAAACACAAGATCATTTAGAGTACATCCCATAAGCATCCAATTTACATTAAAAATGTGTAATGTCTTCTATCATTAATGTTTTCTGTATTATTCCTCTTATGTAAAATTGACCAAAATCGTTTTATAATAAGTAGTCTTTGAACATTGGCACTTTTCTGTTCTGTATCCTTTCTATAGCAAAGCATGCAAATGTAATAAAAATAATTATATTAAACAATTGAACAAACATACAGATGAGATGAACCTGAGGAAGGTGAACTTTTGCTATCACCCTATGATGAAAACAAATGATAACTAACTCATGTTGGTTAAATATCTAGTTAGTTAAGGATGTCACTTGAAACAAACATATGAATGTTGGGTTCTGCATATAATTTGATAGAATTAATATTCTTTTTTAAAAATATGTGATCTTATCCAAGATAATGGCTCTCAACCTTTAGGGAATAACAGACACAAGTAAAGGGCCCCTGAAGGCTCATGTTGAAGGACCTCACCCACCACGTTTGCATTAAGTGGGCATTGTTGTTAGAGCTGAAAGTGAGTTGGTTCCCACCCATAGCAATTCAGTACATGACAGAGCGAAGCATTGCCAGGTCATGCACCACCCTCACAGTTATTCTCATGATCAGCCATTGCCTCAGTTCATCTCACTGAGGGCCTTCCTTTTTTTTGCTGTCCCTCCATGTTACCAAACACGATGTCCTTCTCCAGGGACCGGTCTCGCCTGACTACATGTCCAAAATATGTAAAAATAATTTTTTCCATCCCTTCCTCTAAGGGGCATTCTCTCCTTCCAAGACAGATTGGTTTGCCCTTTTAGCAGTCCATGATACGTTCAATAGTCTTCAGCACAACAATTCAAATGCATCAGTTCTTCTTCAATCTTCCATATTCATTGTTCAGATTTCATAAGCGCCTGAGACAACTGAAAATATCATGGTTTGGGACAGGGCCACCTTGTCTTCAAATACCATCCTAGCTCTTCAATACTCTAAAGAGATCTTAAGTAGCAGACTTACCCAGTGCCACCGACATATCTTTTGATCTCTTGACTGATGCTTCCATGAGCATCGATTGTGGATTCAACCAAGACAAAATCCTTGACCACAATGTACCTATTGGTCCAGTTGGGAGGATTTTGATCTTCCTTACATTTAGCTGTAATCTACCCTGAAGGCTAGAATCCTTGCTCTTCATCAGCAAGTGCTACAAGTCCTTCTCACTTTTCAGCAAGCAAAGTTGTGTTACTACATACAACTACGTTGTCCATAAGCTTTCCTTCAATCCTCATGCCAAACTCTTCTTCCTATAATGCAACTTCTCTGATTATCTGCTCAGCATTATCATTGGATAAGTATGATGAGAGGATACAACCTGAATCACACCTTTCCTGATTTTAACCCATGGAGTGTGACTTTGTTCTGTTCATGTGACTGCCTCATGGTCCATGGACAAGTTCCACATGAACATCATGAAGTGTTCTAGAATTCGGATTCTTCTCAAGGTTATCCATATTTGGCTATGATCCACACAGTCAAAGGCCTTGGCTTCGTCAATAAACACAAGTAAACACCCTTCTGATATTCTTTGCAAGGAGCCAAGATTCATCTGATGTCAGCAATGAATTCCCTTGTTCCATGTCCTCTTCTGAACGCAGCCTGAACCAGTGGCAGCTCCCTGTCCATGTGCTGCTGCAACTGTTGTGTGGTGGTCTTCTAAAAAATTGCTTGCATGTGATATCAAGGATATTATCCTATAATTTGAGGATTCGGTTGGGTTACCTTTCTTTGGACCAGACAGAAATATGGATCTCTTCTAGTTAGCTGTCCTCCAAATCTCCTGTGCTTTCATCAGCTTGTTTCAATATTTCAATTCATATTCTACCAATTCTTAGGACCTTGTCTGAGCTGATGGCTTCAGTGCAGCTTGGACTTCTTCCTTCAGCACCATTGCTTCTGGATCATGTACTACCTCCGGAAGTGGTAGAATATAGACTAGTTCTTTTGGGTACAGTGACCGTGTATTCTTTTATTAAAAAATACTTCATGAGTCATTCAATATTTTGATCCTAGAATATTTTAATACTGCAACTCTAAACATGATTTTTTTCCCCTGAATTCTTTCTGTTTAAAATATGCTGAGCATGTTTTGCATTAGGACCTGAGAATTTGAATTTTTAACAGTTTTCCAGATATGGATGATGCTACTGACCAAGGGACCATCATTTGCGAACCACTGGTCTGTAAAGGCATGACAGAGGGACTAGGGGAAATGTATGTCTGCTGAGCAAATAGCTGTGGAACCACATTATAGGAAGAAGAATATGGCATCAGGATAGGAGGAAGGTTTATTAACAACCTGCGATGTGCAGATGGCACAACCTAGTTTACTGAAAGTGCGAAGGACTTGAAGTACTCCCTAATGAACACAGGGATTGCAGCTGCTGCATAAAACCAAAAATTCAAACACACTGACATTAAGTTGATGCCCACTCACCGTGAACCCAGAGAGCAGGGGAAACTTGCCCTTGTGAGATTCCAAGACTATAACTTGTGGAAAGTGGACATAGACTTTCCAAGACTATAACGTGTGGAGCAGCTGGTGGGTGTTGCAGTTAGCAGCACGCCATAACCAGTATGCACCAGGGCTCCTGCAGTTGCTGCTCAAGACCTCCTTAGAGCGTAGAAATGCAAGGAGGTTCCTTCAAAGACTAAGGTTCCTTCAAAGAACCAAGTTATAGTGTTTCCATTCACTTCATATGCATGTGAAAGTTGGACATTGAATAAGGTAAACCAGAGCAGAATCTCTGCATTTGCACGCTGGTGCTGAAAGAATACTGAAAGTACCATGTTTTGGTCTGTCCTCCACCAGACTGGGTTTGTTTTCAAGGAACTCAAGATGGGAGCATGCCCAGAAAGAACGATATCCCACCGTGGGTCAAGTCTCCCTACAATTTAAAAGATCTTGAGGTGCTTCAGGTTGCAGATAACCATATTTTGCACAAATGGAACTCGAACCCCATTCTGCAAGCAAAGGAGCAAGAGGATACTCGGGCTGACAGTTAGGAGTCCTCTCACTTCACCAAGGTTGTAGTCTGTGGCTTCGACTTGTACAAGTTATAGGCCAAGTGGATGCTCCACAGATGGGAGCGTCAAGAATGAGGAATGTTGAAACTTGAAGCCATGAATGCTCTTGAACGAGACTTTGGCAGCAGGGAAGCCAGTTCCTAGTCAAAGTTACTAGATGAGGATGTAGACTACAATGTGGCTGAAACTGCCGTAGATCTGACCTGCTTTCAACTCTGCTCTAGCCCGACAAGTTAGACGAAAATAATGATTGAAGGACTTATGTTTTGTCTCTGACTTCTGCAATGAATAATTGTTTCCCAAGATGTAAATTAAAGACCTTAATTAATTGGAAAGAAGGAAGAAGGAACCAAGCTCGGGTTTGGAAGAAGCTTGCTCAGAACGCTGGTTAGAAACAGAGATGGCGAGACTTCATCTCAAGTCCTTTGGACATGTAGTTAGCAGAGACGGGTCTCTGGAGAAGTACCTCATGCTTGGGAACGCAGAGGGGCAGCAAAAACAGGGGAAGGCGCTGGTTGTGATGGACTGACACAGTGGCTGCAGCAATGAGCTTAAATATGAGAACACTTGTGAGGCCTGCAGAGGACCTGGAAATGTCTCCTGTTAAACACAGGGTCGCTGCAGGTTGGGATTGACTTGATGGCACCGAACAATAGCGACAAAGAAAGAGTATTAAAATTCTACCACTTGCTATTCTTTGTTAAAAATTGTCCTATGAATTAGGTGAAATTTACATTTCAGATCATTTTTGTGTTTAATAATGGAAAAAACTTATCTAATCTTCTAATTGTTTGCCTTGCCCCCCATCCCTTTTTCCTCCCTCTCCCTCTTGTAGGGTATCATCTTCCTTGATACCTAAGATAACACCTGTCTGCTTACACTTCTTGTCCCTCTCGTCCCTGGCAACCATCAAAATCTGCTTCTTTTAGTATGAAAACCTTTTTCTCGGCTTTGTCTTTTATAATGGTGTCTCATATTATATATATATATATAATATGAGACACCATATTATATGGTGTATAATGTATATATGTGTATATATGACTAACTTCATTCAGCATGTTTTCTAAATACATTCAAGTCATAGTGTGCTTTGCTGTTTCATATTTATTTTTATTGATATATATATACCAGAGTTTTTGAGTGCTCCCACTGATGGGTACTTAAGTTGTTTTCATATTCTTGATATTTTAAATAGTGCTGTGATATATACATGTGTATGTATATATCTGCTCCTGTTTTGCTCTTTATTTCCTTAGGGTTTGTACCAGGTAGAAGGATTGCTGGGCTTCACTTGTTATTCTTAAGCCTTTATATTTTGTAGTTAATTTATCATAACTTGTTACCTATCTGTACCAATCTGAAAGCAGATACTGATATCTGAAATGACATAACTAAAAGAACATTGATTTCTTGTCCCTAATTGATTCCTATTTGTTAATTTATTTGCTCCTGTTTCATTAAATTTTACTTCAAGTTTATTTAGTTATAATTTATTTTCAGCAACATATAGAAAGAATAGAACCTTTAGAAAGATTCTATAGGCAAAATATTGAATGATGCAGAAAGCATCAAGAGACATAGAAAGAACACATAAAGTTGCTGTACTAAAAAGAACTGGTGGGAATTCCTCCTGAACCATTTCAGGAGGAAGCATTTGAGCAAGAACCAATAGTGCTGAAAGAGGATGATCAAACTACATCGAATGCATTAGCCAAAAACAAGGCTCCAGGAATATGTGGAATATCCATTGGAATGTTTGAGAAAGTCGAAGAAGCACTAGAAGCACTCCTTTGTCTATGCCTGGGAATTTGGAAGAGAGCTACGTGGGCAACTGACTGTAAGAAATTGATATTTGTGCCATTCCAAAGAAAGGTGACCCAACACAATACTCAAACTATAGAACTTTATCATTGATGTTGCATGCAAGTAAACTTTTGCAGCAGCACATTAACAGGGGACTGCCAGAAGTTCAGATCAGATTTAGAAGAGGATATGGCACAAGGGATAAAATTGTTGATGTTAGATGGATGTTGGCTCAAAGCTGAGGATACCAGACAGATGTTTACTCGTGTTTCATTCACTATGCAGAGGCATTTGACGGTGTGGACCATAATAAACTGTGGTTAACTTTGAGAAGAATGGGAATTTCAGGACATTTCATTGTGCTCATTAGAAACTTGTATGTGGATCAAAAGGCAGATGTTAGAAAAGAACAAGGGAATGCTGCATAGGTTAAAATCAGGAAAGATGTGCATCAGGGTTGCACCCTCTCACCGCACTTCTTCCATTTGTATGCTGAGCAAATAAAAACAAGAGAAGCTGCATTACGTGAAGAGGAGGATGGATCAGGTTGTTGGAGGAAGGCTTATTAACAACCTGCGATAGTCAGATGATACCATCTTACTTGCTGAAAATGAGGAGGACTTGAAGAACTTGCTGAAAATAGCAAGGATTGTAGCCTCTAGTATAGATTATAATTCACTGTAAGGAAGACTAAAATCGTCACCTCTGGACCAGTAGGTAACATTTTGAAAAATGGAGAAAAGATTGAAGTTGTCAAGGATTTTGTCTTGCTTGGATCCACAATCAATGTATATGGAAGCATCAGTCAAGAGATCAAAGACATATTGCATTAAGTAAATCTACCATACAAGACCTCTTTAGGGTATTGAAGAGCTAGAATGTTATTTGAAGACTAAGGGGGGCTTAACTCAAACCATGGTCTTCTGTATTTTATCATATACACATTAATGAGGAACACTTAATAAGGAAAACTGAAGAATTGTTGCATTTGAATTGATGTGCAGGAGAATATTGAAAGTAACACGGACTGGTAAAAGGCTAAGCAATCTGTCTTGGAAGAAGAGAGTGCTCCTTAGAGGCAGGGAGGGAAACTATTTATAGTTACATACTTTGGACATGTTGTCAGGAGAGACCAGGTCCTGGAGGAAGGACATGATGTTGGGTAAAGTGGAGGGGCAGTGAAAAAGAGCAAGGCCCACAATGAGGTGAATGATACAATCTGCAACAATGGGCTCAAGTACGGGAATAGCTGAGGATGGTGCAAGACTGTGCAGTGATTTGTTCTGTTGCACACAGGGTCACAAGGGTTTGGAGCTGACTTGATGACATCTAGCAGCAAGAACATATAAACAAAATCTACTTCTTATATACTCCTATATATATACTATATATATATCCTATATATATATATACTCTTATATATACTCCCTAATATAGGATTAGGGAGCTATTGAATAGTGTTCTTGTTACATGAAAATATCAATTTCTGATTGGAAAATGCCATGCCTCAATTTGGGAGAGGAAGGATTGTTTACCTATCTAGTTGGTAGACTCTTATGCACACGAGACCCCAAAATGTAGAAAATTTGAACCCTGAATTTTTCTCAGTGGTCTTCATATTTGATTCATCCACTTCATGATTTGGGGAACAGAAAATATCTGTACCACAAATGTACTCACTCTTGTGTTATCATGGATAACCCTCTTGAGGGATGATTGTTGGTATCTGTCCGATGACTCATTATTAATTTTAGTTTTTTATTGAATCTCATTAGTCCAATCGCTATTAGAAAAATATTTTTGCTTAACTATTAAAGACAAAAAAAATTATATAGTGTGCTTATGATTCTCTAAATTTTATTTTATAAATTGGCAATTGCACTGGCAAGTTACAATTTCTCCACCAAATTAGTTTTATGTATACTTACTAGTGACAAACTAAAGAGAGGGAGTACATGCTATTGCCAGGCCTCCGTGTCTTTAATAGTTAGATGTTTGAAAGTCAAGGCATTTAATAAAAACTTGATTTTATTCAATAAGGATTTACAAAAATCAGTTGTGTCAACATTTAACCCCATACAGATATAGTTTGTGGGGTGTTAGGTGAGTTTGGTGAGAAGAAAGTCATTTGTAAAATTGTTATATTTTTTTCTTCTTTTAAAGGAAAGTATTTAGAGGAAAGTATTGCAAGGGAGCTGGTCCAGTTACTGCAAACTATAAGACCAGTGAGAATTTTACCCAAAGAACTTTTGCCAAGTTTCCTCCTGACAAAGAAGCCCTGAAATGTAAACCTTTAAGTCAGTTCACCAGAAAACAAATATTACATCTAAATTAGTTTGAGGGGGGAAACACCATGCACATTCCTTAACTTCCAAAGTTATTATGAAACAAAAAAAAATCCTGCCTGCCTTAGTCAAAGTATGTGGCAAGCATATATGATAAGCTATATCGTAGGCCTCAATATTGAGTTTATGTAGTTAGATTACCTGGAACTAGATTGTATGCTTCTCAAGCTTTAGAGGTTCATATTTTATAACTTAAAAAATTACTTTATTAAATAATGAGTCTTTAATTACTGAGCTATTTGATTTAGACAAAAGTTATACAATACTAATGCATAAATAAAATAATACTTATATTAACAGACATATTAAAACACTAACAGTACAGTGAACTGCTTATGTGTTAAGCTTTTAGTTTCACTCTTTCAGTTTTCAAGTTAATAATAAATTTGTATTCTTTATACTATACCAAATTGATAGGACATTTTAATTACACCTAATAATTATCATTAGAATGATACTATTAGGATGTTGTCGTGGTTAAATGCCAACTCATAGCAGCCCTGTGTCACCCTAACCACCGTTGCTGTGCCTGAGCCCACTGTTGCAGCATGTGCTCTGACTGTGTCAGTGCATCTCACTGAGGTTGACCCTCTTTCCACTAAGCTTCTACTTTACAACCATGCTGTCCGTTCCCAAGGACTGGTCTCTCCTGATAACAAATTCAAAGAACATGAAATGAAGACTCATCATCCTTGCTTCTAAGGAGCCTTCTAGTTGTATTTCTTCCATGACAGATTTGTTTGTTCTTCTGGCAGTCTATGGTTCTTTCAATATTTGTCACCAAAACCAAAATTCAAATGCATCAATTCTTAATCTGTTTTTCTTATTCATTTTTCAACTTTCATACACAGAAGAGGCAATGGGATGTATCATAACTTGGGGAAGGCCCATCTTAATCCTCAAAATGACCTCCTTGGCCTTTAATCCTTATAAGAGGTCTTGGGTAACAGATCGCCTAAATGCAATACATTTTTTCATAATAATAGCTATGGAGTAACTACCCTCTCTGAGTAGATGAAATTATATTGGAATTTTATAATCACTTAAATAAAATCAGTGGACACTACCTTACAGTGATTATCCTATGTATTTTTGCATATTAATATTAATCAACCTTGTGAAGTTATCATTTTTAAAAGATGAAAAAACTGCAGTATTTAAAATACGCCAGGGAAAAGAGAACAACAAGTGACCCAAAATCAGTGGCAAGTAGGGTGTAAGAGGTCTGGCAGGACTAGATTGAGACAATGTAACCAAGAGGAATTCCTGAAACCCAAATGAAGGCTGAACATGATAGTGAGACAAGAGGAAAGTACAAAGAAATGGAGGCAAGAACTAGGGACAAAGGGTATTTATAGAGCTCTAAATACAGGTATATACAGATGTAAATATATTTATATATGATGAGGGGGAAATAGAACTATGTAAATATAATTATAGATTTAGTATAAGGAAACAGATGGACAGTGGGCCCCTACTCAAGTACTCCCTCAACACAAGAACACTTTGTTCTAACAATTTGGCTGTCTGAAATGTTCACCTTCCTGGCAGGATCACTGAAGACAACTGGTGCACAAGCAAATGTGGTGACGAAAGCTGATGCTGCCCGGCTATCAAAAGATTTATCATCTGCGGTCCTTAAAGGCTTAAAGATAAACAGGCGACTATCTAGCTGAGAAACAACAAAGCCACATGGAAGAATTACAGCAACCTATCCTGACACAATTGCTGAAGACAAAGCAGGTGTATAAGTAAATGTGGTGAAGAAAGCTGATGGTGCCCAGCTGTCAAAAGATAGAGAGTCTGGGGTCCTTAAAGGCTTGAGGATAAACAAGTAGCCATCTAACTGAGAAACAGCAAAGCCCATATGGAGGAAGCACACTAGCCTGTTAGATCACAAGGTGTTGAAGGGATCACGTATCAGGCATCAAAGACCAAAAAAATCATAGCATTATGAATGACAGGGAGTGCAGAGTGGGGACCCAAGGCCCAGCTGTGGGCAATTGGACATTCCCTTCTAGAAGGGCCACAGGGAGGAGACAAACCAGTCAGGGTGCAGTGTAGCAATCATGAAACATACAATATCCCTCTAGTTCTTAAATGCTTCCTCCCCGCCACTATCATGATCCCAATTCTACCTTACAAATCCGGCTGGACCGGAGGATGTACACTGGCACAAATAGGAACTAGAAACACAGGGAATCAAGGACATATGAACCCCTGAGGACCAGTGGTGAAAGTGGCGATACTGGGAGGGTGGAGGAAAGGTGAGGGAGAAAGGGGGAACAGATTACAAGGATCTACATATAACCTCCTTCCTGGGGGACGGACAGTGGAAAAGTGGGTGAAGGGAGATGTCAGATGGTGTAAGATATGACAAAATAATAATAATTTATGGATTATCAAGGGTTCATGAGGGAGGGGGGAGCGGGGAGGGAGGGGAAAAATGAGGGGCTGATACCAAGGGCTCAAGTAGAAAGCAAATGTTTTGGGAATGATGAGGGAAACAAATGTACCAAAGTGCTTGACACGACGGACGTATGTATGGATTGTGATAAGAGTTGTACAAGCCCCCAATGAAATGATTTAAAAATTAATAAAAATAAATAAAATATACCAAATAGACTCATGAATCAGCCGAGTTTTTCAGCACATTTTTAAATGCGGTTTTTGTGGTAAAATGAAGTGCCTTGGCTGATATTCGGGTCAGTTTGTACTCAAGTATATATGGTATGTAATTCCTGCATGACACTATGGTTAAGAATCTGGCTACTAATCTAAAGGTTGTTAGACCCCACATAGGGACACTTTGGACTAAAAGCCTTGTCATCTTTGCCTGAGAGGCCATAACCTTGAAAGCCCCATGGAATGTGGCTCTACTTTGCACCCGTGGAGTCAGCCCATTTTGACAGCAGCTGCTCTGGGGGCTTACTTCGGTTCTTGGTTAATTGTCTCCCATTAACGTTGCATGTATGGCCCACCCACACTTCTTCATTTCCCCTTCTATATATTATAAATTAATAGGATTTTTACAGGGTATCCCCAAAAGAGGTAAGTTAGAGTTCTACTTCAATTATATAAAGGTAAATATTAACCTTTCTAAAATCAGTCATATTTTATCTGATATGCAGAAGAATGACCACCTAAAGACGTGAGAATCTCTGGAAACTTTGACTGGATTCGTTTGCAGGCAAAAGAGGCTTTGCAGATGAGATTCGGTTAAAGATAATGGATAGGGGTTTAGCTTGAATTATCTGGGTTGATCCCATGTAAGTACAGGGCTTTTGTAGGAGAGATTCAGGAGGTCATAGAGGAGAGGTGACTAGGGAAACAGAGGTCAAAGAGTGGGTGGAAGTTTTCAGAATGCTACTGGATGACTTTGAGTTAGAAAAGCTACGAGTTAAAGGAATGTAATAGGCCTTTAGAAATTGTAAAAGTCATAGAAATGGAGTTTTATCTAGAACCTCTAGAAAAGCTACAGTCTCAGGACCCCTTAATTTTACTTATTTAGACCTATTTTGGGCTTTTGACCTCAAAATGACCAGATAATGAATTTCTGCTGTTTAAGCCAGTGGTTATTAAGCACATAGCACTAGAAAACTAGTTCTCTGTTGACTCTCAGGCCTGCCATATTGCTGCTGTACAGAAAATTAAACACAGCTAGGAAAACTCATTTTTTACTATGCTTTTATAAAGGGAGAGAAACTGTGATTAATGGATCCCATTATAGAAATGAAATAAGTTAGTAAAATTTATAGCTTCTCAATGTTTAAAAACGTTATTGTGAAAATGTCCAGGATAAACACTTCCTGGATAGTAAAAAATGTCCAGGATAATAACAGGCTTTCAACTACTTTTACTTAGTAGAGAAGTGTGAGCTAACCCTCAAAGATAACTAGTTCAGACCCCATGTGATCCACAGACTAGTGACCGAGGAAAAGCCTACTGTAAGCAACTCTTTCTGAGATAGATTTGTTACACAGCAAAAACAAAGTGTGATAACTCTAGGGAGTTTATGTCCTCTTCCTGCTGTTCCAGAACCAGATAGTGGAGTTTCATAAGGAATTGGAACAGATGCCTGCTAGGGACATCCAGAAAAATGTTTACAACAAGACCCTGTGTCTCTTGAATTGTACCCATTGGAGGGCAGTTACAAGGGCTTCCTGGCGAAGGCACCATAATTACTGAGAGCTACACCTTCCTCATTGATATCCTGCTCGGCACTATCTGGGATAAACTTGGTAGGCTCACTGAGAAGGCCTACGGGAAGCTCCTCCTCATTGAAGCCATCTGATCCTCTTCAACAAATCCAATACCATGATGGACCATACCAAGAAGCGATTGTGGGTCAGGGCTGCAAAAACTTCTAAAGCGTTTCCAATAAGCAGCATAATTCAGAAGACATCCCCCCCAGAGAGCAGGCCCAACAGCACATCCTGGATGCTCATCAGCTGGAGAGGATTTTCTCCAGGCACCTGGCCAGGAAGAGCCCGCTTTCTTTAAAACCGCGATGGTGCAGCGTTTCCTCCAGTAAAGGTGGGTTGGCCGATGAAAAGAGAAAGAGAGGAAAAAATAAGAATCGATTTTAAGCCTTCCTAGCCAATAAGATCCATTCTTGAAGAAAACAATCTCCCATAGTTTTATAGTGCCTAATTAGGAAATAGAAAACCAGTGCGGTCTTAACTCACTTCTGAGAAAAGTATCTCATTTGAGACACAGATTCAAGCAAACAAAACTTATAAACAGTAAACTAGGAGGGAAAACAACACAACTAAAAGAGATGCAAACTTAAATAATGTCCCCAACGAGATGTAAGATAATATTTCATTATATAAAAAGAAGATTATGAAAATGGAATACTCAAAGAACAAAAAGTACTGTGGGAAATGTTAAAACACAGTAGTGTACCTGGAAAATCCAATAGGAACATTGGTGGGAACAAATGAGAATATAAGCCGTAAGATCCAGAGAAATAACATCAGAGAAAAAAGTGAAAGGAAAGATGCGATCACTCTGAGAACCCAAATATGAATAATAGCTCCTTCAGAAAGCTCAAGGAAAATGGACGAAAGTAAAGAATCAAATAAATGGTTCAGAATCCCTTTTAGATGTGAAAAACTTAGATTTCTTCACAATAATTTCAAAAAGATCTAAAACAGATCATATGATTCTGACATCTTATAAGTCTAGACACATAAAGAAATTCCTTAAAGCTTCCTGGGGGAAGATGAAAAGTGGAAGGAGGTCACATGCAATGTATCAGGAATAAGTACGCTATTAGCCTGTTTGAATATGCAACATTGAAATATAAAATTCTAGGAAGCATTAAAAATTATAAAGCAATAACATATAAACATTAAAAATTCTAAACAGTAATAATTCTAAATTAGATAATGTGCCCATGTAAAAAGGTACCAGTGACAGTTATAGATAATCCACATTTAAAATTTTTCACTACTCATGCAACATTTCTCAGGCAGTGACTGTGTACTTAATCGCCATGCAGGCAATTCTGACTCACCATGACCTTATGGGAATAGAATACGATTCCTGGAATGAATTGTATTTACGCAAACTGCGCATCAGCTTGGCTGCACTCTGATTCTCAGCGGTTTAGAAGTTGTGTAATGACCCATTATGATGTGATCAGATGGCGTGTGACATCCTTAATGGAACATCCACGGATGCAATTTCTGTAATAGCAAACTAGACAACCAAGGGAATGGGGTTTTCAAGGTTGTGATCTTTCAAAAGCAGAGCTCTATCGCCAGGACTATTTTCTGATGTAGCTCTAGGTGGGTTCTGATTCCAACCTTTAGTACGCAGCACTTAGGCACCTGTGCCACCTAGTGTCTCTTCAGAGGGGCCTTGGTGGCTTAGTATCTCTCTCTCATCTATCTAGGTATCATCTATCTATCTATCTATCTATCGTCTATCTATCTATCTATACCTTGTATCATCTATCTATCTATCCATCTATCTATCTATCTATCTATCTATCTATCTATCTATCTATCATCTATCTATCTATCTATCTATCTATCTATCTATCTTCTATCTATCGATCATCTATCATTTGTGAGTGACCCTTCAGGAAGTTACTGCAAGTGTTGTCCTCCAAATGTTATTAGGTGGCTTTTACTTGATTGGTTTTCTCTACATGGACTTGTAATCCATACTAATGATCACAATATTTGATCTTCATCAGTAAGTGCTTCGACTCCCCTCATTTTCAGCAGGCAAGACTGGCCATCTGCATAGTGCAAGTTGTTACTATGACTTCCTCCAATCTGACTCCACGTTCTTCTTCATATGACCTAACCTCTCGATGATTTGCTTAACATGGTTAGAGGGCACAACCCTTTCCTAATTTGAAACCATTCAGTATTCCCTTATTCTGGTTGCATAACTCTACATAGAGTGTATTAAAGAAGGAGTAGAAACACAAATTCCAGGAAATAATGGAATTAGCTCAGGATGATGGAAACTATTAGTAGGCTTTCAGCGCATACAACTATGCCTGTAAATGAGAGGAAGAGGGCACGAGGAAAGAGGATTTCAAAGAATATAAAATTGTCCGAGTGCCTCATGTAACTGGAATATGTGAAAGGGGATAAATGGGTCAACAAAAAGAGTGATAACTTCAATGAGTTGGACTGGCATCGTGGCTGCAACGGGGGTTCAAATATAACGAAAGTGTTAAGGACTGTTTCTAGTCCTTTGGTTTGTTGGTTTGCTTTCCTGTTGTTCATAGAGTTGCTATGCGTCCAAAGACACCAAACAACAATTATTCATACCACTAATACACTGAACATTTTCCACAGGAAAAATATAATAGGAGAAAAACACTAATATCATATTTGTTCTTCAAAAAGCCAACATGCAAACTGCCTCTCAGAAGCAGTGCTATTTCAAGGGCGTCTAGTTCTCTGATCCCAAGCTGCCAATGCACATCCCGTTACATTTCCTCACTGTCAACTGGAGCGGGACTAAGTCTCTGCCATAACTGGCCTAGAAATGTAATAATGTAGCAGTGCATTTATTTCCTTTTTACCATGACTTAGTCATCCCCTTGACAATATCCTGGTGAACATATTTTGTGTTCTGTGTACACCACAAAGAATTAATCAATACATTGTAAATCGCAGATAGAGTTTTATAACCATTTGAAACATAGGTTTTTGTAACCAGTTAACAATGAATAATTTTGACTCATGGAAACCCCAGATGGTTCAGAGCAGAATTACACTACACAGCTAGTCAATTGCTATGCTTTTGGCCTTTCCCTGGAAGTACCATTGGTTAGATCCAATTTTTCAGTTAATAGCCAAGCACTTAACTGTTTGGACTCCTATAGACTCCCCAATTATTATTTTATTGAAGGGCATTATAAATTATCCCCATGGGGAATGTGATAGTTCTTATGATATTACCAGTAATTTAACCAGTGGTATAAATTTCAAAACACTATCAAAAAAAGAAAGTGTACATGTACAGGACTGTATTTTAGGCCAAATTACATGAATTTTTTATTTATACAGATTAATAATTTAGGTGACTTGAACTACAGAAACAACGATGGTTGAAGACAGGACAAACCTTTCAATACTACTTATTCATAAAGATAGAACTGGACTAAATATGTCATAAAAGAGCAAAGAGAGTATGGAAACAGCACATACA
This sequence comes from Echinops telfairi, assembly GCF_000313985.2. Taxonomy (NCBI): domain Eukaryota; kingdom Metazoa; phylum Chordata; class Mammalia; order Afrosoricida; family Tenrecidae; genus Echinops; species Echinops telfairi. The sequence goes on along the minus strand of NW_022107432.1, from coordinate 10,050,768 downwards.
TGGTAGCCGTGTGTTGACATTTACTAGGATATTTTCAAACTGTTAAGTGAAAGCAAGACCAAGCTTCAATAATTAACAACAGAAAAAGAGTCCTGGATAAAGAAGCAGTGAAAGAGGAGCAGATGAGCCAAATGAAGCTCACGAGATGCACTCAAATGAAAAGAAATGCAAGGGGGATTTTACCCACACTTTATTTCACTTTACTGAAAATATTCAATGATGTTAACAAATCACAAAATATTAAGAGAAATTCAACTCAATGATATCTAGGTCTCTACAAAATAAGAGAAAAACTAACATAGCTAACTATAATCGTCTTGGCATGGCTGTGGCATATTTATTAATGGCAAGAATATAGTTTAATATATCTGTTTCCCATCATAATTTATTATTGTTATATATGAAATATATTTTAAAGCCTGACCTGTTACTTCATTGTACTGAAGCACATCTCTATTCATATATGGTTTATAATAAAATTTATATCAATTTAAGTTTTTGTGGAAGGACTCACTTTTCTAAAAGATTTAGTCACATAAATTAAACATAACTGACCTTTGGATGAACTTTTAATAAGGACATATTGTATTATCACAGATAGTGAGCTCCTGAGAATGAGTAAAATGTTCCCAATCATGAGTTCTGAGCTTAATAATCAATATGGGTTTGTTTAACAAAGATATAATCACATTCTTCCATGTGCTCTGCTAGAAGCTTTTTGGGATGGAGAATTCATGCACAGTTTATTCTCCTGTGATTTTTTTTTTTTATTGACTTGCTGGGGAAACCAGATAGCTTATACATGAAACAATTTGAAAACCACATGAGGCTGCATATAGGGTATAGATATCTTAGAGAATTATCTAGAGTCCTGTTTGAATCTCCAAATTGGCAAGGGTTTGTATTTGGGGAGGATGTTATTTTTCCCATGAAATAAAAATTTTATTACTTTACAAAAGATTGTAAATGTGAATATAAGCAGAGTTAAAGTGTTGGCTGGGTCACTCACTAGTAAATGACTCACCAGGCCACACCAGCCTCAAGGCATGTGTGATTCAAATTTATCCCTCACCAAATTGCATGGAAAAGTTGCATGGACCTTTGTCTTCTTAGAAAAGGTCAAACAACCAGAGTCAATATAAGAACATCTATGCTTTAGCTCATGGACAAGTGTGCTCTTAAGCTACAGAAATCAAAGATTGGGAAGGCTAATATGGGTTGGGCTGGTTACTTATTAGTTCATGGAAAGTGTGATTCCAGTAGTTTCAGAAAAAGGGCGTGTTTGAAGAGGCCGAGGAAATAAAATGATGAAGAGAAATAAGGATAATTGAAGAATAAAGATTGAAATGAGAATAATGTTCTCAAGGACCAATGATGGAATCAATCTAATGCAAATAGAAAACAAATATACCAAAGGGTGAAAAGTAAGGTCAGGAAGCATTTTACCTCAAAGTTGCCATCACGTGCTGCTTCTCACTGATGGCATCAAAAGAGTGCCAGTGCAGACATGGACGCGAGTTTTCAATGACTGGATTTTTGGAGCCTGATCACCAGGTCTATCTTATGTTAGTTGACCTTCTAATATCAAGGAACACCTTAACCCTGTGCACCGCATGCGGAATCCCTGAAAATAGCAGCAGGGCTATATGTTACAAACCATTAATGTTAGTGTGACAAATTCAACCTTGACCAAGTAGGGCACTATTGGCTTTCCAACAGGATAATATGATGCAAGCAAAGGGTGTTTCAGTAAGAATAAGTCAACATTAGAAAGCTGAATGGAATAAAGAAATAAGAAATTTAAGGCATGAGTAATCTTAAGAAATCTCAATCATTTTATGAAGTGACTAATTTGACAGTATTAAATGGGAACTAAAGATAAATGTATGAATGTAAAAGTCAATGAATTATTGTTGTCAAGGAGTGGTGGCTGGCTTTGGAACAGGAGAGAAAAATGCCAACAATAGTTTTGTTTTAAGCCAGTCTCTTCATTTGTGAGAAATTCTTTAGACTGCTTTTTTAACAGTTCAAACCCACACCAATTATATATTGTCATTAATTAGTTTCATCATTTAAGAGATATTTTTTTCAAAATTATTTCTTAACTACAATTTACCATTGTTTTCTTTTTATCCAGATAAAGGTGAAATTTGTTGAAAATAAAATATAAATCTCATCATGGAAAATAAAATAAAAAGAAGTGTCCTTGTTTAATGAACAAATGTGATTCAGCATGATACCTTTGATTCTAAGTGTCAAACAACATTTGAGGAGAGAGGCCAGTAGTCAAATGATGAATATTAATAAAATGGATAAATTCAGAGATGCTTTAGGAATGTTTGGGGGAAGAAATATTTTCATAAACATTGGCTCAGCCACAAGTGCACGTTAAATAAGAAGGACACAAAAATGAACAGAAAAGGAAGACCAAATAAAAACTGTATGCTGGAAACCTCAGAATCTCTGAGCAAGCCTTTGCTACTTGACTTCAGCCATCTTTCTTTGTGACTGTAGGCACACTCCACATAGTGAGTGCTTGGTTCTTACTACAATCCTGTAGTCACAAACCAACCTTGTAAAGTGTTTTATATTAAAATTTGAAGGCACACACGTATGAATGGTTTATGATAACCAACAATGTTTGAAATGTCCACCAAAACAGTAATACTTTCCAATATTCACCAAAACAACACTACGGTTATGTTAAAAGAGGAGCCCTAGTGGAAGAGTGGGTTATGCCCTGGGTGGTTACCCCTCAGGTGAGCTGCTCAGACCCAGCATCCCGCTCAGCAGAAGAAAGATAATGGTGTTTGCTCCTTGAAAGATCTAGAGTCGCTGAAACCTTAGAGAGCTGTTCTACTCTGTCCGATAGGGTCTTTATGACTAGCAGTAGACTCAATAACAGGGAGTTATTATTATGTTAAAGATGTTTTCAAGGATCCAGAAGTGTTCCTTTATCTTTTTCTGCCTAGAAAGGCACACAATCCTAAGACAAACTTTTGATTGACATTAGCTATGTACCACAACTAACTATCAATTCATGCACAAATTCAACTTAAAGACAGATTTAGGATGGAACTCACTTGTAATCTGGGAACTACTGTACTACCGTGAACTCAGCAAGAATTTAAGACAAAGTTGGAGAAATGACTTTGAATCTCTCAATCCATGTAACAAGAAGAGATGAATGGCTCTAAAAAAAAAACCAACTACAATTCTTTTAACCATCATAACTTTGTTGGTGTTCATAATAATGAAAGTGAACCCATCAGATCTCCTCTTCAAAGAGAACAATCTGTTGATAGCTTTTTCAATTTCTAAAATCTCAGTTGAAATAATAAGAGGTCTTATGGCCTATGGAGTAAATTACTCATCCATATGTGGTATGTTATTCATATCCTGGAAAAGGAAGATTTCTCACAGGAGAATCTTAATCCCTAGAATGTTTTACTTCCCATGCAGACCACTTAAGAGGGTATTTTGTGAATAGAATCAAACATTGCCTAATGTGAGGACGGGAACTTGCATTTTATAAAGGTAATCTGAAGATGAGGCTGTCTGAGTATTCTAAAAACAAACTGAAAGACTTTATTATGTGTGAGAGAACACATAGGCTGAGTCTCCAAGTAAACAAAGCTTTACATATAAAAGCCCAAAATCTCCCGAAGGGAGAATTGGATGTGCCTACAAATTGGAAACAAAATGAACTAGACAAAACACTCAAAACAATATTGTCTAGATAGACAAAATGATCTAATTCTTATAATTTTTTTCATCTTATTCTCAAGACCTATAACAGGAAAACATCTGTGACCACAGCAACAGGACAGTGAAAGTGTAGATGGAATTTTTATTTCAAGTAACGTATATCTCTTAGTATATACCTAATAGATAAAACAGACACCTGAGATATAGCTTTAAATTATATGTAACTACACAGCTAAAGGAGGAGCTTGTGTGACACTTGGCTGTGAACCAAAACCGTAGTGATTTGTAACCACCAGCCTCTCCATGGGAGAAAGACATGAATGTCTGCTTCCAGGAAGATTGCAGACATGGTGTCCCTGGGGGGCAGTTCTATTCTGTCCTGTAGTTTGAGATTAGTCAGAATCGACTCAATGGCAACAGGTGTGGTCTGGTTGGGTCACAGTGAAGTGAAACCCTATCTAGATTTAGTCCCAGTCCATAACTTGTCTGAAACATTACAGAACTAAGATTGTCAAAAGTTATCTAGATAAGATAGGTGGGATAAATAATTCAGAGATGAAAATAACAAGACCAATGGTTCCGGGAGGGTATGGGAGAAGGGGAGGTGGGAAAAAGGAAGGGGGGTTGGGGGGCCAACAGAGGGACAAGGGAACAACAAGTGAACTAAAATCAGTGGAAGGAAGGTTGTAGGATGCCTAGTGGGGCTCAATCAAGGGCAATGTAGCAGCAAGGAATTACTAAACCTGAATTAAGGCTGACCTTGATGGTGGTACAAGAGGGACGTAAAAAGGAAAGAACCAGGAGGCAAAGGACATTTATAGAGGCCTAAATACAGGCATGTGTGTATATAAATATATTTTTATATGAGGATGGGGGAAATAGATTT